>NC_080074.1:57312929-57949054 GCF_949987535.1 Balaenoptera acutorostrata | reverse complement strand
GAATAGTTTACCGTCTGGTAAGAGAGGTGATGTGTTTTGTCTTCTTGTTCTCACCAATTCTAGATGTACAAGAAGACTCAGATTTGCTCTTTGGAAGACTTCTCTCCAAGTACAAAATCAAGTAAATGAGCAGACCAAGTCAAATAACCAATGCATTTAAGTGTTTTATTAATTCGGTTTAAACTTAGGTCCACATACCCAAGGGAGTTCAAAGTCATGAAAATTCCTTGCCCAATTAGTTAATCCCAATTATAAAATTTAAAATGAATAACAGAAAGGAGACATTTAATCTAACCACCTGTGTCCCATTCTTTAAAACAAAGCAAAGCAAAAAAGGCAAAACAAATAAACAACAAAAAACCAAAATCCCTAGGAGGAAATTACAGAATCTCTATAGAATTTAAGAGAGTTTTAAACAGTGCATATTATTACAATATACTCTCTCATATAACTAGAAGTTAAGACAAATTGTCTAAAAACATTGATTAAAAAATGTTTTTACATTTTCATTGAGGTATAATTGACATACAATAAACTGCATATATTTAAAGAGCTATTTTGATAAATTCGGATATCAACACAATTAGGACAATGAATATATCTGTTAATCCCCAAAGTTTCCTTACACCCATTGGAAATCCCTCCTTCCTGCCCCTCCCCAGCCCCACCCCCAGGTAGTCACGAATTTGCTTTCTGTCACTATAGTGGGTTTTTTTTCTAGAATTTTATACAAATGTATTCCTAGAATGGGCCCTTTTTTGTCTGACTTCTTTTATACAGAATAATCATTTGGGGAATAGTCAGTGATGTTTCAATTGTAACAAAAGTTCATTCTTTTTTTTTTAATTATTAGCACCTTTTATTATTATTTATTTATTTATTTATTTATTTGGCTGTGTTGGGTCTTCGTTTCTGTACGAGGGCTTCCTGTAGCTGCGGCAAGCGGGGGCCACTCTTCATCACGGTGCGCGGGCCTCTCACTATCGCGGCCTCTCTTGTTGTGGAGCACAGGCTCCAGACGCGCAGGCTCAGCAATTGTGGCTCACGGGCCTAGTTGCTCCGCGGCATGTGGGATCTTCCCAGACCAGGGCTCGAACCCGTGTCCCCTGCATTAGCAGGCAGATTCTCAACCACTGCGCCACCAGGGAATCCTCCTGTTCTTATTTTATTGTTGAGTAATATCTCATTGTCTGACTATACCACAATTTTTTATGCACTCACCTGTTGTTGGACATCTGTGTTGTTTACAGTTTTTGACTATTACAAATAAAACCACTAGGAAATTTTGTGTACAAGTCTCTTTGTAAGTGATTGCTGTCATTTCTTTTGGGTAAATTCCTTGAGTGATATGGCTGAGTCATAGAGTAGGTGTATGCTTAACTATTTAAGAAACTACCAAACTATTGTTTTTCCAAAGTGGTGTTCTACTTTTCATTCCTGCCAGCAGTGTATGAGAATTTCCAGTTGCTCCAAATCCTCACCAGCTCTTGGTATGGTCAGCCTTTAATTTTACCCATTCTATTGACTGTGTACTATCTCTTTGTGATTTTAATGTTCATTTCCCTGATAATCAATAATGTTGAATTTATGTTAATGTGCTTCTTTGCCAAATATGTATCTTCTCTGGTGGCATGTATATTTAAATACTTTACCCATTTTAAAACTTAGTCATTTATCTTCTCTTCACTGAGTGTCAAGGGTTATTTGTATATTCCTTATACACCTCCTTCATCAGATATATGTTTTACAAATATTTTCTCCCAGTTGGTGGACTGAATTTTTACTTTTTATAAAATTTAATGAAGTCTAATTATTGATTTTTTTAAATATAGTTTTTGCTTTTGCAGTCATATTTAAGAAATCTTTACCTTAGCCAAGGTCCTTAATGATTTTCTCCTGTTTTATTCAAGATTTTAGAGTTTTAGCTCTTATATTTAGGTCTATAATACCTTGTGAGTAATATTTTTTTACATGGTATGATATCAGGACTGAGATTCACTTGTTTTTGCCTATGACTACCTATAAGTTCCAGAAGCATTTGTTGAAAAGTTTATTTTTCCTCCATTGCATTGGCTTGTAACATTTGCCAAATATCAGGTGACCATATATTTGTGGGTCTATTTCGTATACAGTTCCACTGATTTATTAGTCTATCTTTACATTAATACCAAAATGCCTTACTAAAGCTCCATAATTCTTGAAATCATGTAGTTTATGTCCCCTGAATCTTATTTATATGTTTTCAAATTTGTTTTAGCTGTTCTAATTCTTTACATTTTCATATATATTTTAGAATAAGCTTTCAATTCTTAAAAAAAGTCTGTTCAGATTTTGATTAAGATTATATTGGATTTATAATAAATTTGGGAAGTATTGGTGAAGATATGGAGCAACTAGAATATTCATATATTCTAGTGAAAATACAAAATGGTACAGCCACTTTGGAAACAATTTAGCTGTACTTATAAAGTTAAACATACACTTACCATATGACTCGGCAATCCAACTCTGACTGCTTACCCAAGAGAAATGGAAGCATATGTTTAAACTAATCATTTTACTGGAATGTTCATATCAGCTTTATTCAAAAAAGCCATAAAATGGAAACACGTTCAGATTCCTATCAGCTAGTGAATGCATAGAAAAACTGTGTTATATTCATATAATGAAATACTACTCAGCCATAAAAAAGAACTGTTGATATGTGCAAAATAGATGAATCTCAAAAGCAATATGCCAAGTGGAAGAAACCAAACATAAAAGACTATATTATGTATATTTTAAATTCTATTTACATGAAATCCTAGAAAAGGAAAACTATAATGACAAAATAGATCAATGGTTGTCAAAGAAGGGAGTGGCAGGGAGACAATTTGTTGCAAATGCACATTAAGGAACTTTTTAGGGTGATAAAAGTGTCTACAAAGTATTCTACAACATGATTGCAATGGAGGTTTCATGACTGTATATATTTGTCAAAATTCCTGTAATTGTACTGTTACAATTATTAGATTTTATTGTATATAAATTATAACTCAAAAAAGCTGGCCAAAAAATGTGCAAAACTGCATACATCTTGGAGATCTCTGGATATAATCAAAATTGAGAAAATTCCATGTGATTCTACCTATACAATTTAAGGTGCATTACTTTTTGGTGGTATGCTTTCTATGTACAGTATATTAGCTATTTAACATAATTCAAACACTAAAGAAGAAAATTAACTTACCAATTAAAATTACAGGTAAAATTTAGGTAACTAGGAACCATTGATACAATGTATAATCTAGTACAAACATAAGTTCAAGAATAAAACCTTTCTGTCACATCCAAAATGGTTTCAATAAAGATTGATAATTAAAAGATATTCATATTACTATTTCTAAAATCATATTTTATGACCTTGAGGCTTAAGGACATGACATCTTTAATTTAAAGTGGTCTCACCTGATTTGAGCTGACTCAGTGAAATCTAGTGCCTAAGTGTGTTCCCTTTCTACAACCTTTTTTTCCCCCGTTATTATGAAAATGCTCCTCAATTTAAGAATGCTTAACATTTGGAGTGTTGCCATATAGCCTTTATTATGTAGCATCAACATTTGGTAATGATTCCAAAAATACTTTTGAAATGTTTACTTTGAGTTTTGTATTAAATGTTGTACATCAAGGAACCATATGGTCAGGCATTTTCTAACTTTTTTCAACTGGTGTTATGGCAAAACTACTACACTGTATGTAACTGAGAAGATATAAAATCTAACTAAAATTTAAATGTTCAAACAAGAGACACATTGAGTAAGTGATGATACCAGAATACAATAAAAGCTCTTTAATTTACAAGTTACCAGAGGCAAACATACTTTAAAGTTGGTGTAAATCAAGAAAAAAAAAATTGCTTTTTGTGTGAGAAAGATACAATCAAAGGAAGTAGGGGTTTCCTTGTTAACAAAAAGGCAGAATTAACATTTAGATTCCCAATATCTCCTGTAGGACATAGAGGAGAACACTGATTTTTCCCTTTTACTCTCAATTAATTTTCAATCTGTTAAAGATAAATAGGCAGAGCCTAATTCTAAAGGTGTCTATGTTCTAGAATCTATTGATGTGGTCTAATTTCAGTGTGTACCTTTGGGGCCAATGACAACAATTATTTTCAAGGGACATTGCTAATGAAACACTAATCATAGAGCTGACACAGTGTGGTGACATGGATAGAAAATCATATAGAGAAAATGGCAAAAAGTAAAAGGAAATCTTTCATCTTATCCTGCTAATAACAGGAAAACAAATGAATAAACACCAGACATGGACAGAAGGAGAAAGTGTTGAAAATACTATTGCTGTATCACATTTAATATCCAAGGAAATTTTGAAAAATCTAGTTTAATATTCAGATATTTTCTGAAATCCAAATACTATATATTTTATCTATATAATATCACATCTTATATGTATATAAACATTTTGACACACTCATATATAAATTTGTCTACTTAACAATCACTTCTTGAACCTTTATAACATACACTTCTTATTAGAGACACAGAGATGAATAAGATGTTTGGTCATTAAGAAGTAAGACAGGGAAGAAATGATTATTTTATATATATTTGTGTGTATATATATATATATACACACACACACAAACACACACACACACACACATATATATATATACACACACACACACACACACACAGAGGGAGACATCAGATGCAATTGGGAGCACAGAGGATAGGGTTCCCAAACTCTACTCTGACAAGTTGGATGGGTTGGAAAGCAAAGATAGACAAAATCAGAAAGGGGATTTTTGGCACAGGAAACAGCTTATGCAAATACAAAATTATAAGAGTATAGTCATTGTGTAAACAGTTTTGTATGACCAAAGTATAAAATTTTCATCTTTTGAAGGGTGGCGCAGTGCAGGAAACTATTAGAAACAGGACTGGTGAACTATCAAGTCAGATGGTTAAAGGTTTATTAAGCAAGCCAAGGGGGTTAATTAATGGAAAAAAGAAGCCATTGATGAATTTTTTTCAGAGATACACCATGATCAGATTTGCATTTATGAAAGATCTCTTGATATTGAAGGGGAGCAGAATATGCCACCCCCAAATATGCTACTTGAGCATATTAATTTTTGAATTAAAGTTACCTAAACAACTGATATAAGAGTGACACTGTGACTTCCTTTGCCCCCCTGAAGGCAGAAAATAAATCCCCCATATGAAATTTACCCTCCCTCTACCAGAAGGGTAGAAGGCATCCTTATCACCAGAGACAGAGAATTGGGGACCAAGAAGGCTGTATAAATAAACCTTGTTACTTCTTCACCAGTTTGCCGCCCCAAGCCTGAACCCCTTTGTCTTGTCAGTTCTTCACAGATGTATTGTTTCCTTGCCTAATGGTATAAAAGCTGCCTGTTTTGTTCACTTCTTTGAGTCTCATATTTTTATGGGATCCCATACATGTGAAATTAAATTTGCTTTTCTCCTATTAGTCTGCCTTATGTCAATTTAATTATTAGAACAGCCAAAGAACCTAGAAGGGAAGAAGGGAAAAACTTCCTCCCCTACAAGATCTACAACTACTCTGACTTGCATAATTTTCGATCTCTTTTAAGGAAAATGACCATTCCTTTGCAAGCTAACACATCTATCTGGAGAACACATTTAACATTCAGTAGATGCTTGTGACAGATCTCTGAACCCTACAGACAGAAGAAATACAGTAGACTCTTGAACAACACAGGTTTGAACTGTGCAGTTCCACTTATATGCAGATATTTTTCAATAGCAAATGCTACAGTACTACACGACCAGCAGTTGGTTGAATCCATGGACGCCTGGCCACTGAAATGGAGGAAGCGCGTGCTGATTCTCTGATTGCACAGGGTGTCAGTCCCCCTAAACCCGACATTGTTCAGGGGTGAACTATATTTTTATGGTTTGGATTAAATAGTATTATAATTATTTTCACATATGAGCTATTTGAAAGTAGAAATCATTCTGTTCAGGTTTACATCTACAGTAGTAGCTCTCCAATCAATAGTTGAAGATCTAAATACAAATGAACCAAAAGAAGTGACTGGTAATGGAGAGCATGAAAACAAACTAGACATAAGAGTTCGTTGGGGTAAACAGAAATAGTGAAACATCTAGCAAAGAGCAGGTGTTGATGGCATGTGGGGGTTTTGACATCTTAAAAACCCCTATATATTTTTTTGTGCTATGTATTATTATGTTAGATAACTTAGCTTATGAGCATGAAATTTGAGAAGATAGAAATGTAATTCTTATACCTACAAAGTCCAGTCCCAAGGAATGTCATAATTACTTTTACATTAACTGAAAGACTTGAGTAAAACCAAAATATTAACTGCTAACCAGGGTTTTGAATATGCAAAATTATTTGTTTGAGAATTTTAATAGGAAAATACATTTTTTGAAAGCAGGAAAAAAATGAGTTATGCATCTTATTGAGTACTCCCAGAAAAATAATGTGCTATAAACTATTAAATGGAAACAGTAATCCACTAAGATGACCAAAACAACCAATGAAAAGTGAATGAGATTGACAAAGTTATATAGTAAGAATAGATAATACAACAGGTTAAAACAAACCATCAGTTTTTGTTTTTCCAAAGTAAGACTGTAAGAGGAATTTAACCAAGACTGGTAACTACTTGGTAATTCCAAATTACTATATTTTTTTAAGTTAATTATTGTGACTTGTTAAAAGACATTATGTAAGAATATTATTTTGAATTTCAGTAATATCTCAGAATATGCTTTTGATCAACTACAAGGTGCTGGGGATTTCTTGAAAAAGGAAATCTTTTAAAGAAATGCTTTCTTTTCTGGAATATGTGAAAAAAAACACATTAACAAGTAGTTATACTGTGGCAAATGGTATAATAGAAGCACAGCATTATTAAGTACTATGAGAAAACACACAATGAGAAAGTTCTTTTTTTCTGACCAGATACAGGAAGAAGAAATTGAAGAAGAAATTGAAGTAGCTCCTGAGTTGGGCATTGTTGTAGGAAAAGAACAAATGGGCAGTTTGTTAATATAGGTTTGTTTTTTTTTTTTTTTAGTTCTTTCATTATGGGGGAAGCTGTCTATTCAATTAAAAAATGAGAAAGGAAATGGTGGCAATGAAAACTAAATATAACATAGTATGAGGCATAAACTTCAGAGTATAATCACTATTTACTTACTAGTTATTTTTGGAAAATCTCTCTCTTCAGAATGCAGCAATTCAGTGAGCATTGAGTTTTCCATGTGCCAAGCATACCTCCTATATACCGGGCACTCCTCTAAGGACTAGTCTAGAGGCACAGAGGTGAAAAGAGCCTTTGCTGTCAGGGAGCTGGCATTCCAGTGAGGGAGACAATACATGGGATGAAATTTGCTCAGACAAGTGGATGATGAGCAGGCATCTTCTGTGTGACTGCTGGAGCCACTGGACTTGTCTAGTAGGATTCCCTGGACAAAAAAGAGATCTTGAGTTTTAGGAAGTCTCGGTGTGTATAAGGAAAAAAAAGCCATATTTTTTTCTGGATATAAAAATTTTCAGTGACTTTTCAAGAATATCGTACTTTTGTATTAGGGCAAGTACCTTTGAATGTACCTTTTATTTATATAAACACTTCCCCATGTTTTTAGAAAACAAAACCAATATCAGAATGTAAATGTTTATCTTAAGAACAGCACTATTCTTGCAGGTAAAGCACAATGCCCTGTGTAATTTTTAGTATGTCTGCAAAACTTTTGCCCATTTGGAAGAAATGTTTCTTGCTCTTGTAAGAATTTAGTGTTCACTGAACTGTAAACTGATCTTACTTGAAGTCTTCTGTGTATTGGTTTTCAAGTATTTGTGGACGAAGCTGATACTGCAAAAAAAGAAAAATTTCTACAGGTGTGAGCTTCATGCCACACAAGACAGGCTGTGAATCAGAATTTGACTAGTTTTTAAAAATAATTTGCATATAGTATTATTTAGATGAGTGATTTAGAAATGTCACTCTTGGACTATTGTTCCAATTGATGAGGCCGTGGTGACTGAAGGATGGTTCCACATCTTTTTGGGAGATCATATGGAATTTTCTCTAAATGGTGAGGCATTTAGAAGCATTCTAAGAAGGGCTTTGTTGGAGACAAATATCTGAGATATGGGTTTAAAATAGGGACCTCTCTATAACTCATAGCAATTTGATTTTCAATTTGGAGTCATAGATATACATAGAATACTCCCAGTAGTTTCTCAAATTTATAAGTGTGTGTGTGTGTGTGTGTGTGTGTGTGTGTGTGTGCTCACACGCGTGTGTGTTTTGAGCAGGAGTTGGCATCTTCCCACAAGCTAGACAGGGAAACAGATGCTGAGGATGGCCCTGGACCTGCAGACCCTGAGAACAGGCATATTTAGGAGCTAGTTTTACGTTACTTTTGGTGCTGTATTTCTGTATTCTTGTCCTCACATCTTTCACTAAAATATTAGTAAAATGGTAGTCATCATCAGAGTTGTATAGTGGTGAATTATGAGAAAGGCTTGTTCCATGTTAAGGATGGGGTGACATTGGAGAGAATAGTAAGGCTGTCCTTCCAAGAGCTTTAATACGGGGAGATCACCAGGAGAGGCTGACTGCACCCTGCAGAGTGGTTCTCTATCTGATGTATTATTATCAACATGAATGCTAATGAATTAATGAAGAAGCTCAAGTGGAAAACTGAAGAACTTATTCCTGAGTAGTTATAAGACAGCTCCTTGGAGGGCCCTCAGAAATAACTAGAGGACCTTGCATAAGGAGATTCGATATTAACTTGAATTGGGGTGCTTAATGAAAATATAAATTAATTTTCCCCACTGTCACATGAGGCCAGGATCTGTTGGTAACTTGCAAGATAACAAATAAGAAGGATTGAGTCAACACTGAGAAAAGGGTAAGAGTCTATGTCACTTTGGGTATTGATGCTGAACTCTTTGGAAATGGAAAATCGGTGGCTTTAAAGTGAAGCCAGAGTAGCCACAAAACTGAGGGCAAGTTCTACCTTCTGAGGCATTAGAAAAGGTGACATCACTTGCTTATAGGAAGCTACTTAATTCTAACCAAAGTGACAAACTATGAAATTTCAGAGAAATTGCATTTGTCTTATGTATCTCTGTATTTCCAATTTCTAGCAGAGTACTCTACTGAACGGGAAAATTTTTGAAAAAGTTGGTAAATATATAGACTTTCTCATTAAATAAAATCTAAATTATTAATTTTAAAAATTGGTCCATTCCATTGCTAAAGGAATAAATCACAAACTCCAGAACAGTGCCTGGCTCCAATCTACTTTAACAGTCTCAGCTCCCAATTTCTCTGTATGAATCTATAACCATATCAACCCCCAGTCTTTCACCAATCACAAGTTGCCTAATCCTATTGCCCTATTCTTGCTCAACTCTTCCCTTAATTAAGGATGTATTTCTCCCAGTCTCAATGTCCATCTATATATTCCTCTTTGATCTTTGGACTTTGGAGGGGTGATAATTTTTGATAGGTGCTTTTGCTACTACCACTTGTGCCCACAGTTTTTATTCATGGCATTAGCCAGAGAGAGGTTTCATGGGGTTTTTTGCATTTGTTTATTTGTTTAATGTAAATTAGGTCATATCAGTCCATCTTAAAACCGTCCATTGGTTTGCCATCACACTTAAAATTCAAGTCTTCATCATGTCTTTCAAGGTCCACACTTCTCTGGCACATGGCTTCCTCTCCAAAGTCATCACCCCTCACTTACTCTTCTCCAGCCATATTGCTTCTTATTGTTCCTTGAGCCTGCCAACTCCATTGTAGCTTCAGGGCCTTTTTAAGAAATTTATTTTATTGAAGTATAGTTGATTTACAATGTTGTGTTAATTTCTGCTGTACAGCAAAGTGATTCAGTTATACATATGTATGCACATTCTTTTTTATATTCTTTTCCATTATGGTTTATCACAGGATATTGAATACAGTTCCCTGTGCTATACACCTTGTTGTTTATCCATTCTATATATAATAGTTTGCATATGCTAATCGCAAACTCCCAATCCATCCCTCTCCCATTCAGACTTTTTAATTTGCTTTTTCCTCTGTCAGGAAATATCTTTTCCCAACTCTTTTTGTGGCTCATTCTTTATTTTATCCTTGTTCTACTTAAATGTCACCTTCTGAGAGAAATATTCTCTGACTTAACTAATCTAAAATAGCCCCAACTAAAACCTTTATCCTTCCCACATCTACCCATTAATATGCAAATATTTTACAATATGTACTATAAATTCCAAAAGCTGTCAAAAGCTGATATATAGATATATAGATATATATATTTTAAACTAAAATGGATTAGAAATAACTTGCTTATTAATGAAAGCACTGAGAGTAAGTAATCTCACTCTCTAACCTGTGTTTAGCTATTTTGTTCAACAAATTCAACCTAAAATAAAACAAATAAAATCTCACCTTTGAGAGAGGAATGGGGTGAATCTCCTTTTGATCAGTAAACACTCATAATTATTGGTCTTGAATAATTACAGGATAATTACTAGCTCAAATCCAGTCTCTCTTCAGTGAAGCATATCAGGATAGAGTAAAAGTAAACATAGATTTGTAAGTGGTTTTGACCATATGCTGATGGTCTGGACAAGGTTGATTCACTCAGCAGAAAATTTTGGTCTGGCCAACTAAAAGCTGCTTCTCTTTTTTACCCTTAACTTGTATAAGTCTTCTAACCTTGGTCAAAACCTTAGAAAGTCTCTGCCCTTGACTTTTCAGCCATGAAATTCCTTTCTGCATATAATGCAATTTTAATTTTTTCTGTTTCCCTGCATCTTCAGTCGCTCCTAAGTAGCTGCTAGAAATATGTGGCTAGCTTTAGTTGAAACTGCAAATTCTCAACTCCCTATTTGAGATGCACAAAGATAGGCTTTGAGGAGTTCACCTAGTTCTCATTCCCTCAAAAGGAGAAAAAAAGTTTTGCAATTTATATTTCTTTGAAAGTTATTTTGTGGTGCAAAATTATGCTAAATTTATGGTGTGAGGGTTTTTTTTTTTCTCTAAAAGACCCGAAGAACCATAGGGTAGCAAACTATTATTTATATACAATTATTATTACTTCCATATTTCATCATTTAAAATGTTCCACCATTAATAGCACTTAGGGAAAATATTTCCTTTATGGATATCTATATATTATTTCACATTGGATCATGTTTAAGTATTCTTGTCCTGGAATTCAGTATTCTGTTCACAGATGAAATAACTTCTGTCAAGGTGATGGTTAGAAATCACCAGGTTCTGTGGCTCTGGTAAAGAAAGAAGGTCCATAGTTTCAGGCTTACTGTTTCTATCAACGTTGTGTCCAAAACGCTCTACCAGCTGAAAGTCTACCAACTGACATAAAATTTGTTGACTTTGCCAGATATCACACCATAAATCATTTATCAAATGATTTTGTCAAGAAATGAGAATGGGGTAAGAAGGTTTTGTTCTTCCTAAAAAGTCTTTAATCTTCCTTTATTTTTAGAGGATATACTTGCCAAGTAGAGAATTCTTGATTGTTTTTCTTTCAACACTTTAAAGATGCTACTACGTTGTCTTTCGGCTTACATTTCTGATAAGTCTTCTGTATATCTTATATTTGTCCTTTTGGATGCAAATTGTCTTTTTTTCTGGCTGCCTTCAAGATTTACTCTTTACCTCTGATTGTCAGCAGTTTGAATGTAATATGTTTATGTGGGGGTTTCTTGATTGTTTTGTTCTATTTTTAGTATTTATCCTTCTTAGATCTCTCTGAGCTTTTTGGATATGTGAATTTTATTATTCTTGGAAAATTCTCAGCCATTATCTCTTCAAATATTACTTCTCCATTTTCTTTCAATTAGCTTCTGGAATTCCAATTACACATGTTATATTGTTTTATAATATCCCACAAAATGTTCAATTCTATTTTTTCTGCTAATGTATTCTTTTGTGTTATAGTGTGAGTAATTCTTATTGATCATGTGAAGGCCACTGATCCATTTCTTAGCTATGCCATATATACTGCTAAGCCTACCAAAGGCTTTCTTCAACTATGTCACTATATTTTTTCTAGCATTTTCATTTCATTTATATCTCTGCTAAAATCTCCCATCTGTTCAAGCATGTTGTTCACCTTTTCCACTAGAACTTTTAACTTATTCATTATAGTCATTTTAAATTCCCTGTCTGAACTTGATTCTGTTAATTATTTTGACCCTTAATAGTGTTTCTTTTTTGTCCCTTGATAGTAACTTGTCTCTTTCTTGTTTTTATGTGTTTTATAATTTTTAGAAAATACGAAACTGAGGTAAATATTTTTGCCAGAAATTGGCATGCTTCCCTTTCTGCTATGCCTTAAGTATGCTGGGTTGAGTTAATCTAGTTAGAGTTTAGCTGGGCTTGGGTTTTATTGTTTACTTTTGTTTGAAGTTTGTTATTGATATCATTATCCACAGTGTACTACAAGCTTCAGAGTCCCCTAACATTACCTTATACTTAATGTAGGGCTAGACTGAGTGTTTTTCTCAATGTTCCTGTTCCACCTTCAGCTTTAGGTGTTTCCTCTAAGCCTGTGCCTCAAAGAAGGATTTTTTTTCACACTGTTGTCCATTCCCCAGTGGTAAACCACTATTACTTATTACTTAATGCATATTAGTCTGGTAGGAAGTTGTATGTATTCTCTGTTGTCATAATTATCCTATTTTAAGCAAGCTTTGTATCTCTGGGTATTGGGGATGGGACTTGTTCAGTGATCCTGCCTCTTACAGCACACCTTTAATGGTCAAAGCCTAGGATGGTTTCTATTTGAAGTCCAGTAGTAAAGAAATTTTTTCTTTTAATTTCCCCCAGCCGAAATGGGTTTTCAGTGTATCCCTGTGGGTAACAGAATTTGCTTCACTTAAAGAGTATTGTACAGTGGAACTTTGTGCCTTTCCTACTACCCTCCTTGGGCCTACACTTAAGGGTGGCTTTCCCCATTCTACCACTCTGCCTTCCATCTTTTTCATGAGAATTTGATGAACTCCACTGAGAGAAGCCTTCAAGTGGCTGCAAATTCTCATGCTTACCCATATCTAGGCTTTAACAACTGGTTAAATATTTTAGCTTAATATTTTTTCTGAGTTAAGAATTCTGAGGTATAAAGATTGATTTTATCTTTTAAAATGTTGCTCCTTTGTCTTCTATCTTGTATAATTTCTTACGAGAAGTCTATGATTCTTCTTTTCTTTGTTCACCTATACGTAATATATGTTTTTCCTCTGTTTTAAAATGTTTCTCTTCAATGGTTTTTAGTAATTTAATTACAGTATGCCCTGTGTGGTTTTCTTTGAATTTATACTGATTTTGGTGTATTAATCTTCCTGGATGTGTGGGTTTAATTTTCATGAAATTTAGAAATTATTATTTCAAATTGTTTTTCTGATTCTTCCCTTTTTGGTAATCCAGTTACAATGATATTAAACAGTTTGGCTTTTTCCAATATGTCCCTTAGGTTATGTATATTTCTTCAGAATATACAGAACTATGCTTTATTTTTTATAATATCTTTTACGATAACATAATTCTCACTGATTTTCCCCTGCATTACATAACCAGATGTTTATTCTATTCAATCAATTTTTAAATACAGATATGTGCTTTTCATCTTTAGAAATGTGTATCTTCCATTTCTTCTCTCATTATTTTCATGTTTTACTTTACATCTTTGCGCATAGTTATAACACATGTTAAGGTCTTTGTATTAACCTCATCAGCTGTCACTTCTGTATCTGTTTCTATACACTGATTTTTCTCATGGTAAATGTGTCAGTTTTTCTGCTTTGCACGTATCTATTAATTTGGGGTTGGATGCTGGATATTTCTGAGGGATAAATTTTGGTGTCTTCCTCTTAAGACTGTTGTAGATTTTTTCTGGAAAGCAGTTAAATTATTTGGAGATTAGCTTGGTGTTCTTCAAAGCTTATTGCTAAGCATTGTTAGGACAGTTATAGGATAGCATTTTTTCTACATCTAGCTTAGCTCTCCTCTGAAGGCATTATCCTTCTAGAGTGTGTACTGAATGTCCTGGTTATTTAACAAGGTTTCTTGACTTTTGATGGCCACAATTCAAACATTCTCAGACCTGTGTTAGCTTTGAGGATTATTCTTCTTACAATTCCTTGCCACGTTTTTCACTTCATACATTTGGCTTATTATTTAGCAACAAACTCTAGGAAACTTCTATGCAGATTTATGAAACTTTTTTCACTGCTATCTCCTTTCTGGTACTCAGCCCCACAAATCCTGGCTGCCTGTAGCTCCCTCATCTCCAAGCTTTGTCTTCTCAATTAAGCAGGACTTTTGTGATCTATAGGGGTCTTCATCCCTACACCACCATCTGAAAAGTTCCACCAGGCAGGAGACTGTCAATTGCAGGGCTTATTTCATTTATTTATCTTCTTTATGGATCACTTTCAACTGTTCAGTGTCTGAAAATAATATTTGCATTTTTTTTTAAGTTTCTAGTTGTTTATGGTGGGAAGGCAAGTGTGGTCCTAGTTAATTATGGCTGCTAGCAATTTTTGAGCAATTTACTTATGTATTTAGAGCTTTTCTAGATTTCAATTTATTTCATTATCCCACTTTATAATCGAAAGGCCTGGATGATTTTTCCTTGTTCCTGAAATGTCTCTATACATGTCAATTCCAGCTCTCACAGATCGGGCATCCACCGTCATGCACAGAAGTTGCTCATAGGCAATCTGCTCTTCTATGAGCGCTTGCTTCTCTTTGAGAATTTGGTTTATCAGGGTTTCTTTGCATTTATCACTTTTCACTATCCCCATAGAACAGTATGATTTTTATTTTGACTTATATTTCTTCTTATTACCAGGCAATGAAAACCTTTCACATCCATCTCTATCTGACCAAGAATGAAAGCCGTGTACTTTTCACAGTATATTTTAGTAAAATGTTACTAATACAACTTCTTGTTGACACACTCAATAAATTAATTGGTCTTTTAAAAAGCAGTGAGGCAAGCATTCAGATTTCTTGAAACATAAATCAACCTAAAGGTTTTCTTCAACACAATTCTTTATGTCACAGGATCTAAAGCCCCTCTTTTTGCTCACCTTTGCTGAACTGCAGCTTTTGGTAAAGAGATACTTTACAAGCTGAGCTCTTTTGGGAGTTCTGCATAGGGATAAGGGCAATGGTTCCTCATCCTAACATGCCATCCCATTCTTGGACTTCAACACAGAGAAAGCAACTTAGGATATATGTATTACACGTAGCCTCTACCTCTCTCGAGACAGGATTTTTCAGTCTCTTCTCCTCTGGTATAGAATTAATCTCTGTCCTTTCTAAATGCAGCCTCAAGTTATAACCTTACCACTTGGCATTCATGAAAACTGGCTTACTCTAGGAAACAAATCTGTAAAGCTTTTACAAATACTCACCTGACACTGAGACTACCTGTGAAAAGCCTTGTTTTAAAAGCAAACATATATGAAAGATCAGGATCATAGATTATAGAACTAAAGTTTTAATGAAATCATGAAAAATAAAGAATACAGACTTCTTATATACTAATTCTTTTTCTTTTTTTATTCTGAAACATTGATCTTTTGCCACAGTCAGTCCTTAGAGTTCCTCCACATGGTACCACTTGATGCAAAAAAGATAATTAAAATTTTGTCCTGTTTTTATTCTCCACGATAAAAATAATGGAGGTAGGACCACTAATTTTTAGACATTTGCTTCACTGAATAAATTCTATAAACATGGAGCGTGGGCAGAAGTGAAAGGGAAAAACTGATTTGGGGGAGTCAACTTAGGAAATCCTTATTTCTTCTGAAGGCAAGTTAAAGATTGACAAAATATATATAGATAAACAAATACAGTTATGAAAGAATACTGATAACAGAGGTAAAGATGTATAGGAAATATATGCACAGTGTTTTTGATAATTATTAACTAATCCATTAAGCAAATTGTTTTGAAAGCCAATACTACACTGTCTGATACTGTAGCTGCTAAGTGCATATGAGTAAATTTAAATTAATCAAAATGGAATACGATTGAAATTCAGCTCCTCAGTCCCACTAACCACATTTGAAGGGCTCAGTAGGCACATATGTCAGGTGGCTGTCCTACAAAACTGTGTAAATATAGAACATTTCATCATTGCAGAAAATGCTATTGGACAGTACTAGCCCAAAACATACTACATTCTGTCCTAGGCCCTTGTTTATAGAAATATACAGAATTTTTCTGCCTTCATGGGACTAAATATGTTGCTATATTCAGACAATAAACATGTAAACTAATTTGAGCTCATGTTAAGAATAAAATAAAAAAGATCATAGGAATCAAAGAGAAATTTCTAGGTCAGCGGGTAGTGGTGGTTATTTTATCCAGAATGTTTAGGGAAGACTTCTTTGAGGACATGGCATAGAAGTCTGCCATACCAAGACCCAAGATAAGAGCATTTGAATCAGAACAGAAAATACAAATATCCTGAGTTTTGTAAAGTTATCCTGAGACAGAAAAAAAAAAAGAAACACCAGAACATTTGATGAGGGCAGTCTTTACCAATGACTTATGAAAAGCAAAGAGATCTGAGGAAAGGATTGATTTAAAGAGCTGTCTTCTCAGTGTGACCTCAAGGAGTCCCTGGAGTGGTGGTAATGGGGGTGTTAGAGGCAGGCTGTTAAAGGGGACACACATGTCTTAAGGGTCAATTGCTTTTCACCCAAGTTTGGATGCCTTTGGACACACACGTCCATCCATAGTGCTATACATTATGAAAACCAATCCTATGCCCATGGTCAGTTTCTTTCCCAAACTACATTTTTAAGGGCCTAAACACATAAGATGTGGGAGAGCACCTTTTTCTCTGTCCCAGTTCTTTCCTGACAGTTACGAGTCAGATGCACCTTAGAGTCCTCTAGAGGGCAGCATTGCTTAATTCCAAATGCCATACACACAGTCTTGGGTCTTTGAAAAACACTGATGCAATACCTGTTAAGATGAAATTCTCCCAGAAGTTTCCTTGGAAATAATAGAAATAATTCAACACAATTTTTGAAAGATGTGCTTGGGAAATTTTCTTTGAAAAGATATTCTTCTTTAAATGTTCACAAGGATAAATTAAACTCTTGAGGCTAGAGTTTTCTCTCTTGCCAGTTTGGTTACATCATCTCTCAGGTTCTCATCACAAAAATCAAGCTCTCCCCCAAAGACTCCCATAAGTCTTCATTCACCTCCTCCTCTGTCCAGGAAACATTTAGTCATCCTTCATGTTTCATTAATCTTTGAGGAAATCTTCATGACCTCTTCTTCCCTGACCACCCCTGCCCCAACTAAAGATAAGGGACATGGAAGTGAAAGAAGTGTTCCTGGGAAAGAAACAAAGGGAAATAAGAAAGCATTTTATCACAATTTTGATGACAGTTTTGTACACTTAAGGAAATAAATTGAAAACGTCTGATACTAATGCTTGAGACTAAGGTTAAAAATAAATGATTTTTTTGTGTGTTCATCTGGGGCTGAAAGAGCAAACCAATCCATTAATTAATAAGTCTTTTATATGGTTTCTATGTGCTTTGAATGGTGCTCTTGAATAGGAGATATTCTGAAGTGAAAAAGGAAATATATTTTCATTCTTGCTAATTTTATTTTAAAATATTATATCTGTTAAAACAACAACAACAACACAGGCCCAAAATGGCATCACTTATGCTAAAGCCCATGATACCAAACCTAGATTTAATACCTAATTGCAGTTTCAACCTTCACCAGGAATGTAATTTTTCTTAATTGAGATACAGTTGATGTACAATATTATATAAGTTACAGGTGTACAACATAGGAATTCACAATTTTTAAAGGTTATACTTCATTTATAGTTATTATAGAATATTGGCTATATTCCCCATGTTGTATAATATATCCTTGTAGCTTATTTTATACCTAATAGTTTGTATGTCTTAATCCCCTATCCCTATATTGCCCCCCACCACTTCCCTTTCCTCACTGGTAACCACTAGTTTGTTTTCTGTATCTGTGAGTCTGTTTCCATTTTGTTATATTCACTAGTTTTCTTTTTAAAATTCCGCATATAAGTGATATCATACAGTATTTTTTTGTCTCATTTCACTTAGCATAATACTCTCCAAATCCATCCATGTTGTTGCAGATGGCAAAACTTCATTTTTTTATGGCTGAGTAGTATTCCATTGTATATATATATATACCACATCTTCTTTATTCACCCCTCTGTTAATGGTCACTTAGTCTGCTTCCATATCTTGGTAATTGTAAATAATGCTGCTATGAACATTGGAGTGTATGTATCTTTTCAAATTAGTGTTTTCATTTTTTTGTTTGTTTTGGATACATACCCAGGAGTGGAATTGCCGGGTCATATGGTAGTTCCATTTTTAGTTTTTTGAGAATCCTCCATACTGTTTTTCACAGTGGCTGCACCAATTTACATTCCCACCAACAGTTTGTGTCATCTTCAATTTCTTTCATCAGTGTCTTATAGTTTTCTGAGTACAGATCTTTCACCTCCTTAGGTAGGTTTAATCCTAGGCATTTTATTCTTTTTGATGCACTGGTAATGTTACTGAGTCCCAAGCTCGTACTGCTTGCCACATGACAGGCCAATCAAATCAAGAGACAAGTTGTTTGGCAAGGAATAGCAACTTTATTCAGAAAGCCAGCAGAGAAGATGGTAGACTAGTGTTCCAAAAACCCATCTTGCCTGGGTTTGTATGCTAGTTTCTTTCATAGAGCAAAGAGGGGGAAGTGAGGAGATAAAGTAAAAAAAAGGCAATAAGATGTTGCAAATATTTCCTAGTTCCAGCCAGACTCTGGAGGGGGTGGATGTTAATTTCTTCTTTCCTGCAGCCATGCATAGGTGGGCCTGGTCAGGATGTTTCCTGTGAGCTAAACAAAGGTATTTTAGTTTAAGCTCAGGCATAGGAGGCAGGGTTCCCAGAAATAGGCCATTAAAGCTACAGGCAGTGTCCCTTTAGTGACTAACTTGTAGCAAAAGCACTAAAATACGAAGGTTAAAGTAAAAGAAACATCCAATATGGAGTCAGATTTGTTCTTCCCTCTTACAGTAAATGGAATTGTTTCTTTAATTTCTCTTTCTGATAGTTCATTGTTAGTATACAGAAATGCAACAGATTTCTATATATTAATTTTGTATCCTGCAGCTTTACTGAATTTATTGATAAGCTCTAATAGTTTTCTGGTGGCATCTTTAAGATTTTCTGTGTATAGTATCATGTCATCTGCAAACAGTGACAGTTTTCATTCTTCCTTTGCAACTTGGATTCCTTTCTACTAGATGCAATCTTTTTTTAAGTAAATTTATTTATTAAATTTATTTATAAATAAATTTATTTATTTATTTTTGGCTGCATTGGGTCTTTGTTGCTGCGTGCGGGCTTTTCTCTAGTTGCGGTGAGCAGGGTCTACTCTGTGTTGCAGTGCGTGGGCTTCTCAATGCAGTGGCTTCTCTTGTTGCAGAGCACAGGCTCTAGGCACAAGGGCTTCAGTAGTTGTGGCATGTGGGCTCTAGAGCGCAGGCTCAGTAGTTGTGGCACACGGGCTTAGTTGCTCCACAGCATGTGGGGTCTTCCCGGACCAGTGATCAAACTCGTGTCCCCTGCATTGACAGGCAGATTCTTAACCACTGTGCCACCAGGGAAGTCCCTACTAGATGTAATCTTAATCAACCAGTTTATAATTTTCTGCTCAACACCAATGTGGTAATCTGTCACATGAACACTCTCCATCCCCCAGAAAAAGAAGAGGCAATCTGTGTAATAAAAAGATGTTCTGGCCTAAAATTAATCATGTCTTTTCTTTTGCTAAGAGCTCCCTTGCCCCACCCTTCTTTCTATAAAAACCTTCCATTTTGTACAACACCTCAGAGCACCCTTCTAGTTGCTAGATGGGATGCTGCCTGATTCATGAATCACCTAATAAAACCAATTGGATCTTCAAATTTACTGGGGCTGAATTTTGTTTTCTAACACATCTATTATGGTGGTGCTATGTGAGACAATAAAATCATGTTCCGATTCTAGAACCTATCATAGCAAATTGTACTTTTTTTTTGCACATATCAGCCCCTTTAATACATATTTGCTCAATTGAGTTGACCTAAGTTTGATTGCTTAGTAAATTTAATTATTGCATAAAATTTGGATTTACTTCAAGGAAATGAGGCAATTACTTAGATCATTATTTGCGTGAAGCAAGTAGCAAGTTCAGAAGAACAGATGTCTATACAGTCCAAATATCACGATAAAATTCACTAGGTAATTATTCAAGTTGCACATTTGCCTAAAAACAATAGTTGAAAAACACTATTAAAGATAACTCATGTTTAATAAAAAAAAAGTTTCTTCTCTATATTTTCTTTATAAACTCTTAGAAGTGCCAGTATTTTTTGAAGATTAAATAATGTTAGTTTTAATGTAACAAAACAAGATCTTTTTTTTTTTTTATTCATAAACATTTTCAGCCTTACCCCTTATTTTCACCTAAATGAACCACATATGCTAAATATTAAAATTCTGTGTACAGGAAACATACAAAGATATATTTCATAATTGAAGAATAAATCGTGTTAATACAACTGGAAACAGAGACCCAGGTTTCAGGGGCTTCCCTGGTGGTGCAGTGGTTAAGAATCTGCCTACCAATGCAGGGGACACGGTCCGGGAAGATCCCACATGCTGCAGAGCAACTAAGCCCGTGTGCCACAACTACTGAGCCTGTGCTCTAGAGCCCACGAGCCACAACTACTGAGCCTGCGTGCCACAACTACTAAAGCCTGAGAGCCTAGAGCCCATGCTCTACAACAAGAGAAGCCACCGCAATGAGAAGCCCATGCACTGCGATGAAGAGTAGCCCCTGCTTGCCACAACTAGAGAAAGCCCACACACAGCAACGAACACAATGCAGCCAAAACTTTTTTTTAATAAATTAATTAAATAAATTTTAAAAAGAGAGACCCAGGTTTCATACACTCACTCACATATCCATTGTCTTAACACATATTTATTAAATAAATCTTACATGAATCTCTGCTCTCAGTGCTAGGTACTGCTCTCAGTGCTCCTATGGTTAATGTGTGGATTTAATAGTTTTAACAATCAAGTATGTAATTAGGAAAATAACAGTGTGACAGAGAACTTTAAAGAAGATAATGATTCCTTTTCACTTTACTTTTACCTACAAGAGGTATTGAAGAACTTCGGGTAGTAGAGAAATCACCTCCACCTCAGGACATTTTGAAAAGTTTCAAAAGAAAAGTTGAATTTGAGATACATCTTATAAGAGAGGTAAGATTTCTTTAGGTACCAAGGGAATAAGAGTGTGTTGGTTGGAGTGAATAGAAGAAACTAAAGTGGGAATGACACATAATGATAGCAGTCATTTATTTAGTGCTTACTATTTGTCAGGTAATTTATCTCCTATAATTCTCACAATGACCTTAAATCCTCATTCAGTTAATGGGGAAACTCAAGATCAAAGATACTGAGTAATTTGCTGTAGGTCACACAGCTGTTAGGTAACAGAGGCTGAATTCACTCCTCAGAGCTCTCTGACTCTTGATTAAAAGAGTCACCTACTTAGATCTCTTGTTCCTGGATCACAATTCATACTAAAGAGAACTCGACTTTAAGACTCAAAAAACTATTCTAGGGAAGCCTATAAGTGAAAAACCACATGTGCCAGTAGCTAAGCAATGTCTTGTTTCAATGCAGAAATGATATTTACAGTGAAACTGACCTTTCTTGTATGTAAGAGATTCAATACAGGATTCCATTTACTATGGCAGGATATGAAATTAACTCATGAGATTTGAACTTCCTGGTACTTTCAAACCAAGACTTAAAAAACCCCTGAAATTTACAACAAGCATATTACAACTAGTGACTAAATGGGAGCACTGGGAGAAGTACAGTTGTAACAAAAGAGTTTAGATAACTTTTTATTACATTGGACTGTCTCCCTGCCTTAGTTCAAGGTTCTGATATTAGATTTCACTGGGGAAAAAATGAATTGAGATAACATCAGATAAAGCAGCATATTGTGAAAATTATGCATGGGATATCCCTATGAAATGAAATATTCCCCATCACTTAAACTAGAGTTGTATTAGAAGTATAACGGCTTCCCATAAAATACACACAATACGGTCTAGCTCATATAACTTTGATTATATTTTCGTCAGTCAAAACTGATGAAATTTAATTCAAAATTAATTCAAAACTTAATTCAAAATTAATTTGGAAGGTGAAATGTAAGTGTGTGTGCAAAACTCTGGATTTAACACTGTAGTGATTATGGTAGCCTAAAAATATAGAGACCTGCAACTTAGAAAATGTTACTTGTGGTTGAGGATTAAAGAAGCAAAGGAAATCCATTGCTTTACTCTGACTCACATTTTCTACACAGGAAGCTTAAATTCATCTCATGCACGCACGCACACACACACACACTTTCAAGTAACCTTTGTATTCTACTAGGTAAATGCATGCTGGAATTAATTACTTTTGTCAGCCAAAGACAGCACCAATGAACATTCTCAAATGTTACCTTATCACACAAAAAAGACCTACAGTTTTTATTATGATCTTTTTGTCTCTTTTTGTAGACACTGATGATGAAATTTCATCTTTAGTGATGGCATTCATTGCAGTATTAGGAAAGGATATTTTCTCTTTTGGAGATAAATGGTGAGTTGACATTTTTGAGTCTCACTGGATTAACACAGAACCAGCTAGGGAAAAAAAAAGTTAAAAATGAAAAGTAGAATATAAGAAGTTCAGAAAAGCTATCCTTAAGTTGACAGTTTGCTATGAAAATCCATTTCCTTAGTTCTTTTAATTTAACTAGAAATCTTTCAGTAAAGCTCACTATTTAATAAAATGGTTTTATAATATACAAAAAATGAAGATGTGATATCTAAGGGCTAAACTAATATGGGAAATATTTTCTTGAATCCAAAAAAATGTTATCATTAAATATAATTTAACAATTCCCTGATAATGAAAACTAAAACTAACATTGTACCAACTGTAGTTATAATGGCTTATAGAACAGGAAGATATTTCTCTTGGATATGCATATATTTTATATTGAATGAATCAAAAAGTATGTATGTACCTGCAATCCTACACTGTAATGCATGTATTCCTTTTAAAATAATGGCTTCCTGTATAATTCAGTTAATTGACATTTAAGCAGCACAAACTTTGTAAATCAAACCAGGTGCATTGGAGTGATCAAAAAAAATAGGCATAGTTTGTGTTTTCAGGGGATATTTAATCTCTTTTGTTTCACAACCAAATTCAGTGCTTTTCAAGTTTTAGTGAGCATCAGTCTCATGTGTGTGCCAGTCTAGGATTTGAGTTTACTTTTCTTACAAGCTAATATATTAGTCTGTTACTTTTCCATGGATGCTGGTAGGAGACACGAGACTCCAAGTTCAGAGATAAAGGGCTTTGTTACTCACAATGTAGCAAACAGAATGTGAACATCAGCAAGTGCTTCATTTCCTTGCCCCCATATTCTCCAGAAGTGATGTAGAGTGCCCTAGGGATGCCTGCACTTGACCCATGTTGCTAGAATCCAGGTGACTGAAACAGAATGATGTTTCAATCTCCTAGCTTCCCTTTTGGCCAGGCTGCCACCCAGAGGGTGTACCAATCAGGCCGACCTGAGGTTACTGGTAGGAGAAAGACACACATCATGCCCAGGAATAGTCAGGGAAGAATCCCTGAATTTTCAAAATAGTTTTATATATTTCACCTCCCCTTTCCTGTGATCATTACCCAGGAGGAAGGCAAAGAGGAGATCAACCCATTCTGAGATGGCCACATTCAGTGATCACACTGTTTTACCAGGAAGAGACAAGGTCGATAGAGTCAGAAATAATTTTTAGATGATTTTTTAAAAAATGCATTCTACCTCTCAATGATGCCAGCAGCCTGAAGATGATAAGGGCCATGAATGTACATCAAATATCATGATAATCAGCCTATTTTTCAGTGGCCTTTAGGACAAAAGGCAAACCATTGTCAAACTGTAGATGGTTTGGAAAGTGGAACGTGGCACAATTCAGATTTTAGAGTCATAGTTCGGTGGCCAGATTTTACTGATTGTACTGGAACAGCAACCCTATGACCAGAAAAAGTGGTGACAGTCATGAAGTACCACAGGTATCCTTAAGATAGGAATCAAAGATTCCATGTAGTCAATTTGCCAGAAGGTAGAGGCAATGACTCCTGCAATGTGTCATTCCACTTGTGAGTCAGATCAGATGGGTCAACTTTTGGCAAGAGTCACAAGTTTGGCATAAAGTAATGACTTCTAGATCAGAAACATACAATCCTTTATGAACAGTCTATGAAAGTGGAGGTATTGCCATGTCCAGTCCAATGATAAATTTAGGTAGTGATGGTGGCCATCTGAGTAGGCTTGATCAGCAGCTTGATTCCAGTTGGTCTCATTAGAGAATGGGCCCTTACCATAGACATCTACATGAGTAACTCTGTCTGATTGCCAGCTGAGATTTGTTTCCACAGTTCATGGCTCAAAAAAAAGGGGTGCATTTAATCCACCAGTCTGAGGTCTTCCAAGTGGTAGACCAGATACCTGGGATATTGGCAACAACCCAAGAATTAGTAAAAATGTGAAAAGATTCATCAAGGATAGTATTGGCCAGGGCTATTAAGACTACCTTGAGTTCTGCACACTGAGTACAGTAACCACATCCACCTTTGTTTACAAATATCTAGCACTAAGACTGAATACCAGTAGTGACCCAATGAACACCATTAAGTTTTTTTTTTTAATTTATTTTATTTAATTTATTTATTTTTGGCTGCATTGGGTCTTCATTGCTGGGCGCAGGCTTTCTCTAGTTGCGACGAGCGGGGGCAACTCTTCATTGCAGTGTGCATGCTTCGCAGTGCACATGCTTCTCGTTGCGGTGGCTTCTCTTGTTGCGGAGAATGGGCTCCAGGCGTGCAGGCTTCAGTAGTTGTGGCACACAGGCTAAGTAGTTGTGGTACACGGGCTTAGTTGCTCTGCGGCATGCGGAATCTTCCCGGACCAGGGCTTGAACCCATGTCCCCTGCATTGGCAGGTGGATTCTTAACCACTGCGCCACCAGGGAAGTCCTAAGTTTTAATTTAGCTGAGCTATCAGTAAATCAGGCCTAGATATTTAGAAGAACACCTGTAAGTCAAAGACCCCATTGGGCCAGCAGTGTTGCTTCATGAAGGCATTGGAGTTGAAGATAATATTTCCTCCAAAGGTGTAGCTGCCTGTTTCTGATGTAAGGACAAAATGCTTCTCCAGCCAATCCAGATGTGCTCTTGAGAGTGTACCATTTCCATTCAACTAGTGAGGCTTGTTGGGTTCCTTCCTTGTCAGTAAGCCTGGACATCATTTTATGTGTTTATTGTCTATTTCTACATATTTTCTGTGGATTGTCTGTATTATTTCCCCACTTTTCTATTCAGTTGTTCACACCTGTATTGCTTTGTTGAAGTTTTTTTATATTGTTTTCCAATCTTTCTTTCATTGCTTGTCATTTATGGCATCTTTCACTATACAAAATTTATAATGTCTATATAGTCAAGTCTATCATGTTATATCTATATGCCTTCTGGGTTTGGTGCATCACCTCAAAGATATTCTTCTACTTCAATATTATTAAAACATTTCTGTATGTTTTCTTCCAAATATTGTTTGTTTGAATTTTTAGTCCATCTAGATTTCATTTTTATATATGATGATTAGTATTCAAACTTTATTTTCTTCTAAATAGTCAAAATCCTAACAGCATGCATTTTATTATTCTTCCATTCCCCACTTATTTAAAATGCCTCCTTATTTTCATGCAAAAATTCCAAATATGCTGGAATATATATTCCAAATATATTTCGGACTGTTCATCTGAGTCTAAAATATTAACATGAGACTGTTGACAGGACAGGGAAATAATTATGTGATATTGTTTTGAAATGAATAGTAATTTTTAAAGCTATTGCCTTGTAGCTCATAATGTCATTGCATTTCTCAAATCATGCTTAAATGTGCATTTTTTTCATTTTCTTTATAATGTTACAAGGAGTATTATTAATAGAGCTTACATTAAATTCAGGAAAAGACAGAATAAAATTTAGTTTTTATAAGCAACTATTCAATAGCAAAAATAGAGTCAATCTTAAGGCAGCCTAATAACTAGGATCAGTAAGAAAAAACACTGCTTCATTCTATGTTCACATTTACTCCAATGTCGGAAAATCAAAGATGTGAGTGAAGCTAAGGATGATTAAGGATATGTATTTTCTTATTGTTACTTTATTTTTGTGTCAAGACCAAAAGCTACTGAAGTCCATATAATTGGCTTTTCAGTCTTAAGTGAAGGAAATATTCAATACGTATTATATTTAATTATGGATTACAGAGGTTTCATCATCACCAAGGAGGTAACTTCTCTAACTTACATGAAATCCCCCAAATAAATCCTATATTGATTGATTGACAATTGATATTAGATTATATTTCAAAGCTAATTCCTGCTACTTGGTTCTTGAGTTTAGCCTTCAATCATGTGTATAGAACGTAGTCATTCATAGTTTAACGTTGGCTATCCTAACCATTCTAACAAGATGGAGGCTTGATTGCTTTTCTTTTAGGATAGAGAGTGCATGCTCAGCACTCTTTGCCTAATTATGTCATTTAATTATCACTATATTCCAGTCAATTAGATTTTGTTATTGTTCACTTTACTGATGGGGAAAACCATACTCAAAGAGATGAAGTGATCTGCCCAATGCCAAGAGCTAACAAAGAGCAAATCTGAAATTTAAAACCTTATCTGTAGTCTTCTGAAGTCCATGATATCACTGCTGTATCATCATTCAAATTAAGCTTCAAGGGACTAGCTTACAGGTGTACACCAATAGCTCTGAGCAATAACCCTGTGGACTGAATGAATGGGAGTGGAAAGCTTACAAAGCCAAGACACAGACATTTTCATTACTTCTGGGCACAGATCTATTAAGAAGAGTCAGAAATTTGTCATTATTTTGTTTTTAAATTCAAAGCATGTGTTCAAAACACATGTTCAAGAGTTACTTAGATCATTTCTCCCATGCCCCTTTTTCAAGAACACTTATGTTGTTTACTGGACTATAGTTTGGCTCCATTGTTTCTGTTCGTTTTCATTTATGAACATGTAAAAATCTCATGGGGACATGTTACTTCCTTCCCTTTTTCTACCCTGTTTCCTTCCACTCAGTTGCCATAGGTAAGCAATTTCTTTAGCTCTGATTTATACTTTCACTTCTCTTTTTGAAAAAGAAAAAGAAGCTAAAGCAGATACATGTACATTTTATTTCAAACATTATCTCTTTAAAATATAAGCTGAGTTACCTACCTGCTTAAAACCCTCCAGTGGCTTCACCTTACTCTTGTGATAAATCCAAACTCCTTCTATGATCTTCTAGAACCTAAATTATCTGCCATTGACTAACTCTCTGACTTCCTTTTCTAGCATTCTACCCTTGGTCATTCCACTATATCTACTTGAATACACACGTACTCATCCTTGCTCATGGCCTTTGAACTTGCTAAACTCTGCCTGCAATGCTCTTTACACTGTTCACCCTCTTACATTATTGTCACCTCAAAGAGGACCTCTCTGGCAACCCCATTATCATGCTCTATACTCTTACCTTGCTTTAGTTGTTTTTCATAGCATTTGACACTACCCGACCTTTTATTATACATTTATTTGCTAGGTGATTGTTATCAGTACCACTCACTATAATTTAACCCCTGTGAGGCAAGAACATTGTCTTGCTCACCATTCTGTCACCTGTGCTTGCAACAGTGCCTTCAAATAGTGGGTGATCAAAAAATATTTGTTAACTGTATTGATAAATTAATGAATCAATAGTTCCTCCATATCTCTCATTTTTTTCCTTATTAATCTCATGCTGCCACCCTTTTGTCTATGAGTTATGTTAAACAAATAAAACTCTATGTTTTCTATTTCATTGTTCCACTTGTCTTTAGTATTCCCATTGAGTCTTGCTGCTTCTACTGCTTTTTAGAATTTTGCAATCATGTTTTCCCTTTCCATGCAACTTTCTTTCCTGACGTCATAATTTCCCTCTTTGAGCCTGTCTTCCTCTAGCAATGTCTTCTGCCTTGCTGAAAATGAAAGATTTTCTAACATCCTACCTTCTATCTTGCAGAAACATCATTTCAAAGAAGGATAGTTGTTTCTTATTCCTCAGATTGATTCTCTTGAACTGCTGAAGCATTTCTCATTCTAGTGATATTTTTCTTTTTGTACATCTTTACAGAGGCAGATCTGTGCTCATGTGGTATTGTGAATTGGGATGGGTTCTCCAAAAAGACTTTGTGTATTTCTGGTAGAATCTCCCAGGCCAGGGGCAGTTAAAGAGAGAAGGAAAACATTTGATTTATTGTGATTTAACTTCACCAATTTGGACATCAAGGTGTCATATGGAATAGAATATGGAAGGAGGAAGTGTTCCTTCTAGAGGCTTTCTTACTATGGAGCAGCATCTCTTTGCTGAAGGAGGTCCTGATAAGTGTGTTGCAGGCAACTAGCTGGGCCACTTTCTCTCTAGGTTAAATGGTCACTCTTTCAGCAAGACTACTGCCCCATGAGTATGCCATGCATGGAGTAAATATACTTTTTAAAAAATCTTTGCTCTTTTATCTACAGCTTTCTCAAGGATATTGGTAAAGTGAAATTGTTCCCCAAATACACAATAACCTACTGTGTGGACCACTTTCACCACATATTCCTGCACTTCTAGCTAAGGATGTACTAGTAGTGTCCATTTCAGATACTGAAGGAGTTCCTTGCATGTACTTTTCAGTTTCCTGGTTTACAGACTACAATAGACTTCCCGATATTTTTATATACCTTTCCCAAGTTTAGGGAGAATCTGGAGGAGAGGTGCCAATTAAAGATTATGTCACCATTGTTACTGAAAGTTAGTTGCCTAATTGCTTTTATTTTAATGTTATATAAAAATAAAGAGAATGGTATAATCAGACCTAGATACCCACCTTCCAGCTGGTTTACGTATCAAATATAATTTACCTGGTGATGGTATTTGTGTTCACATAACATATTACAAGACTGAGAATTTTAGATCTGTTACCAACCAGAGTTCTTGGCCTCCTTAATCAATAGAAATTGATAAGAGGCCAGACAAGAAATTCAGGCCAGGCTTTATTGGGCCTCCTGCTGCAGTAGGAAGGAGCAAGAACAAGTAACAGGTTCCCTTGCTTGCTGGCTGTCCAAGGCGGGAAGCAAGCTGGTTCCTTATATGGACTGAGGGTAGGGGCAGGTCCAGGGGTCAGGCCGGAGGGGTGGCTGTGGTGGTTTTCCCACCCCTTTGGTGGTGGTTTGTGTGCAGGGGGCATGCGTGGGACCCTGCTTTTGCTCCCAACACTCTTGTTTTGCTCCCGGCTCTTCAGAAGTGGCAGTTGGGTTTTTGATCTCTTTGTGTCTTTTTGTCCATAATTTGCCCAACTGCGCATGTATGCAGTTATTTTTAGTCCCTTACAGTTTCTTTGTATTTTATTGCTTGAGGAGACATTTGTCCAGGTGTAAGCACTGGGTCACAAGTTCCAGTCCCAACCTGTCTCAGATCCATTTTCCTATACCTTGTTTGTGATAAGAATAATATGTTACCTGGATCTTGATTTGTTTTTCACTTTCGAACCTGAACATAACAGTATCTCAGAGCCAAGAGTTGCCTTTATCAAATGAATGCTCCTAGTAAAAAAAAAAAGGAAGCAAGTATTAGTGAGAAGAGTGTATAAAGAATGAATAGTAATTTTCAAAATGTTAGAGGAAATGAGTTAAATTGGTACATTCCATCTGTTTTTTCTCTTGTCCTATTACCCTTACTGTGCCCTAGAAGGCTGAGGAAAGGGAATGAGATAAATTCACAGGGGGAAATGTTTCTCAAGACCTGCTTTGTTACTTTAAATTAACCCATCCACCCATGAGCCAGTGGCTAGGAGTCTTGACACAGTATGTAGATATTGCAAATCCTTTCTTGGCCGTTCCACTGGGCTCCCATTACTTTACTGCTATTTCATTTTCCAGTCCTGACTGATTCCTGCCCTTCTCCTCTCCTTTTAGGTTCTGGTCACACACTCTTGGCTCTCACAGTAAAATTGATTTCTCAGGTTTTGATCCCTCAGGTTGTCTGAGCATTTGGGATGTCCTCATCCTCTGGCTCCTCGTGCTAGATTTAGCTGCTTCCGTTAAATTTTTATTTCTGATTCAGAGAGCAGGGTATGGTACATAAGGGCATAGACAAAGCCAGAATGTCTGGATTTGAAAGCTGTCTTCACGTTTAGTCAGCTGAGCATCCTGGGCCAATAACTTTACCTCTCTAGTTTCCTTAACTGCAAAATGGTGACTATAATAGTATGAACCTTATAGGCTTATTTCAGGCTAGAAATAAGATAATATTGGTGAAGTGCCTAGCACAGTGGTAGATGCATGCCAATTGTTATAACTATCTTGTAAGTAAATGAAAAATAAAATAGTCCGTTAACCCAGCCTGGCTCCTACAGGGTGAGAAGGAAACTAGATATTTCTTTGTTTCATTTTTTCAACAGAAAGCCCTAGTTATTAAGGCTAAATCATTTTCTGCTTTGGATTTATCATTTTCCAAACCAGAATCTTGGTCAGCTGCTTTTCTCTCTGACTCTTTATGTCATGCTTCCAGAAAGCCCCAAACTTGGCACTGAACGGCAATGAAATGAATGTTTGCAGAGTTTAGGGCTCTAATTAACATAAAATGACTTAAAGACTACAAGGACTTTGCATTTAAAGGAATATAAAATTTACAGACAACATACAAACTGGATACTTCATAGGGTGTTTTCCTCAAGTGCACCTGAAAGCCAGGGCAACAGGACTGTAAATCCCCCTGTAAATAAATAAGATACCTGATTTCAAGTTGAAAGATTAACTCTACTCTTTAATACATCAGACACGTCTGCTTTATTCAAGAAAGTTACTTTCAGTGTTCATTTGATTCCCATGCCTCTTATGTTTCATCAAATAGGAACATCCAAAACACTTTTCACTTTCACACCTCATTCTCAATTAGCCTAATTCTTGACTGGATTTCAGTTTCTCTCAATTTGGAATATCTGATTGTTAATGAATTGCTGGAACCTTACAAGATCCAGATGAGCTCGTCTGTATTGCCAAGTTTCTGTTAAGGTCAAGTTGACATTTTGTTTTTTTTCCAAGTTCAGATATTACCCCAAAATTGAAAATAGCTCTCCCTATTTCAAATTAGCTTAATTAACATTTATTAACACCTTATTCTCATTGATTCCTTTTTAAAGTTCTATCAAATATTTTAATTCTAGAAATTTTTGCTCTTACTTGTCTTTTTTTTTTTTAACATCTTTATTGGAGTATAATTGCTTTACAATGGTGTGTTAGTTTCTGCTGTATAACAAAGTGAATCAGCTATACATATACATATATCCGCATATCTCCTCCCTCTTGCGTCTCCCTCCCATCCTCCCTATCTCACTTGTCTTTGATGAGTTTCTTTTTCCACTTGAGATTATTTAAACTTTTTTAAGGTTATCTCTTGAAATACATGGATTTGAGGAACGAACATCTGTCTTTTATCATTAGTTTGTAAGGGATTACGCAAATGTTGGTTCTGTTTTCACAAAAAGGAAGAGAAAACATGTGAATCAAAAGATTCAGCAAGAGTTCTGTATAATGTAACTCTAGTCAGATGTGATGTCTTCTGAGTCAGTTACAGGAAAGAGAGGGTAGAAAGAATGAGGAACCCAATTCTGACCTTTTGGAAAGACCTTGTATCAGGATGAACTCTAAAATGTAGAGAAATACTAAAGTAAATGTTACAACAAATTCTCCCACAATATAACAAAGAGAATCATTGGTGCAATAAATGTTGGAACTTATCTGTTTACTTGATGTCCAAAAGAATCAACAATATTCTGTTTAGTGTGTGGTAAGCAGATTTGTTAAGTAACAATTCTTTCAAGTTTTAACATGAATTTCTTTGTATAAGAATTTATTTGAATCAAAGCAGCTACTATGTTCTCTTGCCTTATTAATCTCTCTCCCTCCAGTTCCCAATCCATTTACCAACATTTGCCAACATTTATGACTACTGGCATCTAGTGGGTAGAGAACAGGGTTGCTGCTAAATATCCTACAATGCATGGGACACCCTCCACGACAAAGAATTATCTCAGCCCAAATGTCAATAGTGACAAAATGAAGAAGCCCTGAATTAGGTGTTTAAAATATAGTTAATCAAGAAAACAAGGTAACCATAACCAAGAACTCATGACATTTCGAGAATCTCTCCTCACCCTTTGGCAACAAAACAAGACTGACAGGAATTGCAAAATGCCATTGCAGAAATAGGACATAGGTAGCCACAGTTATGTTTCCTTTTCACTCTTCTCCGTGGTTTTCCTGCTATAGGATTTTGGAGGATGGAGGTGAGGTGGTGGTTATAATGTGTTTGAAGTGTTTTGTAATCTTTAGAGAGCTATACAGATATAAGGAGCTATTGTAAAGATAAAAGCCCAGAGCATCTTTCAACAGGCTTCTTTGTTGTCTGATGCTGTTGCAGAGTGTGTACAGCCACTACTCCTGGCTATTTTATTTAACCTATAGGTCATTCCCTTTGAGCATAATCTGTATCCTAACTCCTTTTGCCTAGTACTGCCTCGTGGAGTTTTCAGCACAAAGCATACTGAGGCAGTTTTAGCATTAAGCTCTATTTTTCTGAAATGTGAGAGGTTGAATTTCAAATTATATACAGATGAGTAAAACCCAGTTATTCTCCAGTAACAATATTTCCTACAGATGTATCTCCTGGCAGCTGGTAGGGCAGACAGCCATTGTTGCTTCAATCTGATCAAGTCTTTTGAAGGGTTTTGGTACCACCCAACTGTCCCCAGGCCTCTGAATCATGATTTCGCAGGGAGACTTCCCATTGCTTACTCTAGCGCTTTCAGAAACAACTTCCTTAGTAGCTCCAGATGGAACTGGAAGATCAAATAAAGCAGCAAATAGTAGAGGGAATATGAACCTCTGCTTCACTGATGGTGTGTGTGTGTGTGGGCGGGGCGGGTCAAAGAATATATTATCATCGCAGCCAGAAGCAAACATCCTCACTGATTAGAAACTGGACTAATTTTAAGATAGAAGGAATACCCCTGCAACCTGTATAAACAGGTAATTTATGTAATGTTGACCATAAACCCCTTAGACACAGAGATTTCTCTCCTGTCTACATCTGTTACTTCATATCCAGAAAATGACCCTTATCCTAGGTGAGGAGCTATGACTCAAACCTGAACTCTGTGTTGGTATTTCTGAGAAAGAAATTTTTCATACCTGGGCCAGATTTGGGCTATTCGAATAATTATACTTCCTGGTTCTAGATTTTGGTGAGGCATTGTGGATTAGAGATCAAAAACATCTAGGAGCAGTTAAGACTGATTTATCTTTAAATGCTTTATACTTTATATATAAAGTATATAAAATGCTTTATATATATTCTCTTTCCCCAGAGAGTTCCCCAGCATTCTCTGCAGAAACAGGGCTATTTGTCTTTCCTAAAAATCCAAGGCAGTATCGCTGGTGTTCCTCTCACAGAGATGGCCCCCGACCTTTCACGAAGCCAGTTCATGTGCATTTGAAACATGACAATCCGGCTGGTCTGCTCTCCCATCTCCTAAATCTGAGAAAAGCACTTCTTGTTTTGGAAATTCTTGGCTTCCTTAGTGTCCACCACTTGAAGGGGAAATAAATTGATGCTTTTTTTCCTTTGTTTTTTGCAATGGATGCAGTAAATGGCTATTTAATTTCAAATTAGATGAAGATTTCTTTATACTTTATAGATTCCAAACAAATGATTATAGAGCTCCTGTCATTTTAGTACATTAATATAAAGCACCTTATCTTGGTAATACTGAGAGAAATGCAGTAGAACAAATCGCAGGATAAACATCAGATTCCAAAGTGACATGATGCCATTTTTTGAGATGTTATATGTGGGCATAATTTTCTTGGCTAGTCTTTTTTTTTTTAATACGTCTTTATTGGAGTATAATTGCTTCACAATGCTCTGTTTCTGTTGTACAACAAAGTGAATCAGCCATATGCACACATATATCCCCATAGAGACATAAAGTTGAGAGTAGAAATGAAGTGAGGAACATTTTTCAGAAATAAATGAAATGAAATGGAAATTTGAAGTACCTGATGGGAATGCTGTGGCATAATGTGACCTCTGTGCTTTGCTGGTAACTAGTACCAGTCTAGAGCAGGGGCTACTACCTCTATGCCACTAATGCCCTGTGGGCATCAATAGTTTGAATTCCTTATATTTCCACTCCTTTTCACTTAAAATAAAATTCTTCCCAAATTAATATTCATATTTATGCTTATCTCCTTCCCTCAAATTTCAGAGAAAGTGGTAGCATTTCATTCCTCCTTTACAAAGAAAAGCTAACACCTGTGTTTTTAATCCCATCCCTTCAGCCATCTCCAGGGTCTTGTTCTAATTATTCCCCATCTCCTCTACTTTCTTTTCATTTGTCTTTTTATTGAGGTACAGTAACATAAAATAAGGCATCAGTTTGATCATAAGTATACAACTTGATATTTTTACATATATATCCACGTACTCAACACATTACATATATAAAACATATATGCATATTCTATATACACAACACACACACACACGTACACATATCCATGTAATCAACAACATTTCCAACACTCCAGCAGGCTTTCTCTTGCCCAAACAGCATGTACAATCCCTCAGAGGAAACTACTGTTCTGATCTCTATCACCATAGGTTGTTTTTGCTTTCTTCCTGATTTCATAATTTAATTTCAACATAATATTATATACTCTTATGCCTGCCTTCTTTTGCTCAGCTTATGTCTGTATCAATCAGTCATGTTCGGGTGTGTAGGAATAGCCCATTCTTTTTCATTGCTCTACATAACTGCATTGAATGGATACTTTGTGATTTATTTATCTATCCTACTATTCATGAACACTACTGTTGTTTTCAGTATGAGGTTTTAGAATGAGGCTTTCAAGTAATGTTGTCATGAACATTCTAATACAGGCTTTTGGTGAATACATTCACTCATTTCTTTTGTAGATCTACTCAGAATAGAATCAAAGGTTCAAAGATATATAGAGATATATATAGATATCGATATAGATATGTTTTGTGTGTGTGTCTTTGGTACATACTACTAAACAATTATTTAAAGTGTTTCTGACATTTTTACTCCTACCAGCACTGTATGAAAGTTCTAATTGTTCCATTGCTCCACATCCTTGTCATCTCTTGGTATTACCAATTCTTCATTTTATCCATTCAGGTGAAATATAATGGTATCTCATTGTGGTTTTAATTTGCATTTCCCTGATGACTTTGTACGCTGAGTTTCTTTTTATATACGTTTTGGCTATCAGGATCTTTTTTTATGAAGGGCCTGTTCAAGTTTTCTGCTCATTTAAAAAAATCTGAATTGTCAGTGTCATTCTTCTAATAGTTTTAAATATAATTTGAAATTAGGTTTGTGTCAGATACACATATTGTGAATATCTTCTCTCAGTATATAGCCTGCATTATTATATTCGTAATTTTGTCTTTTTAGAAACAGAAGGTTTTTATTTTAAATGAAGTCCAGCTTACAAAACTTTTATTTTATGGATAGTGCTTTTGTGTCCCACTTAATAAATCTTCATCTACTTCAGACCATAGAGATGTATCTAGAAGCTTTATTGTTTTACCCCTCTCTTCTAAGTCTGTACCTTTTGCAATGTGTATTACGTGTTATGAAGCAGAGGTCATGATTTAGTTTTGAATATACATACCTAATTGACCCAATAAATAGGTATCCAAAAACCATTTATTGGAAAAATAAGCTTTATGCTCCTGAATTACCTTGGGGTCCTAGTTGTGTATCAGGTGAACATGTAAACTTTGTCTGGTTCTGGAAACTCTATTCTTGTTCTATTAGTGTATTTGTTTATCTTTGAATCAATACCACCCTGCCTTTACTTCTGTAGCTTTATAATAATTTGTTATACCTAGTAATGGAAATCTTCCAACACTGCTGTTCTTCAAGATTTCCTTGGATATTCTAGGTCCTTCGATTTCCATATAAATTTTAGAATCAGCATTTCAATTTCACACTATTGCAATGAATATATATCAAGCTGGAGAGAGCTGGGATTTTAAAACCATTGAGTCTCTTAATATATGAAGATAATACTTTCTTCATTTATTTAGATCTTCTTTGATTTCTCTAAGAAATAACATGTAGTTTTTTGGTTGAGGTCATGCACATCTTTTGTTAAAGTCATTTCTAGGTATTCGATGTTTTGATGTCTTGTAAATATTATTTGTTTTTAAATTGAATTTTCAAATTATTTATGTCTAGTATCTAAAATACATTTGATTTTTTATATTGACCTTGTATCTAGTAACATTGCAAATTACCTTATAATACTATGGTTTTGGATTTTTTTCTAAGAAAAGTACACTTTTTCTACATAGAAGCAAGTCATCTTTTAAAAATAGTTTTAATTCTCCCTTTTCAATCTCTATAGATTTATTTATTTTCATTGTCTTACTGCAGTGGATAGAACCTCCACTAAGACTTACAAAAGTTAGGCTTCTACCCTCCCACAGAGACTGGGGGACAGGGGCCCTATCTTCAGGTGTTGATTGTAACAAAAAACACATTCATTTGGCAGCTTTGAGCTTTCCCAGGCAGGCATTTTGAAGGGGATAGGGTCATGCTAGGGATAAGACTTTAGCAGCTGGAAGCCATGCGAGAGTTTAGAGAGAGTCTTTGTCACTTCTTACAAGAATTATTCATGCTTGCATCTTCACTTTTTGATTTTCTTTTCTCAACCAACTATAATATGGTTCGGATTTCCATTATCCATTCAAATGATTTTTGTTATTTTGTGGTTTTCAAAACAAAATGGACATGTTTTTGTTTTACTCTTGTGACCGTTCTGCTGATCTTGTCTCCTTTAGCTACCACTTCCTTCTTGAAATTTTTTTCTCCCTTGCCTACAGAAACACATCAGTCTTATAATTCTTCTAGCTCTTCAAATGCTTCTTTTTTTTTTTTTTTTGATTATTCAGGATTATACCTCTTAAAAACTAGTGTTTACAAGGGTTTCATCCTCAGCATTTGCTGAACTCCTTATCACTCTACTATAGCCTGGGCTTTCCTAGAACCTAAGCTTTAATCCCTCCTGAAGTCCAGACATATTTCCAGTCACCTGGTAGAGAGCTCCTAGCTGGGTGGATCTCTGTAAGACTGTAATGGACAACATCAAGTTCTTCACTGGTACTATGTCTTTGTAATTACTTTACCTGCTTCTTAGTAGATTATTCTCTTTTCCTTCAACCAGTTCATGCCTGAACTCAATGTTCAGCAATCCAGATTTAACGCAAATATTATCTCTTGTGGGAAGCCTTCCCTAACCCTCTGAGGCTGATTTATAGTCTTTCCTTGTTTTGTCCTAGCATAACCCTTTGTTCATATTTCAATCATATGACTTATTACAGTTATTGAAATTATTGACTTATTTTTGCTCCAACAAAATATTTGTGGTAGCTTGCCTTTATTTAACATCTCTCTTAAAACAGGATTCAATCTTTGGATGTTGAGTTAGACTAAAACCTCCTTCCAATTCCTTGGGTGTTATGACTTTGTTGGTCCATATTTCTATCCCTAGCACCAAATTACCTGTCTTGCATTTGGAAAATGACCAGTACAATATTTTTTAATGAATGGCCACTAAGTGGCCTGTGAATAGAGGAAGGTATGCAAGGTTATCTTCTCTCACCACAATCTTGCCTGAATTTTACGGTGCTGAAGTACAGAGAAACAAAAGAGGAAAGCACAGTATAGGCATCTTTAACATCATTGAATAGTAAGACTTATGAAGAAGTTTGCTAAGCACAGACTGGGACTACTGAGATCCCCTTGGAAGACTCTGGTTTTCATATGGGTGACTGCCACCTACTGGACAAGATAGGGATATTTTGTTTGTATTTGGAGAATCCGCACATTTTTAAGTCACCGATTTCAATTTCAATTTCAATACGTTTCTAAGTTCAGCTTATCTTTATTTAATGTGCCTCTTTTAGAACAGGACTCAAGCATTACATGTTGAATTAAATTAGTGTTTCCTTTCAATTCTAACATTTGCATTTCATTCATAAGGCCACGGTAAATAAAATAAGTGCATTCATCCGTACATGAATGAATCAATTAAAGAGTTATTCACTGATTTTACTAATTTGCAAGTCTTTACTGTTTTATCTTCAAGTTTCATCTTTACTTCTAATTTTAATAGCACCTAGACTTTTCATTCTTTCAGAGACATTGTCAGAAACATGAAAATTTTAAAGAATTTTTGGTGTTGTTGTTGGGTTCTTTGGAATATTGTCCCATATGCCTAATATTTTCAGCTCAAAACTTGATTATTCAAAGTCAACCAATATTTTGTTTCCTGGACTTCTAACTACCATCTTGACCTCATCTCCATCCTGGAATTAGTAACTAAACATTTTCTTTGTTCTCTGTCGTTCAACTTCCTCCTTCTCACATGGGCTTGGCTGCTCTTCTCTCTTTAAAATATTTTATGGCTGACATGGCCAAAACAGAATATGTGCTAATATAGCCCTTCTTTCAATTTGCATTAAATAATACTCATTTTCAATCCATTTTGTTCTTTCTTGTCATCATTGTGTCCTATTCACTTAGCAAACCTACTAGCATGTTTAACATCAATATTTATCTTTTACAACTGCACATTACAGGAAACAATTTATGAAATAAGGCAATTTTCTTTACAATACGTAAATTTGAAAAATAAAAACATATATAGTTTAAATGTAAAATATATCCCAAATATCTTACAATTTGGAGAATAAGTTATTCATAAAGAAAAGTACAGTATTATTACAGTAATAGTGTGTAATATCTATGAAGTGATTAAGCTGTGACAAGATTTCTGTTAAATGCTCAAAAGGCATCATTTCATTTAGTCTTCAAAACAAGTTTATGAAGTTAGTACTTCTAATTACTCCCATTTTACAGATGAGGTTACTGAGGCTTAGAAAAATTAAGGAATGTGTCCTAGATCACACAGCATGTTGGAAGAAAAGCTATATGCCTTGCACCTTGCTCCTGATACTAGACTTACTCATTTTTCCAGTTAAATAAATGTGAACTTTAAACAGGCTGTAGAAGGTCATAGTGATACTGAATGAAGATGGAACTAATGCTAACAGCTTTCAATTTATCATTTTCCATTACTCCACTGTCATTTGAAATAAGGATGTCCTAGTATTTTTTAAACTAAATCCAGTCCCCAGTTTTCTAGTTTTCCTTTATTTGATGGACAGTCCATCAAATAAAGTGTTGACAAAATGGCCTTAAGATATATACTCGTCAAAAGAACAACCTGCCTCTTCAACAAGAAAATAGTGGACCCTCTTTAAAAATCCAGCTGGTAGTAGAGTACTTGGGCATTTAGGAAACTACTTCAGGTGAAAGGAAAGAATTTTCATGCAATATAAAATGACATTTTCAGGAACCAAGATGGCGGAGTAGAAGGATGTGCTATCACTCCCTCTTGAAAGAACACCAGAATCACAACTAGCTGCTGGACAATCATCGACAGGAAGACACTGGAACTCACCAAAAAAGATACCCCACATCCAAAGACAAAGGAGAAGCCACAATGAGATGGTAGGAGGGGCGCAATCCCAGTTAAATCAAATCCCATAACTGCTGGGTGGGTGACTCACAGACTGGAGAACACTTATACCACAGAAGTCCACCACTGGAGTGAAGGTTCTGAGCCCCACGTCAGGCTTCCCAACATGGGGGTCCGGCAACAGGAGGAGGAATTCCTAGAGAATCAGACTTTGACGCCTAGTGGGAATTGATTGCAGGACTTCGACAGGACTGAGGGAAACGGAGACTCCACACTTGGAGGGCACACACAAAGTAGTGTGCGCATCGGGACGCAGGGGAAGGAGCAGTGACCCAAGGGAGACTGAACCAGACCTACCTGCTAGTGTTGGAGGGTCTCCTGCAGAGGCGGTGGGTGGCTGTGGCTCACCGTGGGGACAAGGACACTGGCAGCAGCAGTTCTGGGAAGTACTACTTGGTGTGAGCCCTCCCAGAGTCTGTCATTACCACAAACAAAGAGCCCAGGTAGGCTCCAGTGTTGGGTTGCCTCAGGCCAAACAACCAACAGGGAGGGAACCCAGCCCCACCCATCAACAGTCAAGTGGATTAAAGTTTTACTGAACTCTGCCCACCAGAGCAACAGTCAGCTCTACCCACCACCAGTCCCTCCCATCAAGGCTCTTAGTTAGACTCATCTACCAGAGGGCAGACAGCAGCAGCAAGAAGAAATACAATCCTGTAGCCTGTGGAACAAAAACCACATTCACAGAAAGATAGACAAGATGAAAAGGCAGAGGGCTATATACCAGATGAAGGAACAAGATAAAACCCCAGAAAAACAACTAAATGAAGTGGAGATAGGCAACCTTCCAGAAAAAGAATTCAGAATAATGATAGTGAAGATGATCCAGGACCTCAGAAAAACAATGGAGGCAAAGATCGAGAAGATGCAAGAAATGCTAAACAAGATCTAGAAGAATTAAAAACAAACAGAGATGAACAATAAAATAACTGAAATGAAAAATACACTAGAAGGAATCAATAGCAGAATAACTGAGGCAGAAGAACGGATAAGTGACCTGGAAGACAAAAGGGTGGAATTCACTGCTGCGGAACAGAATAAAGAAAAAAGAATGAAAAGAAATGAAGACAGCCTAAGAGACCTCTGGAACAACATTAAACGCAACAACATTCGCATTATAGGGGTCCCAGAAGGAGAAGAGAGAGAGAAAGGACCCGAGAAAATATTTGAAGAGATTATACTCGAAAACTTCCCTAACATGGGAAAGGAAATAGCCACCCAAGTCCAGGAAGTGCAGCGAGTCCCATACAGGATAAACCCAAGGAGAAACACACCAAGACACATAGTAATCAAATTGGCAAAAATTAAAGACAAAGAAAAATTATTGAAAGCAGCAATGGAAAAATGACAAATAACATACAAGGGAACTCCCATAAGGTTAACAGCTGATTTCTCAGCAGAAACTCTACAAGCCAGAAGGGAGTGGCATGATATACTTAAAGTGATGAAAGGGAAGAACCTACAACCAAGATTACTCTAGCCAGCAATGGTCTCATTCAGATTCGATGGAGAAATCGAAAGCTTTACAGACAAGCAAAAGCTAAGAGAATTCAGGACCACCAAACCAGCTCTACAGCAAATGCTAAAGGAACTTCTCTAAGTGGGAAACACAAGAGAAGAAAAGGACCTACAAAAACAAACCCAAAACAATTAAGAAAATGGTCATAGGAACATACATATCGATAATTACCTTAAACGTGAATGGATTAAATGCTCCAACCAAAAGACACAGGCTTGCTGAATGGATACAAAAACAAGACCCATATATATGCTGTCTACAAGAGACCCACTTCAGACCTAGGGACACATACAGACTGAAAGTGAGGGGATGGAAAAAGATATACCATACAAATGGAAATCAAAAGAAAGCTGGAGTAGCTATACTCATATCAGATAAAATAGACTTTATTTATTTTTTTTTTTTAAAAGATTTATTTTTTTATTGATTAATTGATTGATTGATTGATTGCTATGTTGGGTCTTCGTTTCTGTGCTAGGGCCTTCTCTAGTTGTGGCAAGCGGGGGCCACTCCTCATCACGGTGCGCGGGCCTCTCACCATCGCGGCCCCTCCTGTTGCGGAGCACAGCTCCAGACGCGCAGGCTCAGCAATTGTGGCTCACGGGCCCAGCCGCTCCGCGGCATGTGGGATCTTCCCAGACCAGGGCTCGAACCCGCGTCCCCTGCATTAGCAGGCAGACTCCCAACCACTGCGCCACCAGGGAAGCCCAAATAGACTTTAAAATAAAAAATGTTACAAGAGACAAGGAAGGACACTACATAATGATCCAGGGATCAATGCAAGAAGAAGATATAACAATTATAAATATATATGCACCCAACATAGGAGGACCTCAATACATAAGGCAACTGCTAACAGCTATAAAAGAGGAAACCGACAGTAACACAATAATAGTGGGGGACTTTAACACCTCACTCACACCAATGGACAGATCATCCAAAATGAAAATAAATAAAGAAACAGAAGCTTTAAATGACACAATAGACCAGATAGATTTAATTGATATTTATAGGACATTCCATCCAAAAACAGCAGATTACACTTTCTTCTCAAGTGCGCACAGAACATTCTCCAGGATACATCACATCTTGGGTCACAAATCAAGCCTCGGTAAATTTAAGAATATTGAAATCATATCAAGCATCTTTTCTGACCATAACACTATGAGATTAGAAATGAATTACAGGGAAACAAACACAAACACATGGAGGTTAAACAATACGTTACTAAATAACCAAGAGATCACTGAAGAAATCAAAGAGGAAATAAAAAAATACCTAGAGACAAATGACAAAGAAAACACGACGACCCAAAACCTATTGGATGCAGCGAAAGCAGTTCTAAGAGGGAAGTTTATAGCTATACAAGCCTACCTCAAGAAAAAAGAAAAATCTCAAGTAAACAATCTAACCTTACACCTAAAGGAACTAGAGAAAGAAGAACAAACAAAACCCAAAGTTAGCAGAAGGAAAGAAATAATAAGGATCAGAGCAGAAATAAATGAAATAGAAACAAAGAAAACAATAGCAAAGATCAATAAAACTAAAAGTGGGTTCTTTGAGAAGATAAACAAAATTGATAAACCATTAGCCAGACTCAACAAGAAAAAGAGGGAGAGGACTCAAATCAATAAAGTTAGAAATGAAAGAGGAGAAGTTACAACAGACACCGCAGAAATACAAAGCATCCTAAGAGACTATTACAAGCAACTCTATGCCAATAAAATGGATAACCTGGAGGAAATGGACAAATTCTTAGAAAGGTATAACCTTCCAAGACTGAACCAGGAAGAAACAGAAAATATGAACAGACCAATCACAAGTAATGAAATTGAAACTGTGATTAAAAATTTTCCAACAAACAAAAGTCCAGGACAAGATGGCTTCACATGTGAATTCTATCAAACATTTAGAGAAGAGCTAACACCCATCCTTCTCAAACTCTTCCAAAAAATTACACAGAAAGGAACACTCCCAAACTCATTTTCTGAGCCCACCATCACGCTGACACCAAAACCAGACAAAGATACTACAAAAAAAGAAAATTACAGACCAATATCACTGATGAATATAGATGCAAAAATCCTCAACAAAATACTAGCAAACAGAATCCAACAACACATTAAAAGGATCATATACCATGATCAAGTGGGATTTATCCCAGGGATGCAAGGATTCTTCAGTATATGCAAATCAATCAATGTGATACACCATATTGACAAATTGAAGAATAAAAAACCATATGATCATCTCAATAGATGCAGAAAAAGCTTTTGACAAAATTCAACACCCATTTATGATAAAAACTCTCCAGAAAGTGGGCATACAGGGAACCTACCTCAACATAATAAAGGCCATACACAGCAAACCCACAGCAAACATCATTCTCAATGGTGAAAAACTGAAAGCATTTCCTCTAAGATCAGGAACAAGGCAAGGATGTCCACTCTCACCACTATTATTCAACATAGTTTTGGAAGTCCTAGCCATGGCAATCAGAGAAGAAAAAGAAATGAAAGGAATACAAATTGCAAAAGAAGAAGTAAAACTGTCACTGTTTGCAGATGACATGACACTATACATAGAGAATCCTAAAAATGCCACCAGAAAACTACTAGAGCTAATCAATGAATTTGGTAAAGTTGCAGGATACAAAATTAATGCACAGAAATCTCTTGCATTCCTATATACTAATGATGAAAAATCTGAAAGAGAAATTGTGGAAACACTCCCATTTACCATTGCAACAAAAAGAATAAAATACCTGGGAATAAACCTACCTAGGGAGACAAAAGACCTGTATGCAGAAAACTATAAGACACTGATGAAAGAAATTAAAGATGATACCAACAGATGGAGAGATATACCATGTTCTTGGATTGGAAGAATCAATATTGTGAAAAAGACTATACTACCCAAAGCAATCTACAGATTCAATGCAATCCCTATCAAATTACCAATGGCATTTTTTACGTAACTAGAACAAATCATTTTAAAATTGGTATAGAGACACAAAAGACCCCAAATAGCCAAAGCAGTCTTGAGAGAAAAAAACGGAGCTGGAGGAATCAGACTCTGACTTCAGACTATACTACAAAGCTACAGTAATCAAGACAATATGGTACTGGCACAAAAACAGAAGCATAGATCAATGGAACAAGATAGAAAGCCCAGAGATAAACCCACGCACCTATGGTCAACTAATCTATGACAAAGGAGGCAAAGATATAGAATGCAGAAAAAACAGTCTCTTCAATAAGTGGTGCTGGGAAAACTGGACAGCTACATGTAAAAGAATGAAATTAGAACACTCCCTAACACCATACACAAAAATAAACTCAAAATGGATTTGAGACCTAAATGTAAAACCGGACACTATAAAACTCTTAGAGGAAAACATAGGAAGAACACTCTTTGACATCAATCACAGCAAGATCTTTTTTGATCCACCTCCTAGAGTAATGGAAATAAAAAAAAAAATAAACAAATGGGACCTAATGAAACTTCAAAGCTTTTGCACAGCAAAGGAAACCATAAACAAGACGAAAAGACAACCCTCAGAATGGGAAAAAATATTTGCAAACGAATCAACGGACAAAGGATTAATCTCCAAAATATATAAACAGCTCATTCAGCTCAATATTCAAGAAACAAACACCCCAATCCAAAAATGGGCAGAAGACCTAAATAGACATTTCTCCAAAGAAGACATACAGATGGCCAAGAAGCACATGAAAAGCTGCTCAACATCACTAATTATTAGAGAAATGCAAATCAAAACTACAATGAGGTATCTCCTCACACCTGTTAGAATGGGCATCATCAGAAAATCTACAAACAACAAATGCTGGAGAGGGTGTGGAGAAAAGGGAACCTTCTTACACTGTTGGTGGGAATGTAAATTGATACAGCCACTATGGAGAACAGTATGGAGGTTCCTTAAAAAACTAAAAATAGAATTACCATATGATCCAGGAATCCCACTACTGGGCATATAGCCAGAGAAAACCATAATTCAAAAAGATACATTACATGCACCCCAATGTTCACTGCAGCACTATTTACAATAGCCAGGTCATGGAAGCAACCTAAATGCCCATCAACAGACGAATGGATAAAGAAGATGTGGTACATATATACAAGGGAATATTATTCAGCCATAAAAAGGAACGAAACAGTCTTTTTTTAAGACGTGGACAGATCTAGAGACTGTCATACAGAGTGAAGTAAGTCAGAAAGAGAAAAACAAATATCATATATTAACACATGTGTGTAGAACCTAGAAAAGTGGTATGGATGAGCCAGACTGCAGGGCAGAAGTTGAGACACAGATGTAGAGAACAGACGTGTGGACACCAAGGGGGGAAAACCGCAGTGGGGTGGGGATGGTGGTGTGCTGAATTGGGCGATTGGGATTGACATGTATACACTGATGTGTATAAAATTGATGACTAATAAGAACCTGCAGTATAAACAAACAAACAAACAAACAAAACAACTAATACTAAACTTTCTTTGGGTTATTTGTATGGAAATATGTTAATATAAATGTTTCAGACATTACATGAAATTTCTAAAAATCTTATATGTTCTGGTATAATGTTATAAGTCATAATTCTAGTTATTACTTTAAAATGTGTATCTCAGAAATAACTAAATTTCCTTGTCAACTGCATTATTATGAACTTTCATGAAATCTTTAACCGTGGTCATTTTTAAGTCTTTTGTCATTTACAGACAGTTCTGGGTGTACTCTGATGCTTTTGCAAATATGTTCCTATAAAAGAGTTCCGACAGCTCCAGATCCCGTCCGGGTGCAGCGTCTCTGCACACGGCCTGCCATCGCTGCCTCCATCTTGAGTTGGGAAGTTGTGCAGCCGCTTTGCGCTAGAAACTCTGGTCTGAAGGTGCTGGGTTTGAGGCCTCTGCCTGCCGCACCCTATGAGCCAGTGAAACTAGACTAAGTGCAAAAGAGAAGAAAAGAAAAAAAGTGGCCTGGAACCAAACCAGCAGTATCTTCGAGGTCTGCCTGTATACAATTTGATGAATTTGGACATATGCCAACACTCATAAAACCATCACCATGATCAAGCTGAAAGGGTCATTACTGTGATCTGTGGGATGATTCTGCACACGAGCCGGTATTTCTCTTTCCTCTCGTCAGACTTGGAGCCGTGTGGATGAAAGGCTCTTGGTGCTCCAGCCAGGCATCAGGGCTGTGCCTCTGAGGTGGGAGAGCCAACTTCAGGACACTGGTCCACAAGAGACCTCCCAGCTCCACGTAATACCAAATGGTGAAAATCTCTCAGAGATCTCCATCTCAACATCAAGACCCAGCTTCATTCAATGACCAGCAAGCTACAGTGCTGGACACCCTACGCCAAACAACTAGGAAGACAAGAACACAGCCCCACCCATTAGCAGAGAGGCTGCCTAAAATCATAATAAGGCCACAGACACCCCAAAATACACCACCAGATGTGGACGTGCCCACCAGAAAGACAAGATCCAGCCTCATCCACCAGAACACAGGTACTAGTTCCCTCCACCAGGAAGCCTACACAACCCACTGAACCAACCTTAGCCACTGGGGACAGATACCAAAAACAACGGGAACTAGGAACCTGCAGCCTGTGAAAAGGAGACCACAAACACAGTAAGATAAGCAAAATGAGACGACAGAAAAACATACAGCAGATGAAGGAGCAGGGTCAAAACACACCAGACCTAACAAATGAAGAGGAAATAGGTAATCTACCTGAAAAAGAATTCAGAATAATGATAGTAAGGATGATCCAAAATATTGGAAATAGAATAGACAAAATGCAAGAAACATTTAACAAGGACGTAGAAGAACTAAAGAGGAACCAAGCAACGATGAAAAACACAATAAATGCAATTAAAAATACTCTAGATGGGATCAATAGCAGAATAACTGAGGCAGAAGAACGGATAAGTGACCTGGAAGATAAAATGGTGGAAATAACTACTGCAGAGCAGAATAAAGAAAAAAAAATGAAAAGAACTGAGGACAGTCTCAGAGACCTCTGGGACAACATTAAACGCACCAACATTCGAATTATAGGGGTCCCAGAAGAAGAAGAGAAAAAGAAAGGGACTGAGAAAATATTTGAAGAGATTATAGTTGAAAACTTCCCTAATATGGGAAAGGAAATAGTTAATCATGTCCTGGAAGCACAGAGAGTCCCATACAGGATAAATCCAAGGAGAAACACGCCAAGACACATATTAATCAAACTGTCAAAAATTAAATATAAAGAAAACATATTAAAAGCAGCAAGGGAAAAACAACAAATAACACACAAGGGAATCCCCATAAGGTTAACAGCTGATCTTTCAGCAGAAACTCTGCAAGCCAGAAGGGAGTGGCAGGATATACTTAAAGTGATGAAGGAGAAAAACCTACAACCAAGATTACTCTACCCAGCAAGGATCTCATTCAGATTTGATGGAGAAATTAAAACCTTTACAGACAAGCAAAAGCTGAGAGAGTTCAGCACCACCAAACCAGCTTTACAACAAATGCTAAAGGAACTTCTCTAGGCAACAAACACAAGAGAAGGAAAACACCTACAATAACAAACCCAAAACATTTAAGAAAATGGGAATAGGAACATACATATCGATAATTACCTTAAATGTAAATGGATTAAATGCTCCCACCAAAAGACACAGGCTTGCTGAATGGATACAAAAACAAGACCCATATATATGCTGTCTACAAGAGACCCACTTCAGACCTAGAGACACATACAGACTGAAAGTGAGGGGATGGAAAAAGATATTCCATGCAAATGGAAATCAAAAGAAAGCTGGAGTAGCAATTCTCATATCAGACAAAATAGACTTTAAAATAAAGACTATTACAAGAGACAAAGAAGGACACTATATAATGATCAAGGGATCGATCCAAGAGGAAGGTATAACAATTGTAAATATTTATGCACCCAACATAGGAGCACCTCAATACATAAGGCAAATACTAACAGCCATAAAAGGGGAAATCGACAGCAACACAATCATAGTAGGGGACTTTAACACCCCACTTTCACCAATGGACAGATCATCCAAAATGAAAATAAATAAGGAAACACAAGCTTTAAATGATACATTAAACAAGATGGACTTAATTGATATTTATAGGACATTCCACCCAAAAACAACAGAATACACATTTTTCTCAAGTGCTCATGGAACATTCTCCAGGATAGATCATATCTTGGGTCACACATCAAGCCTTGGTAAATTTAAGAAAATTGAAATCGTATCAAGTATCTTTTCCGACCACAACGCTATGAGACTAGCTATCAATTACAGGAAAAGATCTGTAAAAAATACAAACACATGGAGGCTACACAATACACTACTTAATAACGAAGTGATCACTGAAGAAATCAAAGGGGAAATCAAAAAATACCTAGAAACAAATGACAATGGAGACACGACGACCCGAAACTTATGGGATGCAGCAAAAGCAGTGCTAAGAGGGAAGTTTATAGCAATACAAGCCTACCTCAAGAAACAGGAAACATCTCGAATAAACAACCTAACCTTGCACCTGAAGCAATTAGAGAAAGAAGAACAGAAATACCCCACAGCTAGCCGAAGGAAAGAAATCATAAAGATCAGATCAGAAATAAATGAAAAAGAAATGAAGGAGACAATAGCAAAGATCAATAAAACTAAAAGCTGGTTCTTTGAGAAGATAAACAAAATTGATAAACCATTAGCCAGACTCATCAAGAGAAAAAGGGAGAAGACTCAAATCAATAGAATTAGAAATGAAAAAGGAGAAGTAACAACTGACACTGCAGAAATACAAAGGATCATGAGAGATTACTACAAGCAACTCTATGCCAATAAAATGGACAACCTGGAAGAAATGGACAAATTCTTAGAAAGGTATAACCTTCCAAGACTGAACCAGGAAGAAACAGAAAATATGAACAGACCAATCACAAGCACTGAAATTGCAACTGTGATTAAAAATCTTCCAACAAACAAAAGCCCAGGACCAGATGGCTTCACAGGCGAATTCTATCAAACATTTAGAGAAGAGCTAACACCTATCCTTCTCAAACTCTTCCAAAATATTGCAGAGGGAGGAACACTCCCAAACTCATTCTACGAGGCCACCATCACCCTGATACCAAAACCAGACAAAGATGTCACAAAGAAAGAAAACTACAGGCCAATATCACTGATGAACATAGATGCAAAAATCCTCAACAAAATACTAGCAAACAGAATCCAACAGCACATTAAAAGGATCATACACCATGATCAAGTGGGGTTTATCCCAGGAATGCAAGGATTCTTCAATATACACAAATCAATCAACGTGATACACCGTATTAACAAATTGAAGGAGAAAAACCATATGATCATCTAAATAGATGCAGAGAAAGCTTTCGACAAAATTCAACACCCATTTATGATAAAAGCCCTGCAGAAAGTAGGCATAGAGGGAACTTTCCTCAACATAATAAAGGCCATATATGACAAACCCACAGCCAACATTGTCCTCAATGGTGAAAAACTGAAACCATTTCCACTAAGATCAGGAACAAGACAAGGTTGCCCACTCTTACCACTATTATTCAACATAGTTTTGGAAGTGTTAGCCACAGCAATCAGAGAAGACAAAGAAATAAAAGGAATCCAAATCAGAAAAGAAGAAGTAAAGCTGTCACTGTTTGCAGATGACATGATACTATACATAGAGAATCCTAAAGATGCTACCAGAAAACTCCTAGAGCTAATCAATGAATTTGGTAAAGTAGCAGGATACAAAATTAATGCACAGAAATCTCTTGCATTTCTATACACTAATGACAGAAAATCTGAAAGTGAAATTAAGAAAACACTCCCATTTACCACTGCAACAAAAAGAATAAAATATCTAGGAATAAACCTACCTAAGGAGACAAAAGACCTGTATGCAGAAAATTATAAGACACTGATGAAAGAAATTAAAGATGATACAAATAGATGGAGAGATATACCATGTTCTTGGATTGGAAGAATCAACATTGTGAAAATGACTCTACTTCCCAAAGCAATCTACAGATTGAATGCAATCCCTATCAAACTACCACTGGCATTTTTCACAGAACTAGAACAAATAATTTCACAATTTGTATGGAAACACAAAAGACCCCGAATAGCCAAAGCAATCTTGAGAACGAAAAATGGAGCTGGAGGAATCAGGCTTCCTGACTTCAGACTAGATTACAAAGCTACAGTAATCAAGACAGTTTGGTACTGGCACAAAAACAGAAATATAGATCAATGGAACAGGATAGAAAGCCCAGAGATAAACCCACGCACATATGGTCACCTTATCTTTGATAAAGGAGGCAAGCATATACAGTGGAGAAAAGACAGTCTCTTCAATAAGTGGTGCTGGGAAAATTGGACAGATACATGTAAAAGTATGAAATTAGAACACTCCCTGACACCATACACAAAAATAAACTCAAAATGGATTAAAGACCTAAGTGTAAGGCCAGACACTATCAAACTCTTAGAGGAAAACAGGCAGAACACTCTATGACATAAATCACAGCAAGATTCTTTTTGACCCAGCTCCTAGAGAAATGGAAATAAAAACACAAATAAACAAATGGGACCTAATGAAACTTAAAAGCTTTTGCACAGCAAAGGAAACCATAAAGAAGACCAAAAGACAACCCTCAGAATGGGAGAAAATATTTGCAAATGAAGCAACTGACAAAGGATTAATCTCCAAGATTTACAAGCAGCTCATGCAGCTCAATAACAAAAAAACGAACAACCCAATCCAAAAATGGGCAGAAGACCTAAATAGACATTTCTCCAAAGAAGATATACAGATTGCCAACAGACACATGAAAGAATGCTCAACATGATTAATCATTAGAGAAATGCAAATCAAAACCACAATGAGGTATCACCTCACACCAGTCAGAATGGCCATCATCAAAAAATCTAGAAACAATAAATGCTGGAGAGGGTGTGGAGAAAAGGGAACCTTCTTACACTGTTGGTGGGAATGTAAATTGATACAGCCACTATGGAGAACAGTATGGAGGTTCCTTAAAAAACTACAAATAGAACTACCATATGACCCAGCAATCCCACTACTGGGCATATACCCTGAGAAAACCATAGTTCAAAAAGAGTCATGTACCAAAATGTTCATTGCAGCTCTATTTACAATAGCCAGGACATGGAAGCAACCTAAGTGTCCATCATCGGATGAATGGATAAAGAAGATGTGGCACATATATACAATGGAATATTATTCAGCCATAAAAAGAAATGAAATGGAGGTATTTGTAATGAGGTGGATGGAGTTAGAATCTGTCATACAGAGTGAAGTAAGTCAGAAAGAGAAAAACAAATACAGTATGCTAACACATATATATGGAATCTAAGGAAAAAAATAAAAGGCCATGAAGAACCTAGTGGCAAGACGGGAATAAAGACACAGACCTACTAGAGAATGGACTTGAGGATATGGGGAGGGGGAGGGGTGAGATGTGACAGGGTGAGAGAGTGTCATGGACATACATACACTACCAAATGTAAAATAGATAGCCAGCGGGAAGCAGCCGCATAGCACAGGGAGATCAGCTCGGTGCTTTGTGACCACCTAGAGGGGTGGGATGGGGAGGGTGGGAGGGAGGGAGATGCAAGAGGGAAGAGATATGGGAACATATGTATATGTATAACTGATTCACTTTGTTATAAAGCAGAAAATAACACACCATTGTAAAGCAATTATACGTCAATAAAGATGTTTAAAAAAAAAAAGAGTTCCTTCTTCAAGGAATGCATGAAAAAGACTCTGACAATTACAGGTTTCTGGTAACTGACTATACTGCTGAACTGAATCAATAAGCATTTTCAGAACTCTAATGGAAAACTGATGAACTCATAAAAGTGCTAACAAAAGATCAAAATGAAAAAAAAATTAATTACGTGGGACTGAGTGAACTGATGAGGATGATTATAATTTTTGTGACTTTCTGTTTGAATACAAAAAAAATGACATTTTCACATTGTATAAATTTACCCTGTAGCATGTCTTCTTTTATAAATCTGTATTTTATTTACTCAGAAAATATTTCATCCTAATTTTTTTATTTATTCCAAAATTAACTTTATTTCTAGTCTTCCTGAAAGTTCCTTGGAAGTTCATTTTTACATATCTCAACTGGGATTTCTTCCTCAATCTTTATTAACATCTTTATCACAAGGATAAAGATTAGTGCATTTTTTGCAATTTGGAAAATATTTTCCAACTATACAACATTTTCCAGTTAAACTGATTAAATACTGTCCTTCAGAGATGAAAGTAGGTTCAGGCTGGTTTAACTCCATGGCAGTGAAATTAATGAGACTGTGTTTTGAATCAATGTTCCATCTATTAACCTGATCAAATCATGTTTCAACTAATTTGATAATTGATATGCTGTTTTAGGAAGACTCTAAAAAGGGTAGAAGGATAAGCAAACTATACTCTGATATTGTGGCAAAACTTGCAGCTTTTGTCTGTTATATATGGTCTGAGGAGGCAAGTCTTGATTGATTATCATGAAGCAATTCATGAGGATATGGGTACCTCATGGTGATAGAGAAAAGGTGAATATAAAGATCTCCCTGCTTTTATGTATACTGTTTTCCTCCTAATAAGATGTACTTCCCTCTTTCCATCTGCTAAACTCTTACGTGCCCTGAGATGCTAAACTGGTAATCGGTTCAGAAATATGCATGTGGTCTCCACTCTTCGATCTCTAATTCCTCTGAGGTTTCCGCGATCACTACTTTGAATTAGGGAGCTAAACCTAAGTCAACTCAGAGACCACTGGCAATGTCTAACTCCATAATTCTCTTATTTTTACCCTTTTTCTTGCAACCTAGAGGGTTTCCTGTTATTTTAAAAACTATTGTGGAGTTGGTAAAAACTAGACCAGGTAGTCTTCCAAAACACTGCATTTTATATCTCAGCATGAATTTAATGCCTGTTTTTCCCCGGTTCTGATGTGACAACTACCTTTTGGATCAGTGGATGCTTTATAGCTAGCTGTCAATATGGGAAAGGGCCTCAGGAGAAAAGAAAGTACAGTGCCGTTTCCAAAATACTTCTCTTCTCATTCTATTTGGGGGTTAGTATATGTTGATCTGATAAGCATTTATTGACACATATTTCGAAGAGCTGAGTTAATTAGTAAGACACTTCTCAAAACTTAGGGCTAAATAGGATTTTGGATGATAATCTTTCACCTTCTCCTAAGATCACATTTAACCTCTACAAGGCAGAGAATTATTATATTTTCTACTTTTAATTTTATAGCCTCTGTTTATGATCCAGCATAGATATTTTTCATGCATTGAAACTACATGACCATCTCAAATTTGGTTGGGGTAAGAAAGGGTAGAAAAAAGAACTACTGATTCATCTTTTTTGGTGATCACCCACTAGTCCAACTTGATTCTTTTTTGTTACAAATCTTTTATGATCCCAATGTATCTTCTGCACTACTCACTTTGCCTTATTTTTAGAGAAAAACAATATAATGTCAAGAGTAATAGTTAGTAATGAAACTCAAAATTTTCTGAACACTTATGGTCTAGCTACTGTGCTAGTTGCTGAGGATTCATTTGTGAAAAAGGTCCAGTCTGTATCTATGTAAAACTTAAAGTCTAAAAAACGTTTTTAGAACGTCAATTCTGATGCAAAAAACAAACAGTATGCCAAATATAAAAAGCATTTTGGATTATCTACAGCTTGGGAATATCTTTTTTTTTTTTTTTAGTTTTGGAATATCTTAATCAGTCCACTCATCTCTAAAGCATGGATAATGAAGGGTTCTTATTCACTGAAATGCAAACAAACACACAAGCCATGATATATTAGTCAGAGTTCTCCAGAGAAACAGAACCAATAGGATATATAGATATGTATAAGAGGAGATTTATTATGGGAATCGGCTTATGCAGTTTATGGAGGCCAAGAAGTCCCACAAAATGCAATCTGCAAGCTGGAGAAGCAGGAAAGCCTGTGGTATAATTCAGTCCTAGTCTAAAGGCCTAAGAACTGGGGGAGCTGAAGATGTGGTTCCCAGTCCGAGGCTGTGAAGTCCTGAGAACCACGGGGCTGCTGGTATAAGTCACTGAGTGTGAAGGTTTGAGAACCAGGAGCTCCAAAGTCGGACAGCGGGAGAAGATGGCTGTCCCAAGTCAAGAAGAGAGAGAAAATTCCTTTGCCTGTCTATCTATGCAGGCCCTCAACAGTTTGGATAATGCCTGCCCACATTAGTGAGGGTGGATCTTCTTTATTCAGTCTACTGATTCAAATTCTAATCTCTTCCAGAAACACCCTTACAGACACACCCAGAAATAACGTTTTACCAGCTAGCTGGGCATACTTTGGCACAGTCAAAATGACACATAAAATTAACCATCACCCATGATGACTAAAACATATTAAATGGCAATGTAATTCTATATCAAATGTAATCGATAAAAGTCATAAAACAGTCTTGGTAATTAAGAATCATCAGTTCTTTGATGCCAAAGACTTCTTAAGCAAAACAGGGCTGTGGGACAGTGCTTGAAGGCATTGACTCTGGAGTCAGGCTGCTTGGGATTGAATTCCGGCTTCACCACTACAATGATTGTGTAAAACACTGTATGACTTCATCTTTCTCAGTTGTTTCAGTTTCCTCATATCTAAAGTGAGGATAATGATAGGATCTATTTCATGACTTGCTGCAAGGATTAACTAAGGTAATAGAAGTAAAGTGCATAGCAAAGTAAGCATACACACTTTAGCCATGAACCATTATAAATGTAACTATTCATTTGACAGTTATTTAGTCAGTAGAAATGTCTAGCCCAGTGGTGAGATGTTGAAGATACATGAGACAAGGCCCCAGTGTCAGTGAGCTTACTTCCAATGACTTACTTCCAGTGAGGATGGTGAGTATACAAAGAGCTATACTTCACAAGTAGATAACATATACAAAGAGCTATACTTCACAAGTAGATAACAAAGATGTGCGGATTGTGCTGTGGAGAGGAAGGAATAATATCCATGGGGCAGGACAGATAAAGATGAGAACACTAAAATTGTCTGTTTATTTGAAAGAAGATAGTTTTTGGTCTTCTTGAAATAGAAGAATTAAATGTTTCATGGAACTCCAACTTGAGTTTTAAATCAGGATAAATGAAGTGGTGCTATAAAACCAAGTTTATTGGTATAGAATAGATTAAGAATGGAAATAAGAAACTCAAAACTTGACAACACTATCTCATCTAGGGTCAGGAGTTATGGAGAATATTATGAGACCACGTTTACTGAAAAATATGTTTTCCAAATAGGAAAAGAATTGCACACCTGAAAATCATAGGCAAAGAATGATTCCAAAAACAGCACTAATAGTAGTGGTTTCCCTTCAAATACCAGTTTTATCTCAAGTAGCTGACAGGTCTAAACACATGCATGCAATAGGAATGGAAAAGTCACTGATTTTTTTAGACTGAGGTCTTCAGCAGGCAATTAACAGTGTTTAATGCCATATGGAGGTAATTTAATGTGAATTTTGAAATACTTGAACAAGCATCATCACCAAATATGCTAAATGGAGTTACTGATTTTGTTTCTTTCTAGCGTGATGATTTAGTTTTGCAATGGTACTGTCACCAAATGAGATTAATCACAATAATGATGCATCTTTTTGCTAAGGACATTATCATAAATCATTCAAATACATCCCAAGAGAAAAGGTTTCTAGTTAAACTTTCTAAATGTTATAAAATGGTTATAAAGCATGAGCTGTTGGAAGTAGACATTATTTTTATTTCACTTTGGGAGCATATGGCAAAATGATTATTCATTGATGCTGAAGTGATTTAGCGAATACACACACACATGCACAGACACTTGAGTATCTTAAGAGATATTGAAACTAATATTTATCCTACAATACCAATTTCATGTGGTTCCAATTACACTTATATGATGTTAGGTAACTCACTTAAAAATTGGGCCTCAGTTTCCTTATCTATGAAACAAAAATAATAATATCCATTTCATAGGATTTTTATGTAGTAACATCTTAAAAATGCTCTGTAACCTAAAAGTAATTCTTCTCCTTATTTTCTCCTTTTCTTCCTCCTTCTTGCTCTTCTTCCTCTACTTGTCTTTCCCTTTCCTATTATTAATTAGTCATAATATTACCAGTTCAAATAGATATAATGTATACCCTCAGAAATACTTTGTAAGCTTGCTTCAACATTATAGACCTAAAGCTACACTCAAAGAAAATTTTGCTGTGCTAAAGCTTGAGGTTCCAGTTTATTCTATTTTCATAGACAAGATTGTTTATCCTAAACATCTACATACCAATCACAACAATCTAGTCTCAAGTTGACAATATACTCTCTTAGCTGAGAGCTTAGCACATCAACTTTAATTTCTTTATCTTTTCTTTATCTTTTAATAATTACCAATTTGAAACTATTGTGCATAAAATGTGGTCTAAAATATTCAGCTGGTAGCTGATTGTAATCTCACAATGCATACCACCTATTTTCTTCACAACAGTATTGTGGAAATGTTTAAAAATTGTGAAACTCATTTCACATTCTAAATACTATTGAAATGTTACATAATGGAAAAGTGTTGGAAATATTCTTCTCAAAATTTATATTCCAAAATACTTAGTTTTCAAGTTTGAAACTTTTTTTTTTGGCACTGTTTTTCAGTTGAATATTAATTACTAACGGTAGATATAATGCTTAATTTAGCCACACATAGTGACTACTGGAAGGATGAGGAGAAAATGAGTTTGGCCTAAAATAAGAAAAGGATTAAATTTTTAAATATTCCTTAGAAAAACAATATTTTAAAAATCTTTTAAGAAGATGGCAGAAAGAGATATGTGAACATATGTATATGTATAACTGATTCACTTTGTTATAAAGCAGAAACTAACACACCATTGTAAAGCAATTATACTCCAATAAAGATAAAAAAAAAAAAAGAAGAAGAAGATGGCAGAGTAGAAGGACCTGAGCTCACCTCCTCTTATGGAAACACCAGAATCACAACTAACTGCTGAATAACCATCAACAAAAAACACTGGAACCTACCAAAAAAGATACCCTACAACCAAAGACAAAGAAGCCACAGTGAGATGGTAAGAGGGGCTCAACTGTGATAAAATCAAATCCCATACACGCCAGGTGGGCGACCCACAAACTGGAAATAATTATACCACAGAAGTTCTCACTCAGGAGTGAAAGTTCTGAGCCCCATGTCAGGCTCCCCAGCCTGGGGGTCTGGCAATGGGAGGAGGAGACACCAGAGAATCTGGCTTTGAAGGTCAGCAGGGTTTAATCGAGGAATTCCCCAGGACTGGGGGAAACAGAACCTCCACTCTTAGAGGGCACACACAGGGTCTTGTGTGCACCAGGACCCAGGGAAAAAAGCAGTGACCTCATAAGAGACTGGGCAAGACCTACTTGCTAGTACTGGAGGGTCTCTTGCAGAGGTGGGGTGTGGCTGTGCCTCAATGCAGGGACAAAGACACTGGCAGCAGCAGTTCTGGTGAGTACTCATTGGTGTGAGCCCTTTTGGAGGCTGCATTTTCTCACTAAGACTGGCCCCACCCAACAGCCTGTAGGCTCCAGTGCTGGGACACCACAGGCCAAACAACCAACAGGGCAGGAACACAGCCCCACCCATCAGCAGACAGGCAGCTTAAAGTCTTCCTGGGCACACAGCTCCCTGATAAACACACCCCCTGACATGGCCCTTCCAACCAGAGGGACAAGACCCAGCTCCACCCACCAGTCAGCAGGAACCAGTCCCTCCCACCAGGAAGCCTGCACAAGCCTCTTACAGCCTCATCCACCAGGGGGCAGACAGCAGAAGCAAGAAGAACAATGACCCTGCAGCCTACAGAATGGAAACCACATTTACAGAAAGTTAGAAAAAATGAGACGGCCAGAGAAATATGTCCCAGATGAAGGAACAAGATAAAAGCCCAGAAGAACAACTAAGTGAAGTGGAGATAGGCAATCTACTTGAAAAAGAATTCAGAGTAATGATAGTAAAGATGATCTAAGATCTCAGAAAAAGAATAGAGGCACAGATCGAGAAGATATGAGAAATGTTTAACAAAGACCTAGAAGAACTAAAGAACAAACAGACATGAACAATACAGTAACTGAAATGAAAAATACACTAGAAGGAATCAATGGCAGAATAACTGAGGCAGAAGAATGGATAAGTGACCTGGAAGACAGAATGGTAGAAATCACTGCTGCAGAAAAGAATAAAGAATGAAAAGAAATGAGGACAGTCTAATAGATCTCTGAGATAACATTAAACTCACCAACATTCGCATTATAGGGATCCCAAAAGGAGAAGAGAGAGACAAAGGACCTGAGAAAATATTTGAAGAGAATATATGAAAAATTCCCTAACATGGGAAAGGAAAGAGTCACCCAAGTCCAGGAGGCACAGAGAGTCCCAGGCAGGATAAACCCAAGGAGGAACATGGCAAGAAACATAGTAATCAAACTGACAAAAATGAAAGACAAAGAAAAAATATTAAAGGCAACAAGGGAAAAGCAACAAATAACATACAAGGGAATTCCCATAGGTTATCAGCTGATTTCTCAACAGAAACTCTGAAGGCCAGAAGGGAGTGGCACAATATATCTAAAGTGATGAAAGGGAAAAACCTACAACCAAGAATACTCTACCCAGCAAGGATCTCATTCAGATTTGATGAAGAAATCAAAAGCTTTATAGACTAGCAAAAGCGAAGAGAATTCAGTACCACCAGACCAGCTTTGCAACAGATGCTAAAGGAACTCCTCTAGGCAGAAAAGAAAAGGCCACAACTAGAAATAAGAAAATTATGAATGGAAAAGCTCACCAGTAAAGGCAAAATTACAGTACAGGTAGGAAATCATCTGCACACAAATATGATATCAAAACCAGCAATTGTGCAGACATAGAAAATGGACTTGAGGACACAGGGAAGAGTAAGGGTAAGCTGGGACAAAGTGAGAGAGTGGCATAAACATGTATGCACTACCAAATGTAAAACAGAAAGCTAGTGGGATGCAGCCACATAGCACAGGGAGATCAGCTCCATGCTTTGTGATCACCTAGAGGGGTGGGATAGGGAGGGTGGGAGGGAGACGCAAGAGGGAGGAGATATGGGGATATATGTATATGTATAGCTGATTCACTTTGTTATAAAGCAGAAACTAACACACCATTGTAAAACAATTATATTTCAATAAAGATGTTAAAAAACAAACAAACAAAAAACCCCAGCAATTGTGAGAACAGTAGAGCACAAATGCAGGATATTGGAAATGCATTTGAAATTAAAAGACCAGCAACTTAAAATAATCTTGTGTATATACAGACTGCTATATCAAACCTCTTGGTAACCACAAACTGAAAATCTACAATAGATACACACAAGAAAGAAAAAGGAATCCAAACACAGCACTAGTCATCAAATCACAAGAGAAGAGAACAAAAGAGGAAGGGAAGAAAAAACACCTACAAAAACAAATCCAAAGCAATTAACAAAATGGCAATAAGAACACACATGTCAGTAATTACCTTAAACATAAACAGATTAAATGCTCCAACCAAAAGACAGAAACTGGATGAATGGATACCAAAATAATACCTATATATACGCTGTTTACAAGACACCCACTTCAGATCTAGGGACACATACAGACTGAAAGTGAGGGGATGGAAAAATGTATTCTATGCAAATGGAAATCAAAAGAAAGCTGAAGTAGCAATACTCATATCAGACAAAATAAACATTAAAATAAATACTGTTACAAGAGACAAAGAAGGACACTACATAATGATCAAGGGAATCAATCCAAGTAGAAGATATAATAATTGTAAATATATATGCACCCAACATAAGAGCACCTCACTATATAAGGCAAACACTAAAAGCCATAAAAGGAGAAATTGACAGTAACACAATAATATTGGGGGACTTTAACGCCCCATTTTCATCAATGGACAGATCATCCAGACAGAAAATTAATAAGGAAACACAGGGTTTAAATGACACATTAGACAATGAATTAATTGATATTTATAGAGCATTCTATCCAAAAGCAGCAGAATACACATTCTTCTCATGTGTACATGGAACATTCTCCAGGATAGATTCCATCTTGGGTCACAAATGAAGCCTTGGTAAATTTAAGAAAATTGAAGTCATATCAAGCATCTTTTCTGATTACAACACTATAACATTAGAAATCAATTACAGGAAAAATGTAAAAAACACAAACACATGGAGGCTAAACAATATGTTACTAAATAACCAATGGATCACTGAAGAAATCAAAGAGGAAATTAAAAAAAATACCTAGAGACAAATGACAATGAAAACACAATGATCCAAAACCTATGGGACACAGAAAAAGCAGTTCTAAGTGGGAAGTTTACAGCAATACAATCTTACCTCAGGAAACAAGAAAAATCTCAAATAAAAAACCTAACCTTATACCTAAAGCAACTAGAGAAAGAAGAACAAACAAAATCTAAAGTTAGTAAAAGGAAAGAAATCATAAGGATCAGAGCAGAAATAAATGAAATAGAGATGAAGAAAACAACAGCAAAGATCAATGAAACTAAAAGCTGGTTCTTTGCAAAGATAAAATTAATAAACCATTTGCCAGACTCATCAAGAAAAAGAGGGAGAGGGCTCAAATCAATAAAAGTAGAAATAAAAAAGGAGAAGTTACTACTGACACCACAGAAATACAAAGGATCATAAGAGACTAATACAAGCAACTCTATGCCAATAAAATGGACAACCTAGAAGAAATGGACAAATTTTTAGAAAGGTACAATCTCCCAAGACTGAACTAGGAAGAAATAGAAAATATGAACAGACCAATCACAAGTCCTAAAATTGAAACTCTGATTAAAAAAACTCCCAACAAACAAAACTCCAGGACCAGATGGCTTCACAGGTGCATTCTATCAAACATTTAGAGAATAATTAACACCTATCTTTCCGAAACTATTCCAAAAACTTGCAGAGGAAGGAACACTCCCAAACTCATTCTATGAGGCCACCATCACCCTGATACCAAAACCAGACAAAGATACCACATAAAAAGAAAGAAACAGACCAACATCACTGATGAACATAGATGCAAAAATTCTCAACAAAATACTAGCAATCTGAATCCAACAATACTCTGAAAGGATCATACACCATGATCAACTGGGATTTATCCCAGGAATGCAAGGATCTTTCAATATCCACAAATCAATCAGTGTGATACACCAGGGGTCCCCAACATTTTTGGCACAAGGGACAGATTTTGTGGAAGACAATTTTCTACAGACCAGTGGTGGGTGTGGGGGGGATGGTTCAGGTGGTAATGTGAGTCATGGGGAGCAGCAGATGAAGCTTTGCTCTCTCGCTGCTCACCTCCTGCTGTGCAGCCCGGTTCTTAACAGGCCGCAGACTGGTACTGGTCCGTGGCCTGGGAGTTGGGGACCCCTGTGATACACCACATTAATAACTGAGGAATAAAAACCATATGATCATCTCAATAGATGCAGAAAAAGCTTTTGACAAAATTCAACACCCATTTATGATAAAAACTCTCCAGAAAGTGGGCATGGAGGGAACATACCTCAACATAATAAAGGCCATATATGACAAACCTACAGCTAACATTATACTCAACAGTGAAAAGTTGAAAGCATTTCCTAAGATCAGGAACAAGACAAGGATATCCACTCTCGCCTCATTTTTTCAACATAGTTTTGGAAGTCCTAGCCACAGCAATCAGAGAAGAAAAAGAAACAAAAGGAATCCAAACTGGAAAAGAAGTTAAACTGTCACTGTTTGCAAATGACACAATACTATACATAGAAATCCAGAAGATGCTACCAGAAAACTACTAGAGCTCATCAATGAGTTCAGTAAAGTTGCAGGATACAGAATAAATACACAGAAATTTGCTGTATTTCTATACACTAACAATGAAAAATCAGAAAGAGAAAGTAAAGAAACAATCCCATTTACGATCACATCAGAAAGAATAAAATACCTAGGAATAAACCTATGTAATGGGGCAAAAGAACTGTACTCTGAAAACTACAAGATGCTGATGAAAGAAATTGAGGATGACACAAACAGATGGAAAGATATACCATGTTCTTGGATTGGAAGAATCCATATTGTCAAAATGACTATACTATCCAAGGCAATCTACAGATTCAATGAAATCCCTATCAACTTACCAATGCCATTTTTCACAGAACTGGAACAAAAAATCTTAAAATTTATATGAGACACAGAGGACCCTGAATAGCCAAAGCAGTCTTGAGAAAGAAAAACAGAGCTGGAGGAATCAGGCTCCCTGACTTCAGCCTACACTAGAAAGCTACAGTCGTCCAAACAGTATGGTACTCACAGAAAAACAGAAATATAGATCAATGGAACAGGATAGAAAGCCCAGAAATAAATCCACACACCTCTGATCAATTAATCTACGACAAAGAACGTAAGACTATACAATAGATGAGAAAAGACAGTCTCTTCAATAAATGATGCTGGGAAAACTGGACAGCTACATGTAAAAAAATGAAATTAAAACATTCTTTAACAATATACAAAAAAATAAACTCAAAATGGATTAAAGTGCTAAATGTAAGACCAGATATTACAAAACTCTTAGAGCAAAATATAGGCAGAACACTCTTTGACATAAATCGCAGCAATATCTTTTTATAATCTGTCTCCTAGAGTAATGAAAATAAAAACAAAAATAAACAAATGGGACCTAATTAAACTCAAATGCTTTTGCACAGCAAAGGAAACAATAAACGAAACGAAAAGACAATCCACAGAATGGGAGAAAATATTTGCAAACGATGTGACCAACAGGGATTAATCTCCAAAATTTACAAACAGCTCACGTGGCTCAATATCAAAAAACAAACCACCCAACTGAAAAATGGGCAGAAGACCTAACTAGACATTTCTCCAAAGAAGATATACAGATGGCCAAGAGGCACATGAAAAGCTGCTCAACGTCACTAATTATTAGAGAAATGCAAATCAAAACTACAATGAGGTATCACCTCACACCAGTTAGAATGGGCATCATCAGAAAATCTACAAACAACAAATGCTGGAGAGGGTGTGGAGAAAAGGGAACCCTCTTACACTGTTGGTGGGAATGTAAATTGATACAGCCACTGTGGAGAACAGTATGGAGGTTCCTTAAGAAACTAAAAATGGAGCTACATATGATCCAGCAATCCCACTCCTGGGCATATATCTGAAGAAAAACATAATTTGAAAATATACATGCACCCCAATGCTCAATGCAGCACTATTTACAATAGCCAAGACATGGAAGCAACCTAAATGTCCATCGACAGATGAATGAATAAAGAAGGTGTAGTACATACATACTATAGTGGAATATTCCTCAGCCATTTAAAAGAATGAAATAATGCCATTTGGAGCAACATGGAGGCACCTGGAGATTATCATACTAAGTGAAGTAAGTCAGACAGAGAAAGACAAATATCATATGATATTGCATATATGCAGAATCTAAAAAAAATGATACAAATGAACTTATTTACAAAACAGACTCATAGACTTAGAGAACAAACTTATGGTTAGTGGGGTAAGGGTTAGGGGGAGGGATAGATTGGGTGTTTGGGTTTGACATGTACACACTGCTATATTTAAAATAGATAACCAACAAGGACCTACTTACTGTATAGCACAGGGAAATCTGCTAAATACTCTGTAATAACCTAAATAGGAAAAGAATTTGAAAAAGAATAGATACATGTATATGTATAACTGAATCACTTTGCTGTATGCCTGAATCTAATACAACATTGTTAATGAACTATAGTCCAATATAAAATAAAGATTAAAAAAATCTTTTAATCCGATACATGCTACATTTCATGTCTCTTTATTGAAATAAAAAGAAATGAAGTTAATTTCAATCCTACTCTCAAAAACATTTTAAATATCCAATGGTTGCATTTTTATGAATGAAACCTATAAATTGATTAATCGAAAACAAGTAATTGATCACACTGCAAAATACTGGAACAGAGGAATTTGGTTTTCTGTGGTGTCTTGACTATTTAGTTTAACGGTCAGGATGGGCTTAAATGAGAGAGCTTGGGGTCCTTTGATAGGATAAAAAACCCTTGAGGGTGATCAAAGGTGATTACTTATTACCTGTAAGGGAAAGAGAAACACCAGTGTGTGTTTCTTCTAGCTACTTATTATTTCCGCGCCTGTTTTCCCATGTATAAAATGGTAATCATAATAGTATCTACCTACCTCATACTGGTACTGTAAAGAATACATAAGTTAAAAGTACTTAAAAGTCTTCCAGACACAAAAGGTTAAGCAGTAGTCAGAAGAGAGTTGCCAGGCAAAAAAAAAAAAGTGCTGTCTCTGTATGACTTCATATGGTTTTTAGAATAAGCTTCTTCTCAGCTCCTTCACTTTACCTGTCTTCCCTTCTCTTCTGTCTCTTCTTTCTTCTCCTCTTGTGCTCTGGCCCTCCTGTAGCTATGACCATTTTATTTTTCTCTCTCACTCTCTTACTTTCTGACTCTGAATTTCATACTTTCTCTCTGAATTCCCATCCACCTGTTCTCTTCTCTCAATCTCTTTCAGTTCGTGTCTCTTCCTTTTTGATATTCAAAGATTTTTAAAAATAAAAATTCTTCTTGACCGTCAGTGAATCTGATGGTCACTGGAGGGGTAGACCTTGAAGTATGAATGTTGACAGAAGAGGGTCCTCCAGAGAGGTGCCCTCAGTGTTGTAAGGGGGGGCCTCTTCTGTTGTGGGTAAAGGGGTCACAGTGAAGCCACCAGGGCTGCCCCAAGAGGAAAAGCATTGATTTCATAGGTTCCTATGACACAGGGCACCTGTGCATTCAGTAAATACCTTTATCCTGACTATATGGGGTGCTGGTTATAGGTCCAATGCCAGCTATATTCATCACTGATCTACTCATCATGCTATGGCAAGGAACCAAAATACAAATGAGTTTGTGTCTTTCTCGATTGAGCACCACAAAGCTGAACTGAAAGCTTTAGGCAGGTTGGGATCCAATTGTTTTATTGTGTCCCACTTTTTTCTCCTTAAAATACATCATGGTTTCTTTTTTTTAACCAAATAAGTTTGAATCTTACACTTCATTGGCTAAAATTTGTTAAAAATATACTCTGTGCATCAGGCTCTATAACAAGCACTTTAAAGATACCATCATATGTGATCTTTCCACAGTTCTAAGAGGTATTATTTTTATTTTACACATAAAGAAACTGACACTCAGAGGATTTATGTAATTTGCCCAAATTTATACAGGAAAAAAGTGTCACAGTACGGATTTAAACCCAAGCAGTCTGCTTCCAGAGCTCAGATTCTTAATCATTATAGATGGATAGAGGGAACAAAGTTTGTGTGGCTGCAGTTACTTGTTTCCCTGCAAGAGATACAGAGTTGGATCTTCAATAGGATTTCTATTTAGTTAGAAAATGTAGAGATATTGATGTAAAATACTGAGTAGATCTATGCTGTGAACTTTGAAAGGCACAAACGTTTGTTCATGTATCTTTCTTATTTGTACAAAACATTAATTCAACTAGATTCTTTCTTTTAATCTTTGTTTTCTTATCTAAATTGATCTCAGCATATGTACTTAGTTTTTGTCAGAATGTGTATACAAATAGCACTTAAATAGCAATCCATTGATGAGAGCTCCCATTATATTCTGAGCTGTATTAATTTTTAATGTACCAAATGCAGGCAAGTTCCTGGACAATGCTGAATCATCTCACATCCTGTGGTTCATCTTCAAGGATGTCATGATCTTACCAGACAGTAAACCAATTCTCTGGAGAATGACCACCTTGGAGGGCCAATGTAAGCCATGACTAATGAGGTCATTATAGAAAAGGCAAGCGTTATTTTAGGATAGGAAAGCCCTTTTCTCTTGTGTGTTTGTTTTGGGCTTTGATTTTAAGTGTTCTGTTTATTTTCAAGCACAGAGTAGTACAATTTTATTCACGTGTTATCTGAACATTGAATAGATTGTAAGATCAAAAAGACCTCTGGTCATGTAAGAAATATCCTTGGAGGGAAACAGAAAATGGGAATCACTCCTAACATTTCTAAATTATAGACAAGAGTCAAGTACCTATACACTTTTTACTGCCATGTTTGTATGTTTCATTGCCTCGCTAACCCTCCTGAGGAAATCAGTGGCACGGACAATGGAAATTCTGTTTTATCTGTTTTACATATGTGAAAGCAATCTATTTGAATAGAAGAGATATTGGGAAACGGGGCTCTATTTTAGAATAGACTTGGATTTACAGAAGTTTTATCGCCCTTCAGAGGCTGTGAGTCCTTTAATTCTTTGGTAAAACTGGAGTCACCATAGAAATACAACACAAAAAAATTGACTGAGAAAATTAACAGTAGCTCACATTTTGGAAAACTATACATTAAAATTCCTTTTTATATCTGACTTCGAATGTATATTTCACCTCACTGTAAAACGTTATAAAATTTTGTAATATGTAGTCAATAATTAATTAATAAGGCAGAAACCTGTAAAAATGTGCATTACAATGAAGTGTTATATAAAAATATAATGCTAAAAACTAGATACGAATTTGTAAACCAAAAGTGAGGTGGATTGGAGATCAAAAAAGTAGAAATTTTAACAATTCACTATACCACAAGAAAATTATATTATTTTGGGGTACATCATGACTACCAATTTGTCCCAATACTTTTCTCTCTCTCTCCCTCCTCCCTCCCTCCCTCCGCCACACTCCCTCTCTCTCTCTCTCTCATTCCATCTCTCTCAATGAGAACATTTATAGATCATGAATGTTTGAAAGTGCTCATTATGAGAAAAGGAAGAGAGAGCCAAATTTTAAAGGGGTGGCTTTCTTTTTCCTAGGCTTAACTCTTCATTATTCAATTAGCTGTGCTTGCAAAATTGAATGAGAAAACAGTTTTACCTGAAACTAATTAATTGCACGTCCTTTAATTTGAATGTTCAAATCATCTAATTCAACAATTATCATATGCATGTAAAAAGGGAGCTTTAGAAAAGATGTCTTTGAAAACCTACTTCACAATCTTTTCTGTTCATTTCTGATCCTTGCACAAAGAGAAAATACTATTAATTGAGCCATTTTTGTGACACAAAATAGCTTCCTTTATGACAGAAAGACTAACATTGCGTTTGTAAAAGCTACAAGGCTTTTAGAAAATTAGTCATTATATACAGAAGAGTCATTAGTTGTATTTTATTTACGATATAAGTAAAATATTCTATGGTTGATATTAAATGTAATCTTACTGGATCCTTGTGAGTCTAGAATTAATATTTAAAATATTTGTATTTCTGTTTACTCCTTCTTGTTATATACCAAGTATTTTATCTGATTTGAAATAATACATAAAATTTCAGAGGCACATTGTAATATTTATAACCCTTCAAACATTCGACTGGATGTGTTTTTATCTTGAATGTGTGAAATGTCTTCCTCCTTACCTAATAGTAATTGGTATCTCTTAGCACTGAAACAACAAATTTAACAGCCGATAGATGGCACTGGAAGTATTCAGAACATACTCTTTATCTTTTCCATTCCATTGAATATGATTATTTCTGAAAGTAAATGACAGTTTTTAAATTTAAATTAAAAACATAGGCATATTCAGAACATCCATGGTGAAGAAACTCAAATATTTAGTTGTTGTATTCCTGTTGAAAATTTTAGCACCCTAACAATATGAAACAATGCCTCTTTCTCTACCATGTTGTAAATTATCAGTGTGTCATTCAAAGATATTTTACCACCACCTGCTAGGATTTCTGGGGAAGTCTGTATGCTCACTCGGTATGTGTGATATCTGCAGAGATTTCATTTTTGGTACTATTTTACTGCTTATTTTGATCCTGGTAGGGTGAGGATTACTGAGAAATGTAATTAAGTCTTTTCATTACTGGTCCTCACCTGGATCTTTCTAAAGCCAACTTCACAAGTAACCTTTTCATTCTCTGTAGTAAACAAGCCCACAAAATATTCAATGAATCACGCATTGTAAAAGAGAAAATGCGTGACAGCACTTCAGCACAGACTGCACTGAACAGAGTAATCCATTTATAGGATAGGACTAATTTCCCTCTAAAACTGGCTAACAATGGGCTTGATTATGTAAACTTGGTACAAAAAGATCCCATGTGGAGTTCAATGAAAATGCCACATACATAGGAAGCCAAACTAGCACTATATCTGTTTTGTTAAGTGAGATCCAGTGTCTATGCCCTAATCTTTGCCTTTTTTTTTTTTTTCAGTTACATCAAGTGTCTCACAAAGCCAGGTGATATTTTCAGGGAAGTGTTATCAGCATGATGCAGCACCAAACATTACAGCTATTCTATCTTCATATTACATCCCACCACTTTTTCGAAGCTCTGTCTTAGGGACTTCCTGGTGGCCCAGTGGTTGAGAATCCGCCTGCCAATGCAGGGGACACGGGTTCGATCCCTGGTCCGGGAAGATCCCACATGCCGTGGAACAACTAAGCCCATGTGCCACAACTACTGAGCCTGCGCTCTAGAGCCCACAAGCCACAACTACTGAGCCTATGCACCACAACTACTGAAGCCTGCGTGCCTAGAGCCCGTGCTCCGCAACAAGAAAAGCCACCACAATGAGAAGCCCGTGCACCGCAACAAAGAGCAGCCCCCACTTGCCGCAACTAGAGAAAGCCCGCATGCAGCAACAAAGACCCAACACAGCCAAAAATAAATAAATAAATAGATTTATTAAAAAATAAAAAATAAATTAAAAATATATATGGCATTAATTTCCAAAATGTTTTTTAAAAAAAGCTGTCTTAAAACTATTGAAGAAGCTCTTGCTTTCATCTAAAACAAACATAAATCATTGCTTTATGAAAATTCAGCACCTAGTGAAACTTACACATAGCTAGAGAAAGACCACATTTCAATCTATTTGCTTATGCATAATAAAACATTTGTTGTTAATGTGCTGATATTCTGTTAATACTAATACTGTTTCTTTTATGTGAGACATCACCATGAAATAAATGGATACATGTATTTATATTGATATGCATATTTCATGATGATTATGTATTTCATGTATGTACATATGAAGTAAGGCAATGTGTCTGGAGGGCCTAATACAGTTATTGTATGGAGGGCCTGGTTATTTTTAGAGTACCTACTAAGATAGGTTGCAGGACAATCAGCTGAAATAATGTGTTGCCTATTCAAATACTAAATATATATTTTTAGCAATAATGTTTGTGCACCTCCCTTCACTTTACTAAAACCATTAATCTTTAATATCAGGCTTTAAGAAATTCTCTAGATATTATTTCTCATAGGAATATTTAGTGCCTTAGAAATCCTTGCATAAATGTGATCATATTCCCCTAACTTCTTATAACCACACTAGCTTTATGTATTATACAAGGAGTAGGAGAATTTTTTAATTCTTCCCAAGAAGATTAGATACATTTTCATGAGTTCTGTGACATGTGCAGCTGAACTAAGGCAATTCTTTAATGTGCCTAAGGATGTTTGAAGTTCATACATAAAGTGGGGGAGGGGACACATAAAGGAAGTGTCCACAAGTGACACTCAGAGACTTCTGGAATTCTATAAGGGGAAATTCCTATAGAATACTGCACTGTGGCCTGCAGATACTTTCATCTTTAATAATACAACAGTGTGACTTTGAGGCTTGGGCATCTAGAATGACAACATTCATCTTGATGTCTGCATTTTAGTCTCAATGATATTTCCTTCCTTCTAAAATCATTAGGTTCTCCTTTTAAACAAAGAAAACAGACAGATCACAGTTACTTTTTTGTTTTGCAAATTAGGTAAAAATTTTAGAGCAAAGAGTGTGGAACTGTATTAAAGTTTAAGAGTGAATATTCAGCTGTTATGCTGCAAGGTTGTCAAGTAAGATGTTTGTTGCATATGAATGAATGAATGAATAGGTGCACTATATTATCCACACAACTTTGTGCCAAATTTGGTAACAGGAAGTGACTCAAACTAAGAGGAAATAGGAGATTTGACTGGCAATGTTTAATTCAGTTTACAACAACAAAATAAATGTTAAAATAAAGCTACAAGTCGTCTTCATAGCCCAGGAGAAAACATATAAATCAGAGATTTTTCCTGTCTGTGTTTTCATGGACTCAACCTAATGTTTGATGAGCTCTAAGTTTAGTCAGGAAGCCAACAAATTATAGGGGGTGGGTGACTTTGGGCAAGTAAATTACCTAAGTTCTCGAGCCCTCAGCCATCTTATTAGCATAATAATTTTACCTACCTCATAGGGATGTTTTGAGAATTATATTTAAAAATGCATGTACTGAAGTGAAATGGTGCAACTACTGTTAACAGTCTGGCAATATCTAGTAAGTTAAACATAGTTAGACATATGACTCAACAATTCTACTTTTAAGAATTTACCCAAAATAATTGAAAACAGGTGTTCAAATAAAAACTTGTATACAAGTGTTCATAGCAGCATTATTCACAATAGTCCAAAGAATGAGAACAAGCCAAATGTCCATCAACCAATGAATAAGTAAATAAAATGTGGCATATACATACAAAGGAATATTATTCAGGCATAAAAAGAACTGGAGTATTAATACCTACTATAACATAGATGAGCCTTGAAAACTTGCTAAGTGAAAGAAACCAGGTCACATATTACATGATCTCATATAGGGGAAATATCCATAATAGGTAAATCCATAGAGACAGAAAGCAGATTAGCAGTTTGCAGGGGCTGGGAGGAGAGAGGAATAAGGAGAAGCAGATTATGGGAATGGAGTTTCCATGTGAGGTAATGAAAAGGTTCAGGAACTAGATAATCATGGTTGTTTCACAACATTTTGAATGTATTTAGTGCCACTGAGTTGCACATTTTAAGTTATGTGCATTTTACTACAATTATAAAAAATAAAAATATAACAGGAAAAAATGTATATGTTAAACGTTCTGAGCTCTCAGCATTGACCAATGGACACAGTTTTGAGCTTGCCATGGTTCTTTGTGATGTGCTGCATGTGTGAAGACTAAGAATCATTCAAGGGAATATTGATAAAAGACTCTAGCCTGATGAAACCACAATGATGCTATAGCTTTGAATCTTAATTTTACATCAACTAATTAGCCAAAGCCGCATTGTGAAGAGTTCGATGTCTAGTCTGGTAGAGTTCTGTAGTTGTTGATAATATTTCTAATAATAATAAGTATACTGTGACAGAAAAGACATTTTTTCCATTACGGTTGCTCACATGAAAAGTGCTCTTTAAGGATCATGCACAGGATCCACTTATGTTAGAATTAAAGATAACAAAGAGATAATTTAACCCAACTACTTAAATTTTTAGATGAGAAATCCAAGACCCAGAATAGTCAAATAACTTACCTAAGATTAGTGAATGGGGATATGTGACATTTTGATGCTACCTAGCACTTTTTATTGTCAAAAATTTTGTCAAGTAACAGATACCTTCCTGCCTATTCCTGATCCCCACCTACGCTTTATTTAATCAGCCTTGCAGATACAGATGCTGGTTGGAGAGGTCTGTTACACACACATTTCTTGGAAATATATTTCCAATATTTTTACGCTTTTATGCCAAATAGCCATTCCAAGATATCACATTTTGCATTGATAATTAGTGGCAGATTGGATAAGAAATGTGTTGCCTGATTTCCAAATAACGTTCCCTTATTCCAGAAACTGGTGTAAACATAGCCTTATAATCAAAGTATGCTATTTACCTTTCTGTCCCTTGGTAACCCCACCACTACGTCCCACGTTTAAGTGCTGTCTACTCAGTGCTCTTCTTCTCAGAGCTGGCTCATTTGAAGAATACTCTTGCTTTATATCATTCCTTAATGGAGAAATTTCTCAGATAGTATCTCAAGGACATCCAACTCTGTTTTTTACTACCGCCGGGCCATCGATAGAAATGTCTAACAACTGATTATGATCTACTCACTGATTGGCAGGTATTAAACACTGGATGATTCAAAGAGAACTATGGATTCTGCCCTTGTCATTACCAAAGACAATGAATCCTCTCTGAATAAAACAGGTCATGGAGTAAGGGTGTTCCTAAACCCCCAACTTTGTTCTTCCTGCTGGCACTCTGCTTAGTGCCTGACAACTTGCCTTGCACGCAGCTGTCCCTCAGTAAATGGTCGAATAATGAACATTTGAGCTCTGGATAGAGAAATCTCCTCTGTAAAAATATAGCTTCTAATCACATCTCTCATCTTAAAGTCATAACCCAATTTCCATGAGTATATAGTACTAAGAATTGCACACACTTCTGACTCTATCTTGAAAGATATTCTTTAGATACAGCTTTAATAATAATGTGCCACTAATGACCATTTCAACCACTGCCATATTCCTGGTGTCAGTACATCTGAATCTTGAAAAAAAATCTTGCTCATCTTTACCTTCTGACTGAAACTGTTGACTTAATTTGACTTGATGTTTTCACTGTTACCTAATAGAGGCTAGGCTAAGCACACTTAAATATACACTAATTGACTGTTTGGGAATAATCACCCATTATTTCAGAAGCCGTGATCACAAATGTCTTTTCTAAACCATTTGGCTTTAAAAGAAAATCTAAATATTTCCCAAGACTCGGTTAGAAAATTTTGATTATACCATATGATTAGTGGATAATTATTTTCTTACTTTAATTTAATATCACCATTTACTTTTAAAATCAGAAAAAAGGTAAACAGAGATAAGGAAAAATACATATGCACATGTCAATCAAATATTCCTGAACTCTTTGACATATTTTGGCATATACACTCTGGTTTTCATAAAAATAATCAACTGCAAAAACCATCTTTACAGCCATCCCTAAAATGCCTCCATAAAAGTAAATGCTGGGGCTTCCCTGGTGGCACAGTGGTTGAGAGTCTGCCTGCCAATGCAGGGGACACGGGTTCGAGCCCTGGTCTGGGAGGATCCCACATGCCGCGGAGCAACTAGGCCCGTGAGCCACAATTACTGAGCCTGTGCGTCTGGAGCCTGTGCTCCGCAACAAGTGAGGCCGCGATAGTGAGAGGCCCGCGCACCGCGATGAAGGCCCGCACCCCACTTGCCACAACTAGAGAAAGCCCTCGCACAGAAACGAAAGACCCAACACAGCCAAAAATAAGTAAATTAAAAAAAAAAAAAAGTAAATGTTTACTGAATTCAAGCTTAAAGAAAATGTATGCCTGACTTACTGTCTTAGCCTGGCTCAGGCTGCTATAACAAAATCCCCCATACTGGGTAGTTTATAAACAACGGAAATTTACTGCTCACAGTTCTGGAGGCTTAGAAGTCTAAAATAAGACAGCAGCGTGGTCGCCTTCTGATGAGGGCCCTCTTCCTGGTTCACAGCTGGTATCCTCTCTCTGTGTCCTCACACGGTGGTAGGAGCTAGGGATCTCTCTGGAGCTACTTGTATAAGGCACAAACTCAATTCACGATGGCTGCATCCTCACGGCTTATGCACCTCCCAAAAGTCCCACCTATTAATACCATCACACAGGGCATTAGTACTCCAATATATGAACTTTAGGGGAACACAGACACTCAGACAACCACACTTAACCAAAATTACATAGTGGAACTGGAACTAGAATAAAACCCCAGAAATTAACCAACCAACACTCTTTATATATGTATTTTTGTATTAAGTTAATTTCAATAGATTAAGGTAAGAAATACCTAGCCTGATTAGGAAAATCTCAAGTATATTGTGTTAGATTGTTTATGTGAGTATATGCATGCACAAGTATGCATGTGTTCAGTGCCTGTAATGCGGTGAGGGAGGAAAGGAGGCGTGGAAAGAGGTATGAATAAGACACAATTCCTGCCCTCAAGACACTTTTTTTGCCTTAGAAGCAGTTAAATAAAGAAAACTTATTTTGATTTCTGTATAAGCAGCTTTGATTAATATTTGCTTAAACACTGAAATGGAGAAAGTGTCATCGTATGAAAAATTCACTTGCCTTCTGCGCAATGTAGCAGTTCTTTTATCCATACCTAATTGACTTCCTACTAAATTTCCCACCAAACTAATTTCAAATTCCCTCTAATCTTCTCAAACGGTCTGATCAACCCCTGTTTTTCCTTCCTACAAGCAGACAACCCTGCATTGACTTTATTGAGATTAAGGTCATCAGATAAGAGCTCCCTGAACTATCTTTCCCTTGTGCCAAAATTGTCACTGAATTATTACCCATGTGTTTCTATAGCTTTTTCCCTAAGAAGTGTCCTTTCTAAACTAAGTTTTCTCTGCAAATAACAGTCCTGTGCTGTTATTCTACATTTCCTCCTCCCAATCCGTACGTGGTTTCTCTGTCTTCCTCTGCCCTGCTCCGAGTTACTGAAGACTAGCCTCTTCAGACTACCTCACTCAGCCACTCACACGCTCTGATTTTCAGTTTGGTTTGGAAAATGGCAAGCAGTGAAAGGAAATTAGAGAGTGGGAGGAAGAAGATACCAGAAGATTTATTCCCCTACCCCTGTCTTTTGCTTAGCTCCTATGGGTAACCCTCTTCCTCTGCTTCAGCTCTCACTTGGACTTGGCTGAACTATTCATCCCCCAAACCCTGTGCCCCCTCAGGCCAAGAGGTTGTAAAGACTTCCTGCTTTACAAGTCCCTGGGTGCTTCACCAATCCTTCTGTGCCTTTAATCCTGTTCACATCTCTGTAGATGCCCCATCCCTTTCAAGTACACCCTTTTGAACATGCCATTTGAATCTAGGTGGCACCCTGAATGTGAATGATCCAAGCTTCTTTCATCTTCTCTAGGTCCAAGCTGCAACCCTCTTTCTCTTTTTACCTTGCTCAGTTTTACATTTTTTGCTTTCATTGACTAGTGAATATGTTCAGATATTATCACTATTGGGACACTCTCCCTCATCCTTCTAACTCTTTCAACCCTATCTTCAAAGAGTTGTCTGGAAACATTATACTGGGGTATCTGCTTATCCAACTGTTTTAATATAATTACATCTTATTTTTTACTAATAAGTAAGAAAGATAAGAAAACATAAGAAATGCTCAGTTTAACAAACTGATGGAGGACAAGCATCCTGTAACCCCCACTGAAATCTAGACATGGAACACAGCAGGTCCCTACAAGTTTCCTACAGAGACCTTCCTGATAATATCCCCCTTCCTACTTCCTGCATTAATAACTATCCTGAATTTTATAGTATTTACTTCCCTTCCTTACTTTAGAGTTTTACTACCTAAATGTATGTCAGAAAGAAAAGGTTAACTTTGTTGTTTTTGAATTTTATATAAATGAAATCATACAGTACTTTTCTTAACTGTACTAATTTCTTTCCCTTAACATTGTTTTTAAGATTCATAAATGTTTTTGTATGCATCTGCAGTTTATTTTCACTGCTGTTTAGCACTTAATCATATGAATATAATTTATTTTACAGTTGTTGGACATATTGGTTGTTTGTAGCTTTGAACTATGAACTATGAACCTTCTAGTACACGTACCCTAGTGAACATATGCAAGCATTTCTATGGGTGCCCATGAATTAGGCTGTGTCATATTATGTCTGTCTTCCAGATCTACTAAATATGGCCAATTGTTTTCCAGAGTGATCTTAACAGTGTACACTTCCACCAGCAAATTGTGACAATCCCTGTTGATCTATATGCTTGCCAACACTTGCTATTATCACACTATTGAATTTTTGCCATTCTGCTCATCAGTGAGTTATATCTTACTGTGATTTTAGTTTGCATTTATTTCTATGATTACTAGTAAGATTGAGCATTTTTTTGAAGTGCTTTTTAAGAATTTTGCACATTTTTCCTCTTTTTGCCTTTTTCCTATTGCATTTTAAGAATTTTTAATATATTCTGAATATGAGACTTCACTAATTACATTGATTAAAGTTATCTAACTTTTTCCTATTTGTAGGTTACACAGTGGAAAGCATTTAAAATTGGTAGTCCCCATCCAACTTCCTACTTCTATTTCTTCTGGGTAGATTATGGATACTATTGTTATATCCTTTACTCTTTAAGTAGCATCCTTTGGTGAACATGAGTTCTTAATTTTAATGTAGTGCATTTATCAGTCTTTCTATTTTGCCTAATTCTTTTTGTATGTTGCTTAATAAATCACTCTCTATGCCCAAACTCCTAAAGATTATATTGAAAGACTACCAATATTTACCAATATATTGAGAGTCGTCCCTTGGTATTGGCAGGGGATTGGTTCCAGGACCCCACAAGGATACCAGTATCCACAGATGCTGAAGTCCCTTATATAAAATGGCTTAGTACCCTCAGCCGTCCATACCTGCAGGTACCACATCCACAGATTCAGTCAACTGCAGATCCTGTGGATACAGAGGGCCAGCTATATTCTAGAAATTTTAGAAATTTAATTTGGTGCTTTTCACATTTAGGTCCGTAATTCACCTGGAATTGATTGTGTGTGTGTGTGTGTGTGTGTGTGTGTGTTCGCACGTATGTGTATTAGATGATATAAGGGTTCATTCAATTTTGTGTTTTATTTATGGATAACTAGTTTTTGCAACAATATTTTTTGCACAGACCTCTATGTACCTCAAAGTTTTACAAAACTAGCATTACTAAAAATCAAATGTTCATATTTGTGTGGTCTGTTTCTGAGCTTCTATTCTGGTTCATTCATATCTTTGTCCTTTCATTTGTTCTCAATTACTGTATATTTATAATTAGTATTGATATTTGTAGAGCAAGTCCTGTAACCTTGATCTTTTTCTTCAAGTTGTTTCAGACAATTTTGGCCCTTTGTATTTCCACACAAATTTTAGAATTTCCTTTCAAGTTCCTAAAAAAAAAAAGTATTTGGTATGTTGATTATAATTGCAATAAATCCAATAAATCTATATATAAATTTGGAGACAGTTGATACAATTCTAATATTCAATTGTTCAACTCATGAACATGAAAATATGAAACACTTTGTGAATTTGTATATTAGCCTTGTACAGTGTCATGCTAGTCCCTCTATTGTAATATAGACTATTATGAAATGAAATTGGAGAGTCAGCATAGAGGGGTTAGAAGAATAAGAGGTTGTAGTAAAAAAATGGGACACTTGAATTTGAGCTTTCAGAGGTGATTTGTGATGATAAAAATCAGAGGTATAACCAGGGGAGTGGGTAGCTGAAGGAAGGTAGAAGAAATCATGATTGGAGATGAGAAGTCTGAGCAATTGAGGATCTGGATCTGGACTCCAGGTACCATTTTCAAGTTGAAGAATAAGGATAATGGAAGGACCTACCGCTAAGTACCGTTGTATGGTTTAAATGAAATAATCCTTATAAAACACTAAAAATAATGTGTGGTATCTTATAAGTGCTCACTAAATATCTGCTACCTAAAAATCTTTTTTAGGAAATTCCTATTCTATAATTAAGGTGGATTTTTCTCTGAGAGAACTTCCTAAGCCTATGTGTACTATTCACATTTAGGTTTTCTCCTTTGACACTAAGCTGGGAAGCTTTTGGAAAGAGGGCAAATGAGATACATGTATGTGAACTGTATGTTTTAAAATATGTATTTAGGTAAAAAAAAAAAAGTATAAAATTAGATATAGCTTCTGCAGTTATGTGTGAAGTAAGCATGCAGTCTGTGTATAGCCTACTTTGGTCAACCATAAATAGCATTAGTTAAAAAAATATTAAACTAAAACTATAAAAATTACATAGTGAATCATTTAATTTTTCAATGTATTGCAAAATACCTTTTTTGATGCAGTGTTCTAAAATAAGCATAACCTGTGTAAACAGAACAGTACTAGTGTTTATACTTCCAGTGATTTGTTCTTTCTAAAAAATATAAAACAAAAAGACAAAAATCAAAACTCCAACTCCTCTGAACACACCAATAAAAAGACTAATAACAAACAGCTGATTTGATTTCACTTCACAGTAACTCTCCTCTAAACATTCTGATCCCAGGTAAGAGTAACATATAATTCATGCAGTGCAGTTCTTACAATGATGATCTAGAAGATAGACATGCTGATTAAATGTGTACCACAACAGCCTACAGCCTTCTCAGAAGCATCCCATTTATAGTGTAAATTTAGTACACCTTCAGAAAAGTCCTGAAGAGTTATAGAGAAAGATGGACATCCTAAGTTGCAGCAGTGCAAAAAGAAAAAAACCAGAGAAGGGAAGTATATAAAAATAGTATCCATAATCTACTCAGGAGAGATACAAGTAGGAAGTTGGATGAAGGCCACCAATTTAAAATTCTTTCCACTGCGCAAATAGAAAAATCTTAGAGCCACGTGTCTCAAAACACATAACTTAAACCTCCCTAGCTATTCCCCAGCTCACCAGGGGTGGTGGAATAACCTCTGTGAAAATTGTCAAATCGGGAACCAATTTGTGGAAATTAATGCAAATATTTTGGGATTAAAATCTCCAGGAGGAAGCAGGCATGACAAATTTGGTGGTAACAATTTACTGGTGTGCATGCTTAATAGCATGCATTTTTCTTCCTGACTGCATTCAGGAGACTACCTCTGAAGGATATAGTAGCCCTGCCCTTGGTATCTACTAGGACCTTTCCCTGCAACTGGAAGGAGGAAGTAACTGTAAATGTCCTTCTCACCCACAAGTGCATTAATATCAGACTGCCAGCTGCATTGCTCTCAATTCACTGGCAAGGGCATGTTTGAGCCTTATTTAAATATGTAATGGCTTTCTTTGTTACCTATTTCTTAGAGCTTTCAGATTGGTGAGTAGCATGTGACTAAATGTTTGACCCTTGTCTGAGTTATCCAAACATTCCCAGTCCCTTCTGACATTGTTTCTTATTCATTCACTCATTCACCAAATCTCTACTAGGCACTGCCAATGTGCTAGGCACTAAGTTCCATGTAAGGTATGTTGATGAATAAAATAGACGTTCTCCATGATTTTACAGAATTAATAGTTTGGGGATAATTGTTCAGTTCCTGTAGCTTTTCTCTTCTCTCATCCTCCCTAGCACTATGTTCCATAGCACTTATTACTACTTGGCAAAAATACATTTTTCAGTAAATTGTGTTAAATCAAGGTAATCAAAATAACAGGTCATAAAGGGCATTTGGAGCTCAGAAATTAAAGTTGCTGGAAGAAAGTTTAAGTTACTTTTCTGGAGCTAGTGTTTAGCTCCTTCCTTCCTTTCCTCCCTCCCTCCCTCCCTCCATACCTCCCTTCCTTCCATTATTCTCCAATGCTTGGAAACTGCTACTTCTGTGACTGCAAGAAAACTCCCAAGGGAATGGCCATCTGCTCTGTATTAGGGATGTTAACGCCATTAGTACAGAGGACCATGTGCTGACTGTGTGCTCAGAGAGGGAAAACCAAACAGAAGTCAGCACGATTAGGAGTTATTAAGTTACTGTTAGAAGATATTCTCATTATTTTGCTACTTGACGCATGCATCTGATAGCAAGAGTCCAAGTACCTATAATTTATTCTTCCAATGACCCTTAATATGACATTGGGTTTGTTAATCTTTTAATATTTACTGACTGTATTTTAAAACAAATTCATTTTAGTTAAGCAAGAAACTTTCATGAATACAAAAAAAATTGCAAGATAGTGATTTTATCTGTGGAATATGTGAGTTATTTTGTCTTTGGAATGAATTTATTGATATGGTCTTCTGACTATACTATTATACGTTAGACTCAGTTCTAATACATTTTTTTAAATGAAAAATGATTTAATTGGCTATCCTTTGTAATTGTCTATCTGAATATATATAAATATAAAATGAGCTAATATCAATTTATATCTATTAAATTATCTGGTTTTGTTAAAAAAATACAGCTTATGCTGCATTGAACCAGATGATACAATCTCCAAATGAAGATGAATTTTTAAAAATAAAGATGTAAGGGGGGCTTCCCTGGTGGCGCAGTGGTTGAGAATCTGCCTGCCAATGCAGGGGACACAGGTTCGAGCCCTGGTCTGGGAAGATCCCACATGCCGCGGAGCAACTGGGCCCGTGAGCCACAACTACTGAGCCTGCGCGTCTGGAGCCTGTGCTCCGCAACAAGAGAGGCCGTGATACTGAGAGGCCCGCGCACCACGATGAAGAGTGACCCCCGCTTGCCGCAACTAGAGAAAGCCCTCGCACAGAAACGAAGACCCAACACAGCCATAAATAAATAAATAAATAAATTTAAAATATAATAATAAAATAAAGATGTAGGGACTTCCCTGGTGGCACAGTGGTTAAGAATCTGCCTGCCAATGTTGGGGACATAGTTTCGATCCCTGGTCCAGGAAGATCCCACATGCCGCGGAGCAACTAAGCCCGTGCAACACAACTACTGAGCCTGCGTGCCTAGAGCCCATGCTCCACAACAAGAGAAACCACCACAATGAGAAGCCTATGCACCATGACCAAGACCCAACACAACTAAAAATTGTTTTTAAATTAAAAAAAAAAAAAACGTGAAAAGGTAATAGAAGGCTAAGAAAAATGGTGATCCTACACCCACGGGCCTATCCCTGTGATGTGTGGCCTATCCCTGCATGAACATCTACACCCTGCGTGGTTACAGAGCAAGATTAGACCTGAAGGTGAACCAAGTTCAGGTAAGCTTGGAAAAGAAGAGAGTACTCTCTAGAGAGTTTGAGAATGTAAGGTAGTTTATTTACTATGTAAAAGCCCCAGACATGCAGAGGAAAGAGTAGGAATAAAGGGAAGCAGAGAAATAGAACAAATTAATTTGTAGATAAGAATTTGTGAATGATTGAGGAATAAAGCAGCTTATACTTTCACAGAACTGAAAATGAATGGGATGTGAGGCACAGTGGGAATATCTAAGTTTCAACTTTTCAAACAGAAGTCTGTCTCATATTAGGCCCTCTATAAATATTTATTTCATGAATGAATACTGTCAATTCAATTGTAATGTCAATCCAGACAGTGGAAGACCACAACTTTTGACTAGTGGCCCAAATAACATTGTAAGATGCTGTAAAATGCTAAGAATAGTGCTTGACACAGAAAGTTTTATATAACTGTTGGCTGTTAGTATCACAGCTATTTTTTTATTATCATTACTGGTATTACTAGTATTCTTCTCTTGGTTTGGAAAAAATTCTCTGGTGGAAAATATGGTCTCTCTGAAAGGAGCATGGCTTGATCTTAAGGGGTGGCATACAGAAGGAAAACTTGACTACTTTGGCATTATTAGCTAATTCTCAGAAAGCTTACCTACATAGTAAAAGCACATTACATTTCAACACTTAGGAAAACTAAACCTGATTTTTTCACCTCTGCAATAACCCCATGAGATATTGCAAGGAGGTATTTTCTATGGTGTGTTAACTTTTTCAATTGCCACTTTGAGAAAAATATATTATCAATTGAAGAAATACAGTACCATCTTCCATTTATGTATTCAAATTAACAGTTCATGACAAGCTCTCAAATATCTACGAGTAACTAAAGGTCGTAATTGTTCCTATTTTATTCTATTATTATTTTTTAAAATAAATTTATTTATTTTTAATTTTTGACTGCGTTGGGTCTTCCTTGCTGCGCTCGGGCTTTCTCTAGTTGGGGCGAGTGGGGGCTTCTCTTCGTTGAAGCGCACAGGCTTCTCATTGCGGTGGCTTCTCTTGTTGCGGAGCATGGGCTCTAGGCGCGTGGGCTTCAGTAGCTGTGGCATGTGGGCTCAGTAGTTGTGGCTCATGGGCTTAGTTGCTCTGCAGCATGTGGGATCTTCCCGGACCAGGGCTTGAACCCATGTCCCCTGCATTGGCAGGCGGATTCTTAACCACTGTGCCACCAGGGAAGTCCTGTTCCTATTTTGGAGATGGGCAAACTGAAGCTCAGCAAGGTTACCTGGTTTGATTGACTAGAATAATAAATTTGGGGGTGCTGGGACTAAAACCAAGATCCTTTGCTACCTAGTCTTTTATTCTTAGTGAACAACAGGTATTTAAGGAATCTTCTCTAGGGAATTTAATCTCATTTGAGAAATAGGGGTTCCCCCCCAACCCCGGTTTTTCTCTGCTGACTCAGCAAGGTGAAGAGGAAAAGGCACAAAAGAGGACAATGCATTTGATAGAAATTAATTCTTTGTAATAATGACTGTCTTAGTCCATAGACTGGGTGGTATATAAGCAACAAAAATTTATTCCTCACAGTTCTGGAGGCTGGGAAGTCCAAGATCAAGGTGCCAGCATATTAGGTGTATGATGACACCACTTCCTGGATCATAGATGGCTATGTTCTCCCTGTGTCCTCACAAGGTGGAAGGAATAAGGGAGCTCTCTGGCATCTCTTTTATAAGAGCACCAATCCCATTCATGAGGGGCTGCCCTCACAATCTAATCACCTCCTCAAGGTACCACCTCCAAATACCATCCCTATGGGGATCAGGTTTCAACATATGAATTTGAGGGGGACACAAACATTCAGTCTATAGCAACGACAAAGTTTCATCTTGTATGAATGAATAATAATAATGATAATAACAAGAGTTAAACAGATAGTATTTATGTGCCAAGCACCATTCTAAACACTTTAATTTGTTCAATCTTTATAAGAAAACTTTAACATAAAAACTAGCTTTATCTCAACTTTACATGTGAAGAAACTGAGGCACAGAAAGGCTAACTGGGGCTTCCCTGGTGGCACAGTGGTTGAGAATCTGCCTGCCAATGCAGGGGACACGGGTTCGAGCCCTGGTCTGGGAGGATCCCACATGCCGCGGAGCAACTAGGCCCGTGAGCCACAACTACTGAGCCTGCGCGTCTGGAGCCTGTGCTCCGCAACAAGAGAGGCCGTGATACTGAGAGGCCCGCGCACCGCGATGAAGAGTGGCCCCCGCTTGCCGCAACTAGAGAAAGCCCTCGCACAGAAACGAAGACCCAACGCAGCCATAAATAAATAAACCCAAAGTTTAAAAAAAACCAAAAACATATGTGCTAATTTAAAAAAAAAAAAAAGAAAGAAAGGCTAATTGACTTTCCACTGGGACACAGACAGAAAATGGTAGAGCTAGTATTCTAACCAAAGCTAGACAACTCCATGAATGCGAGAAACCAGTCCCTTAGACCTGGACCCTGGTAGATAGTCAGGAACTGCTGCTGGATCCAGAACACTATTTTACTTTAAGGAAGCCAAATTTTATCTTTTGATAATTTAATTTCTATCATTTTGTTTCCTTTAAATGTAAGTTAATTTTGCATTTAAACTGTCCTAAGTTGGCTGCAATGTTATATTATATATTGTTATATTGTACATATATGTCCAGAAATTATTTCATAACATAATATTTTTAAAAGCAAAATTAATATTGAGAAAAGGTACATTTTTATTAGATGATCTTCAAATATGGGTTTCTATAGATTGAATAAATAATTACAAATTTATCATGTGGGAGTCCATACTGTTTTGTACTGTAAAGATAAGACCCTGCTCAAAAACACTGAAAAGCCATTCATATATACCTCAACACTCAGATCTCTGATTTACTCTTTAATTAATAACTTAAAATATTTTGTAAATATGAATGGGGTATCCACTCCTCTACTTCAGAGTTGTGAGAAACTACAATTTGAACAAGTCCTTATTCAACTGCTTATAATCTATTAAATAGTAATCACATGGTTCAACCTAATAAAATCATGTGTACTAAAATGTAAACTCCCTATGGGCAGGGTATTTTGTTGTTGTTTTTGCTTTGTTTTCTATTACATACTCAGCAACACCTAAAATAGTGCTTTGACATAGTAAATAATAATTTTCTTTATTTTTGGAATAAATGTAAATAATGAATTTTTTAGATACTTTTTTAAGAGCATGGCTTTTTAGAGACTTTTTAAGAGCAGATTTGGGTTTCCAATAAAATTAAGAGGAAGGTACTTTGCCCATATACCCCCAGCCTCAACATATGCATAGACTCCCCCACCATCAACATCTCCCACTAGAGTTTATATTTGTTTTAATTGATGACCCTACATCACAATCACCTAAAGTCCATAGTTTACATTAGGGTTCACTCTTGCCTTTGTATATTTATGAGTTTGGACAAATATATAATGACATGTATTCATCATGATAGTACCATACAGAATATTTTTACTGCCCTAAAAATCCTTGTGCTTGCCTATTCATCTCTCCCTTCCCCAAATCCTTAGGAACCACTGATCTTTTCTACTGTCACCATAGTTTTGCCTTTTCCAGATGTTATACAGTTGTAATCATACAATATGTAACCTTTAGAGATTGACCTCTTTCACTTAGTAATGTATACTTAAGGTTCTTTTATGCCTTTTTCTGGCTTGATAGTTCATTTCTTTTTTAGTCCTGAATAATATTCCAGTGTCTGGATGTGTCACAGTTTATTTATACATTCACCTGCTGAAGGACATCTTGATTGCTTCTAAGTTTTGGCAATTATCAGTAAAGCTGATGTAGACATTCATATGCAGATTTTAGTGTGAACATAAATTTTCAACTCCTTTGGGTAAATACCAAGGAGCATGATTGCTGGAACATATGGTATGAGTATGTTTCGTTTTGTAAGAAACCACCAAGAAGTCTTCCAAAGTGACTGTACCATTTCATGTTCTTGTCAGCAATAAATGGAAGTTCCTGTTGCTCCATATCCTCACCAGTATTTGGCAGTGGCAGTGTTCCAGAGTTTGGCCATTCTACTAGGTATGTAGTGGTATTTCATTGTTGTTTTAATTTACATTTCCTTGATGACATATGATGTGGAACACCTTTTAACATGCTTATTTGTCATCTATTTTCGGGCTATTTTTGAATTAGGTTATCTTCTTATTTTTGAGTTTTAAGAGTTATTTGTATATTTTGGATAACAGTCATTTATCAGATATGTCTTTTGCAGATATTTTCTCCCAGTCTCTGCCTTGTCTTCTAATTCTCTTGGTATTGTCTTTCACACAGAAGAAGTGTTTAGTTTTAATGAAGTCCAGCTCATCAATTATTTCTTTCACATCTTTCATGTCATGTCTTGTGTTGTATCTAAAAAAAAAAAAATCACTATATCCAAGGTCATCTAGATTTTATCCTATGTTATATTCTAGCAATTTTATAGTTTTATCTTTTACGTTTAGGTCTGTGATCCATTTTGAGTTTAATTTTGTGAATGATGTAATGTCTGTGTCTAGATTCATTTTTTGCAGGTGGATGTCCAGTTGTTCCAGCACCATTTGTTGAAGAGACTGCCTTTGCTCCATTGTTAAAGATCAGTTGACTATATTTATTGGTCTATTTCTTCAATATCTATTCTGTTCCATTAATCTAGTGATCTATTCTTTTGCCAATACCTCACTGTCTTGATTACTATAGATTTAAAGTTAGGGAGCATCAGTCCTCCACCTTTGTTCTTCAATATTGTGTTGGCTACTCTGGGTCTTTTACCTCTCCATGCAAACTTTACAATTAGTTTGTCAATATCTAAAAAAAAATGATTTTCTAGTTTTTTGATTGGGATTTTATTGAATCTATAGATCAAGTTGAGAAAAACTGATGTCTTTACAATATTGAGTCTTCCCAACCATGAACATGGACTATCTCTCCATTTATTTAGTTTTTCTTTGATTTTATTCATCAGTTTTATAGTTTTTCTCATATAGATCTTGTATATATTTTGTTAGATTTATACATAAGTATTTCATTTTGGAGGATGCTATTGTAAATGGTATTATGTTTTTAATTTCAAATTCTGCTTGTTTGTTGTTAGTATATGGGAAAACAATTGACTTTTGTATATTAACTTTGTATCCTGCAACCTTGCTATAATTGCTTATTAGTTCCAGGAGTTTTCTGGTCAATTCTTTCGAATTTTCTACAGATGATCATGTCACCTGAAAACAAAGACAGCTTTATGTCTTCCTTACCAATCTGTATGCCTTTTATTTTATTTTTTGCTCTATTGCATTAGCAAGGATTTCCAGTACAACATTGAAAAGGAGTGGTGAGAGAGAACATCCTTGTCTTGTACCTGATATTTGTGGGAAAGCTTGGAGTTTCACACCATTAAGTTTAATGTTAGCTGTAGGTTTCTTGTAGATAGTCTTTATTACGTTGCAAAAGTCTCCCTCTATCAGCTTAGATTTTTTTTGAGCACTTACTATATATCAGCCACTGAGTTCAGCACTTTATGTGTACTGTTTCACTTCAGTCCTATGAACTTTGTAATATTATCTACCTTTTACAGTTACTTAGAGATGTTCAATCACTTTTCAAAAGTGATAGAGCTAGTAAATTGATCTAATAAGCTGACAAACAATACCTTCTTCACATCACAGCAGTCACTGTGTCTGCTCTTACCTCATAGTTCTTTATTTTCTGCTTCTTTTTTCTGTGTCCTCCCACTAGAATATTAAAAAATATGATGGCAGGGACTTCTCTGGGTTTTTCACCATTTAATTCCCAGTGTCCAAAATAGTGTCTGGTCCATAAATAGTTGCTAAATGAATAAATAAATTAGCAAATTGCATCTGAGTGCAGGTATTCAATTCTGGTGCATAAGCTCTTAATTATTGTATACTACTTGTGAAACTGAAACATGAAAGAGTCTTACTGAATACCCTCACCCTACGGACCAAAACTGATCAGGTGATAGTGTTTTCTCCTAAGTGTCTATGGCCAAAAGTATGGGGAAGGGTGGATGGGTCCATACTGTGGAGCCACAATCCTGGGTTTGCCAATATAGAATTACACCCAATGACTGGTATCACTGATTAAACCAGACTGTAAGAATTGAAACACAGAAGAAAAACCTGAAATTAAAAAAAAAAAAAATCTCTTTATATATTTACAAACTAGTTTAAACCAAAGAACAAAGAGACTTTTGCTATTAATCTAAACTTGTTGGCTGCTGTAAATCATTATTACTCTTGAGATTGTCCTATTATTTCAAAATTGTGAGCTATATGAAGTTAAAATTAGTAAGGGGATTTGAGTCTCTGTATTTCCCAGCTGGATTTCTTTTAACCTGAGTAATTTGTATGTATACACTCAGGGTTTTGATTTTGTAATTTTAATGCCAGTTACAAAACAGTCAGGTTACAGCACTCAGTTAATTAGTAGAAACCACAGAAGTATTCCAACAACAGGACCTTGGTGGCATTCCTAAGAAATCAAAGGCAAAGGTAATAATGTTTGGTTAGATTCAAGCTGTATGGCTGTTTAGAGTAAGTTCATTCTATACTACTTGCCTAAGGTCAGTCCAGGAATCTCCCCATTTGTGTTTCCAGGATGATACCTTACCTTCATAATTAGCTATGTTCTACTCTGTGCAATTGCTGATACTGTACAGATAAGTTTGCTTAGAGCTGGTTCCATAGCAAAGAGATTCAAGAAATCATCTTTATTAGTTTTTCAAAGTAATACATGCCCTGAAAGATATATGTGGGAGAAAAAAAGCATTAATAAAACTGGAAAATATAACTCATGTTATTTATGTGTATCCCCAGTTATCCATGGAAAAAGTTTGAAAAACTTAAAATTTATGATATTAAAAAAAAAAAAAAAACTCAGTTTCTTCACTCAGCAAGCCAAAGAGGACATTTTCATTTCCCACCATAGTAAATGCCAATTACTAAGGACTTATTTGCCAATAACTTAGTTATATTATTTCTAATCCTCATTACAAACATACAAATAGCAATAATTTTGTCCATTCTTAACAGGAAACTAATGTATTTGCCTAGAGTCATAGTACTAGGTTTGGAAGCCTGCTTTGTGGGACTCCAAGGCATATACTCTAAAATATAGAGTGAATAGCTTGTGATTACTAAAGTATATGGGGTTTTTTTTCCTAATAAGGTCTGCTTCTGGGTCACCTGAAAGATCTGCTAACGAGTGTCTTTTGATGATGATAAGCTTCATGTCTAGTCTATCATTTGGGATTTTTTTCTGAAAAGAAACAGGTATTCTCTTTTTATACTTGTTAAGCTATATTTTAGTCTATATCTTTCTTTCAATAGTCACATTAGGAGAGAATGAAGAAATCGAGATCATCTTTCATGAAGAAGTAAAATACAACTATATCCAATAGATTGGAGAGGGGAGTGTGGATTATTCTGTTACCAGCAGAGCCAGTTCTTCCATTCACTCAGGATATCCAGTGCGTACTATGAACCAGATGCTATGCCAGGAAAGAATGTTCATGATCTAACATAAGCTGTCTCATCAAGAGACCCCCATAACCTTATGAAGGTAAAGCTTCATATTTTCAGGTAAAATTGGAGAAATAGCATTCATTTCAACATTTAAATAAGTATCTATTATTTTGCAAAGTACAATAGCCTGGGGTAGTAAAGCTTTCATAGTCTTTGGAGCCAGACAGACCTAAGATCCAATCTATCTGTTACTCTTTCTTTTATAAGGTCAACTGAGATAAATTGTTTAACTGCCCTAGGTCTCCATAATCTCATCTATAAAACTGAGATCATGGAACTCATTAAATGAGATAGTGTGTGATAAAATCTGGCATGTAATTGATGCTATCATTATTGTAACTGGGACACAACCTTAGGCAAATTCTAGTTAAACTTTCTAAATTTTTGGCAAAGAACGTGAGAACCAAAGATTTTCTTGATGGCATTTCAAAGTTACAAAATAAGGCTGAGACATCATGGTCTAGTGCCCATAACTCCTGATGTCTATTAGTTCAATGCTGAGTATTTTATACTTTAAAAAAACATCTGATGGAGATAGCATGCCTTTAACGAGGGTTAGGTTCTGGTTTCTCCCTCCCTCCTTCCTTCCCTATCCCCCTCTGCCTCCTTCCCCTAACCTTCCTCTCTCCCTCATAATGTTATTCAGTAAATTGAAAGTTGTATCAGAATATACCAAAGGAATGTGAGTACTAGAGTGATTTTTTTACTTGACAAACTAATGAATGGCTCAGAGTTAGAGAAGTAGCTGGAAATAGCTTGCCTCAAAAGTTGGTAACTCCTGCCTTTTTAATCTGCCTTCTCGATTTCATATTAACAAGAATACCATTAACAGAGCGGTAATTCACAGGCACACATTATCACTTAGATCTTTCTTCTGCTTCACAACCTGGGAATGGCAGTCAGCTGATGTTAAAGGACTCTGGATCATTTGGAAATATCTATATAACCTTGATCTCTCCTGTCTCAGGGAGATATTATCACTCCATTGGCCCTGAATGAACACTCAGTTTCTGTGACAGCTTGACTTCTAGGGATGTGGGGAGGTCATTGCACTTGGGGAGTCATTCTTTCAGAACTAAATCATCTTATCCTCAGACTTCTTTCTTACTTTCGTCATTTAGGAAGCAGAAACCCTGACACTTCCACAACAGAGTCTATTAGGTGCTGCCTTTTCTGTAGATGTCATTAAATACATCCTTTCCTTTTTGGATTTCCTTTTGACAATCCTGATCCATATCATTTTTTCCCTTGTAATTATTCAGATCAACAATTCAAACCAGGCTCATCATGCCATAATACATTTTGTTGCAACATGATATGATGAAAAGTGATGTTCCAAAATTCTGAATCAATACACTGCATCCAGACTTGATTGTTAAAATTGAATTGAATACTAAGGCTACTTTTTCATCTAAAATGCTAATATAAATGGAGGCGCCAATGAATAGTAATGTTGCCAGGTCAGAAAATTTCTTTTCTGTATATAATAATCCTTTTTGATATTTATTTAGTTATTTAGGACAAATATCAAGGTAAAATTAAAACCCATATTTCAGATGTGTGCAAGTCTCTTTATAATCTACTCATTTTAAAAAGACTATGATGAAGAGACACTAACATATGTTGCTTTACAGTGTTTATGATTATTGGGGAACAATTAAGTTAGTTTTTTAATATACTTCCTAGAAATTTTGGAAAAGTACATTCCAATGTTTAAAAGAAAAAAAAATGGAGAGAAGAAAATAGATTTAAGAAGCTTATATTTAGATGAATGGCACACCATGGTTACAAAGCAAAGATAATTCACTTTTACACCCATCCTAATACTCACATATCAAGTGATTTGGCACCCCATAGGCCACCCACCTGTAAAATACATTTCTCCATTATATCTGGAACTTCTGTCCCATTTTATTTGCTACAGAACTATAGAATTATTTCTTATGGAAACTCTTCAGTCTGAGTTCAATAATACACATTGTGTGCAAAAAAGTCATGAAAGAGTAATCACATTGTATTAAGTCAAAAGATAAAAAATAAGTTCTACCTATTGACATAATAGAATGCTATAATGCAAGTAGCATAGTGAATGGAAAATAGCCTGGATTTTAAAACTCAACTCTGCCACTAAGAGTTTGGTGACCTAGGAAAAATTACCTAACTCCTCTCAATATCATTTTTCTTATTTTTAAAAATGAGAACAAAAGACAATCGCTTTTATCTCCAACTATATTGTACTATATGCTTTTAGACTGTACCATTAAGGAGAGAAAAATTTTTTTTTTCAGGACTTGTAGCAGATAAACTGAGGAATTCAGCAACCATTCTTTGACTTTGGCATGCAAGGGTCCCACATCCTCATTCTCTAAATTCAGCCCAGTGTATAAGCAGTGGTTGTAGGGGTCTGGGTAATGTGGCATCGATTTACGTCCTTAGCATGTCACCTGGTTTCCTTATTGTCTTTTTTCCATTTTCTTCTCTTATTAGTACCCCCTCTATTCAAAGATTTGTTTTTTAGAAAAGAGAAATATAAAAGTAGTTAAAGGTAGTTTATCTCACTGAGTAGAGACTTCAGTGGTATACATAAAGAATACAGATATATATTATATTATATTACTATAATATTATATATTATAATATATAATGTATAATATATTTTGTATATTATATAATATAATATTATATATTATAATATTATATTATATATATTACATATTATATAATACTATATTATATAATTAGTCTAGGGAAGTCACTAAAGAAGTAAACTACAACAATGACAAAATGCATAGAAAATCGTGGGGTGATGTCTGATTATTATAATTGCCACATTATTTTATTTAAAGTGTTCAATTTGCAAGAAAAATATGAGACACACAAAATATGGTCCATACATAATATAAAAAGCAGTCAAAGAAACTGTCCATAAAGAAACCCAGACATTGGATTTACTAGACAAATACTTCAAATCAGCCATTTTAGGTATGTTCAAAGAACTGAAGGAAAATATGTCTAAAGAATTACAGAAAAGTATGAAAATGATGTCTCCAAATGAAGAATATCAATAAATATATAGAGATTATTAAAAAAAGAGAGAACCAAATAGAAATTCTGAATAACAAATAAAGCATTTACTAGAGGCATTCAAAATCAGCTTTGAACTGGCAGAAGAAAGAATAAGGGAATTTGAAGATAGGTCAATTTCAATTGTCCACAAAAAGTGAAAGAATAAAGAAAATTAACAGGATCTCAGAGACCTATAGGACAACATCAATTGTACCAACATATACAAATTGGGATCCTTAGAAAAAGAGAAAAGGAATGGAAAAGACAATAATTAAATAAATAATGGCCAAAATCTTCCCAAATTTGATGAAAAGTATTAATCTGCACAACTAAGAAGCTCAACAAACTCCAGTAGGATAATTAGGAACATCACTGTCAAATTGTTGAGAACCAAATCCAAAGAGAATCTTAAAAGCAATGAGAGTAAAAGCTAATCATTGTGTACAAGGAAACCTCAATAAGAATAGCAACTGACTTCTCAACAGAAACCATGGAGAATAGAAGGCAGCAGGATGACATATTCTAAGTACTAAAAGAAAAAACAAAAAACTATGAATGAGCAATTCTATATCCAGCAAAACTGTCCTTCAAAAATGGAGATATTAAGACATTCCCAGATAGACAACAGACCTGCCCTAGAAGAAATACCAAAGGGAGTCCTTCAAAATCAAAGAACAGTAGAGAAAACCTCAAATCTACACAATAATGGCACAAAGGACTGGGAAGATATGAAAGTATAAAGGAACAAACTTTTTGTACACTGTTGAAATCAAGTCGGTATTCATCTGAACTAAATTGTTTTAAGATATTAATTGTAATTTCCAGGTAAACTATTGTGATAATAACTCATAAAAATTAGTAAAAGAAACAACATTTCTGCTTCTAGGAAGATGAAGTAAGCATGTTTTCCTTATTTCTTTCACTAAATACAACCAAGAACTCTGGACATTATATATAAACAAACATAAGAAGACTCTGAAAAGTGAAGAGAAGAAGGAAGATCAGCTAGGGACCTTGGGGCCCAAGAACAATATGGTAGTGAGTTCTCTGTGTTTTCTTTTTGCCTCCTGTATCCCAGACTTGGAGTTGAACATGTCGACAACCTAGAAATACCAATGGGTGCAGATTATAAACAACAATAACAACAGCCTTCTCTCTCTAGCCACAAGAAAGGGAAGCCTAGCAAGATAGGAAACTTATAGACAATAACTGCTTTACTCCAGCCAAATAGAAAAAAACTACAGAAAAATATATGGCTACATTCCCATCCATATCAGGAAAAGCTGAGTGTGGCACTTAGACTTCCACTCTTGTGAGCCTGTAAGGAGGTGCCCTACCACCCCTGGTGGGATGGTATCAAAGAAGGCCAAGTAAGAAGTAAGGACTTTCATTCCCACTGGATGGCAATGAAGCCCATCACCAGAGAGGCTAGTGGAGATTGAACTTTTACATCTACTCAGCATTAAAAAAGTGCCCTACCCACTCCCCAGTGGAGTGGTGTCAGGAGAGCCTAGTGGGGCTAATGTCTTTCACCATCACCCAGTGGTTATAAGGCCACCCCCACCATAGTATCAATGGCAATCACATGGAGAGATCTAACAATAATAATGACACTCCCCTTGAGGGTCAGTGGAGGCTGAGTAGAGAATCTGGACTCCTATCTCTACCTGGCAATAATGAAGCAGCCCCTCTCCTTCCACTGTAGGAGTGGTGTCACAGAAAGGCAGCTAACACAGAAGATTTAAATAAGATCCAGAGTCTCATACATATTATGAACATGTCCGGGTTTAAATAAAAAATTGCTCATGATCAAGGACCAGGAAAATCTCAAACTTAATGAAAAATGATAATCAATTGATGCCAGCACAAGAAAAAGGAAATGTTAGAATTATCTTACAAGGATTTTAAAGCAGTCATGGTATAAATACTTCAACAGGTAATTGCAAACATGATTGAAACAAATTAAAAATTAAAATGCCTCAAGAAAAGATTAGAAAGTCCCAGTAAAGAAAGAAAAGATATAGAGAACCAAGTGGATATTTTATAAGAAAAAAATATAATAACCATAATTTTAAAGACTTAATTGATGTGCTCCGTGGCAAAATGGAAGGCTGAGGAAAAAAATAAGGAACTGGAAAATGAACAACAAAAATTACCCAGCCTGAAAAACAGAGAGAAACTAAACTAAACAACAACAACAACAAAAAAAAAAACAGTTAACAGAGCCTCAGAGACATGTTGAGACTATAACAAAAGATCTAACATTTGTATCATTGGAGTTCTGAAAGTAGAGGAGAAAGAGGTCAGGGTTAAACAAGTACTCAAAAAAGTAATGGCTGAAACCATCCCAAATTTGGCGAAAATAAAAGCATAAACCTACAGATTCAAGAAGCTGAGCAACCCCAAAAGGATAAGCCCAAAGAACTACATGCTAAGACACATCTTAATCAAACTTCTAAAAACTAAAGATAAATGAAAAACTTTGAAAGCAGCCATTGAAAAATGACATCTTACCTATAGGGAAAAAACAATTAGAATGACAACAGAACTCTCACCAGAAATCATGAAGGCCAGGAAAATGTGGCACTACATCTTCTAAGTCCTGAAAGAAAAGAACTATCAACCTAGAATCCTATGCTAGCAGAAATATCCTTCAGAAATGATGGGGGAATCAAGACATTCTCAGATGAAGGAAAGCTAATAGAATTTGTCACCAGCTGACTTACCTTAAATAAATGGCCAAAGGATGTCCTTTTCAATAGAAAGAAAACAATAGAAGAAGAAACTCTAGAAGACTGGGAAGGAAGAGAGAACGTGGCAAGGAAAACTATGGGTAAGTAAATAGGCTTTCCTGTTGAGTTTTCTAAATTATGTTTGGCATTTGAGGAAACATTATAGTACTATTGTACTTCTAAATATATGTAGAGAAAATATTTAAGATATTATATATATTATAAACATGGGAGGATAAAGAGACATAAAGGGGAAGTAAGGTTTCTATAAATCACTTGAACTAATATATACCTAAAGATACCACTAAAAAGCTATATAAAGCCATATGCTCCAAAACACTATAGACAAATGAAAATGGAATTATCTTTTAGAGATATTCAAGTAGTATACAGGAAGGCAGGAAAAAGAAAACAGGGAGATGAAGAAATGGGAAGAACAAATTATAAACGCAAACTACAATGGCAGACAAGTTTAACATATTAATACTTATAGTATTTGAAAGAAACACAGGAAATTTACTTTTATGTGAATATTAAGCAACACACTCTTAAATAACCAATTATATAAACTAGATGAAATTGAAAAATTTCTAGAAGAGCATAAACTTCCAAAAGGGACTCGTGAAGAAATAGAAAATCTGAGTAGATTGATAATAAGTAAAGAGATTGAATCATTAATTTAAAACTTCCCACAAAGAGAAGCCCAGGCCCTAATGGCTTCATGGTGAATTCTACCAAACATTTAAAGGAAACAACACCAATTCTTCACAAACTCTTCCAAAATAGAAGAGCACGAAACACATTTCAACTCATTCTGAGTCCAGTATTACTCTGATACCAGAGCGGACCAAAGCATTACAGAAAACTACAGACCAAATCTAACACCTATTTAAGATAAAAACACTCAACGCTATGAAATAGAATGGAACTTTCATAACTTGATATAAATTATCTACAAAAAAGCCACAACTAGCATCACACTTAGTAGTGAGAGACTGAATGTTTTCCCCATAAGATCAGGAACAAGACAAGGATTTCTACTCTTATCACTTCTATTTAACATTATACTGGGGCTTCTAACCAGGTCAATGAGTCAAAGAAAAGAAATTAAAGAATACAGATTTGAAATAAAGAAAGTAAACTCTATTTAAAGATTCCAGGGGCTTCCCTGGTGGCGCAGTGGTTAGGAATCCGCCTGCCATTGCAGGAGGCACGGGTTCGTGCCCCGGTCTGGGAAGATCCCACATGCCGCGGAGCGCCTAGGCCCGTGAGCCACAACTACTGAGCCTGCGCGTCTGGAGCCTGTGCTCCGCAACGGGAGAGGCCACGACAGTGAGAGGCCCGCGCACCGCGATGAAGAGTGGCCGCCACTTGCCGCAACTGGAGAAAGCCCTCGTACAGAAACGAAGATCCAACACAGCCAAAAATAAATAAATAAATAAATAAATTTATTAAAAAAAAAAAAAAGATTCCATAATCTTGAATGTAGAAAATCATAAGTAATACAAAAAATCTATTAGAGTTAATGAGTTCAAGTTTATAGGACACAAGTTCAATATACAAAAATTCAATTATATTTGTAAACACTAGCATGAATAATCTGACAGTTTTATTCACAATAGTATCAAAAAGAGTAAAACACTTTTAATAATCCAACAAAATAAGTGTAAAACTTTCACACTTAAATTACAAAACAACCCATCGAAACCCCTGCTGTCTTTTTTGCAGACACTGACAAGCTGACCCTAAAATTTATATGGAAATTCAAGGGACCTAGAACAGCCAAGATACTCTTGCAAAGAAGAATAAAGTTGGAGAATTTATACTTTTAGATTTCAAAAATCTTCTACATTACTACAGTAATCAAGACAATATCATACTGACATAGGATAAACATACAGATCAATGGAACAGAATTGGAAATAAAGAAAATCCTCACATTTATTGTCAATTATTTTTTGACAAGGATGCCAAGACAATATACAGGAGAAAGAATAGTCTTTTCAACAAATGTTGCTGAGGCAACTGGATTTTCACATGCAAAAAAAAAAAATCAAGTTGAGCCCCTACTTCACACCAGGTAGGGGAATTAACTCAAAATGTATCACAGAACTAAGTGTAAGAGCTAAAAGTGTAAATCTCTCATAAGAAATCATAAGTATACATCTTTATGACTTTTGATTAAGTAATGGTTTCTTAAACATGACACCAAAAGCACAAGCAACCATATTAAAAAAAATAGATAAATTGGATTTCATCATAATTAAAAATTTTCATGCTTCAAAGTATACCATTAAAGACAGTGAAAAGACAATCCAGAAAATGGAAGAACATATTTGCAAAACACCTGAAAATGGTCTTATATCTAGAATACATAAAGAACACTTATAGCCCAACAATAAAAAAACAGTTTAAAATGGGCAAATAATTTGAATAGACATTTCTCCAAAGAATATACACAAATGCCTGATAAACACATAAAAAGATGCTGAACATCATTAGCTATTAAGGAACTGTAAATCACAACCAAAGTGAGACTTCACTTCACACCCACTAGGCTGACTATAATAAAAAAAGACAGACAATAGCAAGTGTTGACAAGTATGTAGAGAAATCAGAACCCTCAGACATTAATCACAGGGATTTAAGATTGTGCAGCCGCTGTGAGAAAAAATTTGACTCAAAATATTAACAACAGAATTACCACATAACCTAGTATTTCCACTCCTAGGTATATACCCAAGAGAGTTGAAAACACATGTCCACACAAAAGCAGGTACATAAATGTTCATAGCAGCATTATTCATAATAATCAGAAAGTGGAAACAACCCAAATTGCCCTTCAGCTGATGCCTAGACATACGAAATGTGGTATATCCATACAACATAATATGATCCCGCCATAAAAAGCAATAGGGTACGTGGACGAAACTTGAAAAAAGTATGCCAAGTGAAAGAGCTCAGACACAAATGGCTAATTCATACTACTAGAAAGTAGTTTATTGGGGGAAGTGACTGCTAATATGTATCTTTTAGGGTTTCTTTTTGAGATGATGAAAATGTTCCAAAATTAGATAGTAGTGATGATTACACAACTTTGTGAGTATACTTTAAAACTTCGAACTGTACTTTTAAAAGGATGAATTTCATAGTGCATAAATGATATCTCAATAAAGCTGTTATTTTTTAAAATGCATAGGCACAAATAACATCCCCCCAGTCATGGATCTTTATAAAACCACTTTACATAGACTTTCTCAGTATAGATCACTCAGGAAATACAGTGGATTAGAAACATGAACACAAATAGAGCTTTTAATAAAATAAAACAACCATTTCTTTTAAGATGAGATATTAATAAACTGCAAGTTCCATCTGTGCTTCCTACTTGTACAATCGTCTTAAATTTATTATTTGGCCAGCAATGCCAATAGAAGTTGACAGCAGCAATATTCTCAATAAACCTATTAGCTGATTCTGCTGAATTTTAGTTAAATATACTCCTGTATATAGCTAGTTTCATTTTCCTACTTTGTAAGTAATTATAACTAATACTTTTAACAAATATAACTCATATTTCCATCGATCTCTTTATGATTCCATTTATTGACACCTCACAATAATGATTCCATTTATTGACACCTCACAATAATTCCATTGCTTTTTTTTTTTTTAATTTATTTTTGGCCGCGTTGGGTCTTTGTTGCTGCTCAGGCTTTCTCTAGTTGCAGCGAGCACGGGCTACTCTTTGCTGCGGTGCACGGCCTTCTCATTGCGGTGGCTTCTCTTGTTGCGGAGCACAGGCTCTAAGCGTGTGGGCTTCAGTAGTTTTGGTGCATAGGCTCAGCAGTTGTGGCGTGGGCTCTAGAGTGCAGGCTCAGTAGTTGTGGTGCACAGGCTTAGTTGCTCCGCGGCACGTGGGATCTTCCCGGACCAGGGCTCGAACCTGTGTCCCCTGCATTGGCAGGCGGATTCTTAACCACTGCGCCACCAGGGAAGTCCCTCCATTACTTCTTAAGTCATGCTAATAACTTACATTCAAAATTAACTTTTGTTTATAATGCATTTTATCAGAAGGTTAGTTGTGGTTTATTTAGGAGAAAATGCAAGACACAAGGCCTAAACACTCTATTACTGTAATACTATTCTGTTTCTATTACTTTTAATTCTACATTAAAATTTAAGTACTCTAACTCTTGGGAGAAAGAACAATTTACTTCATACTACATATCAGGTAAGACTGAGAAGTTCAGCTTAAGCCAAAAAAAATTATATTCTTCTCTTACATAAAAGAAGTCCATGACTGGTAGAGTGGCCTCACAATGTATACTTCTAGTTCTCTTCATTCCGTTCTTTCATTCAGTCACAATTTTACACACACTTATAATTCTAAGAATAAAAAGGGCAAACCATATTGAAATGATTATCATCCTCCATAAACAGTGAAATAATTGCCCTCATTACATATGCATGAGATGCATATTATTACTTTTTTTTAAAATTAATTTATTTATTTATTTTTGGCTGTGTTGGGTCTTCGTTTCTGTGCGAGAGCTTTCTCTAGTTGCGGCGAGCGGGGGCCACTCTTCATCGCGGTGCGCGGGCCTCTCACTGTCGCGGCCTCTCCCGTTGCGGAGCACAGGCTCCAGACGCGCAGGCTCAGTAGTTGTGGCTCACGGGTTTAGTTGCTCCGCGGCATGTGGGATCTTCCCAGACCAGGGCTTGAACCCGTGTCCCCTGCATTGGCAGGCAGACTCTCAACCACTGCGCCACCAGGGAAGCCCCATATTATTACTTCTTAAAAATTAATTTTTAAATGAAAATATATCTACCCAAGTTTAAAAATCAAACATTATTAATATGTTTATTATACTAATAGTAAGAAAAATCCTGATATTAAAAACCGTCTTCTGGCCTGTCCCTCCCTATTTACCAGTTATTACCCGGGGGCAACCACTTTCAAGTCTTTAGCTGTTTCTTCTGATATTTATATCCATTTATCTAAATAGAAATTTTATACTATTTCTTCTTAATTTAATCATTTTCTCATTATCTCTTGCCTTCCCCTTATGGTAGTTAAGAAGATATCTCTCTATTCTACTTCCTCCAATCTCACCTTCCCCATTCCCTCAAAACAGTTGTATCGATTAGGGGTTTTTTTGGTTAAAGTAATAGTCACAGTTAACATTATTAAGACACCTATATCACTCCTTGTATCTCCCTTCTTGTTCAGTTTTTTGTTTCTGCTATAGTTATTCATTTTCTCATTGGCTTAGTTTTCTATGTAAGCATTACAATTATTCCATGCTGCTGTGAATTTGTCAAATAAGCTATCAATAATTTTCTCCTAATATTCAGACACATCAAATAATCTATCATTTGTATTTACTTCCTGGACCATCCTCCCTTCCTCATGCAGCTTTCTGCTCTGATTGTAGAGTTTTGTTCCCTAGACAGAGAACAGAGGCTTTCCAGGAACTTCCTTTGCTATTGTTCTCTCTAGGATTCTTTTCTGGACCCTTTGCCTTACTTTCTTTTTTATTGAATCCCTCATTTTGCTGAACGAGGAACATCCTCTTGCTTGAGTTGTTGTTGTTGCCATTATTATTACTGGATGTCTAGAAATGACATTTTTATGACATTTTATTTTACCCTTATACTTGATTTATTATTATTTTTTTTTGCCTGGGTATAGAATTCTAGGTTAAAAAAAGTGTGTGTTTTTTTTTTTCTCAGAAGTTTGAGGGCATTTACTTCTAGTATCTAGTTGAGAGTTGTTGGTTAAAAGTATGATGAAATTCTCAATCCCATTTTTTTGCTAATTGATGTATCCTTCACTTTGGAAGCTGTAGTGACTTCTCTTTATCCTGGTGTTTGTCTTGGTGGTGTGACTTGCTGATGGTCTTTTTCATTTGTTTTCCAGGGACCATCATGGAGCCCTTTCAGTTTTAAGAATGATGTACTTTCCTTGATATATTCTACTGATAATTTTGTCCCTTCTTTTTTTCTGTCCTTTTTTCTGGACTTGTACCTACTCTTAGTTAGATATTGGACCTCCTAGATCAGAATAGTCATTTTCTTATTTTATCTGACCTATTTTCCGTCTTTTTTTTCTGTGTTTCCCTTTGAATGATTACCTTGACTTTATCTTCCTTGGTTTCAGTGCCTTACCCTCACACCATCTTGTTCCTGTGCTTGTTCTGAACTGTCCCTAGTCCTGCATAAAGGATATATTAGTCAGTGTTCTCCAGAGAACAGAACCGATAGTGTGTATATTATATGACAGAGAGGTTTATTTTAAAGAATTGGCTCACGCAATTGATTGGGGTAGGGGAGGGGTGGGGGGGCTTTAAGCCTGAAATTCGCAGAGCAGGCTGGCTTGCAGGCTGGAAGTTGTAACAGGAGTTGATTTTGTATCTTGAATCTGGAAGCAGTTTGGAAGCAGAAAAAAATACCTAGGTCTTGTCTCTTAAGGCCTTCAACTGACTGGGTGGGGCCCACTCACATTATGGCAAGTAATCTGCTTCATTCAAAGGTTATTAAAACATAACCACAAATCTGATTTCTTTTTCTATGAGTTTGTTATTAAAGTATAATTGACCTGCAATACTATGTTAGTTCCTGTTACAAAACATAGTAATTCAGTATTTCTATACATTTCAAAATGATCACCATGTTAAGTCTAGTTACCATCTGTCACCATGCAAAGATATTATATAATTATAGACTATATTCCCCACACTGTACACTTCATACCCATGACTCATTTATTTTGCAGCTGGAAGTTTATACCTCTTAATTTCCCGCACCTATTTCTCTCCTTCTCTCACCACCCCCCTTTCTGGCAACCACCTGTTTGTACTCTGAATCTATGGCTCTGTTTCTGTTTTTTTATGTTTGTTCATGTGTTTTGTTTTTTATATTCCATGTATAAGTGAAATGATACGGTATTTGTCTTTCTCTGTTTGACTTATTTCACTTAACATAATACCCTCTAGATCCATCCACATTGTCACAAATGGCAAGATTTCATTCTTTTTTATGGCTGAGTAATATTCTATTATATAATATACCACATCTTTTTTATCCATTCATCTATTGATAGGCACTTAGGTGGCTTCCATATCTTCGCCACTATAAATAATGTTGCAATGAACATAGACATGCATATATCTTTTCAAATTAGTGTTTTCATTTTCTTCAGATAAATACCCAGGAGTGGAACTGCTGGATTGTATGCCAAAATATAGTTCTATTTTTAATTTTTTGAGGACTCTCCGTACTGTTTTCCATAGTGGCTGTACCAGCTTACATTCCCATCAACAGTGCAGTGGGTTCCCTTTTCTCCACATCCTCGCCAACATTTGTTTGCTGTCATTTTGATAACAGCCATTCTGACATGTGTGAGATATCTCATTGTGGTTTTGATTTGCATTTCCCTGATGATTAGTGATGTTGAGCATCTTTTCATGTGCCTGTTTGCCATCTGTATGTCTTCTTTGGAAAAATGTCTGTCCAGAACCTCTGCCCATTTTTTAAATCAGGTTTTCATGTTGAGTTGTATGAGCTCTTTGTATATTTTGGATATTATCCCCTTGTCAGACATATCATTTGCAAATATCTTCTCCCATTCAGTAGACAGATTTTTCATTTTGTTAATAGTTTCCTTTGCTGTGCAAAACCTGTTTAGTTTGATGTAGTCCCTTTGTTTATTTTTGCTTTTGTTTCCCATGACTGAGGAAACAGACCCCCCAAAAATATTAATAAGACTAATGTAAAACAGCATACTGCCTATGTTTTCTTCTAGAAATTTTATGGTTTCAAGTCTTACATTTAAGTCTTTAATCCATTTTGAATTTATTTTTGTTCATGCTGTCATACATATATATTTTTTAATGAGATCTCCAATTCCAATTCAATGTCACAGATTTTTCCCTCTTCCATATTTGTGTCTTTTGTTTTCCACAGTGAGAACCTGGTTCCTAACAACATCAATATCTGTATTCATTTGCTCATACTCCTATGATATTTCTAAAGTAGATTCTGAGTTTCTTCATCCATATGTAGACATTCCCTTCCTATGCTGTAAGTCAAACTTCAAAACTAGCATAACTTTTTTCAGGACACTAACAAATGATTTTATCAATCAGTGTGCTTTCAGCTACAAGAAGGAGAAAACCCTGATTCAAGCTGTCTTTAAAGTAACAAAGTTATGTATTTATATATTTGCTTGACAAATACTGAGTACCTACCATGCACCAGCTACTGATCTAGGCTTTGGAGATATAACTGTGAACAAAACAATGTCCTTGCTTCATAGTGTTTACATTTTAGTGGGAATGTAGACATTAAGTAAACAAACAAATGAATACAATATTTTATTATGTAACTGGAAGTTCATTGTAGGGTATGTGCTCCAGAGTTGGTATGTGAATTGTCAATTATGCTCCCACTCACCTTGCTCTAATCTGTGATCCTTGGTACCAGCTACATATTCGGGTAGGTAGCAATATGGATGCAAAATTGCCTGATATCTATTCTTTCAGTGAAACAAGGTAAGCTATTCCTTCTTGTTGCTCTCATTTGAGAGACAGAAAACTTTTCCCAGATTGCTCAGTTGGCTTTTCTTCACAAGATTAGGGTCACACATCCATTTCTGAACTAATTATTGGTCAGGAAGAAAAGGAATTATTGGCTTAGAGAAATAATCTGAGATGGAATGGATGTTGGTGAGTCAACTGCATTGTCTACTTCAATGGCTTTACACTAATGTATGCATAATAAATAGATTTTAAATGTAAAGGTATTTTTTAGTAAATGACTTTTTTTAAAAATATTTTCTCTATTATAGAAGTCCCTGGAGAGAGAGGGGAAAAATGGATTCAGAGGATTTCATCACCCCTCTTTTATTCATAATAAGCAAACATTAAATAGCTCTCTTTGAGAATCTTCTCTGTGTCTTATTTTATTACAATCTTCCTGGATAATTTTTCCTTCCAATTTCAATTAATTTGAAAACAAGCTAGTCATAAATTTATTATAAGGAGAAGTCATAGCTTCAACTAACTTTTAAAATATATTCCAAGTATTAGAAATTATGTGGAAAGTACATTCATAGAAGAGAAGTCATTTAATTTCTGACACATAGACCAAAAGGCAGACTAATTAAATTCAGTCTGATAAACATAAAATGTAGCTGTTTTATAGTAGGAATGGGTACTTTTCCTGTATTTGTTGCTGAGAATACATGATTTATTTTATATTTATTTATTAGAATCCATGCCAGTTGAAACAGTTGAAAACTTCACTTGCTTTGGAGCCCACTTTTCATTAATATTATGGTTGGTTTCCAGGAAAGATATTTATTACTAACAACAGTGAGTATTTTTAACTAGCACTACATTGGTTGCATCTAAGTAATGCTTCACTGCTGTGCCGAGAAACACCGGCAACACTGTTTAAAAGCAAACTAATTTTTAAAAGAGTATCTAGTATAGATATTTCACATTTATTAATGTCATCTTTATTTCTGGATTTAACATTTATAAAGTGTGCTAGTAGGCTTAACTCTGAGTAACATACATACTTAAGAGTGTAAGAAAAGAAGTAAGGTAGAGAATATTTCTGATTTTCACGTAATTATTATATGTCTTTTGAGTACTACAAATGAGTGAGAGCTAGAAATAGAGAGGGTATGAGTGCTAAGGAATTGCATCACATATAGGTTTCCTTTTAAAATCAACACACAAATCGAAAATCAAGATGAGAATACTATTGAGTATGATGTTAGCTGTGGGCTTATCATATACAGCCTTTACTATGTTGAGGTATATTCCCTCTGTGCCCACTTTCTGGAGAGTTTCTGTCATAAATGAATGTTGAATTTTATCAAAGACTTTTCTGCATCTATTGAGATGATCATATGGTTTTTATTCTTCAATTTGTTAATGTGGTGTATCACACTGATTGATTTGTGGATACTGAAAACAGAGAAAACCTGAAAGCATTTCCTCTAAGATCAGGAACAAGACAAGGATGTCCATTCTCGCCACTTTTATTCAACATAGTTCTAGAAGTCCCAGCCACAGCAATCAGAGAAGAAAGATTTTTAAAAAGGAATCCAAATTGGAAAAGAGGAAGTAAAACTGTCACTGTTTCCAGATGACATGATACTATACACAGAAAATCCTAAAGACGCTACCAGAAAACTATTAGAGCACATCAATGAATTTGGTAAAAGTTGCAGGACACAAAATTAATACACAGAAATATCTTGCATTTGTATACACTAACAACAAAAGAAAGAGAAATTAAAGAAACAATCCCATTTACCATCACATCAAAAAGAATAAAATACCTAGGAATAAACCTACTTAAGGAGGTAAAAGACCTGTACTCAGAAAACTGTAAGATGCTGGTGAAAGAAATCAAAGATGACACAAACATATGGAAAGATATACTGTGTTTTTGTATTGGAAGAATCCATATTGTCAAAATGACTATACTACTGAAAGAAATCTACAGATTCAATGCAATCCTTATCAAATTATCAATGGCATTTTTCACAGAAATAGAACAAAAATGTTTACAATTTGTACAGAAACACAAAAGACCCTGAATGGCCAAAGCAATCTTGAGAAAGAAAAATGGAGCTGGAGGAATCAGACTCACTGACTTCAGACTATACTACAAAGCTACAGTCATCAAAACAGTATGGTACTGGCACAAAAACAGAAATACAGATCAATGGAACAGGATAGAAAGCCCAGAAAAAAACCCCACGCATCTACAGTCAATTAATCTATGACAAAGGAAGCAAGGATATACAATGGTGAAAAGACAGTCTCTTCAATAAGTGGTGCTGGGAAAACTGGACAGCTGCATGCTAAAGAATGAAATTAGAACATTCCCTAACACCATACACAAAAATAAACTCAAAATGGATCAAAGACCTAAATGTAAGACTGGACACTATAAAACTCTTAGAGGAAAACATAGGCAGAACGCTCTTTGACATAAATCACAGCAACATCTTTTTTGATCCACTTCCTAGATTATGAAAATAAAAACAAAAATAAACAACATGGGACCTAATCAAACTTAAAAGCTTTTGCACAGCAAAAGAAACCATAAACAAAATGAAAAGACAACCCACTAAATGAGAGAAAATATATGCAAATGAAGCGACCAACAAGGGATTAATCTCCAAAATACACAAACAGCTCATGCAGCTCAATATCAAAAAAAAACAAACAACTCAATCAAAAAACGGGCAGATGATCTAAATAGACATTTCACCAAACAATATATACAGATGGCCAACAGGCACATGAAAAGATGCTCAACATCACTAATTATTAGAGAAATGCAAATCAAAACTACAATGAGGTATCACCTCACCCTGGTCAGAACGGCCATCATCAAAAAGTCTACAAATAATAAATGCTAGAGAGGGTGTGGAGAAAAAGAAACCCTCCTACACTGTCAGTGAGAATGTAATTTGGTGCAGACAGTATGGAGAACAGTATGGAGGTTCCTTAAAAAACTAAAAATAGAGATACCATATGATGCTGCCATCCCACTCCTGGGCATATATCCAGAGAAAAACATAATTTGAAAAGATACACGCACCCTAATGCTCATTGCAGCACTATTTACAATAGCCAAGATATGGAAACACCCTAAATGACCATCAACAGATGAATGGATAAAGAAGATGTGGTATATTTATACAATGGAATATTACTCATCCATAAAAAAAGAATGAAATAATACCATTTGCAGCAACATGGATAGACCTAGAGATTATCATACTAAGTGAAGTAAGCCAGAGAAGGACAAATGTCATATGATATCACTTATATGTGGAATCTAAAAAAAAAAAAAAAAATGAACTTATATACAAAACAGAAAAACAAAAAACAAAATTTTTCTTTGGCCAGAGAAAACAAATTTATGGTTACCAAAGGGGTTAGGCGGGGAGGGATAAATTAGGAGTTTGGGATTAACATATACACACTGCTATATATAAAATAGATAACCAACAAGGACATACTGTATGGCACAGGGAACTATACTCAATATTTTGTAATAAGCTATAAGGGAAAAGAATCTGAACAAAAGATATATATGTATGTATAACTGAACCACCTTGCTGTATACCTGAAACTAACACAACACTGTAAATCAACTATACTTCAATAAAAGAAAAGAAAAAAAAGATGAGAATACTGTAAGTATAAAGCCTTCAATGCCACTAATAATCTTTGTTTTAGCTTTTCACATATTACTTATGAGCTAAGAAGAGTAAAATGATATTAATCTTATCAGAAATTTCTACCTAAGTTAGTGCTGTGTTCTACCAAATTGTCATCTTGAAAAGCAACGCTCCTCCTTCAATGATGCTGCTTTTCCATATTATTCCATTTGTAATGCCTCTTTTTAGAATCCTTATGGTATACATGAGAAACTAGGTTAATTGCATTAAAGTCATGTCTTTAATTTTTTCCCCACAAATGTTATTTTACAGTTTGATCACCACATGATCACAAATCATTTGCTCATCTCTCCATCAGATTTGGATCCAAGTGACATTCAGTCATTCAAAAAATAAGTAGATAAAATCTATCCTCAATAGAGGAAAGTTCGCTTATCTTGGTAATTATTTTGAAGATAAAATACTCATTTGAATCTCACAATACTGAAAGTTGTGGGGAAAAGACTCATTTTCAAATATTTAAACACTGAACATATAAAAAATCAGTGCCTCCAGTAAATAATGGTATCGCCTGGAATATTAAATATACGTATATTATTCTTATGAGCATAAAGGATGCTGATAGGGAGGATTAAGTGAGGTTTTAGTATTTGAAACAAATACTAAATACATATGACAGGAATTGCAGTTCTCCCAGTTGGTGCCTTATTGGACACTCTCCCACTCTCCCAGCCTTTCTGGGAGCTGAGATTACTTTTTGACAGTTGCTTATACTTGTGGCATGGAGAGTTGAGAGATGTTTTATCTCAGAACTTTTTATTCTGTAACACACTCTTTTGTTTCTCGAGAAGATGGTGTAACAAGATGTGAAGTGGAATTATTTTAGTCTTAGTTTGGTTAAGTCCTGAAGTCAGAATTTCTACTACTTCTCGCAATAAGACTGCCTATGCACGACTTAGAAAGGAGATGGCAGAACACTAGTTCTTGACCCTTGGTTCCTCACTCCTTCAAGGTTTATAGTATAGAGGCTAAAACACTGGAGACTAGAAGATTTGTCCACAGAAGATTATCTATGGGCTATGAGTTCCATCCTACCCTCAGTAGAGGATAGTGGGGGCATTTGAACCTCATTTTAAGCCTAGGAAAAGGTGCTTCAAGAGACCATGTGTCTTCTGAATGTTCAGTGACGTACTTATGGGTGCGGGACTCAAATCCGAAAAATCTAAAGCTTTATGGTTCTAGCTGCTCTGAATGCTGAGTAAGATATTGAAGATGGCCAGCATTCCCAGAGTTTGTTGAGGTAAAGGATGCATGACTACTTCCTGTGGAACAAAAGTGGGCCACTTGAGCAAGCAAGGCAAACTGGGGCCTCACTTAGATCTTGGCCAAGAGGGCCACGTGGAGGTGTGAGATGACCCTGCAGAGCACACGGGGAGTGTCCTACTGGTGCCTCAGGGCTGAGCAAAACATATAAATGCCTATCTGAAACAGATAAAGAAATCCATTTTTGAAACAGATAAAGTAATTCATTTCAAAAGATCTTGAAGAGAAAGATTCCCAGTACTGCAAGGTCTCTGGAGAACCCAAAAATCATCCCACAAGAAAAGTGTCTGTTTTAAACCTCTACCAGACACAGAGGACACACCAGCTTAGGACAATCTCAGTCAGGTGAGAACTTAAGCTGCCATTCACCTCTCCTGTCTCGCAGAGACAGTCAAATGGTGGGGGAGGGGCACTGTAGGCAAGAAAATAATGACAAGACCACCAGGCCCTGTTTTCCACTGCAGTTAGCCCACCTGACATAGGCATGTGTTCAAAGGGACCAGAAAAAGCCTTGAACTTCCTCTAGGTTTTATTCAATGAGGAGTGGCCCAAAAAAAGAATAGTTGCCTAGAACAGGTTTGAATATGCAGTGGGAAAAAGTTTAAAATACTTTTCTTATTATCTTTATGAGTCCAACTTATTCTGTATAACTGTTCCAATAGTCTTTTTGTTGATATAATGCCAGAATTATACTTCTTTTACTCAAATCCAAAAGTTATTTTCAAAAGAAGGTGATAACCTCTGGGCTGAAATCAATGACAGTGCTAGGCCGCCAAAACAGGAAAAGGAAGAAGACAACTTACCACATATGCCTACTATATGCCAGGACCTGTGCCCAACAGTTTACATACATTATCTGATCCTCGTGGTGATTTTAGGGGAAAAGTGTCATGATGCCCATTTTATCATTGAAGAAATCAAGGTTCAGGGAGGTCACATTTTTTTGGGTCAGGTAGCTAATTAGTGCCAGAGGCAGGATTCAATCCAAATCTGTCTAGCCTGCCTTTCTCTTTGCATTTTATTTGCATTTTATCAGACAGCATGCAGCCATCCCCCAACCCCCAGTCCTTCCATCTACCCATCCTAGGAATCCACCTTCTACTCCTCTCCCCTCCCCTTCCACTTGTTCATGATGCAGCCTATCATGCCAGCCCCTTCCTTGTAGAACTAGGGAGAAGGAAAAATGTAGAAAAGGACATAAATAGTGAAGAAGAAAGCCACAGCAAAACAGCCCTGCCAGCACCTCTTGGACCCAGTGTCCAGGTACCCTCTCCCCTGATTCTCTATACTCCACACATACTGACTGTTATGAGCAAATCAGGCATAGTCCCATTTTTGGCCTTTTGCACTGAGAGCCTTCTCTTCCTCCAAATATATGCAGGGCTAATTCTCTCATTTCCTACTCCTGAATGAGGCAATACCACCTCTTTTAGACCTGTACTAATCATCCTACTTAAAATTGTAATCGGTTCCACACTCTACAGCTCTGATTCCTCTTGCCTAGAGCTGTTGTTTTGTTTTGTTTTTCCCATAGCCTTTATCACTTTCCAACAGTTACTTATTCATTATGTTCATTATTTATGGTCTCTCCCCTTCACTAGAATGTGAAATCCGTGGGGCTGTTAGGAAACCATTAACGGAAACTGCCCACCCTGGCCAGGCACGATAATAACTGCTTGCATGAGTTGTCTCACAACAGAAGGTCCTGATAAGGAACACAGTGCTGCTGCCAAAAACCAACCAGAAGAATTCGGGTGGGGCCAAAAGGAGGGAGGAGAAGCCAGCCCATAATATGTCCTGTCAAACTCCCAGAAACCCTCAGGCTAGAATCCATCTTGACTGAGAGATGCGCGTGCCACCAGGAAGGATTCTGAGTCAGACCAAATATGGGCAGAGGCAAGATGACTGGCCAGAGACAACCCAGAAAGTAAATCCATTACCATAAAACCTGAGACTGCGAGCCACATGGCAGAGCAGTTCTCCTGGGTGCCCTTACCCCGCTGCTCTCCTCCCAGGTGCACCTTCCCAATAAAGTCTTTTTCTTTTTTTTTTTTAAAGAAATATACTTTATTTTTTTATTTCCAATAAAGTCTTTTGTTTGGCCAGTACGTCTGTCTCTTCAGACATTTCATTTCCGAGTGTTAGACAAGAGCCCACTCTCAGGCCCTGGAAGGGGTCCCCCTTCTGTTAACAAGGCCACGGATTTTGTCACTACTCTACCCCAAGCCTCTAAAAGATTGCCTGGTACACTTGTAGGCGTATATCATATATTGAGTAAATAAATTACTGAATACTAACTTATATCCCCTACAGGAATTATCACAACTACTTTGACTTCCTGGCACCTTACTTTTAGTTTTTTGCTCTATTTCACTTGTTGGGATTCCAGTAATATTCTTGAAAGGGTTCATTCTGAGGTTTCCACTTTATCCTATCAGACCTGTCTAGGTTTCAGCTGTAAAGTCCCTTGATTTTGTTCATCTCAATATTGATTGAGCTCCTGCCCTCATTCTGATAAGTATTTGTCAAAGTCAAGTGACATGAAAAAGATCTTAATTTTCATAACACTTAATACAGTCAACATATTTTAGGTTTTATAAATTATATCCACTGCTTTTGATAGACGTGTAAATGTCAACAAAAAAATACTAGTTTTTATCACAATAAATTTTGATATATGAGTAAATTCTAGTATTTACTAGGTAAGCTCTTTCCAAAAGTTTACACTGATTTCTGATTCCACTTTATAATTAAAATATAGGCATGAACAAACATTTACATGTAACATTTGGTAGCTGAATTTGCATAAAACTCAGAAATAAATATGTGTATCTGAGATTGGAATAAAATAAGTTTAACATTGTCCATGCTTGTAAAGTTCATAATCTTTGATCCTACAATGAAAGATTTGCAGAGAAAATTATGTATTCAAGACCATTCCCATGTGGATACATCTAGTGCAACTTTACTTGCAAGAATCTGTAAAAATGCTAATAAACCACATTTCTCACCAGCTTAGGTCTCGCTCTTTATTCATTTCTGGCTTTGAGATAACTTGGAATAGGCAATATAGTGTCACCATGGGTAATGAATGATGCATGCATGAAATAGTTGACCTTAAAACAGCACATTTCTCTTAAAGGAATCAATTTACACACCATTGCTTCTTAAATTTTACGAGCAATTATGTATCATGTCTTTCCTATATAAATGATAGAAAATCTATTTTAATCAACATTAATTTCCATGAAATTGTAAATTTGCTAGTGTCTATTAACAAGGATAAAGCAGATATCAGAAATAGTTTTAAGAAAATAAAGAATTTAAGGAAAAATACAGCAAATATATAGGAAAAATGCACTTTGCTTCAAAAGTTAAATGTTTCGGAAAAAATACAGGAAATCTCAGCAATGTACCTGGGGAAGAACATTATTAGCAATCCTAAAAGATTCTCCAAATGCAGGTATGTTCAGAAGGTACTTTTGTAAATTAGAAGAATCTCCATTACTTGCCAAAACAGAGCATATTATTATATTTCAGGTAACTAGCCATGTAGGATTTTTGTTTCCTCCCTTTAAATACTTTCTTCCAGTTTCAGTCTTACAGAATCAGAGTTTGATGCACTGTTATTGTTTGCTTAACCATAGTAATCCAGTAATTCCTGTTGGCAATGCAGTGGAGGTGAATAAAATGTAGATAGATTTAGATTTACACTCTTGATTTGCTATTCCTTTGCAAATATCCTCAACTTTCTTTGCAAATATCCTCAACTTCCTTGCCAAAACAAAATAAAAACAAAACCATTCTAACCCTAATGAACCCAACTATCCACTTCCTTTATTCTGGACTCATTCAGCATATTATAGAAGGGGTTCAATCACAAAACCAAGCAGACTGGTATCACTATAAATTTGTTCTCACAAAACTCAAATGAGTACTTACCACCACCTGAAAATCTCACCACAGTCCTGTAAGTTTACTCTCCCATTGTCTCTAATCATTATTTCATACATTTAATGATCTCCCTTTATATCCTTTACCACCACCATCCCTGCATTCTTCAGTTGATAATTTTGCCTTATACATCACGTAGGAAGAAGTTATCAGACAAGAAGGGATTCACCTTCCTCCCAGCAGGTCTGCAGTTCTGAGCTTAGGCTCTGGGTCAAATCCCATTTCATCATTTACTAGCTGTGGAACCTGGGCAAAGTGCTTATACTTTTTGTGTCCCATGTATGAAGATGATAATACCAATCTTACAAAGTTATTAGAAAGATTAATACATTATATTAATTTAATTAATATATATAAATATAACATAATGTATTTGTATAATATAATAACATACACACATGTATATATACATCAGAGAAGGGTACAGCACACAACAAAAAAAGTAGTGTTAGCTATCATCATCATCATTTATTATTCTCTCTCATTAAAAATGAAAAAAGTGTTAAAACAAATAATCATAAAATTTACATGGAACCATAAAAGACTCAGAATTGCCAAAGCAATCCTGAGGAAAAAGAACAAACCAGGAGGAATAATCCTCCCAGATTTCAGACAATACTACAAACCTACAGTAATCAAAACAGTGTGGTACTGGCACAAAAATAGAAATATGGATCAATGGAACAGAAGAGAGAGCCCAGAAATAAACCCACACACCTATGGTCAATTATCTTTGACAAAGGAGGCAATATACAATGGGGAAAAGACAGTCTCTTCAGCAAGTAGTGTTGGGAAAGTTGGACAGCCGCATGCAAATCAATGAAGTTAGAACACACCCTCATACCATATACAAAAATACATTCAAAATGGCTTAAAGACTTAACTATGAGACAGGACACCATAAAACTCTTAGAAGAGAACATAGCAAAACATTCTCTGACATAAATCATACAAATGTTTTCTTAGGTCAGTCTCCCAAGGCAATAGAAATAAAAATGAAAATAAACAAATGGGACCTAATCAAGCTTAAAAGCTTTTGCACAGCAGAGGAAACCATAAACAAAATGAAAAGACAACCCACAGAATGGGAGAAAATATTTGCAAATGATGCGATTGACAAGGACTTAATTTCTCAGATATACAAACAGCTCATACAACTCAACAACAAAAAAACAAATAACCCAACTGAAAAATGGGCAGAAGACCTAAATAGACATTTCTCCAAAGAAGACATACAGGTGGCCAATAGGCACATGAAAAGATGCTCATCATCACTAATTATTAGAGAAATGCAAATCAAAACTACAATGAGGTACCACCTCACACTGGTCAGAATGGCTATCACTAAAAAGTCTACCAATAACAAATGCTGAAGAGGGTGCAGAGAAAAGGGAACCCTCCTACACTGTTGGTGGGAATGAAATTGGTGCAGCCACTATGGAAGACAGTATGGAGGTTCCTCAAAAAACTAAAAATAGAGTTGCCATATTATCCAGCAATCACACTCCTGGGCGTATACCTGGACAAAGCTATAATTCAAAAAGATGCATGCACCCCTATGTTCATAGCAGCACTATTCACAAATAGCCAAGACATAGAAACCACCTAAATGTCCATCGACAGAGGAATGGATAAAGAAGATGTGGTACATATATACAATGGAATACTACCCAGCTATAAAAAGGAACAAAATAATGCCATTTGCAGCAACATGGATGCAACTAGAGATTATCATACTAAGTGAAGTAAGTCAGAAAGAGAAAGACAAATACCATAGGATATCACTTATATGTGGAATCCAAAATACGACACCAGTGAACATATCTATGAAACAGAAGCAGACTCACAGATATAGAGAACAGACTTGTGGTTTTCAAGGGGGAGGGTGGGTGGGAAAGGGAAGGACTGGGAGTTTGGGATTAGCAGATGTAAACTGTTACACATAGGATGGATAAACAACGAGGTCCTATGGTAGAGCGCAGGTAACAAAGCATAATAGAAAAGAAAATGAAAAAGATTATATATATATGTGTGTGTGTGTGTGTGTGCGTGTGTGTGTGTGTGTATAACTGAATCACTTTGCTGTACATCAGAAATTAACACAACATTGTAAGTTAACTATACATCAATAAAATTATTTTTTAAAATTGCAAAAATGAAAAAGTATCCCCTCTTGTCAGAGGTCCTCCACATGTTCCTATCTTCTCAAAAACATTTATTTTTCCTTTACCTGTTATTCTTCCAGATCATCAATCTTCCCACTTTCTGTACCCTTCCCATTATTATATGAATAGGCTCTACTATGTTCTGTCTAAAAGTGTCCTTCCCCAATTCCCAATCTCCAAATTTTACCCGATTCCCTATACACTTTTACTGTCAAGATTTTCAGAAGTAGAATAGGCCTGAAAACTGTCCATTGGGTTGGACCATATGGAGAGCACTTCACTCCGCATCTTGTCAGCCCTCTCTGAAACCCCCGACAAAACTGCCCATCCCATCCTGGAAATTCTCGCTGTTTTTTGTTTCCATGACACCATCACTGTTCTAATTTCTTTTCTACTTCTCTGGCTTCTCCAGCTCAGTCTCACTTCCTCACTCCTTTCCTGCTTAACTTTGTTTCTCATTCTACACTGTCTCCTTATGGGAGCGTCTTGATGGCCATGGATTAAAATACCATCTTTGTGCTCAAAAAGACCACACGTATATATTTTCATCCAAGTTCTCCCTTCTGTATTGCTACCTGCTCCTCTGTAGTGTTCCTTTTCTCATATGGCCCTCTATCCTCTCCTCATCCAGTTGCTGAAGAGAGAGAATTAGGAATCATTTTCAACATAGCTTTGTCCTGATGTCCTCGCTCATCCAGTATGAAGCTCAGATGATTCTAAATCCAAATTTATTTTTTAAGGTACTCTCCATTTCTACATCTCTGTTGCCACTCTCAGTTGGTCTTATCCAACCTTTCTCATTTGAACTACTCCATAACCAAGCTGGCCTATGTACACAACACTCAGAATAATCTTTTAAAATGTAAATTGTACTCTCTTTTTCCATCTCTGTTTTAACAGTGAAAAATTGCCCCAAATCTTTTATTTTACCATCAAAGGCCTCAGTGATCTGGTCACTGATTCCAATATCATATTGTACTACTCACACCTTGTCCTCTATGCTGGCCACACTGTCCTTCTTTCAGTTCCTAAAGGACCAATTCTGTTCTGCCTCATAGACTTTCTCATGGTATTCCCTCTACCTGGAATGCTTTTCCTCTCACTCTTGACTTTGCTAATCTTCCTCATAGTTTATATCTTAGCTCAAATGTCACTTCTCTGGATAAGCCCTCTTTGAGTCCCAAATTTAAATTACATTTCTCCTGCTATTTTTTTCTCTTGTAGCATTTATCACAAATTATAGTATAAGTCAATTTATCTCTTTGTCTCTTAAACTAGTCTGTGAACTCCATGGGGGCAGACCCAAAGCATACTTTTTTCCACCTCATATCTAATCCCTTGTAGCCATTTAATACATAAATAAATAAATGTATGAATAAATGTGTTTATCAGCAAGTTACCTAACCTCTTTGTGTCTCACCTGTGAAGTTGATGTTAAGAATTTCTTCCTTATCATTTTGTTTTATTAACCAATAGAGAAAATCTTACTATATAGCATGAGTTTGTTTCAAAAAAGTATTGCTTTCTCTGTCCCATCTTCTGCCCCATCCAAGCCAGCAGCTGGACTTCCCACATAGTGGAAAGTTTGATGTAACTAGATTTAATTTGTTTATTTTCCAGTCATTACCTGTGTAACTCTGGTAAAGTTATTTAACATCTTTGAGCCTGTTCTCTCATCCATAAAGCTGATATGATAATACCTATCTCCAAAAGATTGTGGTTAAGGTTATATTCAATGATATGTACAAAGCATCCAGTACGTAGACATTCCATAGATGTAAGTTCCCAGTTCCTAAATACCCAAGATACCATATATAGTGTAATTTCCCAAGATTTTCATCCAAATCCCCATCGATTTTTCACATGTTTAAGCTCAAATGTTATTTTAGAAGGCAAATAAACCTGAGAAGTGTGTCAAATCTCTTTCTTCAGAAGGCACATGAAGCACCTGGGGAGCTTACTCAAAATGCAAATTCCAGGGCCCCCACTCACTGACATTTGATTCAAAAGACCAGGAGCAAACCCAGGAATCTGCATGTTGATAAAGCCAACAAGGTGAATCATGTTCCATTAACTTCATTCTGAAGACCAGTTTTATAATGCATCTAAGTCTGGGACATAGAAATATTTTCAACCCTCCAAGTGTTTGAGTTTGCTAAAAGTGACAAATGAGCTGACGCTTCCTCAACGTGCACATTTATTTCATTAAGAGTTGAGGGTTTATTCATGCTGCTTTATGAAATGAACTTAGCATTAAACTTAGGAGAAATAGAGAAATTCCCTTCCCAAAAGCACCTCGCATCAGGCTATAAATAGGCCTTCTAAGTTGTACATGAATCTTAACCCCTATACCTGTACTTACTCTCTAGGAAGTCTACCTACCAATGAGAAGAGTGATATTATAGATTTATATGTTTCAGAAATAATACATTTCCTGAAAAAAAATCTACTAGTTCTCATAAGACCGACGTGTAAGCTTATATTTTATAAAGGATATACATTAGAATAAGCATTACTACATAGTAATCATGGGATATAAAAATACCAAGAACAAAAAATGAAAGAGTGATGTAGATAAACATTTTATGTAACTTAAAAAAAATTCAGACTTCACTGGTGGCACAGTGGTTAAGAATCTGCCTGCCACTGCAGGGGACACAGGTTTGAGCCCTGGTCTGGGAAGATCTCACATGCTGCGGAGCAACTAAGCCCATGCGCCACAATTACTGAGCCTGTGCTCTAGAGCCCGCGAGCCACAACTACTGAGCCCGCAAGCCGCAACTACTGAAGCCCGCACGCCTAGAGCCCCTGCTCCGCAACAAGAGGAGCCACTGCAATGAGAAGCCTGTGCACCTCAATGAAGAGTATCCCCCGCTCGCCACAACTACAGAAAAGCCCATGCACAGCAATGAAGACCTAACACAGCCAAAAAAATAATAATAAAAAAATATTTTAAGAATTCAAGAAAGTCACAAACATCTCTTTATAAATCAGTGCCAAACCACCACCTTATTTTTTTTAATGATTGATATTAAACATTTTAAATATCAAATACTTCATAGGTAAAAGTCATTTAGTTGTCTCTTTTTAAAACCAAAAATGAAAAAGAAAATTGAATATCAAGTTACTATAGGCATAAAAACCTATTAAGACTATAAGAAATAACCCCCAGATGCCATATGCATGCAACAAACATCCCAGAGTTGCTTTGGCTTTTTTATAAATATATGATTGATTTTTGCTTACTCCATAAAATATTTTTAAAAAGATGATTAAAGTGCATAAATGTATAATACTTACATTGATAAGTATAAATTTAGTCTGTAAGACATGAAAGATGAAATTTATATGTTTCCATCTTGCTATATAGGGATGTTTTTCTCCAGATAGGTGGAATAGTGTTCTGATTTTTGCATTTATAACTAAAATGACTCAAAGACATGTTGTCTTTGATTCTTGAAGTATCAGAAAAAATATTTTAACCTCTGGAAGCTGTCTTAGATTCTTGCTTCTTGCTGCTGAAACTAAGGCAAATTTTCTCTCATGTAATTTAGAGAAACTGAAAAGTAAGGCTGAAAAGAATCCTGGTCCTTGAAGGGCCTGCTCCTTTCCATGTCTGACTTTAGAAGTCTACCTGTCCTTTAGGATCCAATAGAAAGGTTTCCTCCTATGAAATCAACCCAGTCAAAAGTATTTCTGAACACCTTTAACAATTTTTTTAACACAAATGCCAATGCATTGCCCTAAATATTCTAAATCACCCTTGCTCTATCACAGACCATATCAAATTGGTCACCAAACCCCAAATCTCAAAAAGATCTCATCTATCTATTCTCCACTTGCCATTCTCACTGGTGTGACCTTTGCGCCAACACTCTCTATTGACCTCCTGAAATAATGCACCCATCTCTTACACACCCCTAGGCTTTTGGTCTCTCGTATTGTATATTCTGTCTTAACACTGCAGTCATCTTAAACTATACTAAAATATAAAAATGGACACAACATCTACTCTTCATGGTCCAGCCCATGCTGCATCCATCTTCTCATGTGCTCACATACACCAATCTACTTTCTCATCTCACAAAGCTCCTTGCCTCCCAGGACACCCACTCAAGGTATTCTGTTTATTTTTGCTTTTTTATGAATGACTTTGCATATTATATTTTCTCTCCCTCAAATGACAGTATTTATTTTATTTATCATCTATCCTGCAACTCCCTTGAGAAGTTCCAACGAATATTTCAAAAGAGTATTCCAGCATAACGGATAGCAGGAACAAAGAACCTTAAAAAATGAACTTAGTATCTGCAGAGTTATTACAAAAAGGAGGCTGGTAAGGCTGAAGTAGAGTGAGCATGAAATGAGAAGAGGAGGGAGAGGGGCTGAAATAATAGCTGAGATTTGAAGATATATAGTTTTGGAGATCATTATTTTATTTTTCTATTCTGTAAAAAAACAAGAAGGAGTTGGAGGGTTTAAAACAGGGAAGTGATGTTATCTAACATAGATTTTAAAAATCACTTAAATTCTGTGTGGAGAATAGATTGTAAGAAACATAGGGAGTTGTCAGTGAGGAAAAGGGAGAAATCAACGAATATTTATAATTTATACTCTTCATCAATATCACACTGCAGAAAGACATATGTAGACAGGAGTCAGTTAGTTATTCAGTGCAATGATATCAAGTGCTTACAATGAATGAGAGTCTGTGCTTGGGGGAAAGAGTGTTTAACTTGGAGTTGGAGAGGTATGATTCAACTCCTGGCTCCACCGCTTGCAAGCTATGTGACCCTCGGAAAATTATATAAGCTCTGAAAGCCTGAGTGTCATCACCTACAGAATAGATGAAGATTCGATGAGGATTAAATGGACAAATTTAGCACACTGCTGGGCACATGATAATTATTTTGCTAATTTAGTGTAGTAGTAACTACACTAAATCCGTGGCAGTTGGACATTTTATCAGTTTTTAGGAATGCTTCAAGATGCAACAAACTCAATGAAATTATTGCTACTCTCAGTATACATTTAACATCCTTGGTTCTATAGAAGAGATCAAGAATCATGACTTGCTCTTCATTTTCATTTTCCTTGGGGATTTTTGTCGTTTTTTTTTACTATGACACATTAAAACAAAGGAAAGAAGTTCTTCTGTTTCATGCTGGTTGAGGGTAAATATCTGCAAATAGAATTGAATTTGAGGTACCAAATTTCCACATAAATTAGACTTCAATTTTACCATGATATTCTTTCTAATATCATAGAATTGGAGCATGGAGAAAGAACTAATAATACACTAACTGCCACAAATGTCATTTTATTACAATTTAATACAGCTCAATAGTGGGACTTGTCCAGAAAATTTTATAATTTTTCATATAAAACATAACTGGTAGTATTCCAGAAAATACATATTCCTCTTTTTAATAAAACTACACTTGAAATGAAAACATTTTAGAAGCATAAACTTTACTGTAGGATGTTCATTTTGCATATTAATAATTTACATGTAAAAAGAGTTGCTTATTCTAGAAGAAAAAACGATAATTTTCTGTTAATTTTTGAAGAAAAATAATGTCTACAAATAAATGCCAAAATTTTAAGACCAAGAAACAATTTGGCCATTATGGAAGCTCTAGTTACAAGCTTTGTAAGAAATTAACTAAAAATGAAGGAAAGGGCGTTGTTCCCTTGGCCTATCTCTAACCCTACCCCATGCCATGTGCATGGAAATGGGCACCAGGCACACACATTTTGTGTTCTGAGAGACATGTTTCCTTCCACCTGGGCTGTAGGCAGGAGCAGTGATGACCCGGGGTGGGGGACAAAGAAATTGTAAGGTGAAGCTAGAAGTGTTTGGATCCCTAAAGAAAATGAGTCTGTGAATATTTATGACCCTGAAAAGAAATGGGAAAGGAGAACATTCACTTCATTGATTATCCAAGAAAAATACAACTAGAAGATATGACAGAAGTAATTTGTGGAATAGCTGAGAGAGATTTGAAGTGGTCAGATCCAGAAGAGGTGTAAGAGCACAGTGTATGGCCAGGAAGAAAGGACTCAAAGATTGGAAGATTCATTGTCTCTCCCTGGTAACTCTGAGGTGAAACGCATTCTGGGACTTCAAGAAACTGTGTGACCCAGTAGTACTGTATGTCACTGTAAGACTGTAAGACAGATTATTCATTATTCCCTGGCAAATTTTGTGTGAAGAGCGCTTACAAATGTAACACTCCCAATCAAGTTGTCCAATAGAATGTGCTTTTGTTGCACAAGTATTGTTTCTATCCTACCATATGCCAAAGCTCCTATAGGTAAGAGGCACCTCCGGTAGAAAAGAAACGTGACTATAATTTTTCTTTATTAGTTATCTATTTTATACATATTAGTGTATATATGTCAATCCCAATCTCCCAATTCATCCCACGAAACGTGACTATAATTGATGCACTTGAAGAAATATTTCTGGAAGAAATATTTCCCATCATGGACCAAATATTATCTGCTATCAGTTGTAAGGAACTTGAAGATTAAAATATATCTTCTCAGTATCTTCCATTCTTTTAATGAGTTTGAGAAATAATGCAAAAAATTCTTGGCTTTATGTTCAAAAGCTCCGATTTAGGTTTACAACAGAAAAGGTTCTGAAAGACACATGATCCAGTGGTTTGTGTGCTACCCCACACACTAAACTCAATATACCTGAATCTTTTTCAGATTATCTCTAGATTCTGTTCCATATTCTACAATTATTAGGACTTAATATTGGTCCAAGATCTGCAAATAGGTGCATCAATTTGGATTAGGCAGGTTTTGGGGGATGCAATCTTATTTTGGATAATAAAGGAAGACAACTATGGCTGACAAGAATTGAGGAATGATAGAAAATAGGTAATTATCCATGAGTGTGACATGTGTTTGGAGTGAAATAACTCAACATAATAGGGTTTCTTGATTAAAATGATGAATTCAAATATAAGTTTTGTTCTTAGTAGGTGTATGGCATTACTAAAGTTACTTAAATAATTTATTTTAAATTTACTTATCATCTCAATCTTTTAAGTAACATCTGGAGAGGGAGGATTTACTGAGTTCTTTGATTGGTTTTAAATCCTCTGACATTAGGAAATATGTAAGTCTTATTCATCCCTATAGTTCCAATATCTACCAAAAACACCTGCCCAACGTTCAGCACAGTTACAGAGTCCTTAAAATGACCTATAACGTCTTAGATGACTTTCTCACTTTATCGCCTATTCTCTTCCTCCTTTACCATATGGGACTCTTCCTTTATCTCAAATACATCAAACTTGCCACTACCTCGAAGTCTTTTATTTGCTGTTTCCTTCTCCTGAACTCTCTTCACCCAAATATCTAACTGACTCACTTCCTTACTTCCGTTAGACACTGCTCAAATGACATAATTATCACAAGGTCTTCTCTGGAAACTGTAAAAAGGCACCTACCACATACTTTAACCTTCCTTACTCCCTATTCTTCTTACCCAGTTTTATTTTTTCATAGAGCTTTAAAATATATGGTATAGGGCTTCCGTGGTGGCGCAGTGGTTGAGAATCTGCCTGCCAATGCAGGGGACACGGGTTCGAGCCCTGGTCTGGGAAGATCCCACATGCCGCGGAGCAACTGGGCCCGTGAGCCACAGTTACTGAGCCTGCGCGTCTGGAGCCTGTGCTCCACAACAAGAGAGGCCGCGATAGTGAGAGGCCCGTGCACCGCGATGAAGACTGGCCCCCGCTTGCCACAACTAGAGAAAGCCCTCGCACAGAAACGAAGACCCAACACAGCCATAAATTAATTAATTAATTAATTAATTTTTAAAAAAATATATGGTATATTATATATTTCTAGTTCATTAATTCACTGTTTACCACTGGAATATAAGATGCCAAGGCAAAGTATTCTCTAATTGATTTGTATCTATTATCACTAGTAAATGGAAAAGCCAGGATGTAAATATAAGCTTGATTGAAAAGCATGTATCTGTGTGTGTGTTCTGAGGTAATACAGTTTCCCGTAATTTCCTAGAGTGAAACATTTCCAATGCTTTTGTGCATTTATATCATATTGTAGCTATTTGAGCTAAAATATCACCTCTTATATATCTACACAATACTTAGAACAGTATCAAGTAATAGTTTGTATTTAGCAGTATATATTGACTGAAAGAAATTAATAAATGATTTTCTTCTGGGCCTTTTTTACAGAAATAAATTACTATTATATTAGAATATTTCTATTTTATGATACTTCTGTGCCTTAAAATCCATTCTCTTAAAATTTCTTAAGTACTCAAGAATGATTCTTGAGAAAGAGAGACAGAGACAGAGAGAGCTCCAAATATCTTCAAAGGGCCTTTTGAGGCTTTAGCTGAATATTCATCACTGCATATGTGTGAAGGAACTACTGAAGCTGGTAAAAGAATGACTAGAAAAGATTTGAGAGACCAATCTCTGGATATCTCACAGGGCTGAGAAGAGTTCCTGCTCCCACTAGCCATAGTGGAAAATCTCATGATTTGGGGGTATTGGGGAGAATACCCAGAAGGGTTTTGTTTCAATAGTGGGAAAAATTAGGCTTGTATGAAATGTTATTCTGGCCCTGCTTAACAAAGTTTAAAATCAACATCTGAAATTAATAATTAAACTCTTCCTGCTAGGTGAATCCCAGAAAAATGCTTAAGAGTTATTTATAAAAAATACCTTTACGCAATAAGGTAAAATTCACAATGTCTGGTCTCCAGTAAAAAATTACCAGGCATGCAAAGAAGCAAGAAAATGTGGCCCATATGAAGAGAAAAATCAATCCATCAAAATCAACCCAGAAATGTTGCAGATAATAGAATTAATGGAAAAGAACAATAAATCAGCTATTATACCTGGAATACATAAATGAAGAGTTTATGTAGAGAGATGAAAATCAAACTTCATCTCCAGCAGACCTGTCGTACAAAAATATGTAGTAGAAATTCCCTCAGGCAGAAGGAAAATGACAACAGTTGAATATCTCTATCCACACAAATGATGAGCATCAGAAATGGTAACTACATGGGTAATATAAAAGATTTTTAAATTATTATTTACATCGATTTAAAAAATTTAATGTAGAACAAAAGTAATATAACATATGTAGAAGTGAAATGTACGACACATAAAACACAAAATCTAGAATGCAAAAAATGGAAGCATAATTTTGAAGGTTGTCATACTAAAGGGGAAGAATATAACTTGAGTGTAGGCTGTGATAAGGTAAAGATGTGAACAGTAACACTGAAGCAACCACTGAGAGAGTTAATAATCCAACCAAGGAGATTAAATTAACTTATAAACAATACTCAATCCAAAATAAGGCAAGAAAAAAAAAAGAAAATGAGAATTAAGAAAATTAAAAATAAATAGAAAACAAACAGGAAAGTGTTATAATTAAACTTAGTCTTATTAATAATCACATTAAATGTAAATGGTCTAGACACACCAATGCATAGAGCTTTTCAAAATGGATAAAAAAAAATGAAGACCCCACTCCATACTGCCTACAAGAGATCTTGCTTTAAATATAAAGACACAACTAGCTTGAAAGTAAAAGAATGGGAAAACATGTTAACAGTAATCAAAAGAAATCTGGAGTGTATATATTAATATTAGACAAAATGTATTTGAAAATGATATGTGAATCAGTTCATACAGACAATACAACTTCTAAATAATTATGAACCTAATAAAACACATGAAACAAAAACTTATAAAACTATTAAGAGAAATAGACATATCTATAATTTTAGTATAAAATTTCATACTCCTCTCACAATAATTGATAGAAAAAGTAGTCACAGAAATTGGTAAAGTTATAGGATATTTGAACAACATTTCAACCATTTTAACCCACTTCATATTTACTGAATGCTCCACCCAGGAAAAGTAGAATAAACATCTGTTAGAAGTGCACCAAGTACTGTAAGCTAACACATATATATGGAATCTAAAAAAAAAAAAAAAAAAAAAAAAATGGTTCTGAAGAACCCAGGGGCAGGACAGGAGTAAAGACGCAGACATAGAGAGTGGACTTGAGGACACGGGGAGGGGGAAGGGTAAGCTGGGACGAAGTGAGAGAGTGGCATGGACATATATACACCACCAAATGTAAAACAGATAGCTAGTGGGAAGCAGCCACATAGCACAGGGAGATCAGCTCGGTGCTTTGTGACCACCTAAAGGGGTGGGATGGGGAGGGTGGGAGGGAGGGAGATGCAAGAGGGAAGAGATATGGGAACATATGTATATGTATAACTGATTCACTTTGTTATAAAGCAGAAACTAACACGCCATTGTAAAGCAATTATACTCCAATAAAGATGTTAAAAAACAGAAGTGCACCGAGTAAGATCATATTCTGTGCCATAAAAAGACTACGTAAATATAAAGGCCTCCATGAAAAGCTCAAACACATATCTACCGTATGACACAGCTATTACACTCAAGTATTTACTGAAGAGAAATGGAAATGTATTTCTATACAAAGAATTGTACACAAATGCCCATAGCTATTCAGTTGTTAATAGCCCAAACTGGAAGCATCCTAAATGTCAACAACATGTAAATAGATAAATAAATTGCACTATATCAATATAATAAAATACTTTTCAGCAATAAAAAGCAATGAATTCTTGACACACACAAAAACATAGATAAATCTCAAAATAATTATGCTGAGGGAAAGAAACCAAAGAGAGTACATATTGTGTGATTCCTATTATATAAAATTCTAGAAAATACAAACTAACTAATAGTAACAGAAAACAGATCAGTGGCTGCTTACGGAAAAGAAATAAGGGCAGGAGGAATAAATTGCAAAGAGGCCTGAGAACCCTTTTGGGTGTGATGAATATTTCATTTTCTTGATTGTGGAGTTAGTTTTATGGTTGTACATATACAACAAAATGTCAAACTATACACTCTAAATATGTGTAGTTTATTGCATGTCAGTTATAACTTCAATAGAGCTGTTTTAATAAAATAGCCATCTATATGACCTCCTGAAAAACATCATCGAGGTATTTGAAATTTATACACAAAAATCTAAAGAATACCATGGTCAAAAGAAAGGACCAACAAAATACAGGATCACTTATTTTCTAAAGTTGCCCCTTCATTAACTTATCCAGAAGAAACAAAAATAATGGAAGGATTTTATCATGATACTTATGAAATATTCCCTGGGAATAATTCAGGCTTACAGGAACATGCTTTCATGATTTAAACCTCTAGTGACATTAAGTGCACAGCAGAAGTAATTCATTTAATGGTTCCTCAGTGACCTAAAAGAATGAACACACCTGTCAAGCCTTCTAACCAAGTCTTATGTCAGAAGAAGGAAACTAACTGACAAAAAAAAGCTTTTCCTTTTTAATTTTCATTAACCCTCACAAAATTACAAAGGCATATGAGTCTAATGTAGTTCCAGATTTACATGAATTACATGTAGATTAACAGTGCTCATTTATTTTTTGTGAATTCCTGCATCAAATTACTTTTGTTTGGGAGTTGGATATAAATTTTGCATTTCTTGTAAGTAATTAAACATAGGTTTTCTTTTCTTAGATTACTAATGTACTTTGGATCTTTTAATACTTTGGATTTTAATCTTTTAATACTTTGGATTACTTTGGATTTTAATAAGCTTGGTGACTTTTCCTTGTTTAGCTCTCATGTGCCAAATGCTGAATTCTCTAATGGAAACATAATTAGAAGGAAAAAAAATCCTGATGGCACCAATAAGATTTGAAACAGGTTTAATAATGCCAGTCTACCAATATTCAGCATATCTTTTGCTACTATATTTTAAGATCTGTATCCTATACGTAAAGATGCCATAATTCAATAGAAAAATATGAGTAAATAGTGATTTAATGAATGTTTGTGGAACAAACTAATAAAAACATTCGACTAAAGTATAAATTTCATATTTATGATTTAGTAGGGCAGAACTGGACTAGGTATTAAAAGAACTAAATTTTGAGCCATGATTTACCCTTTATAAGTTATGTGACTGAGCAGTGCAATATGCTATTGCCATTCTTCTCAATGTCACAATCATTGTTTTAAGATTATTTCATAATATTCTGTTTCATGAATGTACCATGATTAACTTCACAACGTCCCTAATTTGGGACATTTAAGTGATATCCAAGCATTACCTCCCCCACCCATAGAGTTACAAGTAGTAATATGGTAATTAGTTTTCATAGTGGTCTGTACACAGCAATATTCTCACTTCCATAACATTCATATATCAAGATAGGCCACAAATCCCATTGACGTGATAATGAGACTCATGGTCCGTCAGAAAACCAAAAGCTCCTCAAGATAGAAATTAAACAAAGCACATATGACCCAAAATGGTTCCACCTCTAATTCCCGATTCTTTCATCATCGGCCTCTCCAACACCATGCCTTCTGTTCCCTAATGGGCCATGATCTTTCATGCTTCTGTGCCTTTGCACACGTGGCATCCCCTCTCCTAGAAACCACTTCCCTACTCCTCCACTCCACGTGGCAAAATATGACTTATTTTTCAAAGTGCAGCTGAAATGTACCTTTTTGATTACTCCCCAGTTCTCCAAATTGATTTAGTTACTTCTTCCTTCGTTTTCCTCAGTTTTTACCACTCATATAATCCTATATGCTCAATAAGACTTAGACCAGGTTCTTTGAAACAACGTATGTCCAGTTCTGAAGACTCACTAGTCCTGCAGCTGAATAAAAGTCAATGATTTTAGGACTTCCCTGGTGACGCAGTAGTTAAGAATCCGCCTGCCAATGCAGGGGACATGGGTTCGATCCATGGTCTGGGAAGATTCCCCCATGCCATGGAGCAACTAAGCCCGTGCACCACAACTACTGAGCCTGTGCTCTAGAACCTGTGAGCCACAACTACTGAGCCCGTGAACCACAACTACTGAAGCCCGTGAGCCTAGAGCCAGTGCTCTGCAACAAGAGAAGCCACCGTGATGAGAAACCCACGCACCACAAGGAAGAGTAGCCCCCTCTTGCTGCAACTAGAGAAAGCCCGTGCAGCAACAAAGACACAATGCAGCCAAAAATAAGTAAAAAAAAAAAAAAAAAGTCAATGACTTTAATTTAATTGGTGTAATGGACTGAATGCTTATATCTCCCTCAAAATGTATCTGTTGAAATCCTAACCAAATGATGGTATTATGAGATGGGGGGCCTTTGGAAGGTGATTAAGTGGATCCTTCATGAATGAGATTAGTGCTCTTATAAAAGAATCCCAGAAAGCCCTCTCCCCCCTTCTCCCACGTGAGAACACATGAGAAGATAGCCACCTATGATCCAGGAAGTGGACTCTCACCAGACACCAAATCCACCAAATCTGCTGGCTCCTTGATCTTGGACTTCCCAGCCTCCAGAACATGAAAAATAAATGTCTGTTGCTTAAGCCACCCAGTCTATGAAATTTTATTATAGCAGCCCAAACAGACGTATTGGTGATTGACACAAAAAAAGAGAGGAAGAGACGAGACAAGGAGGCAAAGAAAAGTTTATTATCCTACAGGGTGATTTGTCCTACAGGGTGGAGTCATTCACATTCCCGCCACACTAGTTCTTAGAATATTTTAATTTGTTTGTCAATGTAAAAATCTACTTTTTCAGAGCCTTAAAAAAAAACCAAGTTAGAACTTTTTCTTCAGTGTCCACCAAATGAGAAAAAAAAACAAAAAAAAACAAAAAAACCCCAGAAAACTATCCTCTAACATTGAAATCAACAGTGCAGAAACCTGGGGGTGAAAGTGAGGCTGAAGGTGGGGGACAGAGCAGGGGAGCAGAAACATGATTATAGACCACAGACAAGCTTGCCTTTTCCCATCTTCCAGGAGAATGTGAGTGTCAAGAACAAAGCCTATAATATTAGTAACTGGACTTCGGAGTATGGAGAGAGGAATAATGGGTATGATTATTAGGGCAAGCGATGACAGTTATTTCAATTAGCACAGGCACCAATAAAAACAAAATTGGAAATAAAAAGAAGACAAAATCAACATGAAATTAACAGAAGTAGCCCCTCCCACTCTTACATGTCAAGAGTGTAACCTTACTGGTTTCTGAGCTGATAAACTGTCCTTAGAGTTGTATACTTTGCTTTATAAATAGGTCTGCAGTTTAACCCAAATCTTTAGTAAAACAAGTTTTACATTTATTTTTATAATAAGCTTATTATTTGTTTCTGTCTAGAGTACCTATTTAAGAACCAAATAGATTTAAGGTTCTTAACACCTAAATGTATAAGACCCAATCTGATGACTGCAACCATACCTCAGAAAAAGCCAATTGCCCCTAATTTGGTTGATAGTTATGGAAGACCTGAAAATTGATTAGGTGCAGTTATGGAAGCCTGAAGGAGTTTCCCAGGGTAAGCCATATATCTAGATAATTCCCAAGAAGCTTGAGTTTCATAAGAAATTATTACTGAAGAGTTTTGGGAACTAATGGTATTTATTATATTAACAGAAAACACATAAGCTCTATTTGTAGGTCAGAAATTAAGATGGGAAACAAGGAAGTCTGCTTCTTCTTAGAGAATCTTACAGTACAGATCTTACAAAGTACAGAAAATCTCAAGTCTGAGATTTAAATTTCTTATCTGTGTTCTAAAAAATACAGAGTCAAAGTCATATGCTGCTAGGAAAATGTGGTCAAAATGTGAACCTTAGAAAAGGAGTATTGCATATTTATGGAGAATAAATTTTATACTGTAAATTATAAATAATGTACTATAAGTTTATTTAATATGATAATGTTTTAAGTACATTTATCTTTATTATGTATTACATAATACATTTTAATATAGGAAGATAATTTTTTATTTAAAGTTTGGCCATCCATCAAGGATTAAAGGCTTTTTAAAAATCTGCCTTTTTGGTACATGGTTTTTTTTTTTAAATCTCAAGATAATGTATCTGTAGGTCAAAAACTATCAAATATCTACAATTTTACATGGTTTAACCCCCAAATAATAATCTAATGAATATAACTGCAAACACAATAAAAATAATTTTAGAATATATAAAAAGAAATTGCCCTCCAAGGAGGACAAAATGAGAATGTTGAGGCAGCTAAACTGAATAATTACAGAAAGCCAAAGGCCAAAATATGTTCCATATTGCATTAATATTTATAATATATTCTAAAACTGAATTGTATAGCTGAGCCCATGGGTTGCATTTTAAAGAAAGAAAGAACCTGATAAAAATCAAATTTTCAGTATTTCCTCTGCTTAGGGATTTAGTCACAAAACTGTCAATATCATCATTAAATCAGCATCAACAATATGAAACATTTGTATTTTACATATTATGTCATGAAGTGGTTCATAGTAAATCTCTCAGTGATAATGGATTCCAAAGTGTCAGATATGTTAAACATATTTTCCTCATATACTATAAAACTTATCTGCAAACATAAGAAAATTATACCATGAATTGTGTTAAAAATTGGCTAACCCGTTGTTTTATAAATCAAGTCATTCATATTATGAGAAAATAGAAATTGAATTTCAAATAATAAAAAGTATATATTTGGGGGCTTTTTGTTACATACAGTTTAAGAAGATCTTTTAACCATAAATACACAGTTTGTCTTTCACCTTACATGTTTTAATTTGAGCTAGCCGCAAAGGACCTCACTTAAAATGTCCTAGGAGGGATATTCTGTTTTATTTTCACTATATTAAAGTTTTTCAAAGTTTTTCTTTTGCCATGTCTACAAGAAGGAATCCCATTACACAGCTACAGGAAGAAAGACAGGATATGAGAGAGAGGGCAAAGTAGGAAGGAGACCTTCTGAAGTCAGGTTGCTTTCATAGGCAAAATGTTCCTTCGTAGAAATAAAAATGGTGAAATTATGGTGATATGTCACATTTATCTAGCACTCAATTTTCAAAATACTTTCTGTACTCTACCTTATGTGCAGAGAGGGTTAGATGTATAGTACGTTATCAAGTATCAAATGTCAACATGGCAAACGACAGACAAGGCACTGGACCGAGATACAAAACAAACTAATAGGTAGATAAGTAGGTAAGTGATAGAGGAGATTTCTTCTAGAGCCTACACTAGGACATAAAAATTGGTTTGCCTAGAGCATGAATTAATACTATATGTTTTTATATACTATATGGCTATATGCAGTCATACACAGTTAATTTTCTATATTATGTTTTAACACTTTATACTCACATGTAACAGTTATTTTCTACCCCCAAAATTAGAGTACTCTTGGCATTAATAATTAACCAAAGCTATCTAACACAAACACATAGCATAACCTAGTCTTCATAATTAAACATTAAATCCAAAAAAATCTATTTATAATTGATTATAAAAGATTTTAAAGTTTTCCATTTATAAAATTTATCACAAATATCTTAGAATATTAAAAAATTGTACCTTAAGAGACTAACTTTAAAAATAAAATTACAATTTTTACTGTCATAGATAAGAACAAGTAAAATACTCTTTCACTCAGGAACACAGCATTTGTTTCCCAAGTTTAAAAAATAAGAATATTATTCCAATAATTTCCACATTTCATAGATTTAATTTTTTATTGTAACATTTCTGGGGAATTTGATGTGTCACAAATCTGAAAATATACACTAATTTGATAAATCAAGTTCTCGATATATTTTTCCATGATGCCCCACTGACCTTTAGAAAAGATACGTATTTTCTTTCTAACATCTTATCTGATCTCGAGAAGAACATGAGTAAAACACAAAAAGGCTTTGCACTCTGAATCTCAAGGTGACATTTAAGACTGACATGCAGCTAGCAGAAGAAGATCTCAAAATGTTTTCCTTGTCCCATGGGGATAAGCAAATCATTAATATGAGAAGGTATCAGGCTATTAAGTGCTTTAAATGTCAACAATAAAACTTTAAAATCAGTGCAAACCCTGACAGGAAGCCAATATGAAAACTGGAGGACAAAAGTGATGTACTTTGAACAAGTAAGTAGCCTCACACTGTGTGAAAGAACTGAACCTTAGAGACTGATTTATCAAGAAATCGAAACATCAAGATGTTGAACCAGTCCAGGCTCAGTGATTATCACATTGCAGTAGTTTCAGCACCATTTACTAATCTTTGCTCTACTCAAATGATGTGCTATAGAAGATAACTAGTTCTTAATAGATTTGTCATTTTACACTGAAACCAATGACTAGACTCAAATTAAGAGTAACACTAACCTTCATCCCAGCTTACCCTTCCCCCTCCCCATGTCCTCAAGTCCATTCTCTACGTCTGCATCTTTATTCCTGTCCTGCCCCTAGGTTCTTCAGAACCATTTTTTTTTGTTTTTTTAGATTCCATATATATGTGTTAGCATATGGTATTTGTTTTTCTCTTTCTGACTTACCTCACTCTGTATGACAGACTCTAGGCCCATCCAACTCACTACAAATAACTCAATTTCGTTTCTTTTTATGGCTGACTAATATTCCATTGTATATATGTGCCACATCTTCTTTATCCATTCATCTGTCGATGGACACTTAGGTTGCTTCCATGTCCTGGCTATTGTAAATAGAGCTGCAGTGAACATTGTGGTACATGACTCTTTTTGAATTATGGTTTTCTTAGGGTATATGCCCAGTAGTGGGACTGCTGGGTCGAGAGAGTGGCATGGACTTATATATACTACCAAACGTAAAATAGATAGCTAGTGAGAAGCAGCCGTATATAGCACAGGGAGATGGGCTCCGTGCTTTGTGACCAGCTAGAAGGGTGGGATAGGGAGGGTGGGAGGGAGACGCAAGAGGGAGGGGATATGGGGGTATATGCATATGTATAGCTGATTCACTTTGTTATAAAGCAGAAACTAACACAGCATTGTAAAGCAATTATACTCCAATAAAGATGTTAAAAAAAATAGTAACACTAACCTTTGCACAATATCTTATAGTTCACAGCATTCTTTATCAAGTAGAATTCTACATAATCAAGGAATAAGGAGATTCACAATTGAAAGAATATATTTACACACTTACTTTTGTGCTATTATTATGATAATGAACTTGAAATTGTTGAATACAAATGTTAAAAAGTGAGAGTTATGTAGTTCTAAAAGTTACTCCTGGTGTGCAAAATTTATGGAGAATAGTTCCAATTCCTTTTCAATATATTATTTTCCATTTCATACCTTATGTAATCATAATAATAGAATCAATAATATTAGTAACAATAATAGCTAACACTAACTGACCATTTATTGTGAGACATGCATTGACTGATTTAATCACAATTGTTACTACCCACATTTTACAGATGAGGAAACTGAGGCAGAGACAACACGAAGTGACTAAGATTTCACAACCTGTAAATGTTAGAACTAGGATTCTGACCCCAGAAACTACTATATCACATTTGTCATATATACACACACTATTTTAATATATATGCTAAGGTATTCATATGTGTGTGTTTGTGTGTTTAACTTGAAAATCATGATATAATTGTCATATTGCAAATAGTAAAAAAAAGCAAAGTGAGAAGTAAATATAGTCTGCAAAAAATACCACCCTTTTCTGAGTGAAAAAAATCTTTTGATGCCAGTGTTCATACACAAGTGACTAATGCATACATCATTCTATTGGGCTTCGCTTTACTGCTCTTTGCAGATATTGGGTTTTTTTGTTTGTTTTTTATAAATTGAAGGTTTGCGGCAACCCTGCTTTGAGCAAGTCTGTAGGCAGCATTTTTTTCTGACTTTGTGTCTCTGTGTAACATTTTGGTAATTCTTGCAATATTCCAAACTTTTTCATTACTATTATATTTGCTATGATGATCTGTGATCAGTGATCTTTGATGTTACTACTGGAAAAAGATTAGGACTTGCTGAAGGCTCAGATGATGTAATAAAGTAGTTTTAAATTAAGGTATGTAGATTTTTTAGACATAATACTACTTAATAGACTACAATGTAATGTAAACATAAATTTATACATACTGGGAAACCAAAAAGTATGTGATTCTCTTTATTGCAATGGTCTGCAACCAAACCTGCAATATCTCCAATGGATGTCTGTATTTCAAATGTCAGTGACTGGAAAAGTAGTTCTGTGGGCTTTTTTTCTTTTCTTAAAAGAACCCAGCGGAGTGTGCTTGCATTTATTACATAGGATCGGATAACTGCAAAACACACAAAACTCCTCCAGGTGTACTTACATAAGCCTTTGTTAAAAGTAAAGGATGTGGTACAACAGAAGAACATGCAGGCAATTGTCCAGGGCTTCCAGCCCCAGGGTCCTTTCTCAGTCACATAGAATGTACTTTGTTTTCATAGTATAAACTGCCATGTTATGTACCAAGTACCTTGATTTCAAGGGAACTCAGGGAAAATTTACTCAGGGTAGAGCTCAGGGTCTTTCATAACCTGCTACTCAGGTAAAAAGAGCCAGGCTGTGTAACCAATTAAAACAGGTACAAAACATCAATATAAATGTTCCTATACAGTGTAGACAAGCGTGCACCCGGCGCCTCCAGGAAGTTTGAACTTTTAACATCACATTACGTATCACTAATTAATACATCTCATCCTTACCTTGGCCAAGGATCAGTTGCAGATTTCCAGGCATCCACAGACATAAGTGTAAAGCTTTCCTAGTCCAGTTGTAAGATAACAAGATCTAACACAGAGCTCAGTGTTGAGTGAGGCAATTTATCGAGCAAGTGCTCAGAAAGCACCAGGGGCTCTCTGGACACTTAACTAAAACAATAACTTCTCTCTCTTTTGGTCCCATGTCCTGTTACAAATATATCACCCTCCTTTGGAAGGAGTGATGGCAAAATTAAGAAGTGGGTATTTACTACAGATCTAAGGATTGTGGGAACATCCACAGTCAAAAAAATGAATGACAAAGTGAAACCCATTAAAGAGAGGGGAAAAGTGAGAACATGGGAGAGAGCGCCCTATGCTGGGGTTGGGAGATGCAACCTCAGTGCCCCTTTTCTTTGCTTCTTAGACCGATGCAGACACAAAACTAGATGATGGGATTATCAATAGGAAGAGACAAAGCATGAGACAACCCATCTGAGCAAGCTGGAAACCGAATATTCACTTATTGCTCAGAAACGGTAACATACAATTCATGCTCTTCCAGTGTGATTGGTGTCAATATAAATTACATGACAGCTCAGAAGCATAATTTTTCCTAGATGTAGAAGAGGAGTTACAAGTCAGAATGTTGTTATGGTCACTTTTTCTCTGCACTGTATGTAATAAACATGTTGCAATCACCGCAATCCCTACCTTAGGATGCTGACTATATGTTACAAATTGACTCTACGTTATTTATTTATTGCTGATGTGGTAACCTTATTATGCATCTGATAAATATTATAACATTCCCTTTTATTTTAAAATAAATATTATAAAGTGAAATTCAAAGACAGTGAGGCTTTTTCCCCTATCGTTAGGGCTGGGTAGCTCTATAAGTGTTCAAGCCTATTGTTCAAGTAGGTGGAGGTTGATGGAGGTGGTAGACGCATGTAGGTGGTATGCATGAAGAAACTAAAATGGAGACACACGATCCTTTAAAAAGAGTGAAATGTGCAGTCAGACCATCATCTCTACTGTTACTTATAATATGAATTATATCTTTTATAGTATATCTTCCAATGAACTTGTTATATATCTTAAAGGAAGCTGAAAGTGTTAATATCAAGATTCATACTGACCAAAAGAGCTATGATAAAAGCAGCAAACTGTCTTTACTGCTATAAAATTTCCATATCCCCATTCATATCAAACCTGAAAGTGAAACAGCAGGACATCAAATTACTTTTGCCTTCCTACAGCCACTCATGTGAAGTTTATGAAAAAGCTTGAATACTGATCATGCTACAGGGAGTGTGCAGAAATGAGTCTTCTAAAGTAGTGCTTATAATCAGTGAGCTACATCTTTTACTATCATCTGTTCAAGCTGATATCTTCTTGGTAAGTAATTTTCTATTTCTGACTTTACTCTTTATAGCTGGTGTTGAGAGCCCTACAAAAGTAGTCAGTGGAGGTCCAAACAGTAGGAAGTAGGAGAATGGGTAGAAAATCATCCAGGAAATGCACACGAGGGATATATATTAGTAAGTAGTGGGCATCCAGCCACAAAGACTGGAATATGAGGCAGAAGTCATGATCTCTCAAAAACATTAGATACTTTGGAGAAAATACCAACCTCCCTTCCCAGATGAGCAGGAGTCAATTTGGTCTTGATCATCAGGAACAAAATCTGGGCAAGGGAGTAGATGAGGCAGGTTTGGTTGTTGTTGTTGTTTGTTTTTGGGTTTTTTTTATAGTAGGTTGGAGGAAAGATGAAATGAATCATCCTGCCTGGGTCAGAGGGTCAACAACAGAGATGGACTGATACATTCAATGTGGTAGGATGGTGAGAGAACAAAACCTAGATCCCAACTGAAGGGTCTACAACAGAACCAGACAAGTTAGTAAGGCTTTAGGAAGTACAGCGGGGGTTTAACAGAGGAAAATGTAAGTTGAAAGTTGGAGTAGGAAGACTTTATTAAGTACCTTGGATTGTAAAGTAGCTGTGAATAGAGCTGAGAGTAAGGCAAGACTGATGTCCCAGAGAAAGGGGAAAACTAATGTGGAGTTAATTACAGGAGAGGAGGCAGAGATCAAGTTACTGGAAGCACGAAATAAACTGAGACTAAAGTAAAAGAGCTATTTTTAAAATATTACTTACAGTAATATTAAGAATAGGTAAAACGAGTCACTTATACTCCACCCAATGACTCTCTGACAAATTGTTCCTGCCTTTAAGTAGCTATTTCAAAACAAGAGGAATTCCTTTAAAGATGGAGAAATTTTAGAGCACTCATTTCCAAAACAATACAGTCACTCATTGTTAAGTTGGAAAGAATTTCTTAAAGATGAATGTCTCAGATACATATGCTTGCGTCATTTCTAAATAACATAATCATATTTAGGAAATATGTTTGCCACAAGACTGAACATGAAAGTGTCTGTAATTATCTATAGATACAATAGTATGGAAAAAAATAAGGGACACACCCAGACTTGAAGATCCAGGAGAGTTTGTATCTGTTTTAATTGTCTTTTTACCCTGGAGTAATATTGACTTGGTACAGGTACAGTAATATTGACTTGAAAATGGTTTACCATTTTCAAAATGTTTCCCAATTTTAATGCCATTTTAAAGTTCTTCTTTTAAATATGTGGCAAGCTTGAAATTGCAAAGCCAAACTATCAATAAGAGAAGGATAAAAGCCATAAGAGCCAAACTAACAAAAAAAGCTATCTTTGCCATCTTGCACTTTTGTTACTGAGAAAGAGAAGATAATGTGTAAAGATCATCTGAGATGAAGACATTAAGAAAGGGATAATTAAATGAAAGCATCTGAAATACATCTGGTAGTTCATTAAATACAGTATTCTGTTTTAAGTAAAGACATACATGATGCTCTAAAGTGGTGCTTGAGATATGGCTACTGGAACTGAGGAAGTGAATTTTTATTTAATTTAATTTAATTTTAAATAGCTACCTATTGAACAGCATAGGTCTAGAGAAAGTAAAAGTTGATCTCTAAACAAAGAGAGGAAACATGTTGTTTTCTTCATGTAGCACTTCATTTAAAAGTTGAGAGAAAAAATTTGAAAGCATCTTACAACATGCTCAAAACTCTCAAAATAAACTGAAATTAGTAGGAAGAGTGGTTTAAGTCAAACATACATGTCAAAAAGTGAGCATTTTGCTATATACTCACATATATGGGATTATAGGAACATTTTACAGAATTGCCAAACATCAAAAGAGAGTATGAAAATTTAGAAAATATGAGATATCAACATTAACACCATTGCGTTTATTTGTAAATAGTTTTTGTGAAACACACCTGCTGATCCTAGCTCTGTTATGAAGGGCAATATCATTACACAGTGGTTTAAACGTTCCCAAAGTTACAAACTGCCCATCTGAAACCTTCAATCTTACTTGAAATTGATATCTTTATTCAAGCAACAGCTCTTGATTTTTCACTATATGCACACCTTTGTACCAGGTAGTGATGGGAACGGCAAGAAAGAAAGAAAGAAAGAAAAGAAAAGGAGGGAGGGAGGGAAGGAGAAAGAAAACTAGAAGATACGGAGCATTGGTTCCAAGAAGTATTTATCATCTAAGTAGGAAGCCAAAATTTACACGTCTCAAATGTTTGATGAACTCCTAAAAAATGGCATCAGTAATAAGGAAGTGATATGCAAAGTACCTGGGAGGGTTTGCAAGCTGTAGCAGTAGGAGACATAGCTGAGTGCTTAAAAAAAATGAGAAATGGGGGTGAACAAACAAACAAACAAAAAAACCCTGGGTCTTTTAAAGCCTCAAATGCACATATATGTGTACTTCAGCATGAGTACAAGCACCTATGAAACAGTCCATCCTCCATAATTTATCTTTCTATAATCTGCCTTTGACCTAAACACGAGATGGTGAAATCTGATTAGAGTTGACAGACACTGAAGTGAGAAATAGGGTGGGTTGTTATTGCTCCTTTAAGCCTTCGTTCCTTTGTTTTGTTTTTCCACTTGAAGCAAAGGCAGCCAAGGTTATGTTGTGACTGAAATGCCTTTCAGTGAGCCCTCTGCCTGACAATCCCTATCACCGAAACTTTGTCTCAGATCTGAATATAAAAACCTAGGTTATTATTAGGTTGAACCATTCAAAGTTGCCAATACTCAATCATTTCTTTATCTACAAAAATGTCAGTTTCAAATATTGCAACTTATAGAATCAGTAGGTGCAATTCAAAGAATCTTGATTTTAATAATAATAATCAGAAAAACAAAATTATACATTATTGTTTCAAACAGAACATTGAAATAAAAGCAGTTTTTATTTTTGTATAACACTGTAAATTGTTCCCATTTGCAGATTTTATTATTAAAAAACAGAAAATATTCAAACATGTTCTCAATTTCTTGTCTAAGTCCTGCTTTCGTTTGTTTGTTGTATAGTTTAATACTCCCTCCTTCATAAAAGAAAGACCTTGGTTTCCTAAAAAACAAAACTAACCAGTTTCTTTGGAACTTCAGCTTTCTTAACTGGATCATCTACTCTTTAACAATATTTTTTTAAATACTGTAATACATTGTGAAGTATTATCAAATATCAGTAATTTAATAACAGAGAAAACCTTTTAGCTAAAAAATAGAGTTAAAAATATTTAAGGAGGGCTTCCCTGGTGGCGCAGTGGTTGAGAATCTGCCTGCTATATCATATCAGGGGACACAGGTTCGCGCCCTGGTCTGGAAGACCCCACATGCCGCGGAGCAACTAGGCCCGTGAGCCACAACTACTGAGCCTGCGCGTCTGGAGCCTGTGCTCTGCAACAAGAGAGGCCACAATAGTGAGAGGCCCGCGCACCGCAATGAAGAGTGGCCCCCGCTTGCCGCAACTAGAGAAAGCCCTAGCACAGAAACGAAGACCCAACATGGCAATCAATCAATCAATCAATCAATCTTAAAAAAAAAAAATATTTAAGGAGTGGTAATGCATACATCACAAATATGAAAAAATCTTCAGGAAATATTAAATGACAAAAGCAAGGCACAGAACAGTGTATGGTTTGCTACATTTTGTGAAAGAGAAAAGAGAAAATAAAACTATATCTATAAAAATGCTAACAGCATGCACAATAAATAACAGTGATAAAAGGGATGAAACCAAGAGTGAGAGGAAAAATAATAACTGTGTATCTTTTTATATTGTTTTGATTTTTTGAACCATGTGAATGTACTACCTACTCAAAAAATTAAATTAAATGTTAAAAAGTATATAAAATAGGCACCAATTTGCCCTTGTATTGTTTTCAAAATAAGAGTACAGCAGTTACAAAGATGCCTGGGTTTAACTATAGCAGCAATTTAGGAAAGAAATTCTCAAAAATGTTAGGTAAAAGATAACTAGTATATAGTACAGCAGTTCTTAAATTTTATTGTGCATAAAATATCCCAGATACTTTGCTAAAAATTCCATAATCTAGGGGCCTAACTCTGATTATAAATGACTATGTTTGGACTGGAGTTTAAGAACGTGCATTTTAACAAACCCTAGGTAAGGGTCATGTAAAAATTGATTGACCCTACTGTGAGTAACCTTGTTTTAATGTTAGGGTATCTAATATCTTAAAATTTTATGCTATTACAACATTAAAAGATTCTCAAATATACTAAAATAGTATTTCTGAAAATAGTAATTTCCTAACAGGCATGATTTTCCTTTTTAAATTTGATATGATTTTATTGTGTTCATTAGTTAATTTTAAAAGTTATTTGTGGGCTTCCCCGGTGGCGCAGTGGTTAAGAATCCACTTACCAGTGCAGGGGACTAGGGGTTCGATCCCTGGTCTGGAAAGATCCCACATGCCTCGGAGGAACTAAGCCCGCACACCACAATAAACAAGCCTGCGCTCTACCACCCGCGAGCCACAGCGAGCCACAGCTACTGAAGCCCACGTGCCTACAGCCCGTGCTCTGCAACAAGAGAAGCCACTGCAATGAGAAGCCCACACACCGCAAAGAAGATCCAGTACAGCCAAAAATAAATAAATAAAACAAATAAATTTTTTTAAAAAATTTTAAAATAGTTATTTGCAAGTCCAAAGTTTTCTTTATATTTAATATTAACTGGTAATTTTATACAGTAAAACCATAAGAAGATACTAAAGAACCTTGCAGGTTTATCATTAAAAACAAAAACAAACAAACAAAAGGCTCCATATCAATTTTAGAGTGCATTTCAAACTCTTTTAAAGTGGAGTAGTAGATATTGTTAATCTTTCTGATCACTCATCTTCTGATCCTCATTTCTGTTTGGGAAATTCTCTACTTTGTGAGTTTTGTTAACAGGCAGAAACTACCTTTTCATACAGAAGCTGAATACTCTTTTTTTCAAAACAGTATTTAGAACTGCAACCAAACTTCACTCAGGTTCAGGGTCACAAAAACAAGAAACTGCATTGACTGCATGGCCTGCCTCCAAGTCTGGTTCTCTGGCCCTACCAGACAGTGAACTACCCAAAATCCTTTTAATATACTCTTTTTCTGCTTAAAAAACCAGAAATATGTTGGTTCTGATTTTTTTTTTTTTTTTTTATGTCTAAGAACCCCAGCTGATAGCTGATACCTGTGGGCTTAGGTTTGAAAAAGCAACTGAAATATCACATAGAAGAAATAAGACTTAACAGCAGTTCATGCAAAGGAAAACTAAACATTGCTGATTTCAACTTAACACAAGTCAACAATGCTAATGTGCTTGTCCCAAAATATTCATACAGACTTGGGGAGGGAGGCAGCACTGAAAGGATAGAGACCAGGACAAGAGAAAAAATGGTAAGACTGATGCTACAGCTCTGCCCGGGCCTGTGCACGTTTGGTGCAGAGTTTTAGGCTCTGGGTCCCACTTCTTAGAGAAACCTTTATAAATGTGTGTTTCCAGTGAAAGGCTTGAAAATTATATAACTGTCAAAGCAAACAGATATTTAGCAGTTTAAAGACAAGATTTGATGAAGGATATAAGAGCATCATCTTTCAATAATAATCCAGAGATTTTCCAAAGAAATTAGAAATTTAAACTGGTACCAATGGGGGTATTTTCACAGGATATTATCTCTTTGTGAGACTTACTTGACAGTTAAAGCTACATAAAGAAAGAAATAATAGAATTCAATTAAAGAAATTAATAGCAATAATAGAGGCCTAATGATAACTTCTCAGCATGTTCAAAGGACATATGTTACCATGTAATGAAATTTACTTAATAAACCCCAAACCTAATTGTCTATTTACTTTGTTTACTTTACATTGTCTATTTCACCAGAAGATATATTTTTTACTCAAAGGCTCTTGCCACAACACTGGAAATGAAAAATAAGCTTATAAATCCTTCCCATCGTACTAGTGCTGAGGCCCTGAGCAGCCATTGTCATCACAAAGTGACAAGTTCAGTCCACACAGACCATCTGTAAGTTTTTAGGATGAGGGAAAGGGCTTCTGAAATAGTCATGTACAGTACAGTTCTGGAGGATCTATGAACGGTTTGGTACATGAGATTTCATTGGAGGAGGCAGTGTCACTATGTATAAGGTGATGGGCAGGACTCAAGAGTAGTAGGGCTTCAGCCAATGGGGAGGGCACTTGAAAGGTTATGGCTGAGTGACTCACAAAACTGAAAGTGGAAAGTGTGAAATACAAAGAGAGCTGTAATTCAGCAGCTAACTTTGGAAGCCAGCGGCACTCATTGAGATACAAAATGTTGGGATCTGCTTGTGAGTAAAGGGGTAATATGGGGCTCCAAAGATCAGTGTTGAGATCCATGACCTGGGACCTGGGTTCTGTTATCTGGACATGTGAAAAATCCAAATTCGTGGGAGGATCAGAGATTCAAAACCAGGTTTAATTCTTATGTGCTTAAGTCAAAGAGTGCTGATGAGATAAACTTCCAGAGTCACGGACACCACTGGATTCAGGAATGAGCCCAGAATTCTTACCAGCACTTATGCACTCCTTTGATGATCTCATCTAGTTCCATGATTTAAAAACTATCTCTGTGTTTATAAATGTATCTTGAGGCCTTACGTGTCCTCTTAATTCCAGGCTCCCCTTGGATATTTAACATGTATCTCAAATGCAACATATCTAGAACTCCCAATTTCCATCTCTATAGTTCTATATATTAATTCAAATAAGAGCAACGGTTTTCCCTATAGAGAGTTCTGTATGGTTTTCCATCAGTGGCAGTACCAGAATTTCCATACAGGTGTCCCCTTGGAATAATAATCTGATTGGAAAGGAGAGGTTGGCTAGGGAATTTGGGAAAGATGTTTTAGAAGCATTGGCATTGCAAGCACACATTTTCACTCAAATTGTATGTTTATTTTAGTGAAGAGAGATTGGGGTATGATGTTGAGATGCCCCCTACCTGCACCTACCACTTTGCATAGTTGAATGAATTACCATTGAACTTAAAATAAATGAAGTATTACATTTTATAGTTTCCCGGGCACTACTTGTGCTGGCCTCTTGCCTCCTTCTCTGATGTCATCTTGATCCACCATCCATCCCCTGCTTCACCTTTGCCAACTACATTCCAGCTAAAATACATGTGTTGCTCACACTAGACCTCGAATTTTTTCAGTTTTTTTAGTATTCCAAGCACATTCCTGGTTCAGGACCTTTCCACGAGCTGTTCTATCTGCTTGGATTACTTTTCCTTCCACTTTTTGAATAGCTGTCTCTGCCTTGTTATTTAAGTCCATTTCATTGTCACCTCTTTCTCAGAAAATGTTTCCTAACCATCTAATCTGAACTCTCTTTTCTCCCTCATCTAATATTCAAACCTGCAATTTCTATCATATCACTTTTTTTGTTCATCTTAGCAGTTATTTATTTTTGTGTTAACTAGTGAATTTTTGTATTTCTCTATCAGAATGTAAGCTTCAAGGACAAGGAGATGGTGTATATCAGGTTTAACACTAGACTCCCAAAATCTAAAACAGTCAATAGTAGGTGTTCGATAAACATGTGTAGAAAGACTAGAAAAAGCAAAAGTAGGTAAATATGCAAAAGGATTGGTAAATCAATTTTTAAACATTAAATACAAGTTATTACAATGTTAACATTTTACTTAAAAGGAAGGGCTAAGAATTGAAACATTGTAGTGTCAGAAACACTTTGATCTGTGTTAAAGGTAATTGGTAACTCCTGAGAGTTATTCACTTGGTGACATGGTACCCATTACTTGAACATCTTTTCAGCATATCATTTCACACAGGGTAACAGTGAAGTATTTCCTGCAAATGGTTGCAGTTAAATATCTATATATTTAGTTTCTCATTGTTATATACTATAAATCGACTTTTAACTTATGATTAATCTTCCTTTGACAATAATTTTTAGTTACTAACAGATAAGGGTTTTTTCTCCACACCTTGTCAAGAAGTTAATTACACGAAAATATTTTAAATATGTAATTGGTACTTCTATTTTAACATACTTTGCTTAAATATTTTTAAGTGAAATAAGCATAATTTATCTGTGAAGAGAACTATGCTAGAATGTTTCACGAATGTTTTCATAAAATTGTGGTTTATATACTAAGTTTTCTCAAAAGAAGAGTAATCATTGCCATATACTGCATTTTAAAAAATGAATATATTCAGGTAACCCCAGAAAACATGGATTATAATATAATTACACATAATATTACTGACTTAAAATTGTCCCAGGCTCATAGAAAAAGGAATATTGTTTCAAAAGGAATCCAATTCAATAGATTTTCAATACAGGACTTTCTTATTGTCTTCACATGAGCTATTGAAGAATTCTCACTGGGAAATAAGTAGACATTAACAGAGCCCCGGCAATGAAAAATCCATTTAGACCACTTTAAATATCATAGTAGATGTTATTAGACATTTATAAAGTGAATCATGTCAACCCTCAGGAGTCCAGATTTATTTATTTTACATAATAAAAATACAACTTTCCATGAAAATTTGATGCAATATAAGAAATCGCTCTGAAAATTCAGTTTCCCTAATTTAAAAAATTCCAATTGACTTACACCTTCCAGTAGAAATATTCATAAAGTTGTCAGTCTGTGTAAGTTGCATGAGAAAGATGATATAAATTTTCAGAGAAGGCAAATTTAACATACCATTTATAACAACTTTTCTTAAAGCCATAGTCTAAATATTCTATTTCTCATATTCACATTTCTTAAAATCCAATCCTGATGAGATATGGATTAATAAGAGTTATAGCTAAATATGCTTAAAAACTATTATGTTAATTTAATTTTGATGAAAGCTAGTAAACTAGAGTTATTTTACAAAATTCAAATTCCTAAGGGATGTCCTTTTAGACTCTCTATCAAACAATAAAACACTGATCACTACATGCTAATAGACAATGTCTTAGTTCAGCGCTGGTTTGTTTAAGTATTGGGAAATAACAATCCTCCTCTTCTCTACTGTCATTTAGAGGAAAATGTCAAAATTATATAGTGAATAAATGATTTATAAAATGTTTTTCTACTGCGTACTCTCTTTAAAGGATGATAGCATTCCTGAACTAGAATTAGAAAATCTGAACTCTAGTCCCCAAATCATCTTTTAATAGATTACTCTGAATAAATAACTTTAGCTTTCTGTGCTTTCCTCTTTTTACCTATAAAATGGTGACAGCCACATTGTCCTTTTTAACTCATAAACTATTTTAATGGTAAAATTATTTTTAGGGTCAAGTCGTGTCTATGATTTATTAATGGAGACATGGGCACAATCCATGAAGAATTTGCTGTTTCAATGATAAAAAAGGAGAAGACATTATTTTGGATACTGGTTCAATTTTTAGCTACTTTTATTAAAATATACATACTGGCATATGTATTTTTTTTGAGTGTGTATATGTTTTATTGCATAAGAGTGGATAGGTTTTAGTTCTATGTCATGCAAACTATGCATTTTGGACCACAACGTCCACATAAGACAATTTTAAAACTATCCAAAATATTTGAAATACTTTCCTTAGAACATCAAAGAGCAAACAACAATAACTCCTACTGTTGACAAGTAGCAACAGACTGACAGCTATCTCCTCAATAGCAAAAAGGAAGTCAAAAGACTGGAATAATTTACCAAAATTCTGAAACCAAGCATTTTCTATCTAAAAAAAAAAAATCTCCTTTTAGAATGAGACCTGAAATAAAGGTATTCTCACAAAAACCAAAAAGCAAAGAATTCATTACTAGCAGACTGTTAAAAGAAATTCTACCAGATGACAAGTTAGTAATGCAGAAAAAACAAAGAGCACAGAAACTAATAAACATGTGAAAAAACTAAGTTAACATTGGTTTGTAAACCAATACCTATGCCCATAATTTCCCATAAATAGATAATTTCTATTATCTATTTCATAATAGATATAATAAAAATAATGTTTAAATGCGTCTAAAAGTATATTATGTGATATTGGCCCTGGGATACAGAAACAGATCAATACGATAGAGGATCTAGTAACAGATCCAGCGATCTATAGACACTTGGTATATGTCAAAGATGGATTTGCCTAGCAGTGCAACAATAAATAGTCCCCAGATAATTGAGCATTCATGTGGAAAAATAATATTGGACCTACTTCACATGGCTAATATTTATAGAATTAAATGTGGAAGGGAAAATAATAGACAATAAACAGTAGAAAAGAAAACAATAGACATAATAAAGGAGAATATCTTCAGGATATTAGGGCAGGGAAATACTTCTAAAACAGGGCACAAAAATAAATAATACTAAATAAATGATTTATAAACTGGGTTACATTAAAATTAAGACTGTTTATCAATGGCACCATTAAGGATGTAAAAAAATGCAAATCACTTAATAAGAGAATACAGTTAACAACATATGTAATTGACAAAAGTCTTGTATCCAGAACATATAAGGAATATCTACAAATCAGTAAGAAAAAGACAACCCAATGGAAAAATGGGAAAAATGAGGAACTGAAATTTCACAAAAGAGAATGTGTAATTGGCCATTATACATATGAAAAGGTAAAACCGCATTATAAATCAGGGTAACTCAAATCTATAATGAACTATCACCTTGCAAGCACCATAATGGATGCAATGTAAATGTCTGATGATATCAAAGTGCTGGAAAGAATGTGGAGCAACAGGAATTCATACAATGCTCCTAGGAATATAAACTGGTACAACTACTTTGGAAAAAAAAAAACAAACCTGAAATTATCTCCTAAAGTTGAAAATATGCAAAGCCTAAGGCAAGCAAACCTATCCCTGTGTATTTAGCCATGGAAATTATGGGCATATGGTACATTAGGGAATCAGCACCAAAAAAAAGTTAATAGCAGCATTATAGGCATAAACTAAAAGTCCGTTAATAGCAAAATAAATAAATATATTTTGATTCATTCATGCAATGGAATCAAGTAAAGTGAAAAAAGTGAATGGACCCGTAACATTACCAGTGAAATTATAAAAAGAATGCTGAGCAAGAGATGTTAAACACAAGAAATACACATTGTATGATTTAATCTATGTAAAGTTTTAAAACAGCAAAAACTAAATTATAGTGCTTAGGAATGCATTTTTGGGGGTGTAGAAATTATACAGCAAAACAAGGAAGTGTTTACATAAAAGTCAAGAAAGGGAGGTGAAGAATTGAAAGTGGCAAGTGGGGAACTTTTGGGGAGCTCACAATGTTCTCTTGACCTGGGTAGTTTAATTGCTGATCACTTTTTAATAATTTGAAGCTGTATACATTTATGTTTTATGTATTTTTCTGTGTAACTTTATCACATTTAAAAAAGATAAAAATTGTAATAGAAACAGCTAAACTCTGGAAATCAAATGCTTAGACAAAAAGCTAAAATGATGTAAAGAATGAGAAAATAAGGGAAATCAAGAAATTATATGACATATTTCAAAGGAGGTTGATAGATCTAAAAAGGTAAATTAATGCCTTGTTTGAATAGAACATTTAAAACACCCTTAAGATGTCACAGGAAAATTGTAAGAAATGTTTTTCAAATCTCAACTTTCTGATTTAATAAACGTATGGGAAGAAGACCCTGCAACCCCTGAGTGCATCCAAGAAAATTAATTTGTCTTCCACAATGAAAAGGGATTGTGAGAGGGGGTAATATAAAGAAGCTACAACTAGAGAAAAAGGGTTTATGGCATTAATATTGTTTTTAATGGTAAATGCAAATTAGGATAATAAAGAATCATGATTTTGTGATTAAGTGGTGTCTGGAGGGAAAATCTTAGACCATAAATGCGCTATCTAAAACTGACCAGAGAAGGTAAAATACATTAAATAAAATGGGTAGAGATAATGCTGTAAGAGAACAAGGAAAATTTATACATCGTATTTTTAAAAGATAGATATATGAAATTAATACAAACTGTGTGTGGCATTTCCATCCATTTCTTCAAGGAGAAAATAATTGTAACTATATACAATATTAAATTTCCTTTTACAATAAAAATTGTGAACACTAAATGAGGATGAAAGAAGAAATGATATAGTAAAGTGAATAGTAAAGGGCTGTTAACAAGAAAATAGGCTCAAAATGGAGTTGCTTATGCTAAGCCCCAATTCACCAAACTGAGACTTAACTTAATTACAGTTTCTGTTCTCCCAGAAACAGACTGTTAAACTGTCTATCAGGAATCACCAGATGAGCACAAGTTAGTTATCTGCCTGATGGACCCCTTGCTGTGCCCCAAAGGAAGGTAACCTTGCAATAAGCAACCAACTTTTTTTGCATAGTATATAGCTTCTTTGTTCCTGCTCCCTTCTGCCTATAGAAGTCTTTCATTTTGTACAGCTCCTCATAGCTCCTTTCTATCTGCTAGATTGGAATGCTGCCCAATTTATGAATCATTGAATAAAGCCAGTAACATCTTTAAATTTTTTACTTGGTTGAATTTTTTTTTTAAACAGGGCCAAAGAAAAAATTTTCTTTATCTTCCAAGGAATCAACCTCTATCTTCTCCTACCTCCATGAGAATTACTTATTTAAGGGGTTTCTGCTCCTCTGCTACTCCTTAAATGTACATCTTTTCCATGGTTCCATCCTCGAGCCTCTTCTGTTTTGTCTCTATCTGCTGTCCTCATCCTTTCTAGTGATTTAAATCACTTACATATCATTGATTCCCACAGTCCTTATTTCTTTCTGTTGTTCCACTTGCCTGCTGGACATTCCCACCCAAAGCCTCAATTTTCCATTTCCAAAAAGGAATGCATAACTTTTTTCTTAAGACAGAATTACATGCCTGATTTTGGCAAACAGCATGACTATCCATGTAGTAATCCAATTAGAAATTTTGAAACTTTCCTTAGCTCTTTTTTCTCCTTAGGAACATTTTCAACCTTCTTCTGTGCCTACACAGAGATCATCATCATCACCACCACCACCACCACCGTCATCATCACCATCAGTCTCCAAATAATTCTGTTCTCTATTATGCTGCCAAAGTTCCTTTATTAAAAGCAAGCCTGGGGGCTTCCCTGGTGGCGCAGTGGTTGAGAATCTGCCTGCCAATGCAGGGGACATGCGTTCGAGCCCTGGTCTGGGAAGATCCCGCATGCCGCGGAGCAGCTGGGCCCGTGAGCCACAACTACTGAGCCTGTGCGTCTGGAGCCTGTGCTCCGCAACAAGAGAGGCCGCGATAGTGAGAGGCCCGCGCATCGCGATGAAGAGTGGCCCCCACTTGCCACAACTAGAGAAAGCCCTCGCACAGAAGCGAAGACCCAACACAGAGAAAAATTAATTAATTAATTAATTAATTAAAAAAAAATATGTACTTAAAAAAAAATTTTAAAGCAAGCCTGAATATATAATATAGTTGCCCACTTAACATTCTCTACGACTCCATCATTCTTCCAGTTGACAATTACAGAATTTTTGACACACCATATAACAATCTAGTTTTATACTTTGTTTACGTGTCTATCTCCACCAAATTGCAGATTCTTCGAGAACCAATCATAGGCTTCAATCCTTAGAACAATCAGTATTGAATACAATAAATATTTATGGAATGAATGCATTTTTTTGCATGGCTGCTCGCTATAAATTCAGCATGCTCTAATTATTAACCAAAGGTCCTTGGATCCCCATGGGATCCATGTACAGAATTTATGAGTCATCAAAGTTGGATCAAAAGATACATACTTAATTTTCACTACCCTCTGATGAAAGTGAGCATTGTCTTGAAACCATAAACTACAGTAGTACCTACAGCTTCGACACTAATAAAATTGGAGATTTACTCATATCAGATATGAGTTATTACAGATATATTAAAATATCTTTAAGACCATAACAACTTTGGAATATGGCAATTATTAGATCCATGCTATACCATTCTATGTAATATGTTAACAAACACATGTACATATATTAATGTATGATGATTTTAAATATTTTGGTAAACATATTCCAAAACAATACTTTTCCTTAATAACACTATGCATTTAATTTTATTTATGTAAACCTGAAAAAGAAGGACTCCATAGGTTTCAATAGATGCCCAAATGGTTCATGACACCAAAAATGTTAAGAATCCCTATTTTAAAATGAAGTGAATAGAACACACCACTAAGAGATTTATTTTAATTATTCTATTAGATAAGGAGTTCATCCTACTATGCAAGAAATCACTGAAGATGGACCAGCAAATCAGTTGGGGGAAAAAAAAAAAGAGAATGTGAAGGTCAACAGTGCAAGTGGAAAGGAATGGCATACCTATCAGTGACTGAACAAGGAGACAAACAGAGGTATGAATAGAAAGAAAGGTAAAACATAGAATTAAAGTTAAAATATAAGAATTTATAATAAGAACTGAAAACACTTATATAATGAAAACGATTGGACATTGAGTATTTGATTAGAATATCTAAGTCTCCTGGAAAATATAAAACAAAAGACAGAAGTATTACCACAGATAATGGTTTGCTGAGATAAAAATATAAACAATTTTGAAGCACTTAAGAAGAATACAGGTGAAGACCAAGAAAAAAAATAAAAAGCAAAATAAGACAAAACAAGTAAACACAGATATAACTTGTAAGTTGTGAACTTTTGCAAATTCCACATGGAAAAGAAACTGGTTGCCAAAAACTAAATGGTAATTATATATACAGGAATATCACATTGTATTGCGCTTTGCAAATACTGAGGTTTTGACAATTTGAAGTTTTGTGTCTACCCTGCATTAAGCAAGTCTATCAGCACCATTTTTCTAAGAGTATTCACTCACTTTGTGTCTCTGTGTCACATTTTGGTTATTTGTGCAATATTTAAACTTTTTTATTATTATTATATTTGTTATGATGATCTGTGATCAGTGATCTTTGTTGTTACTATTACAATCATTCTGGTGGGGGGCGGCCACAACCTGTGCCCACATAAGATGGCAAACTTAATAAATGTATGTGCTCTGACTGACCCATGGACTAGTTGTTCCCTGGCCTCTCTCCCTCTCTTCAGGCCTGTCTGTTCCCTGAGACACAACAATATTGAAATTAGGCCAATTAATAACCTTACAATGGCCTCTAAGTGTTCAAGTGAAAGGAAGATTCTCACATCTCTCACTTTAAATCAAAAGCTAGAAATTACTAAGCTTAGTGAGGAAGGCATGTTGAAATCTGAGTAGGCTGAAGGCTGGACCTCTTGTGCCAAACAGTTAGCCAAGTTGTGAATGCAAAGGATTCATTGATCTTGGAGGAAATTAAAAGTGCTATTCCACTAAACATACAAATGATAGGAAAGCAAAACAGCCTTATTGCTATATGGAGAAAGTTTAAGTAGTCTGAGTAGAAGATCAACAACTTCAAACGATTCTCTTAAACCAAAGCCTCATCCAGAGCAAGGTCCTCTCTTCCAATCTATGAAGTCTGAGAGAGGTGAGGAAGCTGCAGAGGAAAAGTCTGAAGCTAGCAGAGCTCGGTTCATGAGGTTGAAGGAGAGAAGCTGCCTCCATAACATAAAAGTGCAAGATGAAGCAGCAAGTGCTTATGTAGAAGCTGCAGCAAGTTATCCAGTAGATCTAGCTAAGTTAATTAACGAAGGTAGCCACACTAACCAACATAGTTTCAATGTAGACAGAACAGCCTTATATTGGAAGAAAGATGCCATGTAGGACTTTCATAGCTAGAGAGGAAAAGTAAATGCCTGGCTTCAAAGCTTCAAAGGACAGACTGACTCTCATTAGGGGCTAATGCAGCTGGTGACTTGCAACTGAAGCCAGTGTTCATGTACCATTCTGGAAATCCTAGGGCCCTTAAGAATTATGCTAAATCTACTCTGTGCTCTGTAAATGGAACAACAAAGCCTTGGATAACAGCGCATCTGTTTACAACATGGTTTACTGAATATTTTAAGCCCACTGTTGAGACCTACTGCTCAGAAAAAAAGATTTCTTTCTAAATATTCCTGCTCATTGACAACACACCTGGTCATCCTAGAATTCTGATGGAGATGTACAATGAGACTAGTGTTGTTTTCATGCCCGTTAGCAAAACATCCATTCTGCAGCCCATGGGTCAAGGAGCCATTTCAACTTTCAAGTAATACTGTTTAAGAAATACATTTCGTAAGGCTATAGCAACCATAGACAGTGATTCCTTTGATGGATCTGGGCAAAGTCAACTGAAAACCTTCAGGAAAAGGTTCACCATTCTAGATGCCATTAAGAACATTTATGATTCATGGGAAGAGGTCAAAATAGCAACATTAGCAACAGGAGTTTGGAAGAAGTTGATTCCAACCCTCATATGACTTTGAGGGGTTCAAGACTTCAGCAGAGGAAATAACTGCAGATCTGGTGGAAATAGTAAGAGAACTAGAATTAGAAGTGAGGCCTGAGATGTGACTGAATTGCTACAATTTCATGATAAAACTTGAACAGATGAGGAGTTGCTTATTACAGAGGAGCAAAGAAAGTGGTTTCTTGAGATGGAATCTACTCCTGGTGAAGATGCTGTGAAGATTACTGAAATGACAACAAAGGATTTAGAACATTACATAAACCTAGTTGAAAAAGCAGTGGCAGGGTTTGAGAGGATTGACTCCAATTCTGAAAGAAATTCTACTCTGAGTAAAATGTTATCAAATAGCATTGCAGGACTTCCCTGGTGGTGCAATGGTTAAGAATCTGCCTGCCAATGCAGGGGACATGGGTTCAATCCCTGGTCCAGGAAGATCCCACATGCCACGGAGCAACTAAGCCCGTGCGCCACAACTACTGAGCCTGCGTGCCACAACTACTGGAGCCCGCGTGCCTAGAGCCCGTGCTCCACAACAAGAGAAGTCACTGCAATGAGAAGCACGTGCACCACATCAAAGAGTAGGCCCTGCTCGCCACAACGAGAGAAATCCTGCATGCAGCAACGAAGACCCAACACGGCCAAAACTAAATAAATAAAATAAATAAATTTATATTTTAAAAAAACAGCATTGCATGGTACAGAGAGATCGTTCATGAAAGGAAGAGTCAGTCAATCAATGTGGCAAACTCCACTGCCGTCTTATTTTAAGAAACTGCCACAGCCACCTCACCCTTCAGCAACCACCACCCTGATCAGTCAGCAGCCATCAACTCTGAGGTAAGACTGCACCAGGAAAAATTACAACTCGCTGAAGGCTCAGATGGTGGTTAGCGTTTTTTTAGCAATAAAGTATTTTTTAATTAAGGTACATACACTGTTTTTTAGACACAATGCACACTTAATAGACATATAAGTATATGTTAACATAACTTTTATATGCACCGGGAAACCAAAAAAATCGTGTGACTTGCTTTATTGCGGTGGTCTGGAATCAAATTTGCAGTATCTCTGAGGTATGCCTGTAGTTTCCTTAAATAAAGCTGCTATTAGTTTTATGCATTTAACTAGACTTAGTAAATTAAACTTCAATTTTATTGTCAATGCTACAGAATTATTTTCAAATTTCCTGCTTTAATTTATTCACATTCAAATATAGGTCAACCACTCTAAGCATCTGGTATTTACTCTGTTTACCAGTATCCAATGATGAAGTATTCTTGAATCTTTTTATCTCTTGGTAATATCTCTTATTACCAAGGTGAACAGAGAATGGAGAAGAGATGACAACACGGATTTACACAATGAAACAGGGGCTATTTCAAAAACACTGGGAAAATATGAGCGACTATACTAAATTATTATTTAGGGAATAGAAATATGCCACATACCATTCGTTAAAATCACAAGATATATTATGTATTATTCTGTGTCTGTCAGGCTCTGTGTTAGATACCAATGATTAAAAAAGAAAAAATGATGACACCATCAGTATCTTCATGAACCTACCATCTAGGGAGAAGGAAGAATTTAATCAAATTAACACATAGCATATAGTTTAATATGATCAGTGCTACAAGCACTATGAAGGAAAGATACATTCATGTAGGACAGGGAAAATAAACTAGTCTAGATCTGTAAGGAGACAATATTTGAGCTGAGATCTGAATGATGAGTTGGCTGGAGGATGAAGGAAGCAAACTACGCAATGAGGCAGTACAGACTCAAGACAGGAAAGAACTTGACATGGTCCAAGAAGTGAAAGATAATCAATGATGTGTACTGAGCATGAGGGAGGTGGCAAGAGGGAAGGCAGGGTACACCACATAGGACTTTATAGATAGGATAACCATATATCCCAGTTGCCTAGAATAGTCCAGGTTTAAGATAAGTAATAATTAATAATAATACTTAGTAATTAATGTTGTCCTTTTCCACTCTCCTAAGTGTCCCAGTTTGGTGACATATTATTATTCCACTTTAAATGAGTAGGGTAGGATCATGGTATCAATTAGCAACTGCACTTAGCTGATAGTATCCCTTGTCAAAAACAATAAGAGCTTAAAAAAAGATACAGGTTTAATTTTCTCTCATTAAAAAAAAAAAAAAAAAAGTACAAAGGTAGGAAGCCCTGCCCTGATCTGACAGTTATCTTCTATATTTGTGTCTCATCATTCCTAGGTAACAGCTTATCCTCATGTCATCTCATGATTCAACAAGACTTCTTAAGCCTCAGCCATCTGGTCCACATTCCAGGCAAGATAAAGGAAGAAGGAGGAAAGAACAAAAATGTCTACATCCTATTAAGGAGCCTTCACAAAAGACCCAGACTAAAAAACTTCCATTTACATTTTATTGGCAGGAATTTAATCACACAGTATCACTTAGTTGCAAGAAAGGTTAGAAATTGTAGTTTTTAGCTGAGCATATTGCTACCACACCAAATAAAATAGGGTTATGTTATTAAGGAAAATGGGGAGAATAGACATTGGGTAGGGAATTAGCCATCTGTGCAAAAGACATACTAATAGTTTAAAAAATATATATATTCTAAGTGAAATGGAAGCCATGAAGAGATTTATGCAGGGTAGTGCATAACCTGATCATAGTTTTAAAAAATCTTTTGGCTTTCATATGGAAAGTAGACCTGAGGAGGGCAAGTGTAGAAGTGTGGAGATCAGCCAGGGGACTTGAATTGACATGATGTAAGAAAAATATGAAATAGAGAAAATTCTACTGGAGATAGAGAAAGTGTGTAGATTAAAGAGTGATTATGGAGGTTGACCAAGAGGCAGATGTTAGAGAAGGCAATTATTTGTGGCTTACAGAACTGAATGAATAGTGTTACCATTTGAAGAAATACGGAACCTTGGAAGAGACACAGATTAGAGGCTAAAGAGTACAGGTTTAGCTCTGGACATGGGAAGTTGAAAGTGCATTTGAGATATTTAAATGGAAATATCAAGTCAGTTGTTAACATATAGGCTTAAAATAAATTGGAAAATTATTGGCATATAGATGATAACTAAACTTGCAGATATTACCAAGTTTACAGAAGAAAGGCATATGTAACATGAAAAGATGGCCTAGGGACAACCATAAGCAACTACAACATCTAATTGTAGAAGATGATCTTAAAAGAAGACTGAAAATATCTGGCAACAAAGTTGGAGAAAAAACAGGAGAGGGCATTGTAATGGAAGCCATGGAAGAGAGAGTTTCAAGGAGAGAGTTTACAGGTGTCACATTCTAGTGAGATATCAAATAAAACAGCTGAACAATATCCACTGGAGTTAGAAAATGAAGGTTATCAAAACTTGCTTCAGGAAAGGGGACGTGAGAAGCGAGTACACATTATCGAGGAATAATTGGAGGTGAGGTGATAGAGGTAGTAGACATGGGTAGGACAAATAACTTCTGCAAAGATTTACATTGCAAAAATGTTTAAACATTGTGTAGAGAAAAGTAGGATCTAATGAGTATCTTCCTTTGGTTCTTTTTTTAAATGGTAGAGTTTAAAGCAAGTTTAGATGCTGCTGGGAAGGATTCTATAAACAAATGGTTTATTAAATGAGCAAAACGTGATGGGACAAACAATACATTGTTTCATATTTCTTATTTCTCTCTTCAAATACACCATGTCAGATTTACTCCCCCTGTTAAGGACATCTCAGGAAGATCCCACATTTAGCCACCACTTTCAAGCATTAAGAAGTCTGATTCTGTCTTATATTAAACATCCATCTCATTCAAGTTAAAGTTTCTTTGTCCTTCAATGTAGGCCTATCTTTTTTGCCTGGGGACCTGCTCTGGCAAAGAAGTAATGGATCTGGTTTTCCTTCACTTACTTTTCTGCTATTTGCAATGCCAGGAACAGAGCAGGGATTGAAGGAAAGTAGGCAGAAGTTCTACTTAGTGCTATTTAATCCAGCCCTGTGTGAACTGTTTCCTGATGTGGGCAGATGCACAGCTGACTTCTTGCTACCTTTCTTCAGCTTCCGTCTCCTGGAGGTATTTACATCATAGAGTTTCTTAAGTGGGGTCCCTTTGAGACAACTCAAGCCCAGGTACATTCCCTGGCATCTGACTGACTTGTGGGGGATCTTATGTATCTTTGGTTTACCAAATGGTGGATGTATGGCTTCAGAAATTAGCACTCTTTCATTCTCTTCCCTGCTGTCTAAGTTTCCTTCACCAGCTTCAGCTTCAGACTCCTGCAGGCAGGAAGTAGGTATGGGTTTCACTGTTTCTAAGTTCACATACATTTCCAAGTATTTGAGAACCTATGTCCAGCCCTCCCATAAGTACTCCCCAAAACTCTCATAGTGTACAATTAAAAGGTCAGAAGAGGGAAAACAAAAGTGTTCTCTACTTTTACAAAGTCTTCCTTTAACAAACCTCCTTTTAAGTTTCTAGTCTTTCATCTAAGCTGTGGAGGCTGTGATCACTGTGTCCATTTTGTCATTTTGTAGTAAGTTCTTCACAGGTGTATCCCATCCTGTTTTCCAGAATTCTGAGACTACTAGAAAAGTGGATTATGTCATGTTATAAAAACAGTCAAGATAGCAGAGAGCGGGCACAACAGATATATTGGACTGCCAAGAAAGTGCAGAGTAAGTGGAATGATTCCCCCTCAGAAAGCCAGGATCATTCTGTGAGGGATTAGACACGGAGGTTCATTTGTTTTTTTAATGTGGATTTCGTTCTACTGGTATCATGAGACTGTTGAATATATGGCCTGTGAGCTGAAAGATTCAAATATATTCTTTAAAATGAAAATAAACAGGGGGGAGGGTAGTGTGTGTAGTGGGGAAGAGAGAGTGTTATGGGAATAATTTAAAGGGAGTGGTAATCCTTAATAAGACAGAGACAGTTGGAAATGAGAAGAGAAGGTAGATTCAGGAGAGATTATGGAGTTACAAATGGCAGGACCTAATGACCAGAGGAATATGAAGAAAGAAATAGGCTTAAAGGCAGTGGTAGGAAAAGGGAACTTCAGAGTTGATTTTGTTTATCACCCAAATGTTATGAATTTGAACTAGTTTTGTCATATGTGTGCTATGAATTTAGATGCAAATATTACTTTTCTGAGTCAGAGAATTTTACTTTAAAATTTAAATCACTTCCATAGTGACTTGAAGGCTCTAAATTCACAAAAATTGCTAATTCCTACCTCATTTCATTTTTCTCCATGTTCAAAGGAAATTTTCTTCCTGTTTTTTAAGCTCCTGTTCAAATTTTTTTTAAAACAAATAGACAAATAGTATGTGCCAGGCATGATTCTACTTGCTTTATAAATATTGGCTCTTCCAGTTTTCACAATTGACCCTATAAAGCAATTGTTATCACCTACATTTTGCAGATGAAGAAATCGAACCCCTACAAGACGCCCAAGATCATGCAGCTAATAAGTAGCAGAGCTTGGATTTGAATTCAAGTAGTTCATGCCTGTAATTATTGTACTGTACTCTGATACTTTTCTCTCCCACAAGAAGCCATCCTTGATTCTTTCAACCACCAGAAATTGCTCCACCGTCCTCCCACCCCCAGCCTGAATTGCTATACTGCTTAATCTGGACTCCTATGTTGGTCGTTTCTTTCCATCTTGAGTCATAATTATTTATATAAATGTTCTAACTAGATTATATACTAAATTCTCTGAGGTAAGGACCACTTCTCATTCATCTTTGTACCTATGGCCTAAAAGAGAATAGTACTATAGCGTGCTGGGCTATAGTACAGCACAAACCCTAGAATCAGACAGATTTGAGTAGAGCGGATATTACTGAGTTGCTGTGTGACTTGAGCACAGTCCTAAAATTCACATGTTTCAGTCTCCTTGCTTGCAAAATGGAGAAAAGGTCTTTCTCTTGTGTTTGTTATGAAGATTAAATAGATAATATAAACATTGCAACCTAGTTCCTGATACATAGTGAGCACTCATGAAATACATATTGTTTCCATTTTTATTGCACATAAACCCTCAGCAGATATTTGTCGAATTAGTGATTCTGTTTTTGAGATCACATTCAGATCTGGCTGGTAAAAACACAGAAGAGGCCTTACCTATTTTAAGTCACAGGAGAACTGTTTTAAAATTTAATTGCAATCAAGTGTTTCTACGTTCAGGCATGTTGATTAGTCATCCATTCAAGTTTTAAATTGTAAGGAACAGCTGTCAACTATTACCCAGTAGTTTATCCTTGTAAATACAAAAATTATGTTCATGAGATCATATCAGATAGGAAAGACAAAGGGGCAGTTTTGTTTCAAAATTTACCCAGAATATTGCAACATTTCCATCTGTAAAAGGAATAATACATTAAAACTCAAGATTAAGGCTAATTATATTTGTAATTTAGAAAATGAAAATAAGAAATATTAAGCATAATTGTTCAAATTAAATCAGTTGGGACTAAGAATGAATGGGTTCATGAGCTGTTTGTTGTTCTTAATAGCAACAAGAAAACCAAATGTTTTCTATGAAATAGTAGCGGATAATTATTTTCATCCAGCCCTGAATTACAGACTTTGTAGACTGCCCTCCTTGGATTCTTATGTGGAAACACTTAATGAAGGATGTTATGACTCAATAAGGCAAATAGTATTGCCTACTTGAACTTCTTTTCTCAGACTATGGAAAGGTACAAGAACATATGATTTCCCTAATCTCCAAGTAACACTCTCCTATTATATTTATTTCTGGCTGGCTGGGAAAATGTTATATGAACTACAAATTGTTGCTATAATGGAACTGCAAACATTGTATGTCTATATTTTTTCCTTGAAAGGGCTTCCCAAAAGAAAAGCTCTTGTATTACATTTGGTGGGGAACAGAGGCATTGCTTTAAGTGAATCTGCATACCATTTAAAATGTCACACAGGTGGTTTCTCTCTAACCTTCTCTTTCTAATCCTTCACTTTCATTGGAAGATTTTAACAGGAAGAAAGATAATACTGATGCCTTTGAAAAGGATAAAATGCTGAAGGTGGAATAACATTAGAGATAGGGCAATCATTTTGAAGAGTATTTTAATCATCCAGGTGTAACTTGACGAAGTCTTGAATTAGGATTAGTTTCTATTATATAAAAATAAACTTTTTATCCTTTATAATTTTTCAGTTCAAGTTCTAGTAGTAAAGATGTTTCCTATTAAATGGACTTATTGTTTAATGAAGCAGTAAGCCATTTAAATCTAAAACTTATAGGAAGAAAGTAGGTGATATACTCAGAGCCACTAGAGTTGAAACATAAACTCATTTGATTTCATGAGTCCTGGAGCCTCTATGTGATTACTCAGTTCAAGTGGGGAATCTTTGAGAACCTTAAAGCAATGAACTCTGAGAAAGGAGGAGCTAGCTTGACTGATTGGAAAAGGCAGAAGATAAAGCCCCAGAGCTAGGTAATATGGAAGCGGGATTAACATATCATGTCATGCAGCAGCAGAAATGCCCCTCAGGTGAGTATAAGATGTTCCAGAAAATGCAAGGGAGCCGTTTCCTGAGGGTTTGCCCTGTTGACACTGAATTGGAATCAGCCTAAAATTCCAGGCATGATGGTGAAAGAGGATAAAGTGTCAAAAGGAAGGAAAAATGTTGCAAATTTTATCAACAAGATAAAACGAGTAAAACAAACTTGAGCTCACCTGCTCTCATGAGCACACCCAAATCACAACTAACTGCTGAACAACCATCAGTAAAAAAGACTGGAACCTACCAAGAAAGATATTCTACATCCAAAGGCATAAAGAAGAAACCCAACGAGATAGTAGGACGGGGGTGTATTTACGATATAATCAAATCTCATACCACGCAGGTGGTCGACCCACAAACTGGAGAACAATTATATCGCAGAAGCTCTCCTACAGGAGTGAGCGTTCTGAGCCCCATGTCAGGTTCCCCAGCCTGGGGGTCTGGCATTGAGAGGAGGAGCCCCCAGAGCATTTGGCTTTGAAGGCCAGTGGGGTTTGAGTGCAGGAGCTCCCCAGAGCTGGGGGAAACAGATACTCTACTCTTGGAGGGCACACACAAGGTCTCAGGGCAAAAGCAGCGACTTCACAGAAGCCTGGGACAGACCTACCTGCTGGTCTTGGAGGGTCTCCGGGGGAGGCGGGGGGGCGGCCGTGGCTCACTGTGGGGACAATGACACTGGTGGTGGAGGAACTGGGGGAATATTCATCAGCTTGAGGTCTTCTGGAAGTCGCTATTTTGGCAACAAGGCCTATCCTCACCCAACAGCCTGTAGGCTCCAGTGCTGAGATGCCTCATACCAAACAACCAACAGGCAGGAACGCAGCCCAACCCATCAGCTGACTGGCTGCCTAAAGACTAAAGAGCCCACAGCTGCCTCTGGACACGCCCCTAGACACGGCCCTGCCCATCAGAGGGCCAAGACTCAGTTCCACCCACTGGCCCCTCCCTCCACGAAGCCTGCACAGCATCTTAGACCAGCCTCACCCACCAGGGGGCAGACACCAGAAGCAAGAATACTACCAACCGGTAGCCTGTGGAACAAGTCCGCAAACGCAGATCAGAGCCTACCCTGGGACCAGCTGGTCCCTGGCCCTTGGGAGACGAGAGGGGAGTGTGCTGCTGGGACACATAGAACATCACTACAGAGGGCTGCTTCTCCAAGGTCAAGAAACATAACCAACCCTCCATATACATAAAAATAAAAATAGAAATTAGACAAAATGAGACAGAAAAGGAATATGTTTCAGACAAAGGAAAAAGATAAAACCCCAGAAGAACAACTAAGTGACGTGGAGATAGGCAAGATCATTAGATCTTACAGATGATCCTTCTCTTGGGAGAAGAATGGGTGCACAAAGCGAGAAGTTACAAGAAGTTACAAAGCGAGAAGTTACAAGAAGTCTTTTAACAGAGTTAGAAAACATAAAGAATAACCAAAGAGAGTTGAGAAGTTTCAGAGTGAGTAAAAAAAAAAAAAGAAAACAGTTAAAAAGTACAAAACCAAAACCCAAATCAGTAGTTGCCAGGGACTGGGAATGGAAGAAGTGGATTGATGACTTGATTCTGGTGTGAGTTACAGGACTGTTCGTGTCTGTCAAAATTCATAAGACTATTTACCTAAAAAGGGTAAATTTTCCTGGAGGTAAATTATACTTCATTAAACTTGAATAAAAAAAGTTAAAAACAAACATTATTCACTTAGAAAGATGAGCATGCTAGTAGAAGTAAAAAAATAAAAATTATGTGAGTGATTTAATTCACAACAATTTTAAATTATAGCATGTGGATTAAGAGATGACCAGAGTTTCAAAAGAGGAAAGGGATGGGAAATTGCATATTAACTTGACTTTTCAATTGCTGGCTTGGTGAGACTGTATATTCTTTATGTGCAGGAATTTCACACAATTCTGTGTCTTGAATGTGGATCCTGAAGGCAGAAATAAAAGGAGATTGTGCTCAGTTTGCCTTTATAAACTGGTATGTCATAGGTTAGGTGCTCCAGAAGCAAATGCCACCACTGCATTTAGTGAGTAACGTGTTTATTAGAGAAGGGGAAAGGGGATAAGCAAGATTGGGTAGCAAGAAATTCAGTTGTGATGGCCCCAACAAAAACTTGGCCAATTCAGCATGGAGCTCCAGAGACAACTCAGGTGATCACCATGGACATCTATTGATCCTTCCTTAACCAAATGTGACAGTAAACAGGTAGGTCCACCAACCCCAGGCTGCCTAACATGTCCAGTGGCCCAAATGGCCAGGCCTTTCCACCCGTCCCTGCTTTGCTCAGTCTCTAGGTGCAGGTGAAGCAGTTTGCTGCAGCTGAGGCAACTCTGAAGAAACTGACACTGGGAGGCTGTCTGGTGATGGCATCCCCACAGCAAGTCGGTCTCTGAAGAGCATCTGGGTGGTATAATCTTCACATCTGTCACAGTTCACCCTTTGTATCACGGACATCTACTTCTCCATATTTGTTCAAGCAGCAGCTCCTAGTCGAGCAGGATTCTGCTGGGTCTCTCCCCTGAGGCGTCTCTTAGAAGTGGGAGGTCAGTGAGACAAATGAGACAAATGACAGCCCCTCTCACGGCAGCTGGGCATGGAGCTACAACTAATATTCAATTGGAGTCTTCTCTTTACCTCAAAGACCAAGGCTCCAATGTGGGAGTTGCTCCAACTGTCCAGTGTTAAAATCCTAGATCAGAAATGACCACTGAATGAATCCATTAACTTAGTGAACTCACTATAAGCTGGATCTTGGCAATACTCCATTTATTATCTGGAGCTCACATGTCCAAATTCTAGGAAGGGGCATGATGATACTTTGGGTCTTTAGTTGTCAACGTCCACTCATTCACTCTGTCCTTCAGTCTGCATAATATCTAGGTTTCCCCGTTCCCGCTTTCCTTTGGGGAAAGACCTGGGGAATCATTCAAATATAATTGTCATGTTGTTGCAGGGTTGTTTCTCCTAAGAACCAGCCATCTCTGTAGTCAAAGTGTTCCAGTTCTAAAAACTGGCTCAGGTCTGGAAACAGGGCAAAGACTTATGATTTTTTTTTAATGGGGTGACTTCCTTCTACCTCCCCACCCAGTGATCCAACTTTGATTTCCTCTGCTGGTTCAAGATGAGTAGTGCCTTTGTCAGCTGACCATCTATTATGCCCTTTTGTATGTCATGTTCTATGAATTATCTTAATAGCTTTCTGTGGATGAGCCCCCCTAGGATGCCAGACCAAGCTTATTAGTCATTGCAATAGTCTTTGTATCCTGATTTTGGGTAGTTAAGCACTGCTATCTGAATTACACTGTTTTGAGGCCTTATCAGCCCCATTGTTATCAGTGAGCCAAGTTCTGTAACTGCCTTGTCTAAACTACAGAGGAGAGCCACCACTGAACATTCTAGTGATGCTGGTGCCCCTTGCACCAGCACATTCCTTATGGCCTTGTTAATTACTGTGCTCTATGGGTCTCCCTATAGAATATAATAACTGGTGAGTCTTTTGGTAGTATATAACATCTACATTCCTGCAGAGTCACTTCCCTGAGCCTTTAATGATTTCCTTCACCATCTGCCATGGAAAATCTGGCATTTCAGCTTTGCTCATCATGATGGTTAATTCTATGTGTCAACTTGACTGGGCTATGGGAGCCAGTTGTTTGATCAAATGTCAGTCTAGATGTTGCTGTGAAAGTGTTTTTAAAATGCCAAACGTTTAAATCAGTAGATATCTTAAAATTAAAGCTATCTATATCTATATCATATCTACATCTATATATGGAGAGAGACACATACTGCTTCTCTGGAGAACCTGACACACTCATCTGTGGGCTATTGCTTTTTCTGTGTTTTTCTAGGAGCCTTTCTAGTAGAGAGTTCACATCATCTCCTGGGGGTACTTGCCAGTGTGTTAAATCCTGTATCAGGGGAAACACTGCCAAGTTAATCAACTCTTTCCTATCTAATTTTAAGTTTTGACCCCCTTGATTAAGCATTCTTAGTATCCAGTGACACAAGTACTCTACCAGCTCCACTGGCTAAGTCTTGTAGCTGCTTTGGGGGTACAGTCTTGTAATCCTTAAGATACCAGTTACTCCGTACATCTAAATAATCTGATACTTCACTTTCACTAGTGCAGAGCTTCCATTGGTATGCCTTCCAGCATTGCTGAAAAGTTTTAATAAATGAACCACCACATTGTTCCAGAAGCTGTCTGTGTTGGGGTCCTCCAGCCAGGTGATGAATAATGCAGCTCTAAAAGTCTGTAGTTAACATCTGCTTTCTCAGACCCTTCCTGGTACCAACTTTCAAAGGTTGGATTACGTAAAAGCAGATTCTGAGAAGTTTAAGGTGCAACATATTTATTAGCAGTCAACACGTAAGAAGGGAAAGGGGAATTAGCATGACTGGGAAGCAGAAGAAATCAAAATGACTGGGTTTTAATACATCTGCCACCCTTGGTCACCAGATGCAGGCTACCCAAAACAGGAGGTGACATCAGACAATGTGACTTCCTGCAGCTAAGGCAGAACTTGAAGTTGATGACATGTGGAGGCTTCCTGCTAACCCCGCTCTCTGCATCTGGGCTGCATCTGGGGTCTAAGAAACACAACTGTATCTACCACATGGAATTAAATTTTCAAAGGCAGGAGATAAAACAAAAAAAACCAAGAAACAAACAACAAACCACCTACCTCTTTCTCTCTATATCAGACCTGACTTTTCTAAGGAAAACTATAAGCAGGTCCATTTGTTGTTTAGTAATTTTTTACTAGCATTCTTCCACTGGTTTCGAGTTGTAGAAAGTGATAGAGAAAAAGAGCTAAGGAGGAAAGTGTGGCAGACTGCATTTTCCAAAAATGGCTGCAACAACATCTCCCACCCCACATGCTTTCCAAAAATGTATATTTGCTATTCCCCCTCTAAAGGTGGAGTCTAATTCCTCTTCTCTTTTGTGGTAGGTAGAATGACTTCCCAAAGATATTCCTACTCTACCCTAGAGCCTATGAATATATGTTGTTCACAGGGCAAAAGGGAGTTTGCAAATGTAAATAAGATGATGGGCCTTGAAATAGGGATATTATCCAGGTGGGCCCAATATAATCACACACATTCTTAAAAGCAGAAAACTGCTTTTAAGAGATGGAATGAGGAGGAAGTCAGAGAGATTCAAAGCATGAGAAAGACTCTAGGCACTGTTACCTTTTGAAGATGAAGGAGCAATGTGATGAGTAATAGAGGTGACCTTCAGAAGCTGACAGCTGCCATGGAAATGGGGACCTCAGCCCTACAACCACAAGGATCTGAATTTTGCAGGTAACCTGAATGAGCTTGGAAACAAAATTTCCCCTAGACTGTGAGACCCAGAGCAGAGGAATCAGTCAAACGGACTCAGACTTCTGACTTACAGAATGGTGAGTTCATAAATTCGTGTTGTTTTAGGCCACTAAATTTGTGATAATTTGTTACAGCAGCAATAGAAGACTAATATTGACTTGTGACTTGCTAGTGACCAGCAGAACAAAATAGAAGACACACTGAGTAACTTTTGAGTTTAGGTGAACCTCTACCTGGGTCTTGGAAGGCTAGCTCTCAGTAGGCTGCCTTTAGGAACACAGCAATCACACTGTAAGAATCCCAAGCCATAGGCAGAAACCATGTCTCAGTGCTTCAATAAGGAGACCCAGGAGAACCCAGCCTTTGAGTCATTCCAACCCAGGAACCATACATGTGATTGAAGATGCACTTCAATATATTAGGACCCTGTGCTCCAGTGTTTCCACTTGAAGCTACAGACATTATGGAGCAGAGACAAGCCATCCCTGTTCTACAAACAGAGTACATGGGCATAATGAAATTGTTGTTGGTTTATACCACAATTTTAAAATTTTTACACAAAAATAGTAACTGGAAAAGAAAGGAAGGGGAAAAAAATCTCTCAAATAAAAAGAGGAATAATTTTTAAAGATCCCATACCTGGAGTGAAAAAGATATACAATTCTCTCTAGAATAGTTACGAGGAGGAATTTTATTCTCAAGTTATATCTGGTTGAATGTCAGAGGAAGAGAATATCTTTTTATGCTCTACTCTACAATGGGGTCTGTAGCTCCCACATGATAAATGGTACTTCTTGCAGTTAATCTTAACTGAACAGATATTTCTTTAAAGTAAGATGCCAGTGAAGTGATTAATTTTTCTATATAAAACTATTTCTGGATTTTGCAATTGTCCAATTTGTTCTTTAAAAACTGATTAAGGAGATAAACTTAAATGTCAAATCTTTTTTAATTTAATTTTTTTATTGAATGAGATTCTTTAAATTCTATAGTGTTTATAATTTTCAAAAGTTTCACACACATGATTTCATACAATCCCATAACCCCTTTTCCCCCCTACCCCTATGTTGCTTCTCCCAGCTTCCCTCTCCCCACTGGCAACCACTAGTTTGTTCTCTATATCTGTGAGTCTGCTTCTTTTTTGTTTTATTCACCAGTTCATTGTATTCTTTAGATTCCACTATTGGGTTGGCCAAAAAGTTCTTTTGGGGTTTTCTATAAGATGTTACAGGAAAACCCAAACGAACTTTTTGGCCAACCCAATATAAGTGCTATCATACAGTATTTGCCTTTGTCTGTCTGACTTATTTCACTTAGCATAATGCAAATATCAAATCTTAAGTAATATTACATTTTCTTTTCTCATTCAAATTATGTCAAATCAATTTGCTTTACTTAATTATGTAACTTTATTTCTGAAACACTATTTCCTAAATATGTACATATTTTGCATATGATAATACCACCTTTCATTTTTGTTAAGTTTTACAATTTAGAAATCAATTCCATTTATTATATCATCTGGTTGACTCTTCTTAATAATCAAATCAAGTTTTTTATTTACAAAGAAAGTAAAATTTAAACATATTTGTGTCTTTGCCAAAGTAGTGCATTAGTAAAGTGCCCAACTAGGCCTATATCCAGTTATTCAGATGCCTAGTATCTGAAATACTAATTTCAGACATTGTATTGCTTTTTTTTTTTTTTTTTTTTTTAAATTATTTATTTATTTATTTATTTTTGACTGTGTTGGGTCTTCGTTTCTGTGCGAGGGCTTCCTCTAGTTGCGGCAAGCGGGGGCCACTCTTCATCGCAGTGCACGGGACTCTGCTCTCACTATCGCGGCCTCTCTTGTTGCGGAGCACAGGCTCCAGATGCGCAGGCTCAGTAGTTGTGGCTCACGGACCCAGTTGCTCCGCAGCATGTGGGATCTTCCCAGACCAGGGCTCGAACCCGTGTCCCCTGCATTGGCAGGCGGATTCTCAACCACTGCGCCACCAGGGAAGCCCTGTATTGCTTTTTTAACACATTTTTTATTTTATGTATTAAAAATCAAACTTGATATGATAACATGTCCACAGAAATATTTTTATTTAAATATTCATAGAAGTATTTAAATAATAAAAATAATCCAAATATCCTTCAACATGTGAATTGATAAAAAAAAATTGTGGCATTTCCACACAATACAATACTAACCAACAAGGAAAGGAAGAACTACTGATGTATACACACAACTACATGGATGAATTAAAGATAAGTATGCAGAATAAAAGAAGCCAAATAAAAAAGAATACATATGATGTCATTCTATTTATATACCATTTTAGAGTACGGAAAACCAACTGGTCTATGATGATAAAAACCAGGTTAGCAATTGCCTGGACTTCAGGGAGGACTGAATAAAAATGGCATGAGGGAACTTGCTGGGATGATGGAAATGCTCTATATCTTGATTAGAGTGGTGATTAAATGGATATAATAATTTGTCAGAATTCACCAAACTGTACACTTAAAATGCATGCACTTTAATGTAACTTATATGTCAATAAAGTTTATTTAAAATAAAATAAAGCTGGTATATTGACAGAGAAATCCACAATTGTTGTTTGAAGTCTTTGGCATCATGAAAGAAAGCTCATTCTCCTTCATAAAGGCTTCCAAGGAAAAAACTCTACATGTCTTTTTTGAAACATGTTTCTGAATCTCTGGATAACCCTTCAACTCAATACTGTAACTAGGATAGTCTATTCCAGTTCAGATTGAAAAAACTTATGAGGAATATCATTCAAGAAAACTAATATCCCAATATTTATACTCTGATTTGTACATACGTGCAAACATAATTATGGGGTGGGTGTAATCATAGCATTAGTATCATAATAAGTATGAAAATTAAAGAAATAGTGTATAGTCTGCTTGAGAGAACCACTACTTACATCCAAAAAGCTTATCACAGTGCCTATCATGTAATAGTTGCTTAATAAATATGTCTAATGAATAAAACTCATGAAGATTGAATTCCATGACTCAGGACATGCGTTGAGAAATGAAATTCTGATGAATCAAGGAAAAAAAATACAAAATCAATAAACTTCAAGTGACCACCTACATTGCTAGGCTCCACCACAAACCACAGGGCTGGATTTGAAACCTACATCACATTTCATATAACAAATCTTATACAGATTATTTCTTGGGAAAAAATTTATAACAAGTGATAATTCAAGATCACAATCAACAAACTCCCAGAAAAATGAACCAACATTAAGAAATCAATTAGAATTATACAGCAAAACAGCACAAAACAAATAAGCAGTTTGAGTCAATGCCTGGCAGATGGAAATCAGCAGAAGAGCCTCTGAATGGAAGACAAAATGGCAAAATGGCTCTAACTTTAGGCAAATAAAACAAAGTAAGGGCAGTTGAAAATCTAGCTTACTGAGAAGCAGGTAGCTGAGACTATTTTAGCCTGAAACTATCTTGTGACCTATGAGGCATTATGTAAATGCAAACAATGACTAACCCTTCAAGGACAGTCCAGGCACAGGGCAAGTTACACCAGGTTACAAGATAAGCAGGTAACTTTATGGTCGCATTCTTATGCATCTTGATCAAAACTACTCTCCAAAGTATTTACAGTAAATAGTTATTTTTGGTTAATTAGAAAAAAAAACCTCACCATACATAAATATTTTCTTCATTTGTTAACAGTATGCATAATATCTGTAAATCTTTGTGCCCTTGAAGAGCCTGAAAGTACCAGGGAGTTCTAAAAAGTGAAGCTAAAGTTAATAGATCCACCTAAGACCACATGTACAGGAAAAGGCACTGAAACCTAGGTTCCTTGGTACCATATTCATTCATCATTCATTCATTTGATAAAATTCATTAAATATTAAATGCTTATAAGCCATTATTTACAAGACCCTGCTAGGAAAGTTTATAGTTTATTGTAAAAATTTTTAATCCAAGTTTTTAATTTTATATGCTTTCAGAATAATTAACATATTCAGATGAAGGCATCTATAATTAGGTTTATAATTAGAATTCATTAAGCTTACTTTATGGATAACATTAAATAAATTGTAAAATTAGAAAAATACCAGTGGACAGGACTTTTTTTTTTTTTTTTTTTAAAGGATTTTCTTATTTATTTATTTATTTATTTGTTGTTTATTTTTGGCTGTGTTGGGTCTTCGGTTCGTGCGAGGGCTTTCTCCAGTTGCGGCAAGCGGGGGCCACTCTTCATCGCGGTGCGGGGACCGCTCTTCATCGCGGTGCGCGGGCCTTTCTCTATCGCGGCCCCTCCCGTCACGGGGCACAGGCTCCAGACGCGCAGGCTCAGCAATTGTGGCTCACGGGCCCAGCTGCTCCGTGGCATGTGGGATCTTCCCAGACCAGGGCTCGAACCCGTGTCCCCTGCATTAGCAGGCAGATTCTCAACCACTGCGCCACCAGGGAAGCCCTGGACAGGACTTTAAATGCAGAATCCACTGAGAGATTTTTGGAGCCTCAAGAGTCATTTCTTTTGACAAAAGACCTCTCTGGGCTCTTGTATAGTTATTGAAAGGCACCCCATACAACCATGTCCAACATGATTGTTTTCCCTTTTTTTATTCTTTAAAAACTGAGACTAGGTTTGCATTCTCCACAATTCTATGGGAGGCTTCCATAGAAGAGATTTCCAAAGTAGCTGATATGGATGCACTCAAGATATAAATCGAGAAGCAGTGGAGTGATGTCTTTCATATTTTGTATATTGTATGAAACCAGGTCAGAGCAATCATATTCACAGCTGCTAGCCAGCTACAATCTCAGTCACAGTATGCTGCCACTAGATGCTGGATGGCAGGTGCACATTCATTTTCACTCAGGCTGAGGGGAATACTGGGACATTTGGTCTTTTGTCCTTAGTTAAAACCAATCTATTGTGTGTAATTAACACACACACACATACCCCTGCTTTGGTCTCACAGAGTCTTGCCAAGAAAAGGTTGTTATATGTTAAGTTGGGGTTGTGAGGATATGTATTTTTAGCCTTGACTTAAGAACACATTAGAGCATTCTTGTAAGCTCAATGTTTCATTGGCTTGTTATGCCATTATGATTTACAATCTTATTAAATAACATCTTGTATTGGTCAGAATAGGCTAGGCTACGTTCTCATGACAAATTCTGAAATCTCAGTGGCTAAACACAATAACGGTTTCTTGCTCACACAGAGTCCAGTGCAAGACAAGCAGCCTTTCTTTATCTTTTAGTGACTCCATGTTATAGTGACTCCACATGAAACATGAGGCTATTAGAGCAGCGAAAGGTGGGGAGAAAGGAGAATTACTGGTTCTTAATGCCCTTCAGCCAGAAATCACGTAAGTTGCTTTCATTCATACTCTATTAGTTAGAACTTGTCACATGGCCCCAATATAACTGTAAGAGAAGCCAGGAAATGTAGTGACATGCAGATCATGGATACTATTAGTGCCAACAGCCTCTACTACATATCTGTTGCAAAAAACTCACACTGTCATCTCTTTCCTCCCTTGGGCAAACATTATTGATTACCTTATATCTACAGGAATTTGTGCTGGATGCTGGAAGATTACAGGGAGGAGTAAAAGGTCATCACTACCCTCCAACAGCCTAAAAGATAGGGGAGACAAAAGAATTACAATATTGCCATACTGTGAAGCAGAAGAAAATCCCCCAAATAGAGGCATACACCATGTACTATAGGAACATGGGAATTAATTCTTATTGAAGGAATCCTTGAAATGCTACAGAGGTGATGACATTTATGCTGGGCCTTGAAGGACATGTTTAATACAGAAAAGAGGGTTGGGAATGAGAAAAGACATAGCATGGCTGAGGAATGAAGGGGCAGAGAAACTGGAAATGAGGCTGTGGGTGTGTAATATAAGTTTGGGCTTTATTAATTTGTATGTTATGTATGTATTCACTAGTTCACTTATTTATGGAACAAGAGTTGCTGGAATATTTAGTATATTGCTATCTTTTGTTTCTCCCATTGTTATTTCACCTATGAGTAGAAATCAAGGCAGAAATTTTACCATAAAAATTTCAAGTTCTGATCATATGATTTGCTTTTCCCCTAAATTGTATTTTTTTCCTCAGTTTCTGAAGAATATTAAGACTGCAAGTCATAAGAGAAATTGACTGGATTTATTCCCACCTAATTCTCTTTTCAGATTCCTTTCTAAGCCAAGCAAATATTTACATAGCATGCCTAGCCATAGCAACAAGGCAATTTAGAAATGAACACCCAAATACTAATACTGGGGCAGTAGATAAATTGGATCCAGAGTTTTAATCGTTGGAAAAACAAGACTTAAAAAGAAAACTTGCTACAGTTCTGATATAATACTATGGGTAGTGATGTTTAGGAGTTTGTAAATAGGTTAAATAGGCCAAGAATATGAGGCTGTGAAAAATACAGGACAAAAAAGAAAAATCAAAGAGAAGGAAAAGGGAGAGTAGGGTCAAAATTCAGGAAATATATGGTCTTTCGCCTTCTTTCTGTTCTTTGAAGTAAAATAAAAATGATGTATGAATTGGAAAAATGTCAGTAGCGAACACTCAAGAACATGACTTTGAAGCGTGTATCTTAATGTTGTTTCTTTTTAAAATTTAGCATTCTTTTTTGTAATGAAAATGAAGCATTTATAGTCACTGCTAGACATTCCATCATTATCAAATGTCTTATTATATCTTATACAAGTGTCAATTTACAGATTTCTTCCTTAATATAAGTCTAAAGTTCTTCCTGGAGTTTCTGTCTTAGTTCCTTAGTTTCCAAACTACCCCACTCTCTGTAATACTGTCTTCCAAACTTTCTGATGTTACTAATAATGGCCACCATTTATTCATCTCATATTATCTACCATCAACTTCACATATATCATTTCACCTAAATCTTCTGACAGCAATAAAAAGTTGATATTATTACTATTTTGTAACTGCAGAAACTAAAATTCAAGCCTACAGACTAGCTGTGGCAGAAGTAAAGCAATGTGAATTCAGCCAAATACTTAATTTGTTTCCAAATTTGTAAAATGTGAATAATCTGCCAGCTACAAATGGGCACTTGCCACCTACCTCTACAAGATTGAATCATGAGCTGCTGCAGCTGCTGACCTTCAACACCCCCTGAAAGGAGTTCAGGGTGGAGATCAGGAATGAGGTACTCTGTGCTCTGGGAAAAACTGGCAGAACAGGCCTTCAGATAGATATTTTCAGGAGAAGATTTTATGAGCCTGATTTTTGCATATCCTCATATCTAGAAAAGCACTAAAATCCTTCATGGTGATGACTACTCCTCATGACTAGCAGAAACCTTCTGCAAAAAATATGTGCTTGATTGCATGTACCCCACCTTCACCAAAATCACATATATACTGACCTTCCCCCCTGCCTCTTCGGAGCGCTTTCTCCGAGCTTTCTGAAACGCTGTTTCCTGGGCTATAGACTTCATTTTGCCCCAAATAAAACAACTCACAGCTCTCATGTTGTGCATTTTTTCCAGTCAACAAATCTAATACGGCTACTGTATTAATTGAGATAATCCATATAAGTACTTAGAACAGTGCCTGACAATGATAAGCACTTAATAAATAGTAATTATAATGATTATTATTACCAGATTGCCATTTTGATTCTTTGTCCCTTGGACTTCAAAATTCCACTTATTTCAACTAAATTATCTTGGCTTTTTAGAAATGATTTAATTTCTAGAACAAACAAGAAAAGCTTCTAAGAAGTTATATTTTTATCCAAGGTTAATGCAACATTTTATCTTTCTCACTTTTTTGGAGCAGGAAAGGGGGGTGGGTCAGTTAAATGGACAGAAAAGCTGGAATATGAATTCTCAAATCTAAGCCCCCCTTTTTTTCTCCTGGATTGTTTCTTTTCCTCTAAGTAGTACTTCAACTTTAAAAACATTAGAGGAACCAATGTAAATGTTCATTTCCAGCCCTTCTTCTTTCCAACTTCCCCCAAAACATGTTCTAGACACGGGGGAAATATAAAGGTAGAAGAAATCAAACCAAGACTGGTATTACCATTATCCCTAGCACTATGTATTGTCAAATAACTAAATTCTATTTTGAAGAATTAAGTAACTTGAGAAACTAAAACTGAATCATTTATAAGTGACCTTCTTTCACCTCTTTCCTATTTTCAAGTTCTTGAGCTACTCCTCCACCCCCGGGGGGTAAATTTTATTTTTCCCTTAGTGTGAGGGATTTGGTTGGCAAGCCTAATCTCCAACACTGCAATCGTCACTCCTGCCTCCCTGCCCCGGGACCCCCCAAAGACCTCCACTGAAAAAAGGCCCAGCACTTTGCCTGCAAGCTCACAATGAGACTCTTCTCTTCTCCCTGCCTTCGGCCAGGTTCCTCTCCTTTTGCATGGCTTTCCTCACCCCTAGGTTGCACCACTCCCTGCGGTATCTAAACAGAGCTACCACACACCTGGCTCCTAGGTTAGGTGCCAAAGTACTTCGGGTAAAGCGTGTCCCAACTGATCTGGAGCAACAGTTCTACCAGCCTTGCGGCTTTCTCTCAGGGTCAAAACTAAAATCTGAAGTGGAGCGCCCCGAGCCACAGAGAAAGCGTCTACAGCGTTGACAGTGGCCTGGAGCATGCTCAGTCCGCCTGGAGTCACTGGGCGGCGGCCGGCCACCACTCGCGGCCCCCGGACTCAGGCAAAGCCGCGGGCGCTCGCGGCCACCCTCCTCCTCCTCCTCCCCCTCCCCGCACCCCCCTCCCCCCGTCCCCCCCGCCCCTCCGCCTCCCCCAGCGGCGCGGCGCGCGCTCCCGGGCATCCACAAGGGAGCTCAGCCGCCTCGCCTGCCCTCCCCGCCGCCTCCACCTCCTCCTCTTCCACCTCCTCCGGCTGCGGCGGGCGAGGACTCGTCCGGGGACATAAATAAATAAATAATTCCATTCACCCGGTGACAGCGTGGCGAACCGGCGGCGGCCGGCGGGGGACGGATCGCTGCAGCGCCCACCCTGTGCCGGAGACCAGGTAAAGTAAGTTAACACCCCGGGAGGAAAGGAGCAGAGGAGGGGGCGCCGGCGGAGAGGAAGGCGAGCGCGCATCCGTCACCCGAGGTGCCCGGAGAACCGCACGCGTGTGTGTAAATAATGGCCAACCTGTGACACGCACGCCAAAGCCGTGAGCCGGCGAGCCCTTATATAGACAAAATTCCCCCAGGCGGCTGCCGGAGGAGAGTTCTCGTCACACGAGCGCGGACCTCAGCCGGGTGCAGCCTCGGGGCGCGCGCGCGCGTCGGAGAGGGGGGCCAGAGGGGTCCGGGGCGGAGAGCGCTCCGCGCACCCGCGTGCTTCCGGCCAGGCGACGCCAACGCTCCGAGCTTCTGCACAGAGGCTCTGCCGGCGCGGTGCTCCCCGCACCCCCGTCCTTGCCCCACGAGTCCCCCCGGCAGGTTCCCGCCTGGCGTGTCCCGCTTGCGCTTCTCAGCAGCACCCCGGGGTGGCCTCGGCCGCAGGAGCTGGGGATGGGGGGGTGGTGAGAGTGTGTGTAGGGAGCATCTTCTCTTTTAGCGGATGGTGGGGGCTCGGAGAGGCTGGAAGGAGAGGACGAAATACCGGGGGGGGGGTCCAGTTTTGTTCTTTTTCGGTCTCCAGGTAGCGTGGCGGGGGCGAGGCCAGTCGGGGGCAGAAAAGGAGTGTGACTTGACGGGGGCGGAGGAGGGCCTGCGCCTCCCGGGCTCACGCTGGGTTTCCTGCGTGAGCTGCTGCGCCGCGCTGGGGGTGCCAGGCCCGGCCAGGTAGCGCGGAAGGCTGGCAAGGCTCCTGTTTCGGGCGGGTGCTGCTTGGCGGCTTCTCCCTCCACCCCCATTTTCTCCCTTACTTCCGCGAAACGGATCGCAGACTGCCTTGGCAGGGGCGGTTGTGACCAAGGCCACTTTCCGGGCAGGGCTGCAGAGGGAATTTTGTGGTCGACGTCAGGGATGTTAAAATTACACACACACACACCCACACACACACGAGAGGAAATGTGCGGTTTCTCTCTGCCTCTCCCTCCTGAAGTAGTTCTGAGTGGGGTAGTAGTTCGAAAGCTAATATTTCGTGTCTTTCTCCTTTCTCGGGTCTGTTAAGGGACGCAGCAGAGGAATAAAACCACGCGCAGTGATGAGGGTGATGTGAAAAAGCCTGGAAACAGTGGGCATTAGGTGCCCTTTACTGGCACCCCATGCTTTATGACTAAATCCAAACTGGGAACTCGGGAGGGCTGCAAACTTTCAACAGACACGTTGGCTTGAATGTGCTGTGTCATTGAAACCTCAAGAACTACGTGTGCATTTGGGGGAGAGTGGCTGAAAAATTAGAGCTGGGTCGTGGCTGCAGAGAATGATGATTGAACAAGGTGACCCTTATTTGGCCCTGGTGAGGCAATCCTAGCTCCACTTTCTGCTTCTGACCACATTGCATTTGAAGCAGTCTAAGTCAGCTGGCCTGAATGATCTCAGTAAAAGGGGAGGATTGCCTTAAGCAACTCAGTGTGTTGCGTGACAATTCATAAAGTCAGAAATTCGGTTTTGCAAAATTCATAGCAACAGTTTGCAATTAAGTACTGCTCGCCCCACCCCCGCCCGGACTGTTTTAATAATGGTCAGCGATCTGAAATTTTAACACCTTTTTCCCAATGTCCTAGTTAGTTCACCTTCCTTTAAATGCTCAGTTTATTTCTAGACATGCATTTACTCTTCTATAATATCTGGCTGATATCTTTGGCCTTGAGCCCTCCTGAAGGGAAAGAGGGCAAAGAGACTTAAAGAAACATACTTTATCCAGAGTTATATTCCTGGTTCATGGATCTAAAGTAAAAGAAGTCTCCTGCAATTGCTTTTCATTCTATATTCATTTATCAAACATGTTTTTGAGACATTCACATGGAAAGAGGTAATTAACTTTAGAGTTAGACCTAGATTTCAAGCTCAGTTCTGCATTTTTGTAAGATTGAGTAATTATTTAACAATCTCATCCTCAGTTTTTCTTAGTCATAAAATGGGATTCGTGGTATCTACCCTGAAGTGCTATGGTGAAGAATAAAGTAAAACACCTAATAAACACCTAATAAAACACCTAATAAACACCTAATAAAACACCTAATAAATAAACTAGCTATTTCTGAACCCCTAAAATCACCCCAGACACTGTACTATGGTTCCCAAGATGAAGGAGGTTGGAATTCTGCTCTCCAAAAACTCAACGTCTAGTCATCTAGGATAATCTTCCTCCTGTCCTCTTTGCCATCAGTCAGTTTCCTCTCAGTGGAAGAAGCATATATCTCAAATAATTTGAAAGGGATGTAGCAATTTCAAGAAATTCAGATGTGCTAAAAGGCAAATTTGAGAAGGGCACCTTGCCTCAGAAACCTGTGTGTTCAGCCCCATCCATTTGCCCATTGAGAGTGACCCAGTATAAACAGGTAATGGAGGATTTTCTCTTGTTATGAGGGCAGGACATCCCTTCCCTGAAGAAGGTCTTTGCTAATGAATTGATTTCCATTTTTTTGAGAGACTGAGCAGCAATTTTTTCTGCACTTTGGACAGACTAATCCACTCACTCTGGGACCCCAAGAGTATAGTAACTGTAACAACATCTCTGTAATGCTACCATGTTCTGGGCACTGTGCTACCACTGTCTATTAACTCCTTTTATCTCCTTAACAATCTTAAGAGGTAGGTCTGTCAATATCCACATTTATAGAAGAGCAATTGAGGTACAGAGAGTTAAGAAATTTGCTCAATTTGCACAGCTGGCAAGTGGCTGAGATGCGGCAAGCACCCAGGCAGGCTGTCTGATTTTAACCACTAAGTAGTATGGCTTATGCTGCACGAAGCTGAACGAGGGCAGGGACTTTGTCTGTCATGTTCTCTCTTCTCAGTGCAGTGCCTGGCAGGTGATAGTCCTGAACAACTGATTATAGAAAAAAATGAAGCAAGGAGGGACGGGAGGAGAAACAAACAAGGGAAGAGTGAGCCTCCTTTCCTGCCTACAACTCTAAATCTGGCAGGGAATCCCTCACGGACTCTGCCTGGGGGACAGGATAGTTGAGGATCTTCTGAAGAGTTGTTTGCCTTGTCCCGCGTTATTTATTCTGTGTGAGCACACGCATAGAAATAATTCATGGTAGCTAGTGTCAGGTATTAAATGTTTGGCGTTAAGGCTACTAGGTTGTTTTAAGGTTCACTGGCTTGTTTTTCTTAACAGATTTTTGGGAACCTTTTGAAGAACCAAGTTTCTCAATAGATGGCATGATAGTGCTGGATTGCATAATAAGCCACTGAGTGGACTCTCATTGTCTGAGAGGTCATCCTTGTTTGTCCGAGGCTTTCTCAACTATTTGGATCAAAGTGTGCAGGAAATGTGTTGGGAAACGACTGCACACTAAGTCTCAGTGAGTAATAGAATTTTTTTTTAACTGACGGAGCAAGCTTCATTTTCTCAGTTGGTCCCTTAAATGGTGAATCCAGGGTCCTAATCTACCTACTTGGAAGATCCAGTAGTTTTTATTAACCTTTATTGAAATCGCAAATAAGTTCTTGAAAATTTTACAGGGCATTTGGGTGACAACTACAAAATGCTGGTGTAAAGATATTTTTGTTAAAAATTTTGTACACTTAGGATAGCCCCACAAAAAATGACATACTGTGTGGTTCAGATATCTGAACTGGTGATTACTGTTTGGTAATATTTGGCATTAAAACAGAAATTTTCAATGGAAAATATCAGTATGGGTGGTAACACAGAGAAATATTTGTTTAAATAAATAAAGATCTGTACAAAATGTTGGTATTTTTAAAAAGCAGTTAAATTAAACATGGGCTGTTTCCTCCCCTAATAACACAATGAAATGTATTCTTATTAATCATGCACACCCCTAAACAGATTCTGATTAGAGCTAATATGCAGAAGAGTTATGAATTATAAGAAGCTGCCCTACTAAATAATTTACTTGAAGACCTATTTCTTTTGGAACTAGATTAGATATGAAAAAACAGTAAAGCTAAAAGGCATGCATTTGCTTGAAGAGTTTCTAAGGGATGAACTGTATTAATATTTGCCTGTTTTTGAAATTGATTCTCCAAAATTTCAGAATCTGAAGTTCTATCAATTTTTCTCAAATATACAAAAGGTGCATTCAGTGGTAAACAGCATTATGTGACAGTGTTTCTCAACAGGTGACACTATTGGCATTTTGGGCAGGGCTCCTCTACATGGATTAGGAATGCCTCTTTTATTGCAGGACATTTAGTGTGTATGGCCCCTGTCCTCCATATGCTGATAGATTCCCCTCAGTCATAATTACTGAAAATGTTCCCTGAAATACCTTTTGGAAGAATAGTACTAGATGTGATTGAAAACTATTGGCCAATAAGATCAAATTGAGAATATTTAAGGAAATAATCCTTGAAATGAGTGTACCTTCCAATAAGAAATTCTTTTGTTTTTTCTTCAAAGGCTAAAAAGAGTAATCTCCTGTGAAAGTACTTTGATTTAAAGGAGTGAGTTCTTCCCTGTAAAGTATATTAAGTATTAATATTTCAGAATCAGGTTATAATTGGCCTCTGAGGGTCCAAATCTTCATTCGCTCCACACTGTCAACAGCCTTTAGTAAGGTTGGCTCTGCTGCTTCTTAAACTCTTCTCTTGACTTCTGCGTGCTCTTTGTGCTGTTCTTACTTCTCTGACTGCTCATTGGTGGCTTCTTCTTCGGTTTTCCTTTCATCTCCTACTCACTCAAGTATGTGTTCCTCAATTTCCGTTTGAGTGCTTCTCTTATCTGTATTTGATCCATTGGCAAAGCTCATCCTCTCTTGGCCTGTGTTTTGACCTCAGAAGGAGTAACACCCAAGTCATTATCTTCAGGCCTGACTTTCACATAGCTCTGGGCAGCCCTTCCCAAGTACCTGCTGGACAGCTTACCTCTTCTGTGCTTCTGACACGGCTAACACCCTGTGGTCTCTTCTGAACACTGTCTTCCTTCCTTCTGTTGCCCCTGTTGCTTTTATTGGTATTAACATTCTAATCTAGAAGCTTTTGAGACCCTCAACACCCCCAGCCTTACGTCTTACAGTCAGTTGCTAAGACCTGACATCCAAAATGCTTCTTTCACCAGTTTCCTCTTTTCTGATGCTGCCACAGAGTTCAGGCACGTTTGACATACTACCTAGAATCATGTCCTAGTCTCTTAGCGGGTCTCCTCATTTCTGGTCTCTCACTGTACCAGTTAATTCTGTACGTACCACGAGATACTCTTACTGAAATACACCTCCTTTTCCTATTTGTTAGTAACACCTTGTGACTCCCATTACCTAGGTCTAAGGACCAACGTTTCAATCTCTGTAATTCCAAAAAGTTTTTCCAGGCTCGTCTCCCACTGCCACCATCCTCGAGTCAAATTGAACTGTCCCCTGTGCCTCATTTATCTTCATTCTATTTCCTGACACCACACCTTTGGTCTTGCTGTTCTTTCATCTTACAATGCTCTAACCTCCTGCTATTTTTCATGTCTAGCTTCAACCTTCAAAGCTGAGCTTAAACACCACATTCAGATTTCCTCTGAAGCCTCTGGATAGGTAGAAGAAGCTTTTCTAAAATTTCAGTAACATTGCATTGTAATCTGTCTTGTGTGTTTTAAACATTGTATTATAGTTGCATATAGATTTGTATATCTTTGGTTTCTCTATATACTACAAATTTCTGGATGTTGGGAATAACATATCCATATTTACATATCCTTTAGCACTTTGGTGGATTACGGAGTTACATGGGACTTAGAGGACATTGGTTTCTGCTTTTCTTTATTGTTTCTTCAGCATTTTCAATATACCACCATCTATTTTTATTTTAAGTATGTTCACTGAGGCAGCCTGTTCTTTTAAAGACAGTTCCAGTTGTGACTGCATTCTTCTTGCTTCTACCTAGGACCCTTACTCAGCTTTCCAGGGCCACACAAAATAAATCTTTTTCTGGGTTGATTGAGAGCCTGTACATATGTGGTGACAGCTCACATTCTTGCGTTTTCTCTATGAATTTAACATATTCCGTTTTTCTACCTGTTCTTTACAGGACCTGGTGAAGCTATTTTTTAAGGCCATTGTGTTTCTGGAAGCATTCAAGTTTAGGAAAGTCCATATATGTACAAAATAGTTCAAGGATGAAAATGGTTGCTTATGAATATAAATGTTTGAACCCTTGTTCATGAGCCCATTGGTCATCAATATTATCTCTTTTCAGATGAAGTCAGAAGGTGGGAAGTAAAGGCATATAGAGGGACCCACCTTTGGAAGAACCCACTGTTACCTCAGGGCTGAACATTTTCTTTCCGTGGCCATCAGTGTAGTGAATGAATGAATAAACCACCGAAAGGAAGGAAAGAAGGAAAATTCACTTTAAATTTTGGTTACAATTAGATATTAGCCCCTCAGTTAAAGTATTTGCCTTTGTAGATTAATGCCGTAAGAGGTAAAGCACCTAAGATGCTGTGTGTGTGTGTGTGTGTGTGTGTGTGTGTGTGTGTGAGAGTGTGTGTGTAATAAGTGAGTTTAGAGACCAAAGATGTGGCTATTAGGTAAAGCTATAGAGATCACTTTGAGGAAAAATAGCTTGCCTTTATCAAACACTTCTATGTGTCAGGCATCATTTTACATATTCATTTTACACATTTTAACTCATTTAATCCTCCAAACCTTATGAGGAAGCATTGTTTTGACCTTCATTTTACAGGTGAGGGAATTAGGGCAAGAGGTTAAGTATCTTGCCCAAGCTGTGTACATCTTGTCAGTGGAGGGATCTGGACTTGAATCTATTAACCACAATACACCTTCTCAATATTAGTATTTTAAAATATGCAGTTCTGCAGTAGATTTTAAGAGATTCTAGAGGAAGGAAGTTTGAGAAATGTTAAAAAAAAAAAGACTAGTCAAGGATAACGAGTCTTGATCTGTTAAAACACAGTCAGCAGAATGATAAGACTTCCTTACTGTTTAAAGGAAGTATCTGGAACCAAACTAAGAGGCTTAGAAAAAATAATGACCTCTTATCGCTTGTGGACTCAGGGAGGCTGGAGAACCATTAGGGACTGAAGAAACAGTAAGTCCAGGATGTGATCCCTTTAGCACAGGTAGCAAGATGATAGGGGTGGAGTGTGCATGGGGTGGCGGGTCTCCTGTGGATACCCCAGGCTGCGGGCACCAGTGGGTACGTGAACAGAGTAGTGTCTAGAGAATTCCCATGGATGTATATATGTCAGATCTGCAGTGAAGTGGGCTTTTGAATAAAGCCTATGATGTATTTCAAGCCAGAGAATGTAATCCTTTAATAACAACTATTTATTCATCCACTGTGCTCCCAGACACCGTTCTAGATGTTAGAGATGGCAAACAGGTAAGCTCCTTTTAGTCTTGAGTCCCACAAATAAAGGAACATATTCTCAAAACAAGGTTAAGCAATTTATGTCCTTCAGTCAGCTTTTTGTAGACCTCCGATGTCATCTTCACTCTGTAGTTTGTCTCAGTCTGTGGTTCTCTCTTTCCTTTTTTCTCCATCACAGTGTCACGTGGTGGATCAGAGGCTTTGTGGTTAGTTAGATAGACCTTGAGGGAACTTTGACTTAGCCACATCTCAGCTGTTTAACTAAAATCAAGATATGTGAACCTTCAGAGCCCCAGTTTCCTCATTTTAAAAAATGGAAACAATAAAACCTATATCACAGGATTGTTGCTGGAGAGTAAATAAATAATGCAGGTAACTCATAAATGGTCATCATAATCATTTTGTTTTTATCTCTACCAGTATTTTTGGTGCATCTTGAGGCAGGGCCTCTTTATTCTTGAGGAATTCTCTTCTGTGCACAGGTATTTATGAATTATAATATTACTGTTCACAGCCTGAGCCAAGTAGGAGATTCATAAAACAACAACAACTCATCGACTTTACAGTAATGTGGGTCTTTCCCATATAGACAAAGCTCTGGTTTTTGGTACATATAGGAAGACAACTCAACACTGATATTGATGCTGCAAAAATATTTCAGTGCTAAATTTTTCACTTAAACGCAATGTTAGTAACATCAATTGGGACTGTATCCCAAGGGCACTTTAAGATGGAACTTTCTTACTTTCCACTTAGAAGTAGCAGTGCACATAAGCACATTTAAAAGCTATGACAAAGAGAAAAACAGTAGTCATTCTATTATCACAACTTAGAGACATTTATTCATATTAAGATGCAAACTTATAGCAATGTAATTATTGATACCATTTAAGTGCTTCTTAAGTGTCTGATCTTTTAAAAATAGTATTTCCATTCCTCATTATTACCAAGTAAGATATATTATATTCATTTACAGGTAGAATAAAGACTCAGCAAGATGAGGCTGCCCATTACAGAACCCCAAGAGTCAATGTCCCAGTAGATGTTTCAATGTAGGTAGGATGCTAATGGCAACTAGATCTTGCTCCCATATCTTAAAATCAGTTTAAATCAGTAAATAATTAAGCATTGCTCCATGAAGTAATATGCACAGAGACCTGAAAAGATCATGTATAAGACACCTTTCCTGACCCCCTGAGGAGACTCTAATTTCAGAGACATTCTCTAAGTGTGTACAGTTAAAGGTACAATCCAGAGTAGGATTGAGTGTCAAAATAAAATGATAAAGCAGTGATTGTCTACAGCAGAGGTTGACAAAGTATAAATAACCCTTGGGCCACATCTAGCCTGCTACCTGTTTCATAAATTAAGTTTTTCTGGAATATAGTCACACCCATTTGTTTCTGTATTTTCTGTGGCTGATTGCCTGCTGCAGACAGCATTGAGTAGTTGTGACTAAGTCTGCAAATCCTAAAATATTTACTATCTTTCAGTTTAGAGAAAAATACTTGTTGACCCCTGCTCTAGGATTCCAGAAGAAGGAGACTTTACTATGTAACGGAGCAATCAAAGAAGGCTTTAATGAAAGAAGTGGAAATGTTTTTAGAGCTGAGAGATGAATAGTCTTTAAGTGAAACGAGGAGATGGTCATTATAAGTGCCACAAAACTCGAGAGTAAAAGCAAAAAACACATGGATAAATACAAAAGTCTGCTGGAGTATAAGGATTATATTTCTCTATATGTCATATAATATTCATTTATCTATGAGTATACTTTTTGTAAGTATTCTTCTAGAACTGTGATTCTTAAACTTGATGGGACATTTGAATCAATTGGTAAAAAATAAGATTTTTTTTTTTTACTCATTGATCTGTGATACTGAACTGTGGAAAATCACTAATCTAGAATACTTATTCATTTGCTATTTTCTGTTGAGGACAGAGAATATTTTTTTCTCAAATGGTATCTCTGCCTCCTTAAACTACATGCATGCTGGACATACATTAATAATTTTGCTAATCACTAGTTATAATACAAATAATACTAGCTACTGAGCACACATCTAAGTGCCAGCACTATGCCAAGAGCTTTTTATACCTTCTCACATTAAAAGTTTACAGTAGCCCAATGAGGTAGATGTTATTATTCCCATTTTGCAGAAGAGAATACTAAGAATAGATGGAACAAGTGATTAATTGCCTTTATACTACAGTACTAGTAAATAGACCCTCTTTATCTAATATCACCAAGAAATTGACTCTTAAAAAGAGAAACTTTTTTTTTAAAGTGTCTTTATTTTTTAATTTATTTATTTTATTTTATTTACTTTTGTCTGCGTTGGGTCTTTGTTGCTGCGCGCGGGCTTTCTCTAGTTGCAGTGAGCGGGGTCTACTCTTCGTTGCGGTGCGCAGGCTTCTCATTGTGGTGGCTTCTCTTGTTGAGGAGCACAGGCTCTAGGCGTGCGGGCTTCAGTAGTTGTGGCACGCGGGCTTCAGTAGTTGTGGCTCACGGGCTCTAGAGCACAGGCTCAGTAGTTGTGGCTCACGGGCCTAGTTGCTTTGCAGCATGTGGGATCTTCCTGGACCCGGGCTCGAACCCGTGTCCCCTGAGTTGGCAGGCAGATTCTTAACCACTGCGCCACCAGGGAAGTCCCTAAAAACAGAGACTTTTGGAGGTAGGGCATAGATAGGAATGGACTTTCAGAAATTTAAAAAAAGAGTGAATTTGCCAGTTTGTTCTATTATGTGACTTCTTTTCTTTTAAAAGCATTGTGCCATATTTTTATAAAAGTTGAGTCTGCTTTCATTACAAATTATTCTACCAATTTTTATTGAACATACTGCTGTTTTTTTGGACTGGAACTTTCTGTACCCTTTTTGTTTCTCTTGTTTCTGTCACTTTCTGTCCATAGCTCTTAACCTTGTCTCTTAAGGTTCAGTTATTTGTAATGTCCTTCCTTTCTTCCTTCTTTTTCTGTAGTATCCCTGCCTAATATCATATAGATTCCAGTTACTTATTGCCTGGTGTCTTCAATGTAGCAATAAAATGCTTGAATGCATTTTCCTAAAGCCATGGCCTCTTTCAGAAGAAAAACAAAGAATCAATGCAACTAAATACCAGTTTCTTTTTCTGAACTTAAAAAGTGGCGGATACTGCATGAATATTTGCATATCACTAATTGGTATGACAACATAATAAGTAGATAGGAAAAGGTGAATGATTCAGAAGAAACCTCAGGGAATATAAGAAAATGTAAGTCCATCCCCTGTGGACCACATTAGCATCTCTGTGGAGAGTCACCTGGCCGCTGTGTCCTGGGGAGAACATTAATTACACTCAGTAATGGCCTGCTACTGGAGGATTTACAGATGTCAGATCTCAAGCTCATCTAAAAATTATTTCCCTTTTTATCGTTAATTTTCTTAGTAATATGTGCTGTAATTTAAGGGAAAAAAAGCACTTCAATGAGGAAGCATGCAAATTTTTATTGCTTTAAGTTTATTTTTATAAATAACAGATTTATTACTCTATTGAGCTATCTGGGCCCATTATCTACATTTATTTTCAGATATTCTAAAAAAAGGGCCTATGTACTTCTATAGCTGTATCACCAAATTAAAAATCTTATTTTAAATGCTTAGAAACCTAATTATTACTGTTCATTGGGTTACTTCATTATTGATGAACAAAATTATTATGCATATTTGACCTATAACTTTCATTTAAGAGTGAACGTTCCATCCAACTTTTTTAGTCTATAATCTATTTTAAATTATTTCACATTTTATTAGAACTCTTAGTTTACTAGCTTTTGTCTTGAAGCAGTACTACTAATGTCTCCTCAGCTATACATTCAGATATTGAGTTGTGGTCTATAAAATCTAAATTTAAAAATGTAATTTTTTGGTATTCTCTTGGTGTCCAAAGGATTTACACACTCAGATTTTTGGGATTGGGAAAGCAAAAAGAGAAGACACATATCATACTTGGCGCTGGCTGTGTGCCAGAGGTAAAGCTGCGGGCGCTTTACATGTATCACCTCACATAATCCAGAAAGTCATTGTCTGACAACTTTAGCAGCCCTATAATATGGGCATCTGGCATTGTTATCACTAATTTAGAATGAAATGAAGTATCTGATATCTTAAGTAGGTTAGGTCACAAAGCTCTATTTTCAAAATCCACATTTTTCCCTGTGTTCCATGTAGCTGTCCCAGGTAGGAGGAGATTCCTCCCTCTTTGCACAAACATTTTATAGAAAAGGGAAATTGTAGGGAAGATAAAAGAGAAATACTTAGGATTCTGTCCTTCTGAAATGTGCTACTTTTTAAGAGCCATGTTTTTAAACATCAAAATCACACCTGGAAGTCTTTCACAAAAAAGCAAATGACAAAATTAAAAGGACAAGAAAAATGTTGGCAAAATTGTATTTTGTCCCTCTGCCGCATTGTCTCAGTCTGTTTGGGCTGGTATGACAAAATACCACAGACTGGGTAGCTTATAAACAACAGAAATTTGTTTCTCAGCGCTCTGGAAGCTGGAAGTCAGAGGTTAGGGTGCCAGCGTGGTCGGGTGAGGGCCTGCTTCTGGGTTGCAGACTTTTAGTTGTGTCCTGGCATGGTGGAAGGGACTCTGGCGCTCTGTGGGGTCTGTATAAGAGTACTAATCCCATTCATGAGAGCTCCATCCTCATGACCTAAGCACCTTACGAAGGCCTCACCTCCCGAAACCATCACACTGGGCATTAAGATTTGATCATGAGTTTATGGGGCCGCAAGCATTCAGACCATAGCACACATACATAATCCTTCTTTCAAAAATGTCAGCTCCATGAACTGTGTATACTGGGACTGATGTTAGTGCCAAGATCGAGTAGGCACGGATAACACTATTGAATTAAGGCTATGTTTAAATAAATTGGGATCCGAATATTGTTTTACTTTTTTTCTAGTACTTGATTATGCTCTTTTAAACAGGTACATTCAGCTCCAATTATACCTTAATAAGAAAAACAATTCATGACACATTTAAAAAAAAATCTTAGTAATAACTGGTTCATTAAAGTACTGTAACTTCATTATAACTTGAAATTCAGTGTAAGAGTTCCTCTTACACAGAGTCCATTTCAAAAGTCTATTTCAAAAGGACTTTTCAGAAGGAAGTCCCCCACTATAAGCAATTTAGCTCTTTACCTTAGCCTTGTTATAGGAACGGGAGCATTCAGCTGTAGCACCTTGAAGATGGTGCTGTAATGAAATCCTAGCATCATTGTTTTAAAATGTATTCCTTTTGTAGTAGAACAACTTCAAAATATATGATTGAGGTACTACATGTTTTAAAATGTGAAGCAGTTGAATTGAACGCTATGTCTTGTTTATCCAGTGTCTGATACACTTACAATGTGAATGGGACTTTTCTTTACAGTTAAAAAAAGAATATCATTTGTTCATTGCAATTAAAATGTCCCTTCCTTGGGCTTCCCTGGTGGCGCAGTGGTTGAGAATCTGCCTGCCAATGCAGGGGACGCGGGTTCGGGCCCTGGTCTGGGAAGATCCCACATGCCGCGGAGCAACTAGGCCCGTGCGCCACAATTACTGAGCCTGTGCGTCTGGAGCCTGTGCTCCGCAGCAGGAGAGGCCGCGATGGTGAGAGGCCCGCGCATCGCGATGAAGAGTGGCCCCCGCTTGCCGCAACTGGAGAAAGCCCTCGCACAGAAACGAAGACCCAACACAGCCATAAATAAATAAATAAATAAATTTAAAATGTCCCTTCCTTGACTCCAAAAAGATATCCAATCAAGGAGGTGTGGGAAAATTTATCAGGTATTATTACCATCTACTGAATAGTATTTTATAGAACAGAGTTGATGGGGAAAACAGGAAATGCTCCGTTGTTAATTGAACACTTGTATGGACAGTTTAAGAGCACAGACAACCTATTTCTTAGACAATCTATAGCATTTAAGTTGTAGTTTACCAAAATCAAGAGTCTAAGGCCAATAATTCAAACAAAGAGAAATTATGCAACTAAGGTATTCCTGTATGCATAGGGCCTCTTCCACAAAGGTGGAACTAGAGATTCAAGTTGAAAACACACAGGATTATGATCAATAATCCTATTAAGAATTATTAATTAATCCTGAACACAAACATAATATCCCCAAATAGTCTATTGGGGTTAGAAAAGTTTCTACATGGACTGTTTTAGCTCCTAAAAAGGGCCATCTTTTGTAATCAAATCATTAATGATTTCAAAGGAAGTGGTTCTGATATGCTCTTTATGTTATTAAAAGGCATCAGAATAATATAAGGTAGTTGAAGTGCAATGATTTTTTTAAATTGAAATACAGTATAGTTGATTTACAATGTTGTGTTAGTTTCAGGTGTACAGCAAAGTGATTCAGTTATATACATATATATATATATATTCTTCTGCAGATTCTTTCCATCATACCTTATTATAAGATATTGAGTGTAGTTCCCTGTGCTATACAGTAGGTCCTTGTTGTTTTCCTATTTCATGTATAGCAGTGTGTATCTATTAATCCCAAACTCCTAATTTATCACCCCTCCCCCTTTGATAACTGTAAGTTTGTTTTCTATGCCTGTGAGCCTGTTTCTGTTTTGTAAATAAGTTCATTTGTATCATATTTTTAGATTCCACATATAAGTGATATCATATATTTGTCTTTTTTTAAATAAATTTATTTATTTATTTGTTTATTTTTGGCTGCATTGGGTCTTCGTTGCTGCGTGTGGGCTTTCTCTAGTTGTGGCGAGCAAAGGCTACTCTTCTTTGTGGTACTCAGGCTTCTCATTGCGGTGGCTTCTCTTGTTGTGGAGCACGGGCTCTAGGCATGTGGGCTTCAGTAGTTGTGGCTCACAGGCTCTAGAGCACAGGCTCAGTAGTTGTGGCGCACGGGCTTAGTTGCTCTGTGGCATGTGGGATCTTCCTGGACCAAGGCTTGAACCCATGTCCCCTGCATTGGCAGGCAGACTGTTAACCACTGCATCACCAGGGAAGCCCCCATATATTTGTCTTTCTCTGACTTACTTCACTTAGTATGATAATCTCTAGGCTCATTATTTAACTTTATTTCATTAGAGAATCAAACTTTGTTTTAAAGAATTGTGTATTGAGGAAATTTGCACAAGCCTCTTAGATAGCCTCATCCACCAGAGGGCAGACAGAAGAAGCAAGAAGAACTACAATCCTGCAGCCTGTGGAACAAAAACCACATTCACAGAAAGACAGACAAGATGAAAAGGGAGAGGGCTATGTACCAGATGAAGGAACAAGATAAAACCCCAGAAAAACAACTAAATGAAGTGGAGATAGGAAACCTTCCAGAAAAAGAATTCAGAATAATGATAGTGAAGATGATCCAGGACCTCAGAAATAGAATGCAGGCAAAGATTGAGAAGATGCAAGAAATGTTTAACAAAGATCTAGAAGAATTAAAGAACAAACAGAGGTGAACAACACAATAACTGAAATGAAAAATACACTAGAAGGAATCAATAGCAGAATAACTGAGGCAGGAGAACAGATAAGTGACCTGGAAGACAGAACGGTGGAATTCACTGCTGCAGAACAGAATAAAGAAAAAGAGAATGAAAAGAAATGAAGACAGCCTAAGAGACCTCTGGAACAACATTAACTGCAACAATGTGTGCGTTATAGGGGTCCCAGAAGGAGAAGAGAGAGAGAAAGGACCAGAGAAAATATTTGAAGACATTATAGTCGAAAACTTCCCTAACATGGGAAAGGAAATAACCACCCAAGTCCAGGAAGCACAGAGAGTCCCATACAGGATAAACCCAAGGAAAAACACACTGAGACACACAGTAATCAAATTGGCAAAAATTAAAGACAAGGAAAAATTATTGAAAGCAGCAAGGGAAAAACGACAAATAACATACAAGGGAACTCCCATAAGGTTAACAGCTGATTTCTCAGCTGAAACTCTATAAGCCAGAAGGGAGTGGCATGATATACTTAAAGTGATGAAAGGGAAGAACCTACAACCAAGATTACTCTACCTGGCAAGGATCTCATTCAGATTCGATGGAGAAATCAAAAGCTTTACAGACAAGCAAAAGCTACGAGAATTCAGCACCACCAAACCAGCTCTACAACAAATGCTAAAGGAACTTCTCTAAGTGGGAAGCACAAGAGAAGAAAAGGACCTACAAAAACAAACGCAAAACAATTAAGAAAATGGTAATAGGAACATACATATCGATAATTACCTTAAACGTGAATGGATTAAATGCTCCAACCAAAAGACACAGTCTTGCTGAATGGACACAAAAACAAGACCCATATATATGCTGTCTACAAGAGACCCATTTCAGACCTAGGGACACATACAGACTGAAAGTGAAGTGATGGAAAAAGATATTCCATGCAAATGGAAATCAAAAGAAAGCTGGAGTAGCAATACTCATATCAGAGAAAATAGACTTTAAAATAAAGAATGTTGCAAAAGACAAGGAAGGACACTATATAATGATCCAGGGATCAATCCAAGAAGAAGATATAACAATTATAAATATATATGCACCCAACATAGGAGCAGCCCAATACATACGGCAACTGCTAACAGCTATAAAAGAGGAAATCAACAGTAAGACAATAATAGTGGGGGACTTTAACACCTCACTTACGCCAATGGACAGATCATCCAAAATGAAAATTAATAAGGAAACACAAGCTTTAAATGACACAATAGACCAGGTAGATTTAATTGATATTTATAGGACATTCCATCCAAAAACAGCAGATTACACTTTCTTCTCAAGTGCGCACGGAACATTCTCCAGGATAGATCACACCTTGGGTCAGAAATCAAGCCTCAGTAAATTTAACAAAATTGAAATCATATCAAGCATCTTTTCTGACCACAACGCTATGAGATTAGAAATCAATTACAGGGAAAAAAACATAAAAAACACAAACACATGGAGGCTAAACAGTACGTTACTAAATAACCAAGAGATCACTGAAGAAATCAAACAGGAAATAAAAAAATACCTAGAGACAAATGATAATGAAAACACAATGATCCAAAACCTATGGGATGCAGCTAAAGCACTTCTAAGAGGGAAGTTTATAGCTATACAAGCCTACCTTAAGAAACAAGAAAAATCTCAAATAAACATTCTAACCCTACACCTAAAGGAACTAGAGAAGGAAGAACAAACAAAACCCAAAGTTAGCAGAAGGAAAGAAATCATAAAGATCAGAGCAGAAATAAATGAGATAGAAACACAGAAAACAATAGCAAAGATCAATAAAACTAAAAGCTGGTTCATTGAGAAGACAAACAAAATTGATAAACCATTAGCCAGACTCATCAAGAAAAAGAGGGAGAGGATGCAAATCAATAAAATTAGAAATGAAAAAGGAGAAGTTACAACAGACACCGCAGAAATACAAAGCATCCTAAGAGACTACTACAAGGAACTCTATGCCAATAAAATGTACAACCTAGAAGAAATGGACAAATTCTTAGAAAGGTATAACCTTCCAAGACTAAACCAGGAAGAAATAGAAAATATGAACAGATCAATCACAAGTAATGAAATTGAAACTGTGATTAAAAATCTTCCAACAAACAAAAGTCCAGGACCAGACGGCTTCACAGGTAAATTCTATCAAACATTTAGAGAAGAGCTAACACCCATCCTTCTCAAACTCTTCCAAAAAATTGCAGAGGAAGGAACTCTCCCGAACTCATTCTATGAGGCCACCATCACCCTGATACCAAAACCAGACAAAGATACCAGAAAAAAAGAAAATTACAGACCGATATCACTGATGAATATAGATGCAAAAATCCTCAACAAAATACTAGCAAACAGAATCCAACAACACATTAAAAGGATCATACACCATGATCAAGGATTCTTAAATATATTCAAATCAATCAATGTGATACACCATATTAACAAATTGAAGACTAAAAACCATATGATCATCTCAATAGATGCAGAAAAAGCTTTTGACAAAATTCAACACCCATTTATGATAAAAACTCTCCAGAAAGTGGGCCTAGAGAGAACCTACCTCAACATAATAAAGGCCATATACAACAAACCCACAGCAAACATCATTCTCAATGGTGAAAAACTGAAAGCATTTCCTCTGAGATCAGAAACAGGACAAGGATATCCACTCTCGCCACTATTATTCAACATAGTTTTGGAAGTCCTACCCACGGTAGTCAGAGAAGAAATAGAAATAAAAGATTCCAAATTGGAAGAGAAGTAAAAGTGTCACTGTTTGCAGATGACATGATACTATACATAGATAATCCTAAAGATGCCACCAGAAAACTACTAGAGCTAATCAGTGAATTTGGTAAAGTTGCAGGATACAAAATTAATGCAAAGAAATCTCTTGCATTCCTATACACTAATGATGAAAAATCTGAAAGAGAAATTAAGGAAACACTCCCATTTACCATTGCAACAAAAAGAATAAAATACCTAGGAACAAACCTACCTAGGGAGACAAAAAACTGTAGAAAACTGTAAGACACTGTTGAAAGAAATCAAAGATGATACCAACAGATGGAGAGATATACCATGTTCTTGGATTGGAAGAATCAATATTGTGAAAATGACAATACTACCCAAAGCAATATACAGATTCAGTACAATCCCTATCAAATCACCAATGGCATTTTTTACAGAACTAGCACAAAAAATCTTAAAATTTGCATAGAGACACAAAAGACCCCAAATAGCCAAAGCAGTCTTGAGGGAAAAAAAACGGAGCTTGAGGAATCAGACTCCCTGACTTCAGACTATAGTACAAAGCTACAGTAATCAAGACAATATGGTACTGGCACAAAAACAGAAATATAGATCAATGGAACAGGATAGAAAGTCCAGAGATAAACCCGTGCACATATGGTCAACTAATCTACGACAGAGGAGGCAAGGATATACAATGGTGAAAAGACAGTCTCTTCAATAAGTGGTGCTGGGAAAACTGGACAGCTACATGTAAAAGAATGAAATTAGAACACTCCCTAACACCATACACAAAAATAAACTCAAAATGGATTAGAGACCTAAATGTAAGGCCATGCACTATAAAACTCTTAGAGGAAAACATAGGAAGAACACTCTTTGACATAAATGACAGCAAGATCTTTTTTGATCCACCTCCTAGAGTAATGGAAATAAAAACAAAAATAAACAAGTGGGACCTAATGAAACTTCAGAGCTTTTGCACAGCAAAGGAAACCATAAACAAGACGAAAAGACAACCCTCAGAATGGGAGAAAATATTTGCAAATGAATCAACGGACAAAGGATTAATCTCCAAAATATATAAACAGCTCATTCAGCTCAATATCAAAGAAACAAACACCCCAATCCAAAAATGGGCAGAAGACCTAAATAGACATTTCTCCAAAGAAGACATACAGACGGCCACGAAGCACATGAAAAGATGCTCAACATCACTAATTATTAGAGAAATGCAAATCAAAACTACAATGAGGTATCACCTCACTCCTGTCAGAATGGGCATCATCAGAAAATCTACAAACAACAAATGCTGGAGAGGGTGTGGAGAAAAGGGAACCCTCTTGCACTGTTGGTGGGAATGTAAATTGATACAGCCACTATGGAGAACAATATGGAGGTTCCTTAAAAAACTAAAAATAGAATTACCATATGACCCAGCAATCCCACTACTGGGCATATACCCAGAGAAAACCGTAATTCAAAAAGACACATGCACCCCAATGTTCACTGCAGCACTATTTACAATAGCCAGGTCATGGAAGCAACCTAAATGCCCATCAACAGACGAATGGCTAAAGAAGATGTGGTACATATATACAATGGAATATTACTCAGCCATAAAAAGGAACGAAATTGAGTCATTTGTTGAGACGTGGATGGATCTAGAGACTGTCATACAGAGTGAAGTAAGTCAGAAAGAGAAAAACAAATATCGTATATTAATGCATGTATGTGGAACCTAGAAAAATGGTACAGATGAGCCAGTTTGCGGGGCAGAAGTTGAGACACAGATGTAGAGAACGGACATATGGACACCAAGGGGGGAAAACTGCGGTGAGGTGGGGATGGTGGTGTGCTGAATTGGGCGATTGGGATTGACATGTATACACTGATGTGTATAAAATTGATGCCTAATAAGAACCTGCAGTATAAAAAAACAAACAAAACAACTAATACTAAACTTTCATTGGGTTATTTGTATGGAAATATGTTAATATAAATGTTTCAGACATTACATGAAATTTCTAAAAATCTTATATTTGTATTTGTATGGAAATATGTATGGAAATATGTTAATAAGAAAAATGTATACACTGATGTGTATAAAATGGATGACTAATAAGAACCTGCTGTATAAAAAAATAAATAAAATAAAATTCAAAAAAAAATTGTATATTATTTGCTTATTCAGACATCTCCTTTCTACATTCCTGGGAATTCTCTCAAATTCCTAGAAATCTGAAAATAAAAACATACACAACCTCATAATTTCTCAATTTGACAATGTGATTTTTGTTTCCAATATGTCAGTGATCACTAATAAAAACTTTCTTTTCCTTCGCTTGACATTGACTTTTACCTTCCCCCCCCCCCCCACAATCTCCTGTAGCAGTAGTTTCCTGATAGGATTCAAAAGAGGTATGTGGAGAGAAGTGTGTGCCAAGATTGGCAAGAATTCAGATGCTGCATTTGTTGCCTCTGTGAAACGGGTGCACCGTGTAGTCACATAATTGCGCCAATAATAATACCAGCGAAGTGACCAGGCATTCTTATCTTTAGTGACTGTTCCTGTTCTCGGAGTGTCACGGATGCTGTTGCCATTGCCCCAGAAATCTGCCTTTGGCATGTTGCTCGAACAGTGTCCTAAGCAACATAAAGACATTTGTGCCGCTGACATTTGTGTTTTCTGAACACTTAGGATGTGGATTTTTCTGTGAGCTTTAAAGCTCTGGAGAGTCTAAAAAGATTCGCCTCCTGGAGCCTGCTTGTTGCCTCATCCTGGACCCAGGCCTTGCTCCTGCTCCATGACTTGACTTTGTTGGATCTTGGCATTGACTCTGGCCAGCACCTAGTGACTGTCCCCTGAAATGCCCTTTGGTTTTACTGGAAGGAGGAACTACAAATAATAGTCGTGGGAACCTAACAGTTGCCAGAAGCCAGACTGACAAAGAAAACCATAAAGACCATGCAACAGCATGATGCCTAAAGTATCTGGCTTTTAGCTTTACCACCCTGGGCCTGTAACCTTTAGCTATAAATACATAGAGTAGGGATTTCATTGTACAGCATTTTACTTGTCAGAGAACAGAGTCGGAAGCACTTATTATTTACTGAAGGTAGGAAGCACTCTGATAGTACCTAAATAACATCTTTTTATGGGAATTCTCTTGTTTGCTTCTCACCAAACCATTTGATCATTTACTTTGAACAAAACTAAAAAAATTAGATGGCAGCAATAATCATTTGTCATGCAATTCAGATATTCTGGGTAGACCACTAAAAGTGTCAAATTTGTATTTATCCTCTATAAGTAAGCTCTTAGTTTTTCCTGAGTTTATTTTAAATTTTGATAGATATTTTAGTTTTTTAATGAAAACAATTCCAGCAGCTATTTTTTCATAAATATAAAAAAGAAATACTGTGAGTTGATTTTAAAGTTATCTTATTTGCCTTTTATTGTGTAAAAATTACCGTTATCTTCTTAAGACTCTGCTTGATTCTGTCCTTTAGTTATTTAAGTTGTCTCAAGTCAACTGTTAATAAGGGTAAAAAATAATGTTCAATAGACTGAGGAAGGGGAACTGGGTCACTTTTATTCTGGAGAAAAGTATAGTCCATAGAAATTAAAGGAATGTCAGCATTTACAGAATAAGCCTATTACATGGGCAGAGCTAAGCTACATGTAATGTATTTCCATATTCCTGTAACGTTCATTATTTAAAAGGTAACTAGAACTCATTTCTATTATTATACTTAATAGCATATTTTCTAGCATCATTACCCAGTTAAAAGTTATATTCTGCCTGGGAATTTACCTAAAATCAGTGAGATTTTGTAGATTTTAATTGTTATATGTTTTGGCATAAATGTATTCTTTGGAGAGGTGGCTGGCTAACTTTATTAAATAATTAATTTGATTTTTTTTTCTACTGCATAGTATTTTGAGTTAATAAGTAGGGTGAATGAAATCACTTTTTTTTCTAGGATTATTAGTAGGCCCTCTTCTCCGTAAAGAATGAAATAAAAAATTTAATCTGCACATGTTATTGCTCTATTCTACAAGTCTTTAGTCATGTGAATATATCACCTAAATTAGTGCACATTCATAAGATTTATAAAATGGTTTATTCTTATTCAATATATGCACACTTCTCATCCATCATTATTAATGTACTCATAAAATGCTACTTGGCTTTGGACAGGCACTAGCCTCCAAACTATAGTCTGTTCAGGGAATGCCTAAATTCCGAATTTTCCAAACTTATTTGATTACAGATGCCATTTTTGAACAGAATTTCACAGCGTTGGAATTTAATGGAACACCATTGAGAAAATATTTCCTTGAGGAAAAGACCTATGTGTTTAAACGAAATAGAATTTTGAAAGTATTATTCATAAAGTCATGCCTGTGCCTGAAGAGTAACTGAATTTGGATTTCATTTTCATAGTTCAAACATGTGCTATATTCTCAGGTATTTTACAGTGCATATCAAAGTAGGTAGCCACTGTCCCTGTTTTCATAATAACACTACCAACATCAAAATCACATGGGTTGGGCTTCCCTGGTGGTGCAGTGGTTAAGAATCCGCCTGCCAATGCAGGGGACACGGGTTCAAGCCCTGGTCCAGGAAGATCCCACATGCTGCGGAGCAACTAAGCCCGTGTGCCACAACTACTGAGCCTGCACTCTAGAGCCTGCGAGCCACAACTACTGAAGCCCGCGTGCCACAACTACTGAAGCCCGTGTGCCTAGAGTCCGTGCTCTGCAACAAGAGAAGCCACCGCAATGAGAAGCCGGCGCACCGCAGCGAAGAGAAGCCCCCGCTCGCTGCAACTAGAGAAAGCCCACGTGCAGCAACGAAGACCCAACGCAGCCAAAAATAAATAAATAAAATAAATAAATTTATTTTAAAAAAATCATATGGGTTACTAGATCATATGGGTTACTAAAATTTTTATATTAATATAACAATAATAAAAGCAAAATAATGTATGGAATTATTGAGGTGGGGAATTAATTGTTGAGACCCGGGGTCTGGCCTAATCTACTCTAAATAATTTAAATATAACTTCATTATTAGGGAGCTAAATGAACACTTCTCATGTGAGGTCACTATGGTTACTTTGTTTATTATTCATAGAATCACTCTGCCTTCCCAAACCTTGAGGTTTTAATCATTAGAAAAACATTTATTTTACTGACATCTGGTTCCCTTATTTCTATGGATTGCCACATCATACATAGAGGCATTCTAAAATTTCGAACGCCTTTGCTAAAAGCTCTTAAATGAAATATAGCTTTATTTTACTATTGTTAAGTAACTGACCAAATTTTGTGCAATCCTTGAGGGTTTTGTGGGTTTTTTTTTTTTTCTTTTTTTGCTTCATAGGAAACAAAGACATTTACGGTGTATTGCAGAAATATGAAGAAAAAAAATATTGGAACTATTCCCTGACATCTGTAACCCATTTTATCTTTCCTTTTACAGCTATAGCATTATAGCTTGTGGCCATGTCACAGAGTTGCTTAATTATCAATACCATTTATATGCTTATCTGCTAAATAGACTTCATAGATTTCCTTAAACACACGACTCAGCATCCCTAGATCATTTTCCTCACCATATTCTAAAGCTTTATTCCATATATCACATACTCAAACATTTGTTAAACTACATGGCTAACCAACATAGATTGCTATGTTATTTTATACAATAGATTTAAAAATACAGATGCTTAGTATTTTTTTGCTAATTGTGTTTCCATGTAAGCTCATTCCATCTTTTCTAGCATGACTGAGACCAATGAAATTAAAAATATTGTTGTACTCAATAATGGGGTTAAAAGATGAGTAAAAGTCACCTGCATTCAAGCCCACAACAAGGCTTCGTAAATTTTGACTAATGTTTGCCGGTCTACGGAAACAGCACACTGGACTTAGCTTCCACATTTCCTGTACCCTTCAAGGAAGGGTGAAAATAAAGATTATGCAAAAACTAATTCTTTGAAAGTAGAACGTTCCCCTCCAAGTCTAAAATGCATGACAGTTAACAGTACTAATTTTTCAGTAATCACACCCTTATTGTGTGTGATCTTCCTTTCTTAGTAGTGCCTCTGGTAATAAAGTACACATAGATATTAAGGTCGAGAACTTCCGAAGAGAAATGGTTGACTCTTGACCACTGACACCATCATCCCCATCTTCCTACCCACAACTCACTTTTTTCTTGGTTTTGTGGGAGTCACCTATCTACAATGAAATTTTGGTATAATAAGTGATATCTTTGATAGTAGAAATGCTGTTTTACTTGGAAGTTGGCTATGTTTTCTATGTAGAATTTTATGCTGATATAATTTTGTGATTTATATATATTTTTACCTGTTCCTATATATTCCCATTTACAACACCTGATTATGAAGAAAATTTTCATGGAAAGTTTATTTTATAAATCAAAAAAAATTTTTCAACTACCCTAAAAACTCTACATGTTAGATGTATCTAAACTGAGCATTTAAAGTCATTGAGTGACTTCTTACTTAAACATGAAGATTTTACCAGATACTTTCTATTGAAGTGGGCATTTAACCTTTACCTAATCTGATTTGTGAGGTAAACCCTTTTCCTTTTCAGATTTGTAGGATTCAAACAAAGGCAAATTTAAATTGCAGACTTGTATTGAAGACTTCCAATTTTACACACTCTGTCTGTATAAACTGAATCATTCACTCAAAGAAACTTAGAGGTTATTTAAGCACATTATTTCACCCCATGTATTAATCCTACTGAATCCATTAAAAGTGATTATCTAGCTTCAGTTGATTGCTTTGCAGGCATATAGTTACTTACCATCTTACAAGCAGCTCATATTTTTCTTAGCCAGCTTTGTTTGTTAGTAAATTTATTTTAATATTAACCTGAGAGGGAAAGTGCCTGTGAATTTTATTAATCTATGAATTGGAAACATTCACACCAGAAAGGCAGATCTTTGGCTCCCTGCTGACAGATCCTGAGGGAATCTGTCCCTTTCCACAGCCCTAGTGAGGATAGCCATGTGTACATCACATGACGTGGGCTGAGTAAATCAGAAATGATGGGCGCTGGAGTTGTAAGAAATCAGTAACTCTGATGTAGTGGCTATGTTGGCACGTGTGCAAATAGAGGAAGCTGCCAGGCAGAAGACAGAGCATATGCTCAAAAGAAGCAGTTACAATTACGTTATCATAATGACTTTCATTTATTGAGTGCCTACTGTCTCAGGCACTGTCCTAAGCCCTTTACATGCGTTATCTTGTTTAATCCTATAAGAAAAGTAGTTACTACTTTTTTACAAAAAAAGGAACCAAGCCACTGAGACATTAAGTGACTCACCACAGTTCACAAAGTTAGTAAATAATAGAGATAATGTTTGAGACTAGACACTCTAACCTCAGATTCCACATTTTATCACTTAGATTATACTCAGCATCTGAACCCGTTCAGGGCCCTAAAGAGACAGAGGAGGCAGCTGCCTAACAGCTCTACAGTTGAGTTCTGTGTTGATATTGTTTGTTTTTTTTTTCTCCCCTTTTCCTTAAGCTACACTGAGTGAATTTTGATTCCTTGCAGCCATAGATCCCTGCCCATGAAATGGATTTGATTATTCATGTTATTCTAGGTTTTGCCCGCATAAAGAACTCTGAGTGTTATAGATTCATTGCTGGGATTCTAGATGCAAAGCAGAACACATCAACTTGGAAATTACTGCTTCATATAAAAACCCTTTTTTTCTGAAAAGGTCCAAGTAACTACTGAATTTATAATGAGGTGTGTTTATGAAAAATTTGCACATGAAAGCAGCACAATGTGGTCTGCATTGGAATTAATATTAAGCACGAAGACATCAACCAAGTGGTCTTACCTATGGATTGAGAACAGTTTTCGCTATGTGGTGCTCAAGAAGTTATAACATTTCTCTTGGCTTTTTCATTAGTCGGGAACGTTGATGACGAAGGCCCTTCTAATCACTTCCTGTTCTCTGTTTTGCAAAAATATCTGTAATTTTACCACTATAAAAACAATATTGAATTAGACATGTGTGTCTTCTTTGGAAGGCACAGAAAACAGGAAATTGGCAAGAGAAAATGAATCAGAGCATGTGTAGCAGAGGAGAAAGTAGGAGGCAAACATTTGTGAGGAAGAGAAATCAAGTGTACAATAAGAATACATCTCAGGGGCTTCCCTGGTGGCGCAGTGGTTGAGAATCTGCCTGCTAATGCAGGGGACACGGGTTCGAGCACTGGTCTGGGAAGATCCCACATACCGCGGAGCAACTGGGCCCGTGAGCCACAATTGCTGAGCCTGCGCATCTGGAGCCTGTGCTCCACAACAAGAGAGGCCGCGATGGTGAGAGGCCCGCGCACCGTGATGAAGAGTGGCCCCCGCTTGCCGCAACTAGAGAAAGCCTTAGCACAGAAACGAAGACCCAACATAGCAATCAATCAATCAATAAATAAATTTTTAAAAAAATCTTAAAAATAAAAAAGAAAAGAATACATCTCAGAAGGGAATCACATTGGATTATTGATCAGAACATAAAATTATGTACAAAAGACCACCCCCTCCAAACTGGGAAAAATATTTATAATATTTTGTTGTTAGTCATAATATTACTTTAAAAAAATTACCCTTCACACCAATGTCTGAGTTTATGGCCTTTCGTCGGCTTTCCTTAGCTATGCAGTTGGCCCACTGATTGTATTTACAAACCCAGCCCAAACATATTCTGGTTTTGCAGGCCAATCTGAATAGAGGCAGAATATGTAATTAGTCTCTGCCCAGGAGTCTAGGAAGTGGTGAGGCTAAGCTGGAATGGGGTGCCCCATTACTGACAGTTGTGTCCTCTGATATTTAATATGACTTGAATGTCCCATTCTCTGTGCAGATGTCTAACACTATTCACCATGTATTAGAATTGCCAAGCTACTAATTGTTTTCCTCTCATTCTTAGATTACAAAGACCTTGAGAGGTGAAATCACGTCATAGTTTCTTGAGATCCACATACAGAGTGTTCCCCATTGTTTATTTCTTTCTGACAGACTGAGTCAACTTCTAGAATCATTCGCCCTTACACTGCCTTGTCTGAGTGTGAGCAAACTATCACATGTTACTGTTTGGTATTTTGTGGTACTAATTGATAGCTAGTTTAAACTTTTTTTGAAGTTGTTTAGTATTGTTATTGTTTTACCATATGCCAGAATAAAAGGTCAACATTCCTTTAATGCTTCTCTAACAATTTGGTTAAAACTAAGACAGTGCAAATTAGACCATTTGGGTATGTGGTGTGAGTGCAGTTTTGTTTCAGTGTTGAAGGTACATAAACATCAGTTTTACAAATTTGTTTTAATAAAATATGAAAACTTTTTTTCTACATAGAAGCTAGGAAAGTATGATTTTTTTTTTTATCCTGTCCATTTGGGGGAGGGTAAGGAAGTGGATGGTGCACAGAGAAATACCTATTCATGTTAATTCAGGGATGAAAATTTATCTTTGCTTTGAGGAAATTGCATTTTAGTTGTATTTTCAGTATTTCCTCATATGTTTATAACTTTATTTCCTTTACCATTCCATCCTCCAATCACACACGTCTTTATGTTCTCTGACTCTTCTGATTGAAGTAAATGTGAAATTAATGGCTTAGTCACCACATTCTACACTCAGAGTGAGAAGGTGGTATAAAGGTACTATGTGCCTCCCACGTATGTGTGCTCAAATAAGGTAAAGATAAATTGTTAAGTAAGCTAGAGAACTATCTTTTAATTAAGGATAAGCTAACATTAGAAGTATCTATTGAATTACATGTTCAAACATAATGATCAACCTGCTTATATGTTGCTGGGATGCTGTCCAAACCAGTATAATCTTCCTTCCAGGCTGAAAAGTATGTTGTTGTTCCCCTCTTACTCTTGGTGATTTAAAATAGAACACAGAAATCTGTCAAACATTTCAATCTAACCTACTCCATATATTGATAAGATAAATCAGGCTATAATTATTTTTTTCGGTCGTCAAAGAGAATGAAGTACCTAAGTCTTTTATCCATTTTTCTATGTGATTATCTTTTTGTTGCTTACAGTCTTTATATATCCCATGTATTCTATATATATATATAAATATTACAGATACCTTCCTTCAAATTAAGGCTTTCTTTTTCATTTTCTGTATAGTGTCTTTTGACAAATGGTTCTGAATTTTAATAGCTGAACTTATCAGTTATTTTCATCCTTTTTTGCTGGTTTGTTTAATCTATTACTCCTTGCTTAATACATCCCTTCCTGACCCCAAGGTCACAATGATACTAGCGTAAATGTCCCTCAGTACTGTCCAATAGACCTTTCTGCACTGGTGGAAATATTTCATACCTGGCACTGCCCAATGTGGTAGCCACTAACCACATGTTACTTTTGAGTACTTGAAATGTGAACAATGTGACTGAGGAGCTAAATTTTAAAATTTAATTTCAATTGATTTACATATACATTTAAATAGCCCCGTGTGGCTGTTGACTGTTGTATTGGCTAGCTGAGCTATGGCTTTGTTTTATCATGAAGGGTGATTCACCTTATGTTCATTTTTCTGCAGGGTGTGAGGGGAAAACCTAGGGTCATATTTTCCCATATGGATGACCAGTTGGCCTAGAACAACAGTTTTTTCCTACTGATTGATAATACCAGTTTTGAAATAAAAATAAATTATGTGTGTGCGTGTGTGTGTGTTTCCTGGCTTTCTGTTGTGTTCCTTGATGAATTTATCTACCCTGGTACCTGTGCCTCTCACTGTCAGGCACCAAAGCTTTATAATAAGCCTTGATATTTAGTCATGCTCTTCCCACTCCTTTGGTTCTATTTCAGAAATGACTTTGCCGTTCTAGGCCTTTGATCTTTCAATACATTTTAGACTCAGGTTTTCAAGTAAAAAAAAAAAATGGCATTTTTCATTGCATTTGAATCAATACATCTACTTGGCATTTTTATGATATTGAAACTTTCAATTCATGAGCGTGATTTATCTCTATTCATTCAGTTCTTCTTTCACGGGCTCCATTTGTTTTTAATCTATAAAGGATTTGGTATATTTTGTTGTATTTTAAAGGAAGAACTATATGTTGAAGATACTATGTTGTCTTTTTAAAACCACATATTCAAATCTCTCAAACGGGTAACATTAAGTATGATGTTACAGATTTTTGTTTAGTTTTTTGTTGTTTTTATAGATAGCAGATTGAGGAATTTTTCTTCAATTTTTAGTTTGGTAGAATTTTGAGATGATTTTAAAATTTTTCCTTTATTGTGGTGAATTACAGTAATTGGTTTTAAAATATTTACTTTATTATTTGTCTTTTGGCCCTCAGGTATTCAGAATTGAATTAAAAACTAATCATAATCTTTAGGTTGTGACATGCTCTCATCATTCATAGCTATGTTTAATTATTTGTTAACATAATGAAAACTAATGAACCCACCAACGAATTCAAGAATTAGAATATTAACAAAAATGTAAACTTACCTATGTGCATCTCCCTGGTCTCATTCTTTGATAGTTATCCACCCATCCCCCAACCCCTTCCCAGAGCTAACCACTATTAGAAGTTTTGTATTTATTATTCATTTGCTTTCTTTTTCTTTTGTTCGGTTTTAGTAAGTTATATTTGGGCAAAAGTTGTTTTTTTTTTTAATGTTTAGTTCTTGTACAATTCTTCGTGGTCTCTTACTGTTTAATTATATTTTAATCCTTTTCTGTTTAAAGCATACTCAATTTATATTTTCTGGTTGATAATTTTGCTATCTAATGTATTTATGGACCAGATTCTACTATCTGTAGTTTCTCCTGGTTCTTGCTTAATAATGCCTTGCAAATGAATATTACTTGGATCTTCATCATGCAAGAATTATTTGAAGCTTGGACTAAGCTGGATTTCTAGTTGAGAGAATTTGTATTTCCTTTTTCCAGGGCCTGGGACATTACCCAATACTATAAACTGTTTTTAGATGTTTGAACCACCTTGATAGTACGAAATTGGAGGGCAAAGTCATGTGAGGGATTACTGTTGGTTATGAATCCTCAGGTGATATTTTTTGTTCCCTGTCACCAGTGCCAAATTTAGAGGCAGACTGGTTCCTTTGCAGTTGCCAGCGGTGTATAGTGTGTGCGTCTGTGTGTGTGTGTCTGTGTGTGTGTAGCATTGCAAACTTGCAAACTTATTTCTGGTACAATGACGGTACAGTTTTATTGGGTCACAGGAGGGAGTATCACCTTTTAGACTTTCCATCTCTGGCTGACCTTGGGCCTTGTGATCTATTGCAACTCTTTGGGCTGTGAAACCCCAAGTCCAAGTCTACTTAGTTGATCAAATGTCCCAAGAGGAAACCTGAATAAAGTACTCTTCTTAACCACTTGGTTTCCACTTTCAGTTAGTTTCGTTTTCTGTATGTTTCTTACTTTCTTCTAGTTTTCCTGTTTTATGTACAATTTTTTAGTTGCTTTCAATGGAGGGATTTTTATACCATAAAGGACAGAGACTTGCACAAATTAACTCAAGTTGGAAACACAGGGGATTTTCTTGCAGCCTAATTTCAGAAAGTATAGTTAGATCTGACTGGAAGAGTAATGCAGCCCTGATCTTCCCCCATGGCCTACCGATTTTCCTTTCTGTGGCAGTGCTAAATGACCTCACACTTCTAGTGTCCAACACCATCCAACTGACTCAGTCTTTCCATGTATCACCTCAAATTCTTGAGATAGAAGATAAAATTGTCTTCGCCTCACCTATAGATGGTAGTATGGTGGTATACTATCTAAGGACAGCATGCCACAATGGTTAGAGCTTGGGTTCTGCAGCTAGACTGGCTGGATTTGAAGCTCAGCTCCAAATCTTGCTAGCCTTGTAATCTTGGGAAACTTCCTGTGACTCAATTTCTTCATCTGTAAATGGGGATGATAATAATATTACCTACCTCACAGTTGTAATGAGGGTTAAATGAGTGACTGCATGTGAAGAATAAAGAGCAAGAGCCTTGGATATAGTGGCTACTCAATAAGTATTAGTTATTTCTTTCTCCTTCTCACTCGATGTAAGCCCCGGTCTAATTGGCTATAGCCTGGGGTTAGGATCATGTGGTACCTAGGTATGTTCTACCTAGCAGGTCTACTTAGGTATGTTCCTTTATCATCATTGAGAAGCAGACTGAAAGAAAGGAAGGCAGTAGCAAATGTGCCTAATATAGATTGGTGAAATAGAAACAAAACAATTTGTCTGTTTGGGAAAAACATTTTTTAATATAGTTTGCTTTATATAAAAAATATACTTGAATGGTAGAATTGTTACCTAAAGAGACAGTTTTTTTTTTAAATTGGTGTATAGTTGCTTTACAGTGTTGTGTTAGTTTCTGCTGTACAGCAAAGTGAATCAGCTACATGTATACATATATCCCCTCTTTTCTGGATTTCCTTCCCATTTAGATCACCACAGAGCATTGAGTAGAGTTCCCTGTGCTATACAGCAGGTTCTCATTAGTTATCTATTTTATACATAGTAGTATATATATGTCAGTCCCAATCTCCCAATTCATCCCATCCCCCCCTTCTCCCCTTGGTGTCCGTACGTTTGTTTTCTATGTCTGTGTCTTTATTTCTACTTTGCAAATAGGTTCATCTGTACCATCTTTCTAGATTCCACATATATGCGTTAATATACGATATTTGTTTTTCTCTTTCTGACTTACCTCACTCTGTATGACAGTCTCTAGTCATATATACAGTGGAATATTACTCAGCCATTAAAAGGAAAGAAATTGGGGCATTTGTAGAGGGACAGATGTTTTTAAAAAATTACATTGACTGAGCTATATTATGTAACATGTTACACCTGGAAATTTTCCTGTTGCAATTAATCATATGCTTATTGACAATCTGCTGTGTATGAAACACTGTATTATATGGGAGGAGCAAAAAGGAGGTAAAAGCAGAATATGTTAGTAGGTGTAATTACAGATTATAGGAGTAGAATCATGAGCATTTTACAGAAGTGTCATTCTTTTCCTAAATATTTCTAGGAAAACCTTAAACATTTCAAGGAATCATTTTCACTGTCCTTTTAAGTTCCTCAGGTTTCTTTGTTTTTTGGCTTTTTTTTTTTTTTTTGATTGCTTTGTTTGTTTCTTAAGAGAAGAGCATGTAACATAAAAGTGAAGGTCTGGACTCAACCTAATTCCCCACAGATTAGTACATGCAGTTGTGTTCTGGGTTATTTCCAGGCCCTTGGTAACTTAAAAATGAATAAATAAAACTAACCATGATTTCATTTGTACGGTCTTTTACGATCAACCCAGTGTTTTCATTGATTCATCTTGTTAATTCAGTGAGGTGGATCAATGCAATAATTCTCTCCATTTTACGGATGAATACAACTGAGGGACTTTAAGTGACTCACAGTCACATAACAGATATGCAGGAGAAAGAGCCTGACTCAAACATAGGAGTTCCTGCTGCTTGCCAGCAACCAGTCCTGTCACAGAAATGAATATACTGCTGGCAGTGTGTTAGAGGGTGCTCCTGAGCTCAGAATTTTGCCTCTGGATTCAGGCTCACAGCTGATGACAACTTGGTCAGATTGAAAAACAGGGAAAGCAAGTCTGGTAAAAGCAAAAGGGATATAAATTGGAACAAGGACAGTTTTAACTCCTTTGACACTGAATAAAACATGTTTAAACTTTCCATCTGAATATATGTTATATGGGAGTTCAGTGTGTACCAACAAGAGACTTTGTTCTTATAACATTTATAAATGTTATTTAATATTGGTTTTTTTCTAGTCTCAAGAACATGGAGAGAATTGCTTGAAAGTACTTGACCTTTAAATGCAGAGTGTATAAATTAATTCATGTTATTACTTCAGCTGAGTTATCTTGTAAATAAAACTTTTCCCTCATTAAAATGGAAGCCAATCTTGCAATTCCCCATAGGTCTCATATCACTTACACCATGCTGTGCTTCATACATTGACCTGGAACCCAAGAGAATTTATGCACAGTTCATGATTTAAACCAGAAGTAATTTCCTGTGGCATTATGTCACAACATCAACTACGGAACCAAAATCCATTCTTTTTTTGTTTCATTAGAAAAATTTAAATAAATTCCTTCAGAAGTTCATAAAATTTGATAGGCCACTGTTTAGAGTTCTTGCACTGTATAAAGTGCAAATCCATTTCTTATGTAAACCGTGTTATCATGCAGTTATCTATATATGTGAGTGTACCAATCTTTTGATTTTTATTTATTTATCTTTATGTCTGATGTTTGTCATTAATTTTTCTAGAGAGAAACTTTAGCTTCCTGAGGAAAAACTTCTTACCTTGAAGTAATGAAATATTTTTGCTCACAAAGCTTCAGAGAAAGTAAGATTAAATATGGGGACTTTCTCTGGATAAATTTGTCATCTTTAATCAGTTCCTGCTCTTTTTTTACATTTTTGTACATTTAGACAATCTCCCTCCCTGCCTTGGTCTTTTTCCCAGACTTTGCTTTTTCTATCACCTAACACTGTTTATTTCCAAAACCTCTGCTGTTTTTCTTTCCTTGCTCATAATTTCAGTGACATGTCTGTCTTCAGAGTTTCAGCTCCGCCCTCTAAGCTGGTGGTTTCTGAGCCTACAGCCCTTACCCTGACTGATCCCTTGCTGCAGTCCTGCATGGCCATTGCCTGTATGATGTTCTTCCATTCATACTGTGCCAGTATTGCAAATCCATTAATATCCACCCAGTCTTCCACACTGGGAACACAAGGTCCTTCTTGACATTTCTTACCATCTAGTACAACCACATTTTCATCAAACCCTTAAGACTCAAGCTATATCCTTGAATCCAACATTTCTTCCCATTCTTGTTGCCACTGCTTTAGTCGGTAACTTTACCATCTTCTACCTGAACTACTCCGCAGTTCTTCCCTGCACTTTGTAATTCTCCCCATTGCCCTGAAAGCAATTTTACTGAAAAACACATCTGATCCTATCTTTCTCATGCTTAAAAACCTATAGAGACCTCCCTTTACTGTTGTGATTCTTAGCTTTCCTTTTGCTGTCAAGCACCATCGTATGTTTCCAGTCTCGATTCCTGCTCCTTCTGAACAAGCATCCAATGATTCAGGGCCATCGTTTGCTACATCAGGAATCATACCTTTGAACATTCTGCTCTTTGTATCTGAAATGACTTATTCTTCTTCTCCAACTGAATGTCTTTCATGCCTCAGTTCAATTCTCATTTCCTCTATGAAATCATGCCAGAGTCCCATAGGAAGCATTTATTGCTTTCATAGGAACTTAATCTACCCCTGCTGTAGCTTTTATCACATTTGACTGTAATTATATGCTTATATGTCTATCTCCTCCACTATGTAGTGAGGAGAAAAACACATCATTTCTTTGTGTGTGTGTGTATATTTTAACCCAGCACCTAGCTTAGGGCCTACCATATGGGATGTCCTCAGTAAATAATAACTGAATAAATAAATGAATCAATTAATTAATGTCCCACCCAGCATTCAGATTAAATTTTCCCATACTTAGGTTAGAGATATAAATAACTTTTTAAGACTACATTGATTCTCAAAAGACTCTTCTCTATCTTCATTTATATAACAATTTGTTTGTTAGTTGGTCTACTTACCTATTTATCTGTCTTAGCTCAGGCTGTTATAATAAAATACCATAAACAGGTGGCTTAAACAACAGACAATTATTTCTCACAAATCTGGAAGCTGGGAAGTCCAAGATCAAGGTGCTGGCTAATTTGATTTCTGGCATGAGCCCTGTTCCTGGCTTGCAGATGGCCATTGTCTTGCTGTGTCCTCCCATGATGCATGCACACGTGTGACTGAGACTGGGAGCTGGAGCAGGAAAGGGAGAGGGAATAGATAGATATGGTTTTCTGGTCTCTTCTTATAGGGGCACTAATCCCATCCTGAGGACCACCCCACCCATGACCTCATCTAACCCTAATTGCCTCCTAGTGGTTCTACCTCCTAATATCCTCACATTGGGAATTTGGGGGGAACAGAGACATTTAGTCCATAACATTTTTCATCTAACTGTATCTATCTGTCTCCATTTCAGCATTATACAGTGATAGAACAATACTTGGAGAACTCAGATTTCTCAAATGATAATCAAATTTTCTATCCAGAAGCTATATGCCTAACTATTAAAATGATATGCTCTTCTCGTACTTGTTTAAAATATTATATTATGACCAGTGTACCTATTACATATTAAACTACAAAAATTATCTACTCATAAGTAATAAAATGAAAGAAAATAAATTCATTTTTATGAGCAACTTTAAAATGGAAGTAGTTGATGGTATTTATAAGTTGTTGCTATAAAAACCTTTTGCTACAAAGCATTTAAGAATGTGTGCCGGGCTTCCCTGGTGGCGCAGTGGTTGAGAATCTGCCTGCTAATGCAGGGGACACGGGTTCGAGCCCTGGTCTGGGAAGATCCCACATGCCGCAGAGCGGCTGGGCCCGTGAGCCACAATTACTGAGCCTGCGCGTCTGGAGCCTGCGCTCCGCAACAAGAGGGGCCGCGATGGTGAGAGGCCCGCGCACCGTGATGAAGAGTGGCCCCCACTTGCCACAACTAGAGAAAGCCCTAGCACAGAAACGAAGACCCAACATAGCAATCAATCAATCAATCAATTAATCAATAAAAAAAAAAAAAAAAATCTTTAAAAAAAAAAGAATGTGTGCCTATGTAGAATTTCTTCAACTTCAAATTTTATTGTCATTTCCCAAATATGCTTATATGCCTTTCTGCATCCAAACTTTTGATCTCTGAATTTAGTATATTTTCTTTTGCAGTCTGTATCTATTAATATTTAGCCTGTCCTTCAAGGGTAGTTCAAATTCCACCCTTTTCAATACTGTCTATCCTGATGACCCCAGCTAGAATAATCTGTTTTCCCTTTTGAATTTTCATGGCATTCCCTGATTGAATAATGTTTTTGGAACTCATATATTATCTTACTTTTCAACTTTCTATGCATTGCATGTAAACTTTCTGAAGAAAAACATGTTTACACCTTTCTATGGTATGCAATAGTCACTAAAGTGTCATACACCGTAGGCCCAGATCATCAATTGTTGAAATAAGGGACAAAGGAGGGAGAACTGGATTAACTTTGTGGGAATTGTGATACCTCATGGCTCTCCCAGCCTTCTCTTTTTATACACCACTGATACTCCAGCAGAATGATGGCTCCCTGCTGTGGTCTCTTTCCTTGATGGGGTGCATTTCCTCTTTGGGAAGCTCATAGTCCTTGCTTTACCTTGAACGTTATTATGCTTAACATCAAGTGGCATATATTGGTGGAACACTCAAAATATGAGCAGATTTTCTGCCTTTCATAGGTTAAAATGTAATACAGAACATTCTTCAGATAGCAGTATTTTGACATAGTTGGAAGATAATACTTAAGAAGCACTGTTTACCAGTGTTACGAAAATTGGCACCTTGCTAAACCTCTTTGGAGCTGTTTCCTTATCTGCAAAAGGCAGGTGGTGAAACCTCTCTTAGCAGGATTGTTGCTGTTGAAAGAAACACACATAGAGGTTACTTGGCTTATACTGGGTGCTCCAAATCAATCAGCTCCTTTCTCCCAACTAATGGCTATGGACTAAACAGTGAAAATGATTCTTACTTAGCATAGAATCAGCTAGCACTATGAGAAAACTTAACATAGTAGTTTTGTTACCTCGAGTTTTGAAAGTTATGTTTATGGAATATACATGCATTTAATCTTCAATGATTTTTTCACGATAACTGTTTCGTAATAAACTTGTAAGATCAGAACTGCATCTTTCCAGGTGCTAGTTAAACATTAAGCTAATTCTCTGATAAGAGGATTAAATGATTAAAATCAGTGGTTTCTTGGTATCCATGAGGGAAAGCCTTCAATTTCCTTTTTGTCAAATCACATATTTAGAAACTAAATATATAAGACATTTGTTTCGAGGACAAATAGCTGGGAAATTTGATTGTATGTGTATTGTATCCTTTTTCAATAGAAGATATTTATAGCTATGTATTAATTACTTAGGTAGTCAGTTTATTTTTGGTTAAAATTGAAAATTAGAAATTTTGAATTCAGACTAGTTTTAAGGTTGAGGGTGAGGTAGAGAGTGATGGAAATGTGTTTTCATGCTGCATCAGTTTGGCTTCCTGAAGAGTTTGACATACTACAAGGCTATTTCTTCAGCTTTTATTAGGAATTGGATTTATTTTCTTCCTGAGTTTAGGCTCATAGCTCAGGCAAAGACATAAGCTCTTCTGCTGCTAGAACAGGTCTTTGGGAAGAAAATATATTCCATTCTGTGCTTTTGTTTATAGCAAAATGTCAAGTCAGTTACCTACTGAACACAAACCTCAAGAATTCTGGGATCTCAAACTTGAAATAGATGGACACATCTGCCAGGAGAAGAAAATTGGTACTGGATTCGACAAGGCCTAGTAACGCAGTGTTATATTTAGATTCAGATAGCCAACAGGAAACATTATGGTTCATGCTATTATGTATTATTGTATATAACTGCCTCGTTGATCCAGTTAAAACATATATTGAGTTCTCTACATGTTCAAAGCACTGTTCTACATAGAGATTCTCGGGAAAGTAAATATAAAGAAAACCTGATTCATGACTGTAAGGAGGTTAAGTCAGTGTGTGTGTATTTGTGTGCATGTTTATATGTGTGGGTGGGGGAAGGTAGGTCAGGGATAGGGAGAATTAAAAAGGCAAATAAATGACTATAGTGTAATATAAGATACAGAGAAAGATACACAAGAGAGAGAAACAGATCTGAGAAGGGAGGAGTCACATTTTGATGGGAAGGTACCCTTGCATCTGCGCCTTAGAGGTAAACAGGGTGAGTGAGAGATGCACCAGCAGAGGGAAGGCTGGGGCCTAAGTACAAAGGCCAGGAAGGAAAGGGTCGAATTCATTGAACTTCATTGTAGGCTATGTGGATGGGAGTAAAATGGATTAAAGCTACATGGCAGAATTTGGTATTATTTCACTATGAGAGACGTTAGATTTAACAGAGTGTGATTTTAAATTTGTAACCTAAAGTGGAAAAGGGAGGGAATCATGTTTCCAACCCTGATCTTCTTTAGATTCTTTAAACCAGTCTGGGTTTCTCAGCCTCAGTATTATGGGTATCTTGGATTGGATAATCCCTTTTATAAGGATGTTTAGAGGCAACCCTGGCCTCAACCCAGGACTGGGATTAGAGGGAGGCAAGGGAGGCAGGTAAGCCATGGTTTTAAGGAGGCACTCACTCCCAGGGCCCTGTGAGCTTTAATCTTGTGTCTGGGTGACCCTAAGGGTGAGTGAGTGCCTCCTTAAATTTTGAGCCCCAGGCACCTCCCATGCCTGCCACAGTCCTGGCACTGCCTCCATCCACTAGAAGCCAGTAACACCCTCCCAGTTGTGACAGCCAAATAAGTCTCCAAAAACCTCCCAGGTTAAGAAACACTGCAGTCTTAACTGGAATAACTCAGCAGATTTCTTTTTCATTTGTAAAATGCCAAGAGGAGCAGCCAGCAGTGTGATGGAATTCAACTGAAAGATAGCAGCTAAATACAGGTACAGTTTGGGCTGAGACACACTTGGGGAGTAAGATTTGAAGAGAGAGCTGTGGGAAGAAGCTGCTGTGATTAATGGGCTGATAGGCATTGGCATTAGGAAGAGACAAGAGTTTGTATGAAAGTTACCTGAAGGTGAAGGATCCATTCTGCTGTTAATAATATACCTGACTTCTAGGCCTTGGCTGCACTGAAGAATAATAATTCTGCTGTCAATCTTCGGGTCGATATGACAAGACTTCCAAGTATGTTTTCCTGGTGCTCATATAAATGCTCAAAAAAAGTCTACAGCCTGCTTGTACTTTATTTTCTTTTTACAAAATTAGGCTGTCTTCTTGGTTAATACGTCACTGTGCTCATATTTGCTGTTATCAATTCTACTCTATTCTGTTTTCTTGGGCTCTGGGGAAGCTGTGGCACTTGGTATTGTGCAGTTTGTGCAGTGTGGTTGCCAAGATTACAGATACATCAGACCCTAGTGGACTACTAACCATATCAGTTACTATGAGATCACAAAGGCACGTAATATTGTGTGTATTTTCATGGTAGGGGTTAAATACAAGTGATATGGTTAATTAATGTTTAGCAGTAGAGTTTAAAGCCTGAAATTCCAGGTGTCTCACATTCAATAATGTGTCAACAGCACATAGCTCCATATATTTTTGTGGCACTTAACCACAAAAGTTGGTATGTGATAATAATAACAACAGTTGAGTCTTATAGCTCACTAACATCTACCAGGTAGTGTCCTATGTGTTTTATTTGCATTTATTGTTCCAATAACCTTTGGTGGTGGCTAATATTATTATCTCCATTTTATGGATATGGAAACTAAACTTAACCAGTTTCATTAACTTGCCCACAGTCATATGGTTAGGATCACTTGATTCCAGATCTGCCAACTCCTGAGTACATGTTCTTAAATATTGCTTCAGGGCTACCTGTAAATGACCTTGTAGGTTGTGCAGGGCACAACTCCAGGTGTCCGCATACACATTGTACACATTGTGAGTGCTCCAAGACTGTCCTGGTAGGTGCACACACAAAGAAGTGAATTCTAATGCTTTTAAGTGTTATTTACTTTTACATTTTTATTGCATGGTATACAGTGAGAGATGGGAACCTGGGCAGGGATTTCTTTCCCTCCCTCCCTCCTTCCTTTCTCCCTTCCCCCCTTCCCCCCTTCCTTCCTTTCTCCCTTCCTCCCTCCCTTCCTTCCTTCCTTCCTTCCTTCCTTCCTTCCTCCTTTCTTTCCAGCAAGGACATGCCTGGATGTAAATTCCATTGAGGAAAGGAGGGAATTCAACTAAAAGGTTGTTTCTTGCCTATTGTTATTTCCCATATTCTAGTGCAGCTAATGCTCTTAGGAGAATGAAACTACCCCTTTAGAAGTCCTCCTTCAGGTAGTGTTAGTGAAAATCGTATAATGCCACCCATTCTTTTTCTGAGGCCTGAGGATAGAATATTCTCTCACTATTATTTATTATTGTCATGAAGCCATTAGCTTTTGCCATTAGAAGCTATACTTATACTAAAGGTGTTACAGCTGGATGTATGAGCTCCAAATTCTCATTACATGCTGCTGACCTCTCTCTCCCTATAAATCTCAGCTTGGAGTTATCAGCCTTCTACTTGTTGGCTCTAATTGGAAAGTTCTCTGCTATATCCAGGTACAGAATGTACTATCAGAGCTTGAATTTCTGCCCCTTATTAACATTGCCTTTGTGACTTATTTCCTCAATTCTCTTTCCATTGGCAATCCGGCTGAAACAAATTCCTCAGTTTTATATACAAAGTGAGCTTGTGGTAGAACACATTACAAATCATGCAGTGCAATAAATGAGAGCACAGTCTAATACTTTTACCATTAGAGAATATTAAAATGTCCTTTACTAATTAATTATTGCACACCATTTTTTCACTTAATAATTTAGAAATAAATTCATGCATTTTTCAGCAGTTTGAAACTCATTTTACAGTTGAAAATACAAGTGTCAAGTATGCAATAGGAAATTTCATGAAGAGTTTGTGAGGAGTTGTGTTATAATTTCCTGAAACCTACCTACACTTCAAATGGTTTCTAATTTTATGGATATGGAAACTAAAGACTTTTGTGTAATCCAGAGGTGGCAAAGGGAATGTTTGTGACTTGATTCATCTATCCATCAGGAAAAATATTTCCTGAGAGAATCCTTTAGATTTCCCATATATTTAAGCTGGTGAATTTTCCAATGGTGTATCATTATATCCTTTTTTTGAAGTAGGAAGCCTATATACCATACTTAGAAACTCTTAAACACTCAAACATTTCTGTTCTAGGTTCTTTACATATGTTAATAATGACATACTAGAAATCAGTGTTACTCAGAAAGATTCATCTTAAGTGCATACTTAGAAGTATTTTTGTCTTCAGTAGATATTTAAATATTTAAACAGTTACTTCTCAAATTTCAATCAAAAAGCACTTACTCTGAAATAATCGTGTAGGGTATGCTGAATGTGAGTTTTGTTCTCCTTAGGTTTTAATTTATTTTTTCTATTAAAAATTGATTAAACAGTTTTCAAATAAATGAAGCTCAAGCTTCATGAGGCCATGAGGTAAAATGATCAAAACTGTATAATTTCTAAATTAAAATCTATGTAGAATTATGATACTTCCAAGAAATTAAACACGAATACTTCCTTTTTCCTCAAATGAACTTATTTTCCCCAGCGTTAATATCAAGAAACAATCAAATAGGACAAATTTTAATTTAGAAAAATCTTCATTATTGAAGTTTGAGGTTAAATAATCATCCTCTTTTTGCTAATGTATGGAACAAAATTTTTCCAGGCCTTTTCTGATTAAGGTATTCTACAGAACATTTAGACTATGTGCTTCTCTTATATTTGGTGACAAAACATGTGTACAAAATAGGAATTTATTATTGGATGTTGTTACTTTCAGAATTATAGGGGTGCTGGGCAAATTCAGCTGAAGAGACAATAGGTATATTAAAAGATCAACTGAGGCATATTAAAATTCTTAAGAATTTGAGCAAAAAGCTATTGGAATTAGCACCAAACCAGAAGAGGTTAGGAGTGCTCCACCAACAGGAGCCTAGGAGACACTTTTATAGAGAAAAAGCAGAAGCAAAGTAAGGAAGTTGTTGGCTGGCCCTGGCTTACAGCCTATTGGCTGCTTGTGATTGGTTGTCTTTAGTGTTTTGGTTTCATAACCGTGAGGCACTTACAGGCATAGATTTTGGTTTGCGTACATAGACCTCCACAGCATTACAGCCACCACAGTCTAACGGCCTCCCTGTTGAATTAATTTAACAAGAAGTACCCACTTTGGATATGTATTATATTATGAATTTGATTGCATGGATTTAAGAGAGATTTCAGCTTTCATGTAGCATCAAACACACTGTGTTAATCCAAATGTTACTCTCTGAGCGCATAGACCTGACATTATTTTTCAGATAATATGTAGATTGTGAGAAAATAATTCCTGATTTTGAAAACTTAGAAAATTTTGTTCCTATTTCCAAAATGGATCTGTGCTAGTCAAGTACCACTGACCTCTTTGCTCATTTCTTTATATAGAAAATGGAGACCATGGTTAAGAATAGTCAGCTTCTACCTTTTGAGTATTAAAGAAGAAACTATCACCAAGTCACACCGCTCAATTGTAAATGTGGTCTTTTCTGGTTTAGTAGAAAGGTTATCTTTGCTTCAACCTCAGATTGCCCTTAGTAAAAGAAGCAGCTCCCATTCTGATCTTTTTGTGTGCACATTGGAAGACAAAGGAAGAAATGTGTCACAAATATTAAAAACTGTTAAAAGTGCATAAATTTAGGATACCACTAAATGTTAATCTGTAATCTGTAATACCCACATAAATGTCTCGGGCTCCAAGGACACTAACAGAATGCATTTGGGGACAAGAGAATTTTTTCCCCAAATACTTTTAATACAATAATAATCTGATATTTTATAGTGACTAGTCATTTCTGCCTCTTTGCCTCCCTGCTCTTTAATCATTCTATTTCTCCGTTTCCTCCGTCTTCTTTCTGTCTTGGCATTCCCCTATAAATAGGAATGTATTCTATTATCGTGGTCATTGCCTTTTTTTTTTTAAGTTGCCATTATTTTCCAATCTTGTGATTCTTATTTTATAGGAACTACAATTCTGGGTGGAGGAAGAATTTTAAAAATAAAGTTTTTAATAGTACTTCCTTTTCTGTTGTATTTCAGTGGGTTAATAACTTTTTCTGAAAAAAATATAATTGATAGTGCTATGTGTTATCAAGTGCTAAGCTGTCTGCAAGTGGTATATCATTTTATTGTTTCAATGACCTATGAAGTATTTCTATTTTGGAAAGGAAGAAACTTTGACTTTCAGAAGGTTAACTGAATTTTCCAAATTCACATAGCTTGTTAGTGGTTGGCCCAAGAAAAGACAGATCCTGACTCTTAATTCTTAAATATTCTGCAAGTAATTCTTGGATCTCTTAGAATTAAGCATTACTTAAATATTTTCGCAGTACATCAAGTATAAATATTGAAACCTCTTCCATGATAATCTTTTAGAAAAAAAAGTTTATACGTTTCTAAGAAAGTATACTAGAATCTCTGATAGCTGTGTTTGCTTATAATTAACATAGGAAACATAGTATTAAGTACTTGTATGAATATCAAATTATAAGAACAGCAAAAGTATTTTCATGTGTTCATATTTCTGTACCTTATCTATTAATACATGAGTTGCATTATATCTTGGTTGTTCACATGATCTGAATTAGCATAGTTCTGTTTTCAGCTTCAAATACTGATTTGGTAGTTTGCAATCCAATCCAGTTTTTATCTATCATTGGGAAGTATCAACTCAGTAATACACACTTGACCAAATTTTATAATCCTTTAGGCTCATGGGCTGTGACCTTGAAGCCTTTAAAAAATATGTTGGTTTTGTTTTCCAAAGATTCTTAGCAACTCCAAGACTTGGTCCAGGATTTGAAAGCTAATTTTTCATAATGCTCTTGCAATTCTTACCATCTTTCTTCGATTTTATCATTCCCTATCCTGGAAATTAGTCTTTAGTTTGCTCTGTTAGTTTTTGTTTGCTACAGTGTATTGTTGTGCTCCTGTCTTATTCCTCCTCTTATAATGTTCTTACAGATATTACTGTTTATATGCAATAAAACAAACACAAAAACAACCCAAAACTACAACACAAACTCTGTGATAGTGAGGGAGTTGAAACCATGCTGTATGACCAAAGTGATCTAGGAAAAGACAGTGTTGCCAGCAAAGAATGGCAGCCATTGTCACTGGCTCATTCTCATCATGGGCTTAAAATTCACATTTCTACTTACAGCACCATCAGCAGATGCTAACCCATATCTCAGCCTTGTGCCAAATTGAAATGCTTGTAAGGAAACTCAGAAATACTGCTAGAAACGAAGGAGGCGTTAGACTTATGCAATTTGTAAGCAGACCGAAAGGAAATTTGTGATTTACTCTTTGTTTTTAATATTTGACTTTTGGGGGAGGGTGGATTTCATGATTGCAACTTATACGTTCTATTTAAATTTTGGTGACTGTCCCTTTTTTGTCATTGGAAATAATATGTTAACTTGAACTCTGCACTCTGACAGAAAAAAACACCTTAGAATTTCATTTTTCCAAACATGGAGATTGTTCTTTTCATCTGCTACAAGAAATTAAATGACTGAGATTCTGAAAATAATGTAGTGCTTTCTCTAAAATACTCTTGGATTCCATCTACCCAAATAACACAAGGATCCATGCCACCGTTGGCTACTAAAGCCATTTATCATGCCAAATGTTTGCAATTGTGTAGGATTTATTTCAATGATTCTTTTTTTCTTTTTTACCATTTGACTGACAGATGTAATGAAAGTCATTGGCAGCCCCTATCAAAAACAAGTGCTGCTGTGTATTAACAACTGAAAATACCCCTTTCATCTTGGCAACCTAATAGAGAGCCTGATACTCTAAATGTCTTCTCAAAAAGAAAAAAAAAAAAAAAATTTTAAAAAGAATATTTTGGTGCTTAGGCAAAGTCTCCTCAGAAACCTTTAAACGTCTGTTGTACAGGTTTTTTGAGAGGAGCCGCGTGTATGAAAAATGACTTACATGGGCAAATTGAGAATTCTAAACAGGTTTCTAGTTGAACAAAACACTGAGGGCAACATTTGTATAGAAAAATTTTTTGGTATATGTTTGTTTATTTATTTATTTTTACAGTTGACCCTTGAACAACAGGGGTTTGAACTGCGCTGGTCCACTTCTACAGGGATTTTTTTCGATAAATACATACTAGAGCACTACACAACCTGTGGTTGGTTGAATCTGTGGATACGGAACCGCGGATACAGAGGAACTGCGGGTACGGAGGGCAGTAACTTATAAGTTATACTGAGATTTTCAACTGCATGGAGGCTCAGTGCCCCTAACCCCTCAGCATTGTTTAAAGGTGGATTGTACACACACGTATTACTTGAAACAATCTTGTATAAACTCTTTAAGCTTTTTCTCTGCCTTTAAATTGCAGCTGTGGTAGCTGCCAGGATACGTTGTAGTCAAATAGCACACACAAAGTATTTACTTAGGTAAATCTGTATCTAGCACCCACCTCGTCCATCTCAGAGGCCTTCCCCAATCACATTAGCTAAAAGAACCATTTCCCCCAACCCCTTATTCCTATGATACTTTTAAAAAAATTTACCTCATACAAAGCAATCCTTTTAATTTGTCCGCTTGTATCTTCTACTAGGGCAGAGTACAGTGTGTGTTGATTTTCTGCCAGAGTCTCCTGAGTCTAGTCTTATACATAACATGCATTCATGCACTATTCATTCATTCAAAAATAATTCTTAGTACTTACTTGTCTTGAGATGGGGAAAATGTGACGAACAAAAAAAAATGAAGTCCCTGCCCTTATGGGACACAAAACTCTTTGTATTAAAAAGTACATTTTTTTTGATAGTCCCAGATTTATTCTATAACTGTGCAATAGTTTCTAGGGCTCTTATTATATATGTGTCAGAATAGAAATAAAGCTAGTCTCTTTTTTTTTAATGTTCCCTTTATAACTTTTCTTCCAGGGAGTCACTTTAGCATGGGTAAACATTATCGGTTATCATTGTTTCTTACTTTCTCCATTTGTGAAAAGAGGGAGCCAATTCCAATGCTTTTCTATAGCCTAGGGCTTAATAAACCATTATCGATTGTGCTTTCCAATGTGTGTCAGTTTCCCTTTATAGAGAGCCTTTCTGGCCTTTTCCTAGGTGTTACTAATAAGGCTGTTTAGAGTTTTGTTTGGTGGGAAGATGTGCAGTAATACTAATAGTCCACCGTTTTGGAATATCAGTATTCTATCCAAGTGACCTGAAACACTGAATAAAAGTCTAACAAAACAGACGTTTCCTAATGTTGCTTTAAATGGTATTAAGAAAAAAATGTTTGAATTTACAGATTTTTTTTTAAATTAAATTTATTTATTTTATTTTTGGCTGCGTTGGGTCTTTGTTGCTGCATGCGGGCTTTCTCTGGTTGCAGCAAGCGAGGGGCTACTCTTCGTTGCAGTGTATGGGCTTCTCATTGCAGTGGCTTCTCTTGTTGCAGAGCATGGACTCTAGGTGCATGGGCTTCAGCAGTTGTGGCGCGGGGGCTCAGTAGTTGTGGCTCGCGGGCTGTAGAGCGCAGGCTTAGTAGTTGTGGCTCGCAGGCTCTAGAGCACAGGCTGAGTAGTTGTGGCTCACGGGCTTAGTTGCTCCACAGCATGTGGGATCTTCCCAGACCAGGGCTTGAACCCATGTCCCCTGCATTGGCAGGCAGATTCTTAACCACTGAGCCCCCAGGGAAGCCCTGAATTTACAGATTTTTAAGATTGTAACCTTAATTTATTTTAACTTAAACACAGTCTAATATAAAACCTTTCCTACCCATTTTTGTGCTGGAGTAATACTTTATGAACTGATGTTACAAGAGCTGCAAAAGTTGCTGTCTTAGCGTTTCCTGTATGAATACACTGTCATTTGTTTCTTTGCTTCATACTGACCCTTGGGCCTGGAATGTCCTTCCCCTTTTCCTTTTAGTTCACTGGTTCCTTTCTATCTTTTAAGAAACATTGCTTTTTCTAGGATTCTGTCCCTGTCCTTACTTACCTGAGGCTGGTTAGTTATCATAAAGCCATGCACATTGTTATTTCTCAGTGTTTTCATAAAGCCATGAGCGTAGTTATTTCCTGTATCACATTTTTCATAATTATTTATTTCTAGCTTTGCATCCCCTAATTAGTCTGTGAGCTCTTTGATACTAGAGACTTTATCATGCTCTGGTTTGTAACAATCTAACCCAACACAGTGTCTGGCACACAGATTGTCGCAGACTTTTCGGGCAGCTATAACAAAATACCACAGACTGGGCAGCTTATAAACAACAGAAATTTATCTTTTATAGTTCTGGAGGCTGGAAGTCTGAGATCAGGGTGCAGCATGGTCAGATGAGGGCCCTCTTTCAGGTCGCTGATTTCTTGTATCCTCATATGGTGGGGGAAGTGAGCTAGCTTTCTGGAGACTCTTTTATAAGGGCCCTAATCCCATTCCTAAAACCCTTCCAAAGGCCCTACCTCCTAATACCATCATCTTAGGTTTTAGATCTTCAACATAGAATTTTGGGAGACACAGACATTCAGAACAGAGCATAGATCATGCGCAGTATATGTCCATAAATGGATGAATAAAAATTAAGGATTAAGATTGGATCCAATTCTTTGTGCAGAGGATAGAGCCTCAAAGAAGGTATAGTCCAGAAGGGAGAATACAATTCAGCAATGATTACTTTTTCCATTGTGATAATGGCTGAAGTTATGAAATATAGGGGCAATAATGAAATGAAAGTTGACTAGGGAAGAGCATGCAATTTAGGCCAGAAAATTGAACTGACAGTGAATTCAGATTATGGTTATGGGGACCAATTGAGAAGGATTCTTGAATGCTTATGAAGAATTTGCAAGGAGTGTACAGAGTAAAGAATGATGAAACTTAATTGAAAATAACTTGTTGAAACTTTATAATAATTGGGAAAATAGACACGAAGGTGTTGGAAAATTCATTTTAATGCTGTAAATTATTGATGAATTATCACTGCTAGCATATGCTCAAAATAGATTTATGTTGTCAATTTTTAAAAGCCCTTGGATAATTTAGATTAATATAATTCACTTAAAATCTATATAAAATATTAATAAGTGACATTACCCACCACATTAAGACCTTGCTCCATGTCATGGGCTGTGCTGCATACTTTTGTATGCATTATCTTTAATACTTAATCCAGTGCAATTGTTCACATTTTACAGATGAGAAAACAGAGGGTTAGAGAGTTCATTCCACTTGTCTTTGATCACACAATTCATTAAATACCAGATCTGGCATTAAATCCATTCCATTTGAATTGAAAGTTTGTGCCTCATTACACTATACTGTAATATATGCCAATGAGTCTCTGAAGTACATATACATTTTCAGCATGAGTTTAAAGTGTCAAGCATAAGTGTATATAATTTAGTTATCTTTTATGTGGTCACTCATTCATTCATTTATTCATTCATCAAACATTCATTGTCTCTCTAGGCACTGAGCAAGGTACTGCATATAAAACACATTCGCATGCTCTTTTGGAATTTATAGTGGAAGACAAAGGCATTTAGAAATATAAATAACTATGTAATAACAATCTTGATAAATGCTATGAAGAAAAATACAGTGCCTTTTGTTAAGTAGATTACAGAGCAGGGTTCACATGTACTTACTTTCCTGTGGGCAAATGTAATTAGATTTACAATATAGCTTACTGTAACTCAAGAAGATGCTTAAAATAGCTCTAGATAAGTGGTACCGCACCAGTGTAATCAAGCCGAACAGTTTGAAAACATTGCTCTTCCAGCAGTCTTTCGACAGTACAAAGGGAATTTTGGTGAATTGAAGAAAATTGTGATGTTACACCTAACAGGTTTTGAAACTTTGCCAAATGTCATGTCTGTATTTCAGCTTTGGAAGGTGACTTTGGAACTATCTCTACAATGACCTACATCTGTTCACAAAAGATAATAAATATCCATGAAGATGATTATTGCACTGCCCTTTAGAGAGCAGTATCTATCCTGCTGCAACTCTGAGTATGTGGGAGATTCTGAACTAGAAATATTGAGAGAGTATTCGATAAGTTTGAATATTTGGCTTCATGTATTGCTAACATTTGGCATAAAATCTGAAGAGCAGTAAAACAGGAGAATTTATATCATTTAAGACCTAATAAAGCTGAATGGCCAAACTAAAAAAACAACCAAAAACATTTTTAAAAGGCAAACAAAGCAAGGCAAAACAACGTGAAACTTAACCAGATGTTAATAGCAACTTAGGTCCTGCCTTTATTGTAGTTCAAAGGTTATGACAGCCTAAATTTCAGTTTCAGAAGTTACCTTAGGCCTGTGTTATAATGATGTTATAAGTAACTGGCACTTAAGGAATTTGTGAAAATTGCAGAAAAAGCAAGGTCAATGATCTCTGTTGTTTTTTTTTTTTCTCATCAACAAATGTGTGTTGTAGTTTGACTTTTCTTTCTGCCTTCTCCGTTCAAAATCTGTTCATAAACCGATGGAAAACTGGTAATTTCCTGACAGTTGGAGGTACTTTTGTAATTATCTGTAAATCTGAAAGGCTTGAGACTCTATTTATTAGCTGTCAGGGAGCCATTGAAATGCTTTTCATGAAATAAGTGGAAATGTATGTTAAAGATAGAAGTTAAGCAAGAAATCCGATAGCATAATTGAAACTCATTGTCGTCTATCAACTCTATAGGTATTGTAAGGCTTCCCTATTATCACCTTTCCTGAGAGTTCCTTATCCTGTCAGTACTTCCCAGTATCCTCTCCTTTGTCTTTGTTTCCTCCTCTCACAAAAGAGGAATTGTTAAGTTGGGTCTTGAGGAATAAATAGGAGCTTTGCTAACAGAAAAGTGAGAAAAGGATTCCTTGATAGGCACTGACCTCTACCAAGGCAGTAAAGACATGAAGGTATGAAACAGCATGGATTAAGCTGACAACTGAATTAATTCAGTGTTGTTAAAACATATAGTGCAAGGGAAGAAGTGACAGTAGAGGAGAACGATGGGGGGAAAGGGTCAAAACAGATGACAAAACCATCCAAGATCAAGAAGAACATATCGTATATTAGGTGAGGGCCTATTTGGTGACCAGGAAGGGGCTTACCTCTACTACCAGGACAGGAGGGAATGAATGAAGGACTAATAGAGATACAGAAATGTGCACAGATAAGACCACATTTGTGAGATTTCATGCCTGGTCTGATGGTTTTCATTTTCTTTGCAAATAAGAAGCCTGGTCAACCACAGGAGATGACAGAGTGGTTAGGAAACTTGAGGAGAGGAAGCTGTTTAGAACTGTATTGGAAAGGAGAGGAAGGTACCAAGAGGTGTGAAAAAAGCTTGCTGGAGAGGCACTGAGAGTCCTGCTAAAACTGAAATCTATGAATGTGTATTGGCATCCATCTGTGCAGTTAATTTATTTTTTTAAAGCTCTACTTAGTACTCTAATTGTAGGGCCGATTTTGAGTTTGGAATTTTCAGGTTCCTTGTTGCCAGAAGACAAAGTTGACTTGAGCACACTGATGATTATAGATGATATTAATATTTATTGAGTGCTTAATGTGCTAGGAATTGTGCTTAGTACATTAGGGACATTGCCACATTTATTCCCCTCTTTCCTATGAAGTATAAGTATTATTCCCATTTTAAAAAACAAACTGAGAATCCTGTTAAGTAATTTTCCCAAGATATTTTACCAATGAGAATCAGAACTAGGATCTGAATGAAGATCAACATTGCAGCTGAGTAGAAAAAAAATTGAGGTTAAAAAGCGCTAATAGTTTGGGAGACGATGTAAGTGTCAAAGCAGTGGAAAATTTCAAGGAAATTCCAGGACACAATTGATGGAAATAAGGTTTTTAGTGTTGTATAAAAGATGGGAGCTAATTGGGAATTGGAATGTCAATGTTTAAGACGCAGTAGTAGAAGCATTCAGAGTACCCATTAGCTTCAAGTTGGAAGTGAGTTACTGAAAGGAGAGTAGAAGTGGAGGCTGTGGATTCTCTGGCTAGGTTATTGATCACAGTGCATGATTATTGATCATCAGTATTGATTTTGGTGAAACTTTGGAGTGAAGAGAAATGGATTTTGAAGAAATGATCTGAAGGATGATAAGTCCTAGTTTTCAGGATGATATAACTTGATGAAATGAACTTAAATGAAGAAAGATTTCTTTGCATGAGTTGAAACAGTAATGACAGTAAGATGTAGAGTGGAACTAGGATTATGGTGAGCCTCTGTTCTGGACCTAATGATATGGAATTAGCATGTATTCAAGAGGACTCAATTTAAGTCAGGTCTCCAAGGAGAAAAGATCGTGGAGGGAATGCAATGTCTAGGTTAGGAATAAGGAAATTTATTTGAAAAAATGGGAGCTCTAGAGGATACAGTGAAAAATATGGGGAAGGACATCAAGAGGGGTGGGGTAGGTGGAGAGTATGAACCAATAGGAAAAAATACACAGTGTAGTTGTGTGAGTATGAGACTGAGAAAGAGGATTAGTGATGAGAGGAAACAGTTAATTTAGGGCCTGAGAGTATGAGAGACAGAGGCATCAGTGGAATTTGATGGCTTCAAATTTGTAAATGGAGCTTTGGTTTAAAGGTGTTTCGCTGTTTTGATTCCAAATAGTGCCATGATTTGACTTCAACCACATTAATATTTGAGTGGAGTGTGGCGCTATCCAAAGTTCTGTAGGTGTTGAGCTGGTGGAGGTACCTTGCTGGTCAGTCGTTCAATATAAGATTTGGATTAAAAATAACTGGATTTATGCTTCTGGTTCTGTCACCTGCTTAATAATATTTTACTTAAAAAATCTAATATTGATATTATTATATATTACTTAGGCATATTTTTCTAATATTTCACTTATTCAAAGCATCACACTGTATTAATATTTAGTGTTTAGGATTGTATATCATCATCTTTTGATTATTAGGACAGGTTCCTACTTAATGATGTTAATTTCTATTGCTGTATTTAAAAACAACATAGTCTTAACTAAGCACTTGAATAACTGTAACACAAATTAAGAAATATAAATGTGGTCTGTAGATTTACTTTTTCCAAAATGTACGGAAAAGAAAGGTGGCTTATAGAAAATAAAGGAGATACAACATCATCAAGTGGATTTTCTCCAAAAATTCATCAGATTTTAGCACTGGAAGTGTTTCTACACATCACATAGTCCATCCACTCATCAGTGCAAGCATTCAAGGTCTTTTTTTTTTTTAACATCTTTATTGGAGTATAATTGTTTTACAATGGAGTGCTAATTTCTCCTGTATAACAAAGTGAATCAGCTATACATATATATATATACCCATATCCCCTCCTCTTGCATTTCTCTCCCACCCGCCCTATCCCACCCCTCTAGGTGGTCACAAAGCACCAAGCTGATCTCCCTGTGCTATGCGGCTGCTTCCCACTAGCTATCTATTTTACATTTGGTAGTGTATATGTGTCCATGCCACTCTCTCACTTCGTCTCAGGGTCTTTTTATGAAAGATATATCTTCTAACTGTATGGTAGTTGTGGAAAGAGTGAGCAAAATTGAGGTTGGAATGTTGGCTCCTGCCCCTAAAATTGTGTAACCCTGAAAACTTGGCTTCTCCCAGCCTAGTGTTCCCTGTTCTATAAAATGGGAATGCTAGTATTATCAAAAAGTAATGGAGAGGATTGCAGCAGCCCACTTAACTTTTAGACACCTCTAGCTATCAGAGGTTATATTTACATGGAACAAAACTCTGTCTCTCTGTATTTTTCTAATGTATTTGCTGTACTTCAACTTCCTGGAATTGCATTAGGAAGCTGAAAAATCATCTTAACACTACGTTTCACACAGAGTTTAATTTTTTATGTTTATGCAGCAATCTGGGCTTTGACAACTCAATAATAACAATGGTTTATTTTCCCCAAAGATAAATATTGAACACCTAACATATATCAGGCAATGCTATGTGGAAGCCCCCCCCCTCCAGGCAAAATCAGTCATCAGAGGAGTCACGTATATCCCAGGAACCATCTGCTTTCATGTCCCTGCTGTGCTCAGGTGCAGGCTGGGAGCAGCCTGTGGGAAGTGTGAATTCTGTGCAAATCCAGCAATGGGTTTCAGAGCTCAGCAGATTGTGCCCTTGGTCACTTACACTCCATCTAGCTGGAGGTCTTGGAAGCACATTGTTAAGGACACCACATCATATGTGTCCACCCTAATCATATGTAAAAATAATATTGCTAAAGGGTCTGGTATACACTTTGTTTCACAGAATAAAAGAGAAATGTAAATTTGGCTGTAGGGAAGACAGCAGCTAATAGGAGCTCCTATACGTTTTGCTTTCTTCACATTTCCCCATGCCAGCCCCCTCATAGCCACCTCCACCTGCATCATAAAAGTATGGTGACACCAACAAGACAAACTGATTAAGATATGCTTTTGCAATGTGGTTTGGCTTCAACCTTCTTCATGGTTAATTTTCAATACAATACTTAAAAAAATTATATTTGTTTTCAATACTGATCAATTTTCTTTCATTTTTGACTTCTCAATTATCAGGCTGGTGATTTACATCTCCATAACAAAGATACGTGAGCAAGAATTGTGCATTTGATATTTTTGCTGAAGTTCTGCAATCACAAATTTCTGTTCTTCTGTCTTTCACTTTATGTTTATTCTAAGATGGTTTAAGTCATTTCCTTGAATTATGTAATTTTGTTGTACTTGTTTACAGATTTTAGGTTATACTACTTATTAAGGAGTGCAATAGAATTTCTTGAAGTCGGCCATGAAAATGGCTACTTACAGTAGCTGTAGATAGTGTTTCTGTAGTTGTATGTTACAAGGCTTTGGAGAATCTGCCTCCTGTGACTTTCAAAGATCACCCTTTGAATAAGAAGGACTTATTCTTTAGCTTTGTCCTAATGCCTTCACATTCTACAAACTTGGGTCAGTCAGCCCCTTATCAGCTGATGTGATTTTACATTTTTGCCTTGATCATTAATCACTCACTTTAAGTTCTCCTTTTGTAATGTTTGCTATTTGCTTCCAAAACAAACATGCTTTCTGCGCTTGTGAGGAAAGGAAAGGAGAAAGAGATTTAAAAGAAAATCGTAGGTGGGTTCTCAGTTAGTTTTTGCTTTATTGCTAATGCTAACTACTGTCATAAAGTTTGGAATTATGATTGAAGTATTCATGAATAATTCATTCAAGGAACTTTTTCTTAAGCCCTAATGAACACTGAATATTTCCAAATATGATTGGATGATGCTATTAAGTTAAAGGGGAAAACTCTCTCCTAGGAGAGTAGGTTTATCTGCTGTTTCTTCTGAAAATTTGAATGTGGATTTCCATAGTACTAAATATTCTTTTTAGCTCTACTATGTTTTCTAAAATAGCTTCTTATTTTTGGAGGGTTTTTTGTCCATTTTGTCAAATATATCAATAAATTTACCTATTTTAACTAATGTAATTTTTAATTTTTATCACGCAATAGGTAGTAACCAACCATGTGTAAACATGAATGATATATTTTCCTCCTCTACATCACACTTTTTAGCCCCTTTAATAAGAACCTTTATAAAAGTAAGATCGTGAACCCTGGGTAATGTATTTTAGTTGCAACAAAAATTCCTAAGTTAATTATGAGATGACTGTACACCAGACATAGAACTTCATGACACCATGAAGTATTAAAATACTGAAATAGCTGCTGGTTCTTTCTAAAAAGTATGGCCATTTAAATCACCTAAATAATGGCCTCTGAAATTACAGAATTAAAAAATTATATTTTTTCTACCTGATAATTGGATAAGAGATTGGAAATTAATATAACCTTCCAGGGGCTGAGAGATTCCTGGGTTTTTTTTTTACTTCCTTTTCTTGTTTATGTTGATTTTCACTATAGTGGATCAAGGAATTTCTTTTAGCTTCTGGACTTTTCTAGAAGTGCACTAAGTTTTGGGTATTGGTTTTATAGTAAGGGACCTATAACACAAATTGTTTTTTTCAATAAGTAAAAGCCTTTGTCAAACTTCTCTGTGATTTAGCCATGCATGTTTCAAAAGGTCACATATACTAACTTTTGTACAAGGTGAAGTTTACTCAGAAGGTCAAAAGGCATGCCAAAACAAATAGAAAGCATTTTATTTCATTTTAACTACATCTCTTTAAAAAAAAAAAAAAGTGTTTATTTAATGGATATGATCACATGACTGTCAAATTAGTCCTTTCTTTTTTTTTTATTTACACATATCAGCTCACAAGCACGTACCTTTTAAGGTCTGTGGCCTGTTTCTGTTTAAAAAAAAAATAATAGTAAAAGTACACAATAAAGCAAATGAGAAAACTTTTGCTGCCCTATTTTTCACAACAAAATACTGTAAATTAAGATAATTCTGGTACTCTGATGTTCTAGAGTCAAATCAGGGAATTTCTGAACTCAAACTGTTAAAATAAGTTTACAGTTAAGATACAAAGGAAAGAAAGAAAACTTCCTTATCTCATTCTCAAATGTTAGTAACATTATTTTATCTCACATGAGAATCAAAATATGAGAGACATTGCTTTTGGGGCATGGGGTAAATAACGTAATTATGCAGACAAAAGTGAATTACTCAAATAATACCAGTATATCATCATATCTACACATGAAATGAATTCAAAGTTATGTATTTCAGTGGTAGTCACTGAAGCAAAAACTTAAGTGTAGTAAGATGTTATGTTCTTATAAATTTTACTTATTGTGGTATAATAATACCAATAATTTTGTAAAATATATTTTAATATTGATTCTAAATTCAAATAAATTTAATTGTCACTACAAGGAAGTTCTTCACATGTATTATAGAATTGACAAATTTTTATGGGATATTTACTAAATGAGACAGTTATATGTGCATAGTCTGCTTTTTATAGTCTTGGAACTTCCACAGTAAGCAGATTGACTGCCAGTGTGAAATTCCTTCCGTTTTAGACTACAATGACAAAGTTCTCCGGTCAAACCGGGTAACATTGCAAGTGCTATCTCAGTGACATTGTATTATCTCTGTTCTCTCCTCTTAATCTTTGCTCCTGTGAAATGTATTTCAATAATCTTTGCACTACACCATACTCTGTAAAACAATCTGATTTCTCTGGATCATATCTAAAAGTTGATTAATTATATTGGTTAATAAAAAGACAAATAGGACTTATGTATGTAAATAAATGTCATATTTTTCAAGTCAGGAATAAGCAAGGATCTAATATTTATTCATCTATATGAACTAATATTTTTCACTGTTTCAAGTACCAACTATTAATAATAATAATAGTTCTTATTATATTCTTCTTTTTCTTCTTCTTATTTTGTTGCCAAACACTATGCTAGTATTTTACAAAATATTAACTGACTTAATTTAGTAGTCCTGATTCTGAGTTAAATACTACTACATCCCCTTTTTTTTCCAGGTAAGGGGATTGGACAGAGAAGTCAAAAACTTGTCTTAAGGTCTATACAATCAAAGAACATACAAAGAATTGATGGTCAAATTTTGACGATCTTTTACAAATTTTTCTGATTTATTGTTAGAGCTTAATAATCTTACTGAAATTCTCTTCAGTTTTCAAATTAATACATTTAATGTAAATAGCCTTAATGTATTTATGTAAAAATTTCAAGTTATTGATTTATAAACATACACATACACACACATTTATTTATTATCCTACCAAAAGTGGAAAGAAAAGTCTCGCAAAAGTTAAAGACAAGTTATTGTTTGTTTTGAAGTCCTAAATACTTTGGGCTGAAGTGAATCTCTTTGATGTTTCCACAGGAATTCCTCTACACTTTGGGAAATATGACTTAGGACAGAAAATATAAAGGCAGGCACAAATAAAGGCACGCACCATAGTTATGACGGGTTAGTGGTGATATGAAGTAATTTAACTAAACAGTCTGTCCATATCTAAAGAGGGCCTTGAAATAAAACCTTGGAGATTTAGAAAAGGCAAACAGCAATTTCAGCCAGTGCAATAGAAAGCTACATGCTCTCAAGTCTTTCAGAGATGGAGTTGGATACCTTTTTCATTTTTCTTTTTATCATGCATCTCGATATTTAGGTGATTATTCTTTCATTCTTTTAGGAGTCACTCTTAAGATGTGATGCTTTCCTATGAAACCTTAGACACAGGAATCTTGGAAACCAAAGGACTCTAGGACTCTGTGCCAATAGAGCTGCTTTGTGAGTACCCTCAGTGTATAACGTTTTCTTCTGTCGGAGTCGTTCTAAGTCATGCCGCTTGTGGAATTGGTGGATCTTAATGTGAATGGGAATGTTACCTTGGCTGGTGTTTAAATCCATTTTCAAAAATAGAACGGATTTTAAAGCTGGCACTTTTAGCTTTTAGTCCTTCTATGAGTCTATATTCTGTGTGATCTTGGTCAAGAGATTAAGCTTCAGTTTCTCTGTATATAAAATAGAGCTAAATATACAGACTTCCTTCACTGAAAGGATATTATAAAAGTAGTAAATGATAAATTTCAATAATAATAATTATATTATGTTATTATTACTAATATGAATGCAGGTTTTAAAATAAAGGTGGAAGCTTTAGGTATATACTTTTATTATTATCTTTGTCATTTACACCCTTTAAAAAATAACTATATTTTGGGGCTTCCCTGGTGGCGCAGTGGTTGAGAATCTGCCTGCTAATGCAGGAGACACGGGTTCGAGCCCTGGTCTGGGAGGATCCCACATGCCGCGGAGCGGCTGGGCCCGTGAGCCACAACTACTGAGCCTGCGCGTCTGGAGCCTGTGCCCCGCGACGGGAGGGGCCGCGATAGTGAAAGGCCCGCGCACCGCGATGAAGAGCGGTCCCCGCACCGCGATGAAGAGTGGCCCCCACTTGCCGCAACTGGAGAAAGCCCTCGCACGAACCAAAGACCCAGCACAGCCAAAAATAAATAAATAAATAAATAAATAAATAAATAAAAATTAAAAAAAAAAAAAAATAACTATATTTTGAACAAAAATGCTTATGTGGGGAGTTCTCATATTCATATTTTATTTGTATTGATACATAGGCTTTATTACTCACAAAGATTTAATCTAACTTGACCCTCAAAACAATCCTGGTGTAAAGAAGATCAGGGATTATTATCCCCACTGTGCAGATGAGAAAACTGACCCTCAGCACTGTCAGTGTCTTGTTCAAGACTGTATAACGAGTAACAGAGAGAATCTGAAGTCAGATGTTCTTATAACCAGTCCATGCTCTTTTCAAAAACTATATTTAATTGGCCAAATTTCCTTTTTGCATTTGGATTGCTACATACTTTATATTATAAGAGTATTGTGATAAATTTACAAAGTCGTATCACCTGTTTGTCAAGAACAGTTCCTAGACCAACTGTATGGTTACATTCTGCCTTCATTCTCACGTTCATGAACACATCTTCGTATGTCCAGGTGGTAGGCAGAATAGTGGCTCCCCACGTCCTAATCCCTTCACCCTGTGAATGTTATGTTGCATGGCAAGGGAGAAGTAAGGCTGCTATTCAGATGACCTTGTGATTATCCTTGATTGTATGTACGGGCCCAACGTAATCACCAGGGGCCTGAGAAATGAGAGAAATAGCGGCGTGAAAAGGATTCAGCCCAGTGTTGGTGGCTTGAAGATGGAGGAATGCAGCCGCAGTCAAGGAATGTTGGTGGCTTTTAGGAACTAGAAAAGGCAAGGAAACAGATTGTTCCCTTGGCCTCCCACTAACACCCTGATTTTAGCCCAGTGAGATTTCTGACCTCCAGAACTATGAGATAATAAATTTGCATTGTTTTAAGCCAGTACATTTGTGGTAGTTTATTACAGCACCGATAAGAAGCTAATACAACCTGACACTGTGAGATTAGGTGACGAAGCTTGAGAGTAGAGTGGTTCATGCCAGGGTGACTGAAGTCAGTCATGGGGGAATTTGCCTCTTTGATGTGTTCATTTTTTTGTCCCATGCTAAGCATATAACTGTTGAAGTAGGTTGTAATATGTCATATGGTTCCTTTTGGATACATGGTTTACTAAGGGAACTGACTTGTCCTTGCCTATTCCTTATGAGTTAAGAGCACAGACTATGGATCCTGAGTATATGAGTTCACATCTTGGCTCTGATTCTTACTACAGGCATACTTTGTTTTACTGCACTTTACTTTATTGAGATTCCCAGATATTGCATTTTTTTTTCAAATTGAAGATTTGTGGCAACCCTGCATCAAGCAAGCCTAGGCACCATTTTTCCAACAGCATTTGCTCACTTTGTAACGCTGTGTCACATATTGGTAGTTTTCATAATATTTCAAACTCTTCACCAGCAAAATGATTACAACTCACTAAAGGCTCAGATGATGATCAGAATTTTTTAGCAATGAAATAGTTTTTAATTAAGGTATGTACATTTTTTTAGACATAATGCTATTATTGCACTTAATGGACTACAGTATAGTGTAAACATAACTTTTATGTGTGCTAGGACACCAAAAAGTTTATGTAACTTGCTTTATTTTGATATTCGCTTTATTATGGTGGTCTGGAACTGAATCTGCAATATTGCTGAGGTATGCCTGTAATTATGATCTGCCAGAGCATTCGACTTTTCATCTGTGAAGCAAAGACAGTAAAAAGCATCTTTTTCATAGGGCTGCTGTGAGAATGAACTGTGTTAATTTATGTTATGTACTTAGAACAGTACTTGGCACATAGTAGGAGCTATATAAATATTAGCTATTGTTATTATTATTACTTTTATTCCTTAAATACTGTATTCTCTAGAGTCACAGTCTTTGTTTTCATGGATAGACAGGAGAGTGTCCAAAATGTTGGGGGGAATGCTGTTGGGGTAGAAGCATTTTAATGAAACTAAATTCTGTCAATTTCATAATTTATTATCTAACAGAATTTTAAAAAATTATATATATTTGATAACTAACATTTAATATATTTAAAAATAACATATATTTTACTTTTCTTTTTTTAATTGAGGTATAGTTGATGTACAATATTATATAAGTTTAAATGTACAAAATAGTGATTCACAATTTTTTAAAGTTATATACTCCATTTATCATTATTATAAAATAGAGAGATTAAAATCTTTTACTTTTAAATAACTCCCTTCCTTGTCTGCTCTCATTATCACAAACATGTAGATGGGGCAAATTTTGCATATTCTGTAATAATTTATGTCATTCGTCTTTCTATTTTAGGCTCTATTGTGAGTCTTTAGGTTTGTTTTGATGTCACTGTTTAAGCATGCAAATTTCTTGGTGCTAAGAAAAGTATGCAGCACCCTGTAAAAAAAGGTCTTAGATTTTAAAAAAATACTTTGCAAGTGAGAAAAGCCTAGTCTGAATTTTCAGACATTCTATGAAGAGAGGAGCCTCTGAACTGGATGAATAGAAATTGCTACTTCATTCACTGTGTCTGGCAGTGGTGTGGTGGATCTTCTAAAGGCCTGGTAGGAGCATATATTTGATTAACTTTTTAGACTGTGGCCACAGTAGCTATATTGCAAGGCACAATATATTAATTAATTCAGCCAACGTATGTTACACACTTCCCAATGTCAACAGATAAATGATGTCTGTTCAAGGCTTTCCCAGGACAGTGGGGAAGAACCGATGATCCCTGAAATAGCATCGATTCTAGTAGTAGAGTTAGGCAGGGATGCAGGATCTGTTTATTCCATCTACCGCCCTGCACACGGAGGCCAGTAGCAGCATGCCATGATTTCTTACATAGTTTTTAATCATGCATTGTTCTTATGGAATAGGTTGTCTCTGCCCATTTTCTGACTCCCTAGGTTTTCTCTGGTAATTGGATACTTAAAAACTGTATCACAGACCTATTGAATATGTGGTTTAAAAACACACCAATAATCACATTGTGTGCTTTTAATTAAATGTTATTTCTATTTTCCCTCAAATTTATTTGGCATCTTTGTGGTGTCCTTTAGTCTGTTTCTTCAACTTCTAATTTACAGCCTCACTCCTTCTACGCTTCACTAATTGGCATCTCATTTGCCTGCATACCGTTAAAAATCACAGAAAATTGGGAGGGGCTTTCCCCAAGGCACTTAACTATGTGGAAATATATAGATCTTTGTGTGACCTCAAAAACTTTTGAACACTGAACATACAAAGGATATCACTCTTTCCTAACTCTGCTTTCATTTTAATCTGAGATTTGACAGAAGGGTAGCAGAAAAAAAGAGAAATTATTTGAACAAAAAAAGTCACTGGAATGAGTTAGTGGAAGGTTTCAAGAAAATTACATACCAAATACCTTGTCATGTCTTCTTTACCTCTATATGCCTTTCTACCTTGAAATCACATCAAGCAATCAGTAGGGAGGTAAGCTGAGCACACTCCACAGTATTCTCCCATTAAAACTAATGCCACTTACTCACTCACTGTGTCCTCATTTCTTTTACATAGACTGTGGATTCTGGGGGTTGATGTTAATGCTGAGAGCAAATATTCAGGCTGAATTGGCATATATTTTTGGCTGTCTCTTTAACCCGATTTTTAAATTAAATATTTAGTCTTCGTCATTCATGTTACACTCCACAAATAATGAATTGAGAATTCCTGTTAAGAGTAAATCACTCACCTTTGCTACTGTATCCATGAAAAATGTGGTTAATAATGAGTACATTGGTTTCAGATACAGGGGAATATTTCTAAGATCTTAAATTCTGATAATCAAATCCTAACATTGCTTAACAGCTTTATGATGTTATGGCAGATGCCCTGAGCAGATAATTTTATGATTATGGTTCTTATCTATAATATGCGAATGTATGTAGAGATGAGTTAAATCACACAAGATTCTACAGTGTATGACAACTCTCATAATACTTTATATCTCTATTTTAGGTTTAATAATTAGGCCTTGTTAACTGTTTAATTTAATTTTCCATCATGGAAGAGGGACTATTTGAGAAAAGAGAACGTGTTTTATTTATCTTGGCATTCCTACTATTCATAACATAATACCTTTTGTATGCTAACTGCTTACTAAACGTTGGTTAAATTGATTAACACAAGGGAAGAATAGATTGGGCTATCGCTTTGACTCATTTAATTATTAAAATTGATGCTAACGTAGAGAATGTGGCTTGGCTATGTGGTCAAATGGAGTTTCTAATTGAACTTTTCTCCAAAATTTAGGCTTTCCCTCTGTAGGAGCACAGCCTGCCCTAGTATATACATGGTATAAACCAGACCAGAATGCAGCTCCTCTGTAGGAAGGCACATAGGGAAAAGAGAGCGCCCAGAAATGTCTGTCCTAAGCTTGCATAGTTTGTTTTTTTTCTTTTTCCAAATTCAGCAATCAGATGTGGAATAGACTGAGATGTTATTTTACCAGAAGTGTCTCCGTAAGGAAACATGAAGCCAGTAGGTAGGTGAGAAGCCTGAGACTCAGAGAGGTTAGGTACTTTGTTCAAGGTCAGAAGTCAAGTGTAGGTCTGAACCTAAGCTTTCTAACACTAAATCAAATACTTTTTAAAAAAAGAATCCTTTAGAATAGGGTGAAGAAGGACAGCAAGGAGTTATGCTGCACCACAGTAGGAAATAGCTGGTTCCCAAGGGGGAGGAAGCCTAATGAGTAGGCTGGGGCTCATCACAGGGCCAAACAAAGGCAAAGAAGGTCCATGTGCTCTGTCTGTTGCTGAGGAGGACACCAAGAGAGTCAAGCCCACACAGGGAAACCAGAGACAAATAAAATAATTGAAGCCATAGGATTTTCATCAAGCCCTAGGGTGTGGTGGTGACTCCTATAAACTTTACCTTTGTCATATGACTTTACATTACTTTTCTTTTTTTCCAGCTCTACTGAGATATACTAATTGACCTATAACATTGTGTAAGTTTAAGGTGTACAATGTAATGATTTGATGCACGTATATATTGTGAAATTATTGTCATAATAAGGTTAGTTAACACATCCACCACCTCACATAATTATCATTTTGTTGTTGATATGGTGAGAACATTAAAGCTCTACTCGCCCAGCAACTTTCAAGTATACAATATGGTATTCTTAACTATAGTCACCATGCTGTACTTATTCACCAGAACTTATTCATCTTATAACTGAAAGTTTGTACTCTTTGACCACCATCTCCTCATTTTCCCTAGCCCTCAGCCCCTGGCAACCTTCATCCTACTATCTGTTTCTATGAGTTTGATTCCACATATATGTGACATCACACTGTATCTGTCTTTTTCTGTCTGACTTATTTCACTTAGCATATTGCCTTCAAGGTCCATCTGTGTTGTCACAAAAGGCAGAATTTCAGTCTTTTTTACAGCTGAATAGTATCTAATGTACACGTATAATATATATACCACATTTTCTTTATCCATTCACTTCTGTATCTTGGCTGGTTTGAATAATGCTGCAGTGAACTTGGGTGTGCAGATATCTCTTCCTGATAGTAATTTCATATTCTCAGGATGTACACCTAGAAGTGGGACTGCTGTATCATACAGTAGTTCTATTTCTAATTTTTTGAGGAACCTCCATATTGTTCTCCATAGCGGCTACATGAATTTACATTTCCACCAACAGTGTGCGAGGACTCCCCTTTTTTCCAGCATTTGTTATCTCTGGTCTTTTTGATAATAGCTGTTCTACTTTTTAAATTTATATGTCACGGCATCAACAATTGAAGATTTTATACTTTCATTTAAAGTAACTTTAACATGTTTAAGAGTTTTTGTTAAATTTTACTAAGGATATAAACTTATTTTGAGGTGTGGAAAAATCTCATCCCTGGTGAGATGTGACTGGGCCAGTGGATGTAATGTTGCCTTAAGCTCTATTTACTCATATCTTATATTAATGTCTAATGCCTTTGTAGCATTTTATTTAAAACCAGGAGAAATAATGGCTTCTAATTTACTAATGGCAGTGAAAAGCCAAAGCACATTAAAACTCCAATGTTAGTATTACTGACTATAGTAATAGATGGAAACTACACACTTGATCGTATTATCTTATAACATATCCCCCAGGTATACTTGTGTGTGTGTGTGTGTGTGTGTGGGTGTGCATGCGTGCACAAAGATGGCTGTGGGGTATGAGGGTTGGAAAGCGGCAGTGAGGAGTTACTGACCACTGTGCCATGGTCTGAACTTGTACTAACTGTCCAATTTAGGCAAAGATACTGAGGCTTTACTCAAGTAGAGAAATCAGATGCTGGTATAACAATTGGAAAGCTACCAAATTTATTGAAATAAGATGGTACCTGTGGGAAGAAAGGGAAGGAGATGGATTTGAGTCCTTGTGGAAGTAGACTCTACCAGGATTGGTAATTTGATTTGATGTTAGAGAAGGGGAGACAGGATTGGTGACTCTGACTTTGAGCTGAGTCACTGGCAGGTGCTGCTGCGTTTACTAGAAAGCTATGAGGCCATGTGCATGTTGAGGGCAATGGCAGGGAGCTAAGAGGAGTCAGAGGTTCTGAGCTAGAAGGGTATTTCCAAAGTACTCTCTCTCTGAATGTGTTTCCTGTATTGGCTGAATATAGTAAGATCTATTAATTGGGTAACCGTCAAAGAAGGAAGGGTCTTAAATGTTCCCTATACTCAAATCATGCTTCCAATAATTCTGTTCTATTAGTGAGCCGCTGTCATCAGCAAAAAGAGGGAAATCTGTTGAAATGGTAGAATACCTCTATATTATATGTTTAGGACCTCTTTGATCCCATTGTATTTTCCTGTGGTATTTTGAAACCATAAAGGAATTATTTTATGCAAGCAAATTTAACTAAAGACTTATTTTCCTTTTATGCTTATCAAGGTTAAAAAAGAAGGATTTCTTTTTACATTATAACTCCAAAGGATAATTAACTCAGAATAAATTTGGGTTGTTTTCTTCTATTATATGCTGATTTCAAACTCCATTATAATTCTAGAATTCAGAAAATAACGGGATCACAGTCAATTATGCTAAATGAATGTTAAGATTACAGTACTCTTTCCAGGAAAAGAATAGGAAAAAAAAATTATCCAAATGAGAAAAGCCATCCTTTAAAAGATTCCCATTATGTTTGTGAGGTGTTTGATTAGTCTTTTGACTAGTTCACTGCTTTTCCTCACCCAAATATCTATATCTGAGCTTTCCGCCTTGCAGAATTTCTTGCAATTTTTATTCAGATGAAAAACTTGGGTTTTCCCCACGAACTCAGTTTTCACTCCTTAGTCATAATGTGAAAAACATCAAAATCTCACAAGGGAAATGTGCAAATGCTGCATAGAACTTGGGAATAATGTTATAAACAAATTCATTGCCAGGAACTCATTGTCATATTTCAAAGGCAGAATTAATAACCTGTTCCAAGAGCACACATGCTGTTTATCAAGGTTTTCCTCTGAGACCGTTTCCTCTCTCTCTCTCTCTCTCTCATCCCCGAATTATTGAAGAATTTTGGAAACTGGAATTTTTTAAAAAAACTCACATTACCACATTTTTGGAATTACTTTGAGAATTTGTAACCTTGGCAAAGGTTAGTCACCTTCAGCCATTTTCTCCCCCGGGCTCATGGTGTACAAGTCTGTTTTGTATTTGGCTTTTCTTTCTCAAAGGTTTATGTAATAAACATCACTGTCTTTGAATAGTAATTTCTTAAGAATTTAATATTTTTGTAACAATAAGCAAAATCATACAAAATAAGTACAAGATGTACTGTTCACACATGTGAACAGTAATGTAATGTAATGTAATGTTCCTGCCAATTCTAACTTTTTTAGATCTTACATTATCAGGTTATTTTCTTGATAACGTAATTTTTACATATCAATCTTAGAATATGTCTTTGTATTTCTCTTTTTATTTCACTTTAGAACTTTTTGTAATAATACTAAGTAAAAATATTAATCACACATATGAGAGCTTTTTAAATTTAGCATTCTTGGTATAATTAATGGCCTGTTTGCTTAATAAAGTTAATAATCATTTATTTGCATAGAATTAAGTCTTATTGTCATTTGGCTTTATATAAAAGTAGTTGATGAAGCAAATGACTAATGAAATTTTATTCTACCACCTTTTTTGAAAAAAAAACTACTTGAGGTATATCTACAGAGTACAGAGTGAAGTTATTATTAATTGATTAGTCACCTATGTTGCATCAGGTAATTCTATCCTAAATAAATGCATTGAACACTTCCTAGCTACTAAGCACTTTGCTGTGTTGGGACAAAGGTATTTGAAGAGTTCTCAGTAAAGACGTCATCTGCTTTTGATTCACTATATAATTGTGAAATTCACATTACAGTTTATTTAGTGTGTTAAAACTTCAGTGTATGTCTAATTTTGTACAAGGCAAAATTTCCTGAATGCTTTTATTTTGTTTCATTATATTTTTTGAACTTAAGGTTTTAATAGAAGACATAAAAATATCACGTCTTATTTTTAAAGGCATTTGCATTATTTAGCTAAATAAATTAGAGGAAATGTCCAGAGATTATTTGTTACTACCTGGTTATTGTAACCATTATATATGTACATTTAGAAACGCAGCCTATTAAAATCTTTGGGAATCATATTTTACAAGTCATTGCTTATTGTCTAAGTCTAAATAATGGCATCTTTCATGTAGGAAATCAAATTCTCCTCATCCATTGACCATAGAAAGGCTGACCTGCTGTTCAGCGGAGAGGAACATGGGCCTTGGACCCACATAACCAAAACTGGAATCCAAGACCCAATGTTTACTAACTATCTGACCTAAGTAACCAAACTCTGAGCCTCCGTGTCCTCATACTTTAAATATGTATCATAATGTCTATCTTATGTGGTTTAAAGAATGAGGTCATGGATGTAAATTGTTTGGTACAATAACCTATGTAGAATATGGGAAACACCCACTAAACGATAGCTCTTCATTTCTCCAAAACTTATTGTAAGTTCTTCAAATCCAAAAATGTCAACACTGACCCACCATCAGATTCCCCAGTTCCTGTTTTTTTTTTAAATTTATTAATTAATTAATTTATTTTTGGCTATGATGGGTCTTCGTTGCTGTGTGCGGTCTTTCTCTAGTTGCAGTGAGTGGGGGCTACTCTTTGTTGCAGTGTACAGGCTTCTCTTTGTGGTGGCTTCTCTTTGTTGTGGAGCACGGGCTCAGTAGTTGTGGCTTGCGGGCTCTAGAGCACAGGCTCAGTAGTTGTGGTGCACGGGCTTAGTTGCTCTGCGGCATGTGGGATCTTCCTGGACCAGGGCTCGAACCCGTGTCCCCTGCATTGGCAGGCGGATTCTTAACCACTGCACCACCAGGGAAGTCCCCCCAATCACAGTCTTAGGGGAGGACCCTTTGTGACAGAGGGCAGACATTTACAGAATGGCTGGCCAAGTAAGGCATGTAGTATATGATTAGGCAACAAAATGAAATTATCTGCCTCTCAAGGGATTTAACACATGACCTGGGCCTCTTTATTATTGTTCATAACTGATCAAGTTATCTAGTCAGACTAGGTGAAGATTCATTGACAGTTTAATTTATATATTATATTACTTTTGCAATGTGTTCTATTCATGATATTAAACCACATCATGGTACATACATTTGAAAATGTGGTTATATAAACATCAGAGAAAGAGATTCAGAAGGTTAAATTTAGCAGAAATTTAATCAGAAGATTAAATTTAACCAAATTACGAGACTTAGTTACCTTCTTTGACCCAGAATGTAATTTAAGCCAAGTTAACTTTACACTATAAAAAGTATGAATTAATGGTGCATGTCAAAGCAAGACCTTCAAGAAGAGATAGAGCTACTTTTCCCCTAATTTGAGAGAAGAAAGAGGAGAGGGCAGAGCAGAGAGTCTCCTGAGATAAGTGTGCAAGTTTGCTTCCAGCTAAAAGTTAATGATCAGTTGACTCTCTTCTCAGTTCTGAGCCCTGAGAAGTGGCAAACTCATGTTCTCTCTCTATTCAGGTAACTTTTAAATTATACAACTTGTACCCATGTTAAGCTACACTTTATTTCTTTTTTTGAATTTTATTTTATTTTATTTTTTTATACAGCAGGTTCTTATTAGTTTCTATTTTATACATATTAGTGTATATATGTCAATCCCAATTCATCCCACCACTGCCCCCTCCCCCCATTCCCCCCTCGGTGTCCATACTTTTGTTCTCTACATCTGTGTCTCAATTTCTGCCCTGCAAACCGGTTCATCTGTACCATTTTTCTAGATTCCACATATATGCATTAATATATGATATTTGTTTTTCTCTTTCTGACTTAGTTCACTCTGTATGACAGTCTCTAGGTCCAACCATGTCTCTACAAATGACTCAGTTTCATTCCTTTTTATGGCTGAGTAATATTCCACTGTATATATGTACCACGTCTTCTTTATCCATTCATCTGTCGATGGGCATGACCTGGCTGTTGTAAATAGTGCTGCAATGAACATTGGGGTGCATATGTCTTTTGGAATTATGGTTTTCTCTGGGTATATGACCAGTAGCAGGATTGCTGGGTCATATGGTAATTCTATTTTTAGTTTTTTAAGGAACCTCCATACTGTTCTCCACAGCGGCTGTATCAATTTACATTCCCACCAACAGTGCAAGAAACTAATAAGAACCTGCTATGTAAAAAATAAATTAAATTAAATTAAAAAATAAAGCACAGTGCAAGATGGTTCTCTTTTCTCCACACCCTCTCCAGCATTTGTTGTTTGTAGATTTTCTGATGACGCCCATTCTAACTGGTGTGAGGTGATACCTCATTGTAGTTTTGATTTGCATTTCTCTAATAATTAGTGATCTTGAGCAGCTTTTCATGTGCCCCTTGGCCACCTGTATGTCTAAATAGAAATGTCTATTTAGGTCTTCTGCCCATTTTTTGATTGGGTTGTTTGTTTTTTTAATATTGGCTGTGTGAGTTGTTTATATATTTTGGAGATTAATCCTTTGTCTGTTGATTCATTTGCAAATATTTTCTCCCATTATGAGGGTTGTCTCTTCATCTTGATTGTAGTTTCCTTTGCTGTGCAAAAGTTTTTAAGTTTCATTAGGTCCCATTTGTTTATTTTTGTTTTTATTTCCATTACTCTAGCAGGTGGATCAAAAAAGATCTTGCTGTGATTTATGTCAAAGTGTATTCTTCCTATGTTTTCCTCTAAGAGTTTTATATAGTGTCCGGTCTTACATTTAGGTCTGTAATCCATTTTGAGTTTATTTTTGTGTATGGTGTTAGGGAGTGTTCTAATTTCATTCTTTTACATCTAGCTGTCCAGTGTTCCCAGCACCACTTATTTAAGAGGCTGTCTTTTCTCCATTGTATATCCTTGCCTCCTTTGTCATAGACTAGTTGACCATAGGTGCGTGGGTTTATCTCTGGGCTTTCTATCCTGTTCCATTGATCTATATTTCTGTTTTTGTGCCAGTACCATATTGTCCTGATTATTGTAGCTTTGTAGTATAGTCTGAAGTCAGGGAGTCTGAGTCCTCCAGCTCCGTTTTTTTCCCTCAAGATTGCTTTGGCTATTTGGGGTCTTTTGTGTCTCCATACAAATTTTAAGATTTTTTTGTTCTAGTTCTGTAAAAAATGCCATTGGTAATTTGATAAGGATTGCATTGAATCTGTAGATTGCTTTGGGTAGTATAGTCATGTTCACAGTATTGATTCTTCCAAGCAAAGAACATGATATACCTCTCCATCTGTTTGTGTCATCTTTGATTTCTTTCATCAATGTCTTATAGTTTTATGAGTACAGGTCTTTTACCTCCATAGGTAGGTTTATTCCTAGGTATTTTATTCTTTTTGTTGCAATGGTGAATGTGATTGTTTCCTTAATTTCTCTTTCTGATCTTTTGTTGTTAGTGTATAGGAATGCAAGAGATTTTTGTGCATTAACTTTGTATCTATATTCATCTGTGATATTGGCTTGTAATTTTCTTTTTTTGTAGTGTCTTTGTCTGGTTTTGGTATCAGGGTGATGGTGGCTTCGTAGAATGAGTTTGGAAGTGTTCCTTCCTCTGCAATTTTTTTGAAGAGGTTGAGAAGGATGGGTATTAGCTCTTCTCTAAATGTTTGATAGAATTCACCTGTGAAGCCATCTGGTCCTGGGCTTTTGTTTGTTGGAAGATTTTTAATCACAGTTTCAATTTCATTACTTGGGATTGGTCTGTTCATATTTTCTATTTCTTCCCGGTTCAGCCTTGGAAGGTTAAACCTTTCTAAGAATTTGTCCATTTCTTCCAGGTTGTCCATTTTATTGGCGTAGAGTTGCTTGTAGTAGTATCTTACGATGCTTTGTATTTCTGCAGTGTCCGTTATAACTTCTCCTTTTTCAATTCTAATTTTATTGATTTGAGTCCTCTCCCTCTTTTTCATGATCAGTCTGGCTAATGGTTTATCAATTTTGTTTATCTTCTCAAAGAACCAGCTTTTAGTTTTATTGATCTTTGCTATTGCTTCCTTCATTCCTTTTTCATTTATTTCTGGTCTGATCTTTATGATTTCTTTCCTTCTGCTAACTTTGTGGTTTTTCTGTTCTTCTTTCTCTAATTGCTTTAGGTGTAAGGTTAGATTATTTATTTGAGATTTTCCTTGTTTCTTGAGGTAGGCTTGTATAGCTATAAACTTCCCTCTTAGAACTGCTTTTGCTGCATCCCATAGGTTTTGGGTCATCGTGTTTTCATTGTCATTTGTCTCTAGGTATTTTTTGATTTCCTCTTTGATTTCTTCAGTGATCTCTTGGTTATTTAGTAACGTATTGTTTAGCCTCCATGTGTTTGTGTTTTTTTTTTTTTCCCCTGTAACTTATTTCTAATCTCATAGTGTTGTGGTCGGAAAAGATGCTTGATATGATTTCAATTTTCTTAAATTTACCGAGGCTTGATTTGTGACCCAAGATGTTATCTATCCTGGAGAATGTTCCATGTGCACTTGAGAAGAAAGTGTAATCTGCTGTTTTTGGATGGAATGTCCTATAAATATCAATTAAATGTATCGGGTCTATTGTGTCATTAAAGCTTGTGTTTCCTTATTACTTTTCGGTTTGGATGATCTGTCCATTGGTGTAAGTGAGGTGTTAAAGTCCCCCACTATGATTGTGTTACTGTCAATTTCCTCTTTTATAGCTGTTAGCAGTTGCCTTATGTATTGAGGTGCTCCTATGTTGGGTGCATATATATTTATAATTGTTATATCTTCTTCTTGGATTGATCCCTTGATCATTATGTAGTGTCCTTCCTTGTCTTTTGCAACATTCTTTATTTTAAAGTCTATTTTCTCTGATATGAGTATTGCTACTCCAGCTTTCTTTTGATCTCCATTTGCATGGAATATCTTTTTCCATCCCTTCACTTTCAGTCTGTATGTGTCCCTAGGTCTGAAGTGGGTCTCTTGTAGACAGCATATAGATGGGTCTTGTTTTTGTATCCATTCAGCAAGCCTGTGTCTTTTGGTTGGAGCATTTAATCCATTCACATTTAAGGTAATTATCGATATGTGTGTTCCTATTACCATTTTCATAATTGTTATGGGTTTGTTTTTGTAGGTCCTGTTCTTCTCTTGTGCTTCCCACTTAGAGAAATTCCTTTAGAATTTGTTGTAGAGCTGGTTTGGTGGTGCTGAATTCTCTTACCTTTTGCTTGTCTGTAAAGCTTTCGATTTCTCCATCGAATCTGAATGAGACCGTTGCTGGCTAGAGTAATCTTGGTTGTAGGTTCTTCCCTTTCATCACTTTAAATATATCATGCTGCTCCCTTCTGGCTTGTAGAGTTTCTGCTGAGAAATCAGCTGTTAACCTTATGGGAGTTCCCTTGTATGTTATTTGTCATTTTTCCCTTGTTGCTTTCAATAATTTTTCTTTGTCTTTAATTTTTGTGAATTTGATTACTATGTGTCTCGGCGTGTTTCTCCTTGCGTTTATCCTGCGTGGGACTCTCTGAGCTTCCTGGACTTGGGTGGCTATTTCCTTTCCCATGTTAGGGAAGTTTTCAACTATAATCTCTTCAAATATTTTCTTGGGTCCTTTCTCTCTCTCTTCTCCTTCTGGGATCTCTATAATGTGAATGTTGCGTTTAATGTTGTCCCAGAGGCCTCTTAGGCTGTCTTCATTTCTTTTCATTCTTTTTTCTTTATTCTGTTCCACGGCAGTGAATTCCACCATTCTGTCTTCCAGGTCACTTATCCGTTCTTCTGCCTCAGTTATTCTGCTATTGATTCCTTCTAGTGTATTTTTCATTTCAGTTATTGTATTGTTCATCTGTTCTTTGTTCTTTAATTCTTTTAGGTGTTTGTTCTTTAATTCTTCTAGGTCTTTGTTAATCATTTCTTGCATCTTCTCAATCTTTGCCTCCATTCTTTTTCCGAGGTCCTGGATCATCTTCACTGTCATTATTCTGAATTTTTTTCCTGGATGTTGCCTATCTCCACTTCATTTAATTGTTTTTCTGGGGTTTTATCTTGTTCCTTCATCTGGTACATAGCCCTCTGCCTTTTCATCTTGTCTATCTTTCTGTGAATGTGGTTTTTGTTCCCCAGGCTGCAGGACTGTAGTTCTTCTTGCTTCTGCTCTCTGCCCTCTGGTGGATGAAGTTGTCTAAGTGGCTTGTGCAAGCTTCCTGATGGGAGGGACTGGTGGTGGGTAGAGCTGGGTGTTCCTCTGGTGGGCAGAGGTCAGTAGAACTTTTATCTGCTTGTCTGCTGATGGGTGGGGCTGGGTTCCCTCCCTGTTGGTTGTTTGGCCTGAGATGACCCAGTACTGGAGGCTACAGGCTCTTTGGTGGGTCCAATTGCAGACTCTGGGAGGGCTCACGTCAAGGAGTACTTCCCAGAACTTCTGCTGCCAGTGTCCTTGTCCTCACAGTGAGACACAGCCCCCCCCCCCCCGCCGCCTCTGCAGGAGACCCTCCAACACTAGCAGGTAGGTCTGGTTCAGTCTCCTATGGGGTCACTGCTCCTTCCCCCTGGGTCCTGATGTGCACACTAGTTTGTGTGTGCCCTCCAAGAGTGGAGTCTCTGTTTCTCCCTGTCCTGTCAAGGTCCTGTAATCAAATCCCACTAGCCTTCAAAGTCTGATTCTCTGGGAATTCCTTCTCCTGATGCTGGACCCCCAGGTTGGGAAGCCTGACGTGGGGCTCAGAAGCTTCACTCCAGTGGGTGGGCTTCTGTGGTACAAGTGTTCTCCAGTTTGTGAGTCACCTACCCAGCGGTTATGGGATTTGATTTTATTGTGATTGTGCCCTTCCTACCATCTCGTTGTGGCTTCTCCTTTGTCTTTGGATGTGGGATATCTTTTTTGGTGAGTTCCAGTGTCTTCCTGTTGATGATTGTTCAACAGTTAGTTGTGATTCCAGTGATCTTGCAAGAGGGAGTGAGCACATGTCCTTCTACTCTACCATCTTGAGCCAATCTATCCTAAGCTATACTTTAGATTATAGACATTTTTTATTCCTTTAATATCAACTGATTTCATGTTCTGAGGTTAATGAAAGACAGTGAGAAAGTCTGTTAATGTTAGCTGATAGAAAAAGATTTTGCTTTTGAGTGGTACTGAGTTAAGGCTAATGAGGTATTCTATGCTTGTATTAGGAAAATAGAGTTTTTAATATTTTTATAAAACTAACTGTTGTCATTCTTAAACCTCTTGGCTGAAAGATGTATTAATCACACTTACACTATATAGTACATTATATAGTCGGCCAAGTCTTCCTTAGTAAGAAAATCTAAACTTTTACTTAAAACTGGAATTTTGAAAGTAACTCTGAATCTTCAAGCCCTAAAATGTCATTCTAACTTGATATTAGATAACAATATCAAAAGTAATCTTATTTTTCTTATTCTAAATCATAATGATTTATAAATGTCTATGTGTACTTTGCTAAGAAACTGTAAAAATGAATTGGGTTTTATTAGGAGGCTTAGGTAATTTGTTCCCAAAACGTTTGGGACTATATTATAGCAAGATTTGAAGTTATTGTGGGTGATGCTATCTGTATAATTTATATGTAATTAAAGACATTGCTTATTAATTTTACAGTTTTTCAAGCTGGTTTCTAAAAATAAAAGTATCTACTCTATACATTTACAGAGTAGTCATATTCTGTACTGAGTTCCCAACATAAAGAGATACATTACTTATGCCACCGGAGCCATAAATTAGATAAATGTATATATTTTCTGTTCTTTCTAAAATGTCTGGCCATTGTTATCTTTATTCAGCAAGTATCCAAGGCCAGGAAAACTTGTTTTGGTTGTATTTAGACTCACATGATAAAGACAAGTAAACCTCAAAAGCTAAATGTTATTGTGGTACTACTTATTGCAGATTTCCATTTATATTTCTCCTGAACTGAAATTAAATGTCAGACAGTGATCGATGATTTTGCAATTGAAATTTGGAACTCATAGAAACCTTGAAGAACCATCACATTTTATATATGAGGATCTGGATCCAGAGAAGGAAAGTAACAAGCGCTATTGAAAGTGCTGGCCCTGGTATCAAAAACTCTATTTACTGGGTGACAAATAGAGTTAATGGTTTCTTAGTGTTCACGCTGTTTTTGAAAAGGAAATCATTCTTTAGTCCTCAATACATTTCCATTTGGAGGAATAGCTAAATAAGTACTGGCATTTAAGGTGTAGTTGTGCAGTGATATTTTCCAGATTCACCCTAAGTGTGGCTGAAACTTTTGTTATCAATTTATTAAAACTTATATAATCCAGTCCTTTGTCCGTATATGGATTTGCTTAGGTATGTTTATGTTCTTAAGGTTAGAGAAGAGAGTTTTGCCACTTCTCCTTCTGCCATACACTAAAGCCATGCTGACAGGTTCATAATTTATAACTTAAATATTTAGGTGGCTGAAGTTTCACTAATTAAGGAAATTTTAAATATGAGTAAAATCAGCATATGCACATATATATGAAGCATCTTCATGTAAAGTTTGAAACAATCTGCATTCAATCTAAAGATAAAACAATTATTTGACTATGATGGTCAAAAAAACTAAGTTTGAGACCCTGACAGTGTTCTTTTAAAGTTGGGTATGTATAAATGTCTTATCATGTTTTAGCATACTCTTCAATTCATCTTTGATTATTAGATATTTATATTCAGAACCTGGCTTGCATGTATTAATATGTAGGTGCTAGTCTAATTCACTGTGTCCATTGGATATTCACCTACTTCTCACTTCTCAGCAAATCAAATTACCATCAAAAAGTTTGTCTCTGTTCCTTTAGCTCATTATCAGATCTACTCCATGAATTGCTGAAAAGTTCACCAAGGTTCTTTGACAGTTACCCATAAATATTAACACACACACATATATATATACACATGCACACACACATGCATGCATGCATACAGACACATAAGATCCATCTAAAATGGAAGGAGACAGAGTATCAGTGCTTTCAATTCTGCAAAGGGTCTACACCCTAGGTGTTGGAAAACTTTGCTTAAAGTCCCAGCATCACAGTTAACTTGCTTTGCCAATCATGGGTAAATCACATAACCTGTAAGAGCCTCTGTGAAGTAAGCTATAAATGGGGGTTATAACAATAATAGGGCTTCCTTCACTTAGCTTGTATGAGAATCATGTAAATTTATATAAAACTTTAGCTGGTAGACTCTAAATCCTTACTGAGCACTTCCTAGGGCTGCCATAACAAAGTACCACAGACTAGGTGGCTTGAAACAACAGAAAGGTATTCTCTCTCAGTTCTGGAGACTAGAAGTCTGAAATCAAAGTATTGACTAGGCTGTGCTTTCTTGGAAGCTTCTGGGAGAGGATCCTTCCTTTCCTCTTCTACCTTCTGATAGACCCAGGTATGGCGGCATAACTCCCCAATTTATGCCTCCATCTTCACATGGCATTCTCCCTGGGTTTCTGTCTTCACGTGGCCATCTTCTTATAAGGACATCTGTCATATTGGATTAGAAATCCATCATACTCCAGTATGACCTTATCTTAACTAATAACATCTACACTGGCCCTATTTCCAAATAAGGTCATATTCTGAGATTGGAGGTTAGGACTTAAACATATCTTTTTTTGAGGGACAGAGTTCATCCCAAAACAGTTTGCCTTCTGATACTCCCAAAACTCATGTCCTTCCCATGTAAACAATATGTTCACCCAATCCCAATACCCCCAAAGTCAACCATTCCAGCATCAACTCTAAGTCCAAATTTTATCTAAATCAGTTGTGGGTGAGGCTTGGGGTATGGTCCAGCCAGGACAAAATTCCTCTCCATCTGTGGGCCTGTGAAGCCTAGAAAACAAGTATTCTGTTTCCAAGATACAACAGTTAGACAGATACGGAATAGACATTCTCCTTTATAAAGGGAGAAATTGGAAGGAACAAAAGGATCACTAGTCCAAAACTCTAAAGTAGCTTTTCAGCTTAGCTGGACAAATTCCATTAGGCTTAAAACCTGAGAACAATTCTCTGTGGCTTGTTGCTCTGTCCTCTGGACCTGCTGGGGTGACCCCACCCCTAAGCCCTGCCTCCTAGAATGGGGGAGGCAGCTTCATTCTCTGAACTGAATTGGTCCTTAGCTGAGACATCTCCATCTGTGGTTCTCCCCTCAGAGTCATTCTTCCTTGATTTCATCCTACCTCTGTTCCTTTGAATCCATGCTGACAGTGTTTCTGCTGGTACAAAATGTTTAGATCTTTTCTGGATTCCTGCATCTCAGTCCCTGGCTTCTGATGAGTTGGTTGATTGGATCCGTGAGTCACACACTTAATCCCTTTAGGAAATGGTTGTTCTTGACTGTTTCCAGAGTACACTATTTGGATAGGCTGCGGATTTTCCAAATCATCACGTCCTGGTTCCTTCTTGCTTAACAATTTCTTCAATTGCTTCAATTTTTGTCTTTTCCCATTGTACTATGCAAAGCAAGGAGTGACCAGGCCATGCCTTCCACACTTTGTTGGAAGTGACATCCTCAGCTCAATGTCCAGTTTTATCACTTACAAGTTCTACTTTCCACCCAAAAGAAGAACACAATTCAGCCACGTTCTCTGTCACAAGGATCATCTTTCCTTCAGTAACCAATAACATATTTCTTATTTCTATCTGAAACCTCAGCAAAGGCATCTTCAACATTCATATTTCTAGCAATATTCTGGTCAAGACAATCTATGCTTTTACAGTCAAGCTCCTCAGGACTCTTCCAGCCTCTACCCATTACCCAGTTCCAAAGCCACTTCCAAACGTTTAAGTATTCTTCACAGTAACTTTCCATTTCATGGTACCAAAATTTGTCAGGGTTCTCCAGAGACACAAAACCAAGAGATTAATTTTAAGGACTTGGTTCACATGATCATGGAGGCTGGCAAGTCTGAAATTTATAGGGCAGGCTGGCAGGCTGGCAATCCATGTAAGAGTTGATGTTGCAGTCTTGAGTCCAAAGTTCATAGGGCCAGCCAGCAAGCTGGAGACAGACAGGATATTTATGTTACAGTCTTGAGGCAGAATTCTTTCTCCTTTGGGAAACCTCAGTTTTTGCTTGTATGGCCCTCAACTGATCAGATAAGGCCCACCCACGTTGTGGAGGGTAATTTTCTTTACTGGAAGTCAATTGATTGTAAATGTTAATTACATCTACAAAATACCTTCACAGCAATATCTTGACTGGTATTTGACCAAACAGCTGGGTATCATAGCTTAGCTGAGTTGATATATCAAATTAACCGTCACACGGGGGTAGTATAAGAGAAAGGATATGGAGGGCTTCCCTGGTGGCGCAGTGGTTGAGAATCTGCCTGCTAATGCAGGGAACACGGGTTCGAGCACTGGTCTGGGAAGATCCCACATGCCGCGGAGCAACTGGGCCCGTGAGCCACAACTACTGAGCCTGCGCGTCTGGAGCTTGTGCTCCACAACGAGAGAGGCCGCGATAGTGAGAGGCCCGCGCACCGCGATGAAGAGTGGCCCCCGCTTGCCACAACTGGAGAAAGCCCTCGCACAGAAACGAAGACCCAACACAGCCAAAAATAAATAAATAAATTAATTAATAAAAAAAAAAAAAAAAAAAAAGAGAAAGGATATGGAGAAGCATTTGACTTTTTTTTGCAAAATGCTTCTTTCTTCCTGTCATTTTTTTTTTAGATAAGAGAGTTGACTGGAAATTTTCTAGGGAAACTAATATTTTGCCGGCTCAGACTTCCTTCCTTCCTTCTTTTATGACTTATTCTCAGTGTGATACTGGCTGCTTAGAAGGTATTGGAGACTTGAATCTGTATATTGGAGACCAAAATCCATGTATAATACATTTTTCTATCTCCTACCCAACCAGATAGTTCTGTTAAAATAACTTGAGCATTATCACTATTAAAGAATAGTTATATAACTTTTAACTTTTAATAGTAATATAACTTTTTATTGTTTACTGTGTGCCTCTACATCTCTTTCATTTTGAACTTGTCACGCACACTGCAGCCTCAGGACCTTTGCATATGTTCTTCCCTCTACCAAAACTCTTCTTCCAGGCAACCTTATATTTTATACTGACACCTATTTTTGGTTATTTGTTTAAAAGTCACTTTCTCAGTGAGGCTGTCCCCGGGAGGCATTCTTTGACCAAAAGATTTAACATTGCACCATTCTACCCCCAGCTTTCCATTACTCCCTTTTGGGTTTCATTTTACTCCATAGAGGTTATCATCATGGGAAATACTTTTCATTTAGTTGTTTCTTCTTTGCCTTCACCTATTTTTCTACTAGAAAGTAAGCTCTGTGAGAGTAGCAGTTTCAGCCTGTTTTTTTTTTTAATTGCTATTCTCAGTGCCTAGAATAGTGCCAAGCACATAGAATGTACATAATATAGTTACTTATTGAATAATTAAATCTTATCTTAGTTCCATAAGTGCTAATACTTCATAGATGCAGATGGAGACCCATGCTTTTCTCCTCTGCTATTGCTCTCCTTCTCTCCTTCCCTGTGCCCTGTAATAACAGCCTTGCTGAATTTGGAGTTTATCATTCTCATTCGTGGTTTTATATTATTACTATATATGAATGTTTCATATATAATATTTAATAAAGTTTTTATTAGTTATCAGACCTCATATATTGGTGTACTGAATTCGTCCTTTTACCACATGCTTCGTTTATTTGAGATGACTCAAACATATAACTTGAGCTCATCCAATTTAACTCTGTATATTCCATTCTGTGAATATACATACTTTAATTATCATTCTCCTATTGACAGATATTTAAATTCTTTCTAATTTTTTAAACTCTTACTTCCACACTGCTATAAACATTTGTTTACATGTCTTCTTGTGCAAAAATGTGCACACCTAGAAGAGAAATTGATGATTGTAAGATATGCATAGCTTCAACAAGCAGTTTTTAAAGTATAGGAGAGTACCACTGCTCCACATTCTGTGCTTGTTTGGAAACTATAGACATCTAGGATGTAAGCCATGGAGTGGCTTCGTTTGATTTTTGTTGCAAAGTTATGCCTGGGTCCCATTGACTCCAATGTAAAAAAAAAAAAAAAAAAAAAAATTGTCCCAGGTGGTGATGGGCAACAGTTTTATTTTTTCTTCCTCCATTCAGGAGGGATTAAAGAGGGTATGGAATACAGCCCAGACCAGCACCTGGCTTACATCAGTGAGCCAGACTCTCTTGTCTCCCATTTTGCATGGAGTCCTTTAAGTCCCCTCTATCATGAAGAAGATGAACTTCTGCTTCATTGATGGTTCCAGATTCCAGCAGCCTCATTGTTTCACCACACTATGCTTCTGACATGGATACGTTTATTGTTGTTGTTACTATAATTATCATTTGGTTAGTTATTTAATTTGATTATCTCTTTTCAGATTTTATTTTTCATCACCATTATATCCAAATGAAAATTTACAGAAATATCTTGATCTGTTGGCTGACTTTTGACTAAATTTGAATAGCAGATAATTAAGACTAAAGAGGTTGGCAGTTCTGTATTGCCTATTGTAATAAGGTGGATCTGCTTTGTGTTCTAATTATGTGGGTTGCAAAAATGACACTATTATATAAAAATCAAAGAGCATTACTTGTATTCCTAGCTAGATAGAAGGCTGTGCCATGTCTGTACTCATATGGTTTTGCAAGAGTAGTTTACAATAGTACAAGAGCTTTAATTCAAATGCAGTTTTGTATCTAGTCAGCTATTTGAACCAAAGCTTTAATAAAGCTGTGGAATTCTGCACTATAAAGCATAAAAGAGTTGACTCTGACTTGGGATATTTTGTAAGCAGGAAGTTTCCATTTCTATTACCTCTATCATAAAATAACTTAAAAGGTTCTTATAAAATTTAGGAATTTTGAGCAGTGTAGTGAGCATGTCAGGATGATTTCGCTACATAATCTTCCCATGTATAATGAACTTAACCTGTTGGATAGAATTTTTAGCATTTTATATCTGAGTGTAGAAGAGCAACAACCAAAAATGATGAGTTAGTTTTGGCATAATTAATATTGAGCTGATCTTTCTGACAGTAATTGGTAAATAGATTCACTTGTTTCTCGAGACTAGTTCTGGAATATACTAGTAGGACCAAGTCATCAACATAGAATAAATACTGAAGATGAAACTCCCATGATGTTGAACAAAGTTAAGCCTAACTCAGGAAGGAGATGCACTGTGTTACTTATAAACTAGACCAGTTGCCAGTGAATATGGTGTTTTTGGTCCACTAGTGGTCCTTATTAGTGTATTTAATTTTTTTTAGCAATAAAACATTTTACATTAACGTTTATTAATACTTTTTTTCTCTTCAGTGTAGGCTATAATGATAGAAATAGGCTAAAATGATAGAAGTAGTGAATAACTGTCTCATATAACCTAGGAGGATATTGGCAACAATGAAGAAGATATCGCAATATCCATTTCTTACCCATAACACTGAACTTAATATTGGTAACACTTTATAAAGGTGAAACTATGTGTTTCATTCAGTGTATCACTTCTTCCAAGTGACTTCAGGCTCTTTTGGACTCTGCTGTAATATTTTCTGCAGCATCATTCATTGTCTAACAGAAAGAGAGTCAACTTTATCTGTTAGCTCTCTAAGTATCTCTCTTACTAGGAACCTTTGCAAAATATTCTTGTCAGAATCATTTTTTCTCATTTCTTTTCACTTGACTAAATCATCTCATCATTCAAAACTCAACCAAAATACATTTATGATCTCCTCAGGCTGGTTTAATTGTACCTCCAAATACAATAGTTATTATCATAGACCAGTTTTCCTCAACTAGAGTTTGATGGAAAAAATTAAACCTTTGATGAGAAAATTAAACCTAATGACATAAGTCTTAGAATGGATTAAATTAACTTATCTCCCATGCATTAACGTGCATAGTATTTATGTAACGCCATTAGGAGAACTAAGAAAATGGTCACTCAAATCATTTTCTGTGTTTGATGGTTCAGATAACTATAATTTTCCTCCTTACTTGTTGTTGTCTCCAAATAATTGTATACTCTGTGAAGGAATGGACTGCATCTTGTTCCATCATTGTACCCCTAATGCTAACACATTGAACTCCTTCCATGTAGGAGTTGTTTGATAAGTATTTGTGAAATGAATGATAGAAAGAAAGAAGGTTCTTCTGGAAGAACTTTGATGGTAGAACTGTATAAGGTGATTTATATCACAGTGTCCAAGGAGGGATATGTGAGCCTAGGTCACATATGAAGTAGTGTTAAATTTGAAGGGTCCGGTCAGGTGGGGAGAGTGGTTGTAATCAGTGGTTACAGTCTTGAGCTCTCAGGTCATGTTACTCATAAGTGAGCTAGTCTGGGTCAGCAAGAATGAAGATGGGACAAGGCCACATGTCTCATTATCCAGCAGGCTAGCATTGGTTCCTTTCAGGGTAGTGATGACAAGGGTTCCAAGAACAGCAGGAGAAGAGGGGCTCAAATACATAAATGGTTTTCAAGTAACTACTTGTTTCATATTTGCAATTGTCTCTTTAGCCACAGCGTCATGGACTGAATATTTGTGTCTTCCCCAATTTGTATGTTGAAGTCTTAACCCCCAAAGTAATGGTATTTAGAAATGGGGGCCTTTGGGAGGTAATTAGTTTATGAGGTTGGATCAACAGAGGCACCAGAGAGCTTAATCTCTCTTGGTCTGTACCCATGTACCAAGAAAAGGCAGTGTAAGCACACAGTGAGGAGGCAGCTTTCTGCAAACCAAGAAAAAGGCTTTCAGCACAACCTGACCATGCTGGCACCCTGATCTGGGACTTCTAGCCTCCAGAAGAGTGAGAAAATAAATTTCTGTTGTTTAAGCCACCCAATCTGCCACCCAATCTATGATATTTTGTTATGGCAGCCCTCACAGACAAATACACATAGCAAGTCACGTGGCCAGGCCCAGAGTAAATGTGAAGAGGAATCATTTAAAGAGGTAGATACTATAGGGAGGGGAATAATTTGAGGCCAATTTTTCAATCTATCATAATTGCATCATAGTCTTTAAGTAAATATGATGCATGTAGGTATCGTAAATTAACGAATTATGCTTCTTTGGATGTAAACTTTATTTTTTTTTTTTAAAGTGAATCCTTTAGAAAAATGACCTGGAGTCAGATATTTTGATGTTCTTCAGTGCTTACACATTATGCACTTACTTATAAAGTGTGCTTCAGAACTATTATGTGTTTTACCAGTTTTGCAGGCTATCCCATATTTCCCGGTGGATACATACATGAGACCAATTGACAATGCAAGCTAAATTACTCATTAAATCCGCCTTCACATAATCTGTTCAGAACTTAAAGTTTCTATTATTTAATTGCCAATTGACCTTCAGGCAAATCGTTAAGAAATTTATGAGGGTAGCAGCATGAATATGTGTTCCAAAATGTCTCTTGGGTAAAATATGACTCATGGTTTTCTTGCTCCTGAAATGATTAAGCATGAAACCTGAAGTTGACAGCAGAGTCATTGTACAGATTGATGTTTTCAATGACTAATATTTGACAGAGTTTGCTTCTGATTTATTATGCTGCTAGGTAAAAACAATTTACCTCATTTTTTAGTATTTTTACTATGCTCTTTCACTAATTGGATGAAAAAATTCAATTTCTTTTATATTGAGTAACATGCATTTTCAATAAATTAAACTTTAATTTTTAAAAAGGATAATTTTACTGTGTTTTTTTAGTAGGTTCATGTGGTCCTGCTCTTTTCTTTTTTGATGCCATGTAGCTCCTGCTTTTCTTTTGCTTGTTCCTAACAGTAAGCCTAATACCTATATAAAATCTATTTAGTAATTATTGGATTTTTATTATCATTCATTTATTCAAGCACAGCAAATATACTTGAAAAACAATCATAGACAATTAGGTCAACCTTTACTAATAACTGAGCTTGTAATTCCTGGAAAATAGAAAACTAGGAAATCATTTTTCTCTTACTCCTTAAGAGTACTTTGAATAATTATAGTGTTTTAAATTTATGTTTTAAAGAATTAAAGTACATTATGTTAAGAAAGGAAACAATGCAATAAATGGAAATGGAGGGAGGGAAGATAATATACAATTACTTCCTACAGTATTTTCATCTACTAACCAGACAAAAAAACATTATTATTTATTATACAGCTTCTATACCGCATGTATTTTTGATAATTACAGATTTTAAGTAACATTTACATAAATTAGAACATTTCTTAAAGCTGAAGTGAGTCTCTTATAGGCAGCATATAGTTGGGTCTTTTTTGTCCATTTAGCCATTCTATACCATTTGATTAAAATTTTAATACATTTACATTTAAAGTAACTATTGATGGATGAGGACTTACTAACACCATCTTGTTAATTATTTTTTGACTAATTTGTAGCTCCCTTATTCCTTTTTTCTGTCTTGCTGTCTTCTTTTAGGAACTGATGATTTTCCTTAGTAGTATGTCTTAATTTAATTCTCTTGACCTTTTATGTGTCATCTGTAGGCTTTTGCTTTGTGGTTACCATGAGGCTAACATTAAACCTCTTATAGATATAATGGTCTATTTTTTGATGATAATTTAACTTCTGTTGCATACAAAAACCCTTTACTCCCCATTCCCCACTTTATGTTTTTGATGTCACAATTTACCTCTTTTTATATTGTGTATCCATTAACAGATTTGTGTAGCTATTGTTATTTTTAATAAGTCTGCCCTTCTTCTCTCTGTCCCCATGGCTACTGCTTTGTGATGGCTTTTCTAGATTACTGCAATAAAATTTAACTACTTTGTTGATACATCCTCTATCTCCCTTCAACCATCTTCTCTGACCTATCTCTAGGATTATTTTCTAAAATGCAAACTGACTAAATCATTCCTTTGTTCCAAAAGCAGAATATAATTTCCAAAACTTTGAGATGAATAGACTATGTACCCTTCTACTCTCATTTCTCTCCAATCATATCATGGTGTCATGCTGTCTCTCATTTCTAGGACATACCAACTGGTATTTTTTTTTTTTGTCACCTAACACTCGCAATCTCAACCCATCTCAGTCCATCCCAGGAGAGGCTCCCGTTCATCTTTCAAGACTCAGCTCACCCAAATCAGATTTACTTCAACTCCTCTTGAGACTGTTTCTTGACTATCACCGTGTAGTCTAGGTTTTCCTCCTCTTAGCCTCATAGAAATCTGAATTTACCCATCTAATGATGTTTACTGTAATCATCTACTTCATAATTTACCTACTAGATTGAGTTATTTTATAGGTCTGGGACAATATCTTATGTCTTAGTCATCTTTATATTTCCAATGTCTGGTCCATTCTTTGGCATGAAATGAGATGCCCAGTAAATGTTAAGCGAGTGAGTGAATGAATGAACCCTGGAAACAAGATATGAAAAACAATGTTCTACTTTGATTTCATCATCAGGGCAGAATTAGAATAAAGGAAGAAGCTTGGTAAGGTTTATCGCTAGGAATAAGAGCTCAGAATAGAAAGAGCTCATTTCCACTTTAATTATCATCTCAGAGAGAGGCAGGATCTGTATTGAAGACCAGACCAGCACAGTTAATACAGCATAAGCAGTGAATCTTATACATTTTAATAATTTTTACTATTTCCATGTGTTTCCCCACAGTGATGATTAGTAATAACCTGAAAAAGAAAGGAGGAATCAAGGAAAAGCAGGTTTAGGGAGACTATCCCACTTTGAGTTCACGACTGCAAAAGTAGAACTTTTACAAAGGACAGAGAGGCAATGGGACATGAAGATTAGAAAACAGGCTGAGTCCCTGGGACCCATAGCCAAGAAAAAGTGAAGCAAGGGAGAAGTGAGTTTGTCCTGAGAGCTTTCAAGAACACTGGGGCTGAGCATCGTAGAGCGTGGGGAGCATTTTCCAATATAGTGTTTCCATATAATAGTTAACCAGATTTGAAAAACAACCTTGAACTTTATAGAAATTATATCTAGTCTTATTTCTCTTAGACTGAGAATGAATTATCTTGATTGCTGTTGTGTTTTGGATTGAGAAGAAGGCAGGGAGGAAAGAAGGGGGTTCTTCAACTTCTACTCTCTAGAAGCAAGTAAAACAAGAATTCCTTCACATTTTACTTTTATCGGCTACAATATTTGCAAACCCTTTTTTGTTTACCCCTACCCCTGGACAAGTATTCTATATCATAATACCCTGTTTATTTTTTTATACAAGGCATCAACCTGTAATTATCTTGTTTATATTTGTAACTTTCTTTTTGCATCTCTTCTTCACTAAAATATATGTCCATGGGTCAGAATTTGTTTTGTTCAGCACTGTAGCCACTGTACTTGGCACATAGCAGGCTTTCAGTTGATATTTGTTGAATGTTGACTGAATATGGAGTCAGATTGCTATTAATAATCTCAGTTTTTCTGACTCTTCACCCTTCACTTGACTTCACAAGGACCTTGAATTCTCCGAAAAGTCTCCTACCAAATATTTCTGGGAATCACGTGAGATCAGAGGGAGATCAAATGAGTTTTCCACTACTGTTTCTCACCATTTCTAATGCCCTCAGTGGAAACACTGCCGATAGAAAGGACCTTATTTCCTGATGCCTCCACAGTAAGTAGTTCCCCAGGACCCAAAGCTGGGGTACAGGCTATAATGGCCAAATTGCCCCCTGTCTAAATCTTCACCAAATTTTATCATCTGAATCTTAAACCATCACTGTGTAAAAGCCTCAAAATCTCTCAGGAAAATAGTTGCTTTAGCTTCTGTCTTGAAACTCTGTCCCTTGGAACCTTCAGGCTGGACAGTGTGGGCACCATGCCAACCATCTTGTTTATTGTTTACTCTCTCCTGGGTATCCATACATTCTTTCTCTGCCTATGGCCACATAGCACAACAAATAAAACAAGGCAAAATTGTCAATTCATGCAAATAGATTCCTAGAATCATCTTCAGTTCACTAGCTCTGTAAGAATAGTTTGGAACCTCAGTTTTACCTGTTTCAGAACAAACTCTCTGCATAAATAAATATACTGTTCTCCTCTGAATCTAGAAACCTTCATGGCTCATTGCAAACATTTAAAAAAATAGAACTGCTTCAAAAATTGTAGAAAAATTGTTAACATTTTTTCCTAACCAAATTATCTACGATAATAATCTCCCTGTTCACCAGGAGGAGCATACAAACTAGAGCAAAATGCAAGCATGGTGGGGAATGAAGAGGGATGAAGAGTAGGTCTCATTTTGCAGCCCCTTTTAAGGTCAAGTGTGACTGAACATAATATTGCAAATAGTTATTCAACCTACAGCATTTCTTAATCTCTTATATTTGGATGGGGATCTCTCTGTTACTCCTTTGAGAGGGTCAGCTGTGGGAATAACTGGAACCAATGACATTCAGGTCATTTTTTTCTTAGGTCCCTGAGGAACATGGCTTAGTCAGTGCAAACTCCTCCCAGGATAGGGTTAGGTTGAGAGATCTAATTATTACCACTACTTAGAAGGGCCTGCTTAGAACCAGATAGAGTCGTGAGACTCCAGGAATCCCTGAACACAGCTTCATTCCTCAGAGTCCTTGGTGATAAATTTTGTATGTTTGAACCTAACTGAACTGGGTGAAATTAATCCTAGAAATTCCAAAACATTTGACAAGAACTCAGCTGGCCTTTAAAAAAGCTTTTTGTGAGACCAAAATTTCTTTATCTAGTTTAATTTAGTCCTTTGTGAATCCTGTACCCCATTTACTGAAATAAATTCAACCTTTTAAACTAAATCCATTGAATAGATCTAAGCTTCATCATTATCTCCAGCTAATGATTCTAGCACCAATGTCTGTTTTAGGATTGCATGAGTAACTAACTACATGTTAGAGTTGTTATATTTAAGGGCTAGTTTATATAATTGAATGTACATGAATTTCTCCATCCTGAGGGCTATAAGAAGTGAATTATTATTTTTAAAATAGTGTAAAGTTTTTCATATCCTAGAATACTCTGCTGAAGTTACTGGGGTAGGCACTATAGAGAATATAACTATGACTTATTTGTGGTTCATGGTCTCAAGATATTTATAGTTCCCTATGCGAGAGAGACGTGAGTAATTTCAAAAACAGAATATAGTATGGTATAATCAAATAGCTTTATTTGAGAATTTAGAGAAGGGAGACTTTCCTTTCTCAGAAATAATTTTATGATTTTATTTTAAAAGGCATTGTTTATTTGTGTGGAAGGAAGTGTGTGATTTCATCACGTGACAATGTAGGAGGGTTGGGTAAATGGAGAGAAGGTGGATTTCTCGGAAAGAAAGCTTTCTGCACTAAAACAAGTCTGGGAGTTCTTCATTCTACAACTAAAGCAAATTGAAATGCCTGTCAGCATAGTGAATATATTAATAACAAGACTTCGAGAAATTGTGAAATAAATACACCATTTAGTAAAGAATTTCTCAAGTCTACCTGATTATTTACATGTACTGCCTATAAACATCCTGTGGGATGGGTGTTTCCTGCTATAGTGTTATGCAGCTTAAAACATAGAGAATGGTAAAAATGAGCAAGACAAATTTAATGTAGTCAAATTTTGTAATGCGTTAGATTCAAGGCTATGGGGTTCCACTGAAATTTTTGAATGATGGAGTAACCCAATCTGAGGAGTACTTTTTTTTTTTTTTAATGTAACCACTATTTTATTTATTTTCCTTTAAAAAATTCTTATTGAAGTATAGTTGATTTACAGTATTGTGTATGAGAAGTACTTTTGGGAGATTAATTCTGAAGAGAAGCTTGGTGTATGGAGAGGTGTGGGAGGGAAGGATGGGAAACTGAAGTTGAGAGAGTCCCTTAGGGGACTGTGAGGGGAACAGGGGTGTGAACCATGGTGGTAAAGAAGAGGAATGGAAAGAAAGACGCATTCAAGAGCTATTAAAGAAGAAAGGCATACGCAAGAAAGGGGAGGAAGAAAGGACTCAGGGTCTTTCAGCCTAGGTACCAACTCTTATTACAATTAACAGACTTAGGGGCATTCAACATTTCAGTGGGGGCATCCTTCTGAAAATGTCTAGGAAGCTATAAGAAATGAAGAATTATAACCTAGGAAAAGGATTGACACAGGGGATGGAGAATTGGAACACACCAAGTATAAAACATTAGCTGAATTTATAAAGGTAGAAAATATCATGGAGAGCATGTAAAGAGAGAAGAGAGTCAACAATATAACCTTTATGAGACCTTACACATGTTGGACCTGAAGAGAAAAACTAGCCGTGGGAGAATGTGTAGGGATATAGTGAGATAGAAGCCAAAGTCTCAAGTACAAGGTCCAGTGAAGTAATTGCTAAATACCATATAAAATTTTAATGAGATGAGGCCTAGTGGCTTTGGAGATTAGGAAGTCATTGCTCATCTTTAAGAGAAAATTTATTCAGTGAAGCTTGCAAGAGAAGGTCTTACATTAGCAAGGAGTTAGGAGTAGGTGGTAAGAAAGAAGAGGTTACAGAGAAGGACGGCCCTTGTGTGAAGTTTTGAAGTGAAGATGAAATATAGTGACAGCACAAGAAAAATAGAGGTTCTAGAGAAGGTTATGCTTTCCTACTATTTTTAGGCTTGAGGAGATTAACATTTTGTAAGCGAAAGAAAAAAAAAAACCAGAAAAGGCATTAATTAAACGTGTGAAAATTATTGGAGCCAAATCCCATATGACAGGCAAGAGAGACTTCATTAACAATGAAGAGAAATATGATATCGCTTATATGCTGAATCTAAAAAGAAATGTTACAAAAGAACTTATTTACCAAACGGGAACAGACTCACAGACTTAGAGAAGGAGCTTATGGTTACGGGGTGGGGGGGAAGGGGGGAAGGGATAGATTGGGAGTTTGGGATTGACATGTACACACTGCTATGGAGGCTATGTGTGGGAGGGAATAGGGGGATGTATGTGTGCATATGGCTGATTCACTTTGTTGTACACCAGAAACTAACACAGAATTGTGAAGCAATTATACTCCAATAAAGATCTATTAAAAAATAAAAATAAAATGGATAACCAACAAGGACCTACTGTATAGCACAGGGAACTCTGCTCAATATTATGTAACAACCTAAGTGGGAAAAGAATTTGAAAAAGAATAGATACATGTATATGTATCACTGAGTCACTTTGCTGTACACCTGAAACTAACACAACATTGTTAATCAACTATACTCCAATATAAAATAAAAAGTTAAAAAAAAAAATGATAAGTAAATGGATAGCATGAGAAAACAAGAGGGATGCCTTTTTCTCTAGGACCCAACTGGAAGGAAAGGTTTGTTTCCAATGGCGGTAAAAGATAGGAATCCCCTTCCTGTTTTTCCCAGGTTTGGAATGTTGGCATTCCTGTGAGCAGAGCAGAAAGGATGGCAGCCTGTGACTCCTCAGCTACTTCCCATGCTGTCTGTCAGACTGGGATGTGTGGGACTGGCAAACAAGAAGTCAGAGAAAGCATCGCGCTGTCTTGTGGAGCGTGAAGGAATGTAAAGGAAGTGTTAGGGCAAGGAAGTGAGAACTCTTCATCCAACCTGCAACAAAGTTAGAACAAACCTGAGTGAATGGCCTGGAACAGAATGGTCTGCAGTCAGGCAGGAGCATATCTGGCCTAGGAGAATGAGTTGATGCTAGGATATAAGGGGAAAGGGCAAGGCGGAAACAAAATTAAACTAATAAAATAATTAAAAGGTAGAGAAATTAAATTAGGATCAAGATGATGCTTGGGCTTATTGATATCTTCCCTGCCCAGTTGGCAGCCAAACCTGAAAGAAGGGAGCCTGCAGGCCCTTAGGAGAAAGCTAAGGGGGAGAAAGATGGATGCAGCGTGCAAAGGTGAAACATTTCCCGTAATTTCATTCCTTCTAATTTGGTGTAGTACAGGTGTGTCATCAATTCTCAGAGGACTGTGTTTGTTTGTGTATTTTTGTGGGATTCACAGTGTTGACTAGTACAGTAAGGAAGAGGGAAGGAGAAAGAGGAGTTTTTCTTTTCTCTGTGTTTGGGATGATGCTTCTTTCTGGTGACCTTCTAGAAGTGACAAGCAGGATTGAACCAACTGATTTCTTTTCAGCGGCTCCTGTAGCTCTTATCTAGGTTATATTTAACTTTGGGTTCATTTTTGTTCCAGTCAGCACCAACTTCATTATCGGTGTTCAGTGAATATCATAACAATAACATCCAATTCTAAATACGAGGGCTTGAAATAGCGAATTCTGTGGAGCTTCACAGGGAGGTTTCCTTAGAGAGAACCTTCATGGGGAGTCTTTACAATGTCATAAAACGTGACGAAAGTGATCACTTAAAGCTCTGCCTGTTTCAGCGAGGTTTTACCGATCTTTCATAAGAAATGACTGCAGTTAACATCCCCACGATGTCAGTGTCATAAAATTTATATATAAGTTTGACAAGAGGAATACCTTTTGGCATGTTTGTAAATAGACAACTCATACATTATTAATGATATCTTTAGTGACTATTTAAATTCTATTGAACGTGATATTTTTATCGACAAATATATGATTGACATGATTCCCATTTGGTAGTTGTACAATATAATTTTTTTTATTTAAGTGTATAAAATTTGGCAAATATGGGAACTAAAAACATAAAGTGTATGAATTGAAATATTACATCATTCTTTAAAACATTTAAAATATATAATATGTGAGGTGCTGTTTTCATTCTATCTTTGAAAAATATCTTCATGTGATTTATTGGCAACATTGAACCAAATTGTCCCACTTTTATGGGAACATATTCTGTTAAAGAACATGAAAATGTGCTTCAATATTTATCTTGATAAATAAATGAAAAACTATTCAAATATATACCAGTTCCTTTGAGGATCTTGTACAATAACTTTATGGGAACTAAATTGTGATTTGGGAATTGAATAAAATTCTAAGCACACTTAAGGAACTAATACATGGCCTCTAGAAGCCTCTGTATTTAATTAAACACATGACCCTGTCTGTGTATGTAATGGAATTCCTTCAGATGACTCTTTCAAAAGAACTTTTCTCATTCAGCCCATAGTTTGTAGAATCTTGGAAAACTTGCTCAATTAATGTCTATCTGTTCATTACTTGTTTTTGAACAGCAGTAGATTTTTCCCAGAGAAGGGAAGAAATTTGTATTTCACATGTTAAGAAAGTCTATAAAATAGAACTATGTGTTTTAGTATCATAGAATCAAAAATGAGCTGAAAGGGACCTCAGATAATACTTAATCCTGCTCTGGCTTTTCACAAATAAGGAAACTAAGAGCCAATGTGAATGTCACTTGCTTATAGGGTTACAACACTTTCGTGGCATTTATTATATGTATTTACATTTTCCATGGTATTATATCCTCTACGTGACATAAAGTAAGTTACAAGATATTGGAGTTATTTCAATCACTTGGTCATTTGACATTTCCAACAGTCACTATTCCTTTCTGTCCAAGCTGATAGCACATTTTATAGTGTAATGTTTTGAAGAGTATCTTTTTAATTAGTTGATTTCAGTTAGTGCAAATAGTAACACTCACTTCTTTGCGAGGCTCTAAATATACTGAATTATAGAAAATCTGAGTTTGTTAGAACTTCAGGGACTACACCATTGGTCTCTTTTCTACCCCCACTCCTAAATATTTTTCAAACTGAAAGAATTTACTGGGGTCTGACTTAAGCCTGTAAGAGATTCTAAGAAAAGGTACAAAAGCCACACCGTTGGGTTGGTCTTTTCCTTGCTTTAGTAACCTCTGGATTTAGTTTTTGCCCTGAGGGAGTGTCTTCACTTGAAAAAGTTTTACCAAGCTAAAGATGGGTGGGGGGCTGGGGGATGTGTCTTTCAATCCTGCAAGTCCTGTAATACATGCATTGTGCCTTTTCTCTTCTCATCCCTGCTTGCAAACAGATCAAATCTATCATGACTTCATTGCCTCTCCTAGTACTTATTAAACAGGGCTAATAACCACCAACTAACGCTGCCAACATTTTTTCTCCTTATCTCTTGTCCCAGAACCCCACCTGCATTGTGTGTATTTTCTGCCTCTTTCAAGATATCATGGGCAAAAGTTTTACCAAATATTCCACCAGCTGTCCATCTCTAAAGCCAATGCCACGTATTTTAGGATTTTGTTTTAAACACCCAACCTCAAATTTTGTTGGGGCTGACAACAACAGATATTTATTTCTTGTTTATGCTACTTGAAGGCTATGGATCAGCTATCACTCTGCTTGTCTCTGGTGGGCTTGGCTGACCTCCAAACATACTCTTATTTTTAGCGATCGAGACTAAAGGGACACGTTCTCAGGTTGGAAGGTAAAGACTACAGATGTCAAGTCAAAACATGCAAACATTTTAAGCTCACTCTTGGACATGGACTGTATACATCATTGGCTTATATTCCATTGACAAAACAAGTCCAAAGTCAGGGGGTATGGAGTATACTTTGCCTGCAGAGAAGCATGACAAGGATGGGTAGGGGGCAAATAATTATGATCAAAAACTAAAATTAAAACTTTAATTCACTTATAAGTGTATAGTAGAAGAAACAATGGATAACTTGACTAGTTTCCTAAGAGTTTCACAGCCCTTCTCTTTGAAGTTTAAATCCTGACTACTAATACCAATTTCTTGAATCCACTGAATGGTTACTCTTCTGTGGGCTCCAGCTTTTGTTTCCTCTTCCTATTTTGGCAAAATTACCAAATTAGCAACTAATTGAGTGTCTCCTGAAGTCTTTGGGAAGCACACAGCTGGAATGGTTGGGGGGCAGAAAACTCAGGCAAGTGAGCACAAGCAAAGCAAGTATTAGGCAAAACACAGGAGGGTGCAGAGGGGGTGGCGATATGAACACTTCAAGCAGTTCATGACTGAAAATTAACATGAAGACAATAGAAAGTGTATAGCTCTTAACTCTGCAAGAGCCTAGTTCAAAACAAATGCTGCAGGTGGGCTTAAAAGATAGTTGACATGGTTGAATTTCATTTTCATTGTCTGAAAAATGGAGGTAATAGCTACTAAACAGAATTACAAGAGAATTTATGTTAAAGTATCAACTGTCTTACTCAGTGATGCTTACTTGTAACAAAATAGGTAACAGTAAATGTTATTTATATAGGTAATTGGTAATCAGCTAATGTAATTTATATCTAAATTTAAGTGTGGGGACCATCTCGGGGTATATTCTTTACGCTTATGCAAGAGCCTCATAATCTCATTTAGGCATAACTAAAAACAAAATGACATAAAACAAACAAAAAGGGAACTTAAAAAATGGAGGTGAGATCTTTAAATAAAATACAGCCTCCAATTTCACTATATAACCTTACATTTTTGAAATGGTCATAGACTAGTTAAAATTAAAATATTTTTCAAAGTAGTTATAAAACCCCAAACTAGGGCAAATCATTAAATGTATAATATTAACTTAAAGTATTTTATATATCAGGATATTACAGGGGACTTCCCTGGTGGTGCAGTGGTTAAGAATCCACCTGCCAATGCAGGGGACACGGGTTCGAGCCCTGGTACGGGAAGATCCCACATGCCATGGAGCAACTAAGCCCGTGCACCACAACTACTGAGCCTGCGCTCTAGAGCCCGCGAGCCACAACTACTGAGCCCATGTGCCACAACTACTGAAGTCCGCGTGCCTAGAGCCCATGCTCTGCAACAAACAAGAGAAGCCACTGCAATGAGAAGCCGGCGCACCGCAACAAAGAGTAGCCCCCACTCGCCACAAGTAGAGAAAGCCCACGCGCAGCAACAAAAACCCAACACAGCCAAAAATAAATAAATGAATAAAGTATGCAATGTGATAAATCAAAAAAAAAGATATTATAATAGTATTATCCCAAATTTGAATAGAGACATATAATTTTTCTACAATCCTCACCCTTTTACTATGTCCTATTTTTTTTCTTTTTATGTATCATTTTTGTCACATATTTTGAATTTTGCAGACATATGAGCTTTTCATTAAATATTATATAATAAATATTTCCAATGTTATCATTATAATTTTCGTAATTATCACTTAATGTACATATAATGGTTTATCAAGTGGATGACCATAATATATTCACTCACTTTCCAAATTTGGGTCTTTAGGTTGTGTTTAGTTTTCCCATACCATAAACATGATTATTCAAGAGACATAAGGGGCAGCAGTCATAGACTCATGAGGCTACAGCTGACAAAGTGATATGTCATAGATGGAACTGAATATGTTCAGGATTCTGAAAAGAGCAATGGTTCCCAGGTAGCTACAGCTGTTCGGTAGGCAGAGGAGTCAATAGACCATGATGGCTCAAGAACTACAGAGAGTTTATTACATTTATTGCAGCCAACACTTGTAGGTGTGTTGGAGGAAGAGCGTAGACCAGCAACTTTTAAACATTAGTGGGCATCAGAATCACCTGGAGGACTTACTAAACTACAGTTTGCTGGGTCTCACTTCCAGAGCTTCATTCAGTAAATCTGAGGTCGTACCCCAGAATCTACATTTCTAAAAAGGTACCAGCTTATGATTATGCTGCTTAACGCGGGGCCACACTATGAGAGCTACTCCATAAGATCTGTAAGCAGGGGCCAATTCCTTTTTACCTTATTTGATTAAAATTTAGCTAGCAGGAAAAAAAGCAGTAGAAAAAAATTATGAAAATCCTATGTAAAATACAAATAGAAGTACCTGCTACAACTCACAACCAAGTTAACAACTAAGGGGATATATTTATATTTGCATAATAAAGTTTTGTGTTTCAGCATTTTTGTAAAGTTTTGAAAAGAAAAATAAGATATACTTATTATGTAATTAAACATTTCAAAAATATATAACTACTTTCCAAAGTCACCTATTAACAGCTTTTCAAGTATTGTTCTAGATAATTTGTATGCAAACAGAAATATATACACCTAAGTCTTCATGTGTGTATTTAAAATAAATGGAATCATATTTTTTATAGCTTGCTGTTATTGCATTTGTTATACTTTTAGTGATATTATATATCAGTGCATATAGATCTACTTCATTCCTTTTACAGTGGTGTAGTACTTTATTATGGATGTGCAGCAATTTACCCATTTTCCTAGTGACTTTCAGTTTGCCACAGTTATAAATGATGCTCCCCTGCACATCCTGTACATGTTTCTTTGCAAAGTTGTGCGAAAGTGCTTGTAAGAGAGACATCTTTGGAATTGCTGGGTTTATGACTTTCATAAATGATATCATCGCTACTGCTGTATTAGTTTCCTAGGGCAGCTGTAACAAATTACTACAGACTTGGTGGCTTAAAACAGTAGATATTTATTCTCACACTTCACAAGGTGTCAGCAGGACCACACTCCTTAAAGAGGCTCTAGGGGAGAATTTGCTCCATGCCTTTTCTAGCTGCTGGCACCAATCAACATTCTGTGGCTTGTGGCTGCATCACTTTCTGCTCTGCCTCATTTTCATATCACTGCCTACTTTCTGTGCCTTCCCTTCTGTGTGTCTGTCTCTAAACTCCCTTTGCCTCTCTCATAAGAATACATGGCATTTAGGGACCACCTGGATAATCCAGGATAAACTCCTCTCTTAAGATCCTTACTTTAATCACATCTTTTGCCCTCTGGGCTGCTATAACAAAACACCATAGACTGAGTGGCTTTCTGGAGGCTTGAAAGTCCAAGATTAAGGTGCTAGCAAATTCGGTGTCTGGTGAGAACCGGCTTCCTGGTTCATAGGTGGCTACCTTCTCATGTCCTCACATGGCAGAAGGGAGCTTTCTTGGGCCTCTTTCATAAGGGCAATAATCCCATTCATGAGGGCTTCACCCTCATGACCTAATTGCCTTCCAAAGGCCCCACCTCCAAATATTATCACACTGGGGATTATGTATCAATTTATGAATTTGGCGGGGGGGGGGGAGGGGACACAAACATTTTCAGTCTGTAGCATTCCCTATCTGGTCTTCTAAAATTCATGTCCTTTGCACACACAAAATATATTCATTCCATCCCAATAGTCCCAAAGATCTTAACTCGTTCCAGATTCAACTCAGATTCTGAAGTCCAAAGTCTCATTTGTATCATCTAAATCAGATATGGGTGAGACTTAATGTATGGTTCATTCTGAGGCAAATTCCTCTCCATCTGTGAACCTGTGAAATTTTCCAAATATAATGGTGAGACAGGCATAGGAGAGACATTCCTATTCCAAAAGGGAGAAATGGGAAAGTAGAAAGGGGTAACAGGTCCCAAGCAAGTTCAAATTCCAACATTAAACCTTAAGGATCAAGAATGATCTTTGTCTGGATGCTCTACCTTCTGGACCCACTGGGGCTTCAGTCTCACCCACGCAGCCCTTACGGGTCTTAGTTCCCTGGCTATGACTCTCCTGGGTATGGAATTGCATTCCAATGATCTTAAGAACAGTTCCGTCCCCAGGGTACACTGGGCATCACCCTAGTTGGGGCTTTCTGTAGTAGCCCCACTCCTGCAGTTCTCTGCCTGGGCTCTGCCCCTGCAGGATGGGCTCTTGTACCCATAGCTCTCCCTGAGTGAGAGCTCTGCCAGGCGTCTTTTGGAATCTAGGTGGATTCAGCTATGCCCTCATGGCTCTTGCACTCTACACACCGGCAGAGATGATGGGGGAGTGTGGACACTGCCAACGTTTGCCGCCTGTGTCCTCCATAGGGGTGGCCACCATGACACCAAACCACAGCCCATTGGATCTGCACCTGAGGCAGCCAAGGAGCACAGAGCTGGAGTGCAGAGAGCAGAGCCCATGTTGTGAGGCAGCACCTGGCAGCACACCCCAATGTCCCATAGGTTCAGTCAGCCCCTCCTTTGAATTCACTGTGCCCTTGGAGCCCTTTTACTCTGGGCCTGTGATGGGAGGGGCAGCCCTGATGATTTCTGAATTATCTTTGGGGTTATTCTTCCATCGTTTTCCACAATAGCTCCTGCTTCTGCTGAGATGGCCGACTAATCTTATCAAATGGTGTTTTGTCCATACACTGAATTTCTTCCAATCATATATGCTCATTCTGTTCAGTATGGATGGGCTGAGAGTTGTTCAGATCTTTAAGCTCTGATTAACAATTCTGTCCTTTTGTCATTTCTCTCTTCTCTCATTTTACTGTAAGGCGTCAGGAGGAACCAAGGACACTCCTTCAATGCTTTGCTTAGAAATAGCTTCAGCTAAATATCCAATTTCATTACTCACAGTTCGACACTAGAACTCGAAGATGAACACAATTCAGCCAAGTTTTTTGCCTCTTTATAATGAAGATCGCCTTTCCCCCATTATCCTGTAACATATATTCCTCATTTCCGTCTGAGACCTCATCAGAATGACCTTTACCCTCTATAGTTCTACCAACACTCTGTTCAGGATTACTTAGGAAAGCTGAGGTTTTCTCTATAGCTCTCCTCTTTTCTTTCTTGGCTCTCACCAGAATTGCCCTTAATGATCGGTCCACTTCTGGCCGTAGCCTTTTTCTAGCATGCACCTCAGAACTTCTCCAGCTTCTACCCGTTACCCAGTTCCAAAGCCATTTCCACATTCTTAGGTATTTGCTGTAACAGCACCCCATTCCCAGTACCAACTTTTATCTTTATCTGTTAGGGACGCTATAACAGAATACTATAGACTAGGTGACTTATAAATAACAGAAATGTAGTTCTCACAGTTATGGGGGTTGGGAAGTCTAAGATCAAGGTGCCAGCAGATTCAGTGTCTGGTTGGGTCCTCTTCCTTATTTTTAGACATCCGTCTTTCAATGTATCCTCAGTTGGTGGAAGGGGCAAGGGAGCTCTCTGGGGTCTCATTTACAAAGGCACTAATCCCATTTATGAGGGCTTCACTCTGATGACCTAATTGCCTCCCAAAGGCCCCACCTTCAAGTATCATTAGGTATCAACGTATGAATTTTTTGGGGGGTGGGGGTGGAATATAAGCATTCAGTCTATAGGATCACATAAGGTATATTACAGGTCCTGGAAATTAGGACATGGACATATCTTTTTGAGGGCCACTATTCAGCTCACTACAACTGCTTTTACACAATTCTAAAAGTATAGTATAAATCAGAGGAATTGTCTGATATGGGATATTCATCCAATTCTTCATAAATAATTAGGTGCTGGTTCATATTATTTTGTCTAATTCTCCCATTACAAAAACATCTTTAGTTAGTTTGACCCTTGTTATCAGTTAGCATTCTCAGAATCCTTTAACTACAGCACTAGTTTACATCTAAAAATAGGTTTTGTGTTACTGACATTTTGGGGGCTATGCACTATTGATATCTCTGCTGTCTAGTTGTCAAAGTAAATCAGTCGGTAGGATGTAAAAGGTGGCCCACTTTGAAGAATAAAATAACCTCCCAGGATTAGATTCCAATTTTAATTCAATTACATGTTGGAAAAGAAAAGATTTGGTTCAGTTTAATTCCCGTTATAAAACTGAGTGAGTTGTCACCATTTAAACATTGTACATTAATTTGATGTTACTGTATCCTTTGTATAAGAAAGAGGGAATGGAGAGCAAAAAGACCAGTTCATTATTCTCTAAGGAACGTACTAATTCCTATAGGTGAAAACATAGTTCACTTTATAGGTAGGATGTGAAGAACAACTCATGCTTTATCTATAGGCTAACTAAAAGAATTTATAGTGAAGGCAATAGTCTCCAAACATCTATTGATTTAATTTGGGACTTAGTTTGCTAAGTACATTATTTCTGGGCTATTTTGAAGCATAAACTTCTGGATTGCTTAGACTGTTGATAAGGGTTCATAAAATTGATACAGCCTGGGGCTTCCCTGGTGGCGCAGTGGTTGAGAATCTGCCTGCCAATGCAAGGGACACGGGTTCGAGCCCTGGTCTGGGAGGATCCCACATGCCGCAGTGCAACTGGGCCTGTGAGCCACAATTACTGAGCCTGCGCGTCTGGAGCCTGTGCTCCACAACAAGAGAGGCCGCGATAGTGAGAGGCCAGTGCACCGCGATGAAGAGTGGCCCCCACTTGCCACAACTAGAGAAAGCCCTTGCACAGAAACGAAGACCCAACACAGCCATAAATAAATTAAAAAAAAAAAAATTGATACAGCCTGGTTAGATTTAGGAAGTCGAAGAATTATTATTCACAAAGTATATAAAGGCACATTCTGATATTCTGTACAACTGAATGAGAAAAGGGCCTTGAATATAGCACTAGGATCTAAGCATTGACCATCACTTCAATAGTTACTTTACTCCTTTGTCCTACACCTTCTTCTCCATAGATTAATCAACCCATATTGATTTCTAGAAGGGAAGGCACAATTCTTGGGCTTCAGCACATCCTACCACATAAAGTTTTTGAAAAACACTTGAAGTAGACAGATGTTTTCAGGAGTCATCAAGCCACCTTTTTGTTAACAACAATGATATATTATAGTCTATATACTCAAAAACGTTATAGAAAGGATATGTAAATAAGCTGGAATAACGATCCATTTTCTAAAGACTTTGAAGGATAGTTGGCGTTTAGTATTCCAAAGAACAGGTATTTGAATTCTGATGGACAAGACAGACAAGGATATGTGCAAGAATAGAAATTTGGGAATTCACCATAAAAATAAAACAGAAGGAGTATATTTATAAGCAGAAAGAGCAGCCTCCAAGTTGGTGTGTTAAGGTGGAATCAGTAACAATGGGCCTAACAGAAAGATATTAGTCATGGTATCAGTGTGATCACTTACTGAATATTACACTTCGGAAAACTCACTTCGTACCTCCGATTCCTTATGCTCTTATCTATAAATGTGATTAAAAATACCACTTCCTCTTAGTTCGTGGGATTATGATAACTAATGGAATCTTTTAAAAAAATTGAAAGCTCTAAAGCATTTTTTAAGCTCCCTGTTATAAGTAAAACCCCTCATAAAACATGTGGCATATATGTGAATTGCTAAGAAACCAAACTATTGATAGCTGATACCACAGCCCAGCTTCTAGCTATAGTAATTAACACTGCTTTTGTAGGGGAGAATAAGCTTTAAGCTTTATGCCTACCTGGACTCAGTCTCCAAAATAGTTTTTTTCCTGAATTAAAGGAAAGCTTTCCTATATTAAGGATTGTTGTTTCTTCTATTGGTTTTTTCATCAGACACACAAATTTTAAAACACTGACTTTCATTTTTAAAACTAAGGACCAATATATGCACTGTCCGAGTTTATTTGCTTAAATGTGTATAAAAATATGATAGTTTAATAAGTATTGAGAAAGCGATGTCAAATAGATAAATATAGTTATAACTATCACAGAGGATTCCTGGATTATTGGCCAATTTGTTGAAAAAATCTCTGGATACGGGTTGGTCTTTCTGAAGGAAACTAGACCAGTCAGGTTAAAGCTCTGTGACAATTTTGTAGAAATGTTGGTGAGCATTTAAAATGTGGCCTTGTCATGTTCTCTTGTTCTGGCCCCTATGCTGACCTCCATGAACCATGATGATAATTAAGCATAGATGGAGGGTCAGAGCCCAGTTGTCAGGAATGCCTGAGGCTTTCCTCTGAGGCTTTGCCCTAAACTCCAGGCAGCTCTCTCTGCCAGAGGAAACTGACAGAAAATGTATTTCCTCCAAATATATGAAGGGTTTTCTGCATTTGGATGGGCCGGTTACTTGTGGTAGGGTGGAGCTGCCACCCTTGAATTACTCGGCTTAAAAAAGTCACAAAGGCTCCCAAGCCTCTTGGTAGGTCCAGAGCAGATGTAAGCCTCTTCTCCCTGCTGTTATCCCAGATGTAGGAGACCTACTGAGTGTGAACTCTCCATTCCTAGCATAAGTTAAAACTTTAATTCTGGCCTTATCTATTTCTCAGATTTTATCCATGACTTTCTAATTCCACTACTAATCTTCATTCTAATACCCACCCTCAGTTTCTCACTGACTAGGCAACTAGATCACAGACTTTCCTCATCCTCTCATACAAACCTCATTTGGCCTGGTGGTTGCATTGCCTTCAACACTTTAGTATAGGTGGCCCTGGATGCAAGGCAGGCAACTGGGTATTTAACTGACAGAGTTAATTTTTCCTTAGCTTTGATCTAGGCAAAGAATGCTTGACCCAAGCAAAATAAACCCTAAGTACCAGCATCTATATACTCAGTACCAGATTTAAGTTGAAATAAAGGCATTTGATGTATGAGGGAGATTTAGTAGCATATTCATCTGTCACCCAGATCTGATTAGGACATTTGATTTCTAAATCATAAGATTTCTAAAATACTTTTTGTTTCATTTTCATAACTCAATGTGTCTCATTGTAAGACATGTATATTATTGATAGTATTTCTAATAATTCTCTTTTAAATTTTATATTTATTTTCATTGTCAATAGATATTTTATTTAGTTGAATTTTAGAGCAAATTATTTAAATGAGTATAGGGAATTATTTGAGTGACAGCTAATGAATGCCAATAAATTTCCTTCTCACAATGGTAGATATGTAATTTACCATTATTTATTTTTAAAAAAAACTAATCTTCATTTCATACTTCTAATTTTTTTCTCCTGTACACATTTCATCATTTTGTTCATACCTAATAATTCTATCAATAGATTGACAAATATATATTTATATATATATTCAATTTTGTTAATTATTAAAACAGGGTCAAAATTTATTGGATAAATTAAAGGTAGTGACTCTAATGAGGCTTCTGGACCTCAGTTATACATGTATCCCCTGTTTTTCTATTTCTTTAGATAATCCAGAGTCTGCTCTACCTCTCTTCCTTTGTATTGCCTTCAAATATCACACTTCAAGCAATAGTGACAAAGCTTAACAATATCACACAGAATCCAAAGAAATCTGTTCAAGCGAGCATCTGTCAAGAGGTAAAATTATACTTTTCACTCTGTTTTTCTTGATTATGCCCACAAGTAAAAGGAACAAGACACGACAGCCATAAGTTGTATAAAATATTACAGAATTGTGCACAGGAAAATAACGTGAGGCCAATGAGTGTATATGAATTGGGTCTGAACTATTGGTTAACTCAAGAGTTGTTAATAATGAACAGGTGATAATCTTGGAAGTGGAATTTTTCAAGGGTTAATTGATTTTTGTCAACTTTGCAATGATTCAGCTAAGAGAGCATAAGATGTCAATTTAAATGGAAGAAACAAGACAGCTGGAGATAAGGAAGTGAAGAGGTATCTGAGTGGTGACTTGCAACCAGGAGGATGCAATTATAATTAAAATCAAGTAAATATGCTGGAGAAAAAGTATAAAAGATCATATACTGAGATAAACTGGTGAACTATGAAAAAATAATACAAAAAACAAAGTATTGAGGACAAAATAACTCCATCATATAATGCTTTTTTAAAGGGCACTTCACTTTTCTATGAGCATAGATCTCTGTCTATAAAATGGAAATCCCGGGGCTTCCCTGGTGGCGCAGTGGTTGGGAATCCGCCTGCCAATGCAGGGCACACGGGTTCGTGCCCCGGTCTGGGAAGATCCCACATGCCGTGGAGCAACTAAGCCCGTGAGCCACAGCTACTGAGCCTGCGCGTCTGGAGCCTGTGCTCCGCAACAAGAGAGGCCGCGGCGGTGAGAGGCCCGCGCACCGCGATGAAGAGTGGCCCCCGCTCGCCACAACTAGAGAAAGCCCTCGCACAGAAACGAAGACCCAACACAGTCAAAAATAAAAATAAATAAAATAAATAAATTAAAAAAAAAAAAAAAATGGAAATCCCAACATTAACCTAGCTTGTTAGTAAATTTCAATATTAATAGTAATAACATGATTTGAATATTAGTAAACTTCAATATTTATATTGATATAATGATTTTAAAATAATGGATTTAAGATTATTTAGAAATGTTATTTATGATTTGTGAAATGGCTGAAAAATAAACCATCCAGTTGTATTTCTAAGTGTTTGCTCTAGAATATAGAGGTGATAAAAGCTACAATAGTTTAAAATCATAAATTAATAATGAAAGATGTTTTAGATTCATTTATGCAAGCGGGAAAATTGCAGAATGAGGACTTTAAACCTCATGGTAGTTTTTACACTCTGATAATACAACAAAAAGTAGTTTACCCCTTACAAGTGCCATTTGGTATTTCTTTAGTATTATTCTAGATTTATTTGATTTCCACACAATAAGAAATTTGACTACTTTAAAAATATAGTAACAAAATTCAATAGTATATAAATTCAGATTATTTAGACAACTTGCAAAGACCGAGTGCTATTTTCAGCTGGTTTAACCAATACTTACAATCTGTCTCTTTCCTTCTCTGTCTTCCTTAAGTATTATACTTTTTAAAAGATGCTATTTCCAGTGCTCATATGCTGTAAATCCATCATGTTGGATTAACTGATGACCAAAGAGAAACCAAATTACATAGATAGATGATAGGTAGATAGATAGATAGATAAAGATAGACAAATTTTTGTTGTTTCCAATAAAGCAAAAATGATTACAAAAGCAGACCATAAACATTCTGAAGACATTCAAATCTTTTCAAAATCATTCTTTGACAGGGTACGGTGTTTTGGATCGATCTGAACAATTGGCATCTGTAGAATATTAATGAGCTTACAGAAGTGTCCCTGCTCTGATGTGTCCATTTTTGAATAGGATCTACACTGTGTGCATTATTTGTCTGTGGTGAAAGCTTTTCATTTGACCATAATGCTATAGTTTTCCTGACATTTTGGGTAGGTTTCTAACATATAAATGTATCCATGGAGAGAATTTTTCAAGTTATTTTCTTACAGTCTTGAAAATCATCTTTGACTCTTTTGACCCATAAGAATATTTTAGATATGCAGAGAGGACATAATAAAAAATACCTAGGTTTTCTTTTTTTTTTTTTTTTTGCTTGTTTCCTCTTCTAAATACATTAACCAAGAGTATTATTTCTAATTCTATTTATGTAATTTTAAGAGTCAGCAGTGATTAGTGAAATCCAGTCCCTGACATTATTGTTTTACTTGGGTCTAGTTTCTAATATTTCCTGAGCTTTAGTATTATTTAAAAGATAGGGACAGCATCTTATAGGGCTTTTGTGGAAATTTAACTGAGCAAATAAATATTTAATAAGCACTTAGCATAAGTACTCAATATTTGAGTCAGAGATCCCTTTATTCATTTTTGTATACCTATAGATTAGGTTATAGGTTAATTAGATTATAATACATTTAAATCAGTAAGGTAAGAGACAAGCAGTTTGAACTTTTGAAACTATTCCATCTAGTTAATGTCACTATATCTAGAGCCATATTGTCTGTGTGTATGTAGTCAGACAGAAGTAACTTGTTATCTTGCTTTTATTGTATCTTCTTGGAAAAATAAAATGGATTTGCCTTCCCTCTACCATTTAAAACTTTTTAAATTATACAACATTTCTATTCACAGTCCCTAATAAAATGGTAGATGCCTTTGTCATTTCTAGCCCAAATTCTGAAACAATAATTTGAGGTGGCTTTCCAAACAGCACTTCTAAATGTATGGGTATAAAAACAGGTGTAAATAGATATAAAAAGAAAAAACGGGAGGGAGAAGATACTTTCTCTGTAAACCATGGTGGCAACTGAAGATTTTATTTGATAGTATTTTATTCTGGTTTATACTCTTGCATTTTCCATATTTTGTAAAAATTGGAATGTGCCACCTATCTAACCAAAAAAAAAAAAAAAAAAAGAACTTAAAGACAATTAATAAAAAATAATATTGAAAAAGGAGTATACACAATTAGATCTATACAATCTATATGATCACAATATTATTTAAATTCATCACAAATATAGGAATATAGAAAAATAATGAAGAGATATGCAAAATTATTAATAATATTGTGTAAGGATAGTGTGATTATGTACAATTTCTTTCTTTTCTTGGTTTTCTAATGGTATTCTATTACAGGGATCAGCAAACTATAAGCCTTGGTCTAATTTGTAAATAAAAGTTTATTGGAACAGCCACACCCATTTTTTTTTTAGTATTGTCTGTGGCTGCTTTTGCACTAAAACTATTAAGATGAGTAGTTATGAGAGAGACCATACAGCCTGCAGAGCCTAAAATATTTATTATCTCACCCATTACAGGAAATGTTTGCTGATTCTTGCTTTATAACTATATCAGTGTTATAAAGTGAATAAAATAAAATAAAATGTAATTGTTGATCTAATTCAAAAGTAGAATAGAACCTTTACCACAACTATCCAAAAGGAGAAATAAAAGAAGGCAATAGAAGAAGCCAATAGATATGCCAAAAACCTATGCCAGGATCATTCCATTCCTTGGTTCAGCATTAAACTGGAAGGAAAATCCAGAACTATAAGTATCAGTTAATGAGATCAGGACAAACAAATGGTGATTAAGTACTCGAAATCCTAGTCAGAGCAATTAGGCAAGAAAAAGAAATCAACATCCAAATTTAAATGGAAGAAGTAAAATTGTCTGTTTGCAGATGACTTGACCTTATATTATAGAAAACCCTAAAGACTCCACCAAAAAACGGTTAGAACTAATCGACAAATTCAGTAAAGTTGCAGGATACAAAACCAATATACAAAAATCAATTGTGTTTCTAAGCACTAACAATGAATTATTGGAGAGAGAAATTAAGAAAACAATTTCATTTACAATAGCATCAGAAAAAATAAAATACTTAAGAATACATTTAACCAAATAGGTGAAAGATCTATACACTGAAAATTATAACACTGATGAGAGAAATTGAAGAAGACAGAAATAAATGGAAGGATATTCCGTGCTCATTGATTGGAAGAATTAATATTGTTAAAATGTTCATACTACCCAAAGCAATCTACAGATTCAATGCAATCCTTATCAAAATTCCAATGACATTTTTTGCAGAAATAGAACAATCAATCCTAAAGTTCGTACGGAACCACAAAAGGCCCCGAGTAGCCAAGCAATCTTGAGAAAGAACAGCAAAGCTGGAGGTATCACACTTCCTGATTTCTAACTCTATTACCAAACTAATAAAAACAGTGTGGTATCGTCATAAAAACAGACACGTAGATCAGTGAAACAGAATAGAGAGCCAAGAAATAAATCCATGTATTTTGTCAATTAATTTTTGACAAAGGTGCCAAGAATATACAATGGGGAAAAGATAGTGTCTTAAATAAATGGTGCTGGGAAAATTGGATATCCACATGCAAAAGAATGAAACTGAACCCCCATCTTACACTATACACAAAAATCAACTCAAAATAGATTAAAGACTTGAACATGACCTGAAACCATAGAATTCCTAGAAGAAAATATAGGGGGTAAGCTCCTTGACATTGGCCTTGCTGATGATTTTTTTGGATTTAACATCAAAAAGCAAAGGCAACAAATGCAAAAATAAACAAGTGAGACTACTAAACTAAAACTAAACTAAAAACTTTCTGCACAGCAAATTGTCCACAAAATGAAAAGGCAGCCTATGAAATGGGAAAAAATACTTGTAAACCACATATCCAATAAGAGGTTAATATCTAAAATATACAAGGAACTCATACAACTCAATAGCATAAAACACAAATAACCCAATTTTAAAATGGGCAAAGGACCTGAATAGATATTTTTCTAAACGAGATATATAAAAGGCCAACAGGTACATGAAAAGGTGCTTAATGTCACTAATCATTAGGGAAATGAAAGTCAAAACCAAAATGAGATATTACCTCATACCTGTTAGAATGGCTATTATCAAAAAGACAAGCAATAGCAAATACTGGCAAGAATGTAGAGAAAACAGAAGTCTTTTATGCTGTTGGTGGGAGTGTAAACTGTTTCAGCCTCTATGGAAAAAAGTATGGAGGTTCTTCAAAAAATTAAAAATAGAACTACCATATGATTGAGCAGTTCTACTTCTGGGTACATATACAAAGGAAAGGGAATCATTATCTCGAAGAGATATCTGTATTCCCATGTTTACTGAAGCATTACTCACAGTAGCCAAGATATGGAAACAACCTAAGTGCCCACTGACAGATGAATGGATAAAGAAATGTATACACACACACACACACACACACACACACACAATGGAATATTACTCAGCTTTAAAAAATGATGAAATTCTGCCATTTGGGACAACATGGATGAACCTGGAGAGCATTATGCTAAGTGAAATAAGCTGGACAGAGAAAGACAAATTCTACATAATACCACTGTAGAGATGGAGAGAGGATGGTAAAAGTGTACAAACTTTCAGTTATAAGTTGAATAAGTTCTCAGGATCTAATGTGTAATATGGTAACTATAGTTGATAATATTGTGCTGTATAATTGAGATTTGCTAAGAAAGTAGAATATAAATTGTTCATACCAAAAAAAGTAAATATGTGGGGTGATAGATGTATTGATTAACTTGATTGTGGGAATCCTTTCATAATGTATATGTATATCAAATGATGTTACACATTAAATATGTTACACTTTTATTTGTCAATTATACCTCAGTAGAGCTGAAAAAACTCAAGAAAAAAATGTGATTAAAGCTGAATGTCTGAGAACTTCCTTGCAGATATGCCTGACTCACATAATGTAAAATAAGCATTTTAATCTTCAGCCCTGTTATCTGTTAATTGCAGATTATATCGATTTCCCTCCATCTATGAAATACTGTAAAATATTATGTCAAAAAGGCTTAAGTATATTTGCCAAAATTAACATTCAGAAAAAGAGCGAAGGTAATAGTTGTCCATATTGTTACTTCCATTCTAATACTCATCATCATAGTATTTATTCTAGGGAAACAGTGCTCTACCTATTTTAAGTTTCATTTTTATCATTTTGCCTGTATGAGTTTCTGAAGGCAAAGTCCTTGGCTAGAACTATGGACAAATTAGAAAACTTTAAAGAATGTTTTCACTCAAAATCTGGAAGGGGCATATAGAAGATCACCAAAAATATCTTAGATACAGTTTGACATCAAACAAAACTTAAACCTCTGTGTCTGTTCATAGATACCTGTTTAATTTTTTGGTAGGTCTCCTGAATTAGTGGCAAATTTAGCTTTTATTTGCTTATTTTCTATATTGCCTTACCAACAGACAAGCGTTTCCTTTTTCCTCTACATTCCAACTGAAAAATATTCACAAATGGAATGAGAGTAGTAAAAGGAAGATGCTGAGAAATATTGGCGCTTACAGCTAAAGGCCAAGCAAGCAGCATCGCTCTACAAAGAAACATTGACGTTAGGGAACCAAGATTTTTTTAATTTAATTTCAGTTGTATTAAGCTATATGTGATCATTTCTTCCACAAGAGAGTGGGTGCTCTATACCATAAAGCTAGCAGTTAAGTGTTCCTAGGCATATCCAAAAAGAAAGTCCCTTTCTTTGAATAAAAATAACATACCATCCATTTGATTGGGAGCATATCATTGCTACGAAGAATTCATAAAATGTGTCATTCATAAAATGATAGGTATCACCAGTTTTGGAAGTGCATTAAAATTAATTCATTAGAATCACACAGTTTCTAATCCGATAATTTTAGAAAGTAGATCTCTGCTAAAATGTCTTTAAGCATTCTCAATTATTAAAAGTGGAGGACTTCCCTGGTGGCTCAGTGGTTAAGAATCCTCCTGCCAATACAGGGGACACAGGTTCGAGCCCTGGTCCAGGAAGATCCCACATGCCGCAGAGCAACTAAGCCCGTGCGCCACAACTACTGAGCCTGAGCTCTAGAGCCCACGTGCCACAACTACTGAAGCCCGTGCCCCTAGAGCCCGCGCTCCACAACAGGAGAAGCCACCGCAATGAGAAGCCTGCACACTGCAACAAAGAGTAGCCCCCACCCACCACAACTAGAGAAAGCCCGTGCACAGCAACGAAGACCCGATGCAGCCAAAAATAAATAAATAAATAATTTTTTTTTAAGTGGAAAAATTCTAAAATATGCTTACTATTTAATTCTGTAAAATTCATCAGATGTAATATAAGGTCCTTTTAACCTTTGTATAGAAAATCTTAAATGTTTTGGATTAAGAAATTATTCTAAGTGATGACAGCTCCATTTGTCTTAGAAATCAGATTGAGATAGCTCTTGTTTTTTGGTTGGTACTTTAGTATAATCTGAATTCTCAACTTCTCTTTGAGTAATTGTTTCCATAAACAAAATGCTTTCAATTTTTAACCCGTAACAAAGTTACATACCTCACTCCAACTTTTTGGTTAATTTTCTGATAACTTTCTGAGTACCAGAGTATTAAAAAATATTTATGAAAAAATTACATAGTTGTAGTTAATAGAATAAAAATATTATAATAATACTATTTTGATAACTACCAAGAGTGATTTATGAAAATGGAAATATGGCTTAAACTGTTATTTCATTTTTTTAATGCAGGTTACTTGAATTTCAAGTAGAGGAGTGGAAATGCCACCCCCAGCAGTCTCCCCACCACTACATCCACCTCCTGATGGAGGATGGGGCTGGGTAGTGGTTGGAGCAGCTTTTATCTCCATTGGATTTTCATATGCATTTCCCAAAGCTGTCACAGTTTTCTTCAAAGAAATTCAGCTAATATTCAACGCTACCTACAGTGAAATAGCATGGATATCATCCACTATGCTAGCTGTTATGTACGCAGGAGGTAAGGTTCTTTGGACTAAATACAATTCTGGTTTAAGAAAGCAATTGCTCCATGCCACAGTATTTTACATGTAGTGCCTTGGTACATTAAAGCCCTGTTTTCATATTATCCTCACTTAAAACCAACCAGAAGTATAATTAGGACTGAATTTTTAGTGATTTTAGTAATTCAACATCTTAAACTATTCACTTCATTCTGAGTCTTACTAGAGTATTTATTTGAACGAGGATGTCTTTGCACAAACTAAGATTTACTAAGTTATGGAATTTTCAAGGGTGGCACCTTTCCATTTAATTTGCAATCAAGTCTATACTATAATGGTAGTATCATTTCCTAATATTGCTACAGTTGCTTTTTTCTGAATGAAAAAGAAACTCAAGTTGCTGACAATCTATAAGCCTAGAAAGTAATTCACTTTAAGTTGCAAAATAGAGTGTTATCATGTATATTCTGGATCCATTCAAGTTCATGTGGATAAAATAATTCCTTATCTCTGCAGTACTTATTAAATATGACATTTTTTAATTTAAATGGTTGCCTGACGATTATCTTGTTACATTCCATGTTCAGATGAGGGTATGATTCATAAGGGATAATGAATAAATAAGTACCATATTACTTCTGACTGTTAAAAATTATTGGAATTATTAGTTCATTGCTGTGTCACCTATCTGCTTTAAATCAATCCTAACAGCAGACAAGATGGTCTACAGATTTTTTTTAGTCATTACTTAAAATATTTAGATTTTAGGGTTTTCATTTTCAACTGGATATTTGACTTTAAGATACAGATATACACTCAGAATATAAGCACTTAAATTATACAAATCATCTTTCAATGTCTTACTCTACAGGTGAGGATAATATGGTTCATAGTGATGGGGCTACACCGTTAGGAATAATATCCAACATGTGTTCATATTTACTTTCAGCTAAGGCCTCTCTAAATGCTTGCTATGCGTCATAGGACCTAATTCTTTTAACATTCTGTGAAATAAGAATTACTTCTTTCCATTCTATAGCCGAGGAGATAGATAAAGTACTTTTCCCAGGTCAAGCAGCTCATTAGTGGCAGATAGAAATTGAGACTCCACACATGTAATCACTATGCTCTTTTGCCCTTCTCTTACCTCCATAAAGTAAGTGACAGAGCCAGGTCTGTGCAAGGCCTTCCAGAAAGCTGATTCAGGTACTGCCCCACCAAGGTCATTTGTTTAGTGGCATAATAATTATTCTTTAGGGTATTGTCTTCTTATTGTACTACCAAGGTAAAAGTTTGATCCCCAAATAATCCTGTGTGTGTGTGTGTGTGTGTGTGTGTGTGTGTGTGTGTGTGTGTGTGTGTTGGTGGGTATTTTCTACTTTCTGTATGTCAGTGATTTTACATTAATCCACTGTATGTCTCCATTACCTTTTTGGTTAGGTTAAATTGATGCATTTCTGTTCCAGTACCAAAAGGTAACTTTAAAGTGCTATTTGGATATGTCAATGAAAACCTTTGCTTTTAAAACACTTTCTGAGATTCTCCACTGGACAGGTGCTTTAAAGGTTGTACCTGTGTTATCTCTGATGACTGTAGAAACAGTAGATACTGTACGCTGGTCTTGTTCCTCTATCCCATGGGTCAGGTGTTCCTTAATAATGTTCTGCTAAAGCAATGCAGAAAGTCATCTTGTCCTGAATTCCAAAATGTGCTAGTGTTAAAATATGTCATTTTTCCCCCTTCTTAAATATAACTGAAACAGATTCCTCTAGTGAATTTGTGTAAGTCTATTGAATTTGGATTTTGGGTTCCATACATTAATAATTGTCAGTTGAGCTGATCATTGACTAACTTATAAGCAACACAAAAATTTATGTAATTTTTTAATTAAGTCAAGTCTCAGTTGACTTTATTAGTTTTAAGCAAACAACCTCAAAGTCCCAGGGTCTTAAGGGAATTCAAGCTTTTTTCTTACTCAAGTCATGTTTTATCTAATGGCTGTGCCATTACCTAAGGCTTTGTAGTCTTTCCTAAATGTACTCCATCCAGCTGGACAGAGAATGAACACAGATAGCGTGGAACATCATCTGGGATATTTTAGGGGCCAGGCCTGGAAGGGTTAAACGATATTTCTGTACACCTTCCATTGGTCAGAACTCTTATACTGCCCTACCGAGAGGCAGGGGCAGGGTTGCTGGGAAATTCAGGGTTTCTAGAGGAAGAAATAAAATAACATAGAGCAAGTCTCAGATAGAGCTTGATACCCCAATAATCATTCCCCATCCGATGAAAGCAGGTTGTATTTATAGACGTACCATGATCATATGACATTCTTCCACTCCCAGGCTGGCTCTAAAAGGAGGCTTAGAATGAAGAACAACGTAATTACTTTTCTCAAACCAATAAATCTCAATGCCAAATTGTAAATAAGTAAATAAATATTTATCATTAAATAACTGTTTTTATTTTATTTGTGCTCTTATTTTCCCATTTTTAATACATACAATATAAATGTTAAAGAGCACAAAAGAGAAGTCTTTTGAAGTTCATCAAGAAAACTGTAGTTTGGTAAAATAGCAATTTAGAAAAAATGGCCTTAAAATGTTTAGGGTAACAGATGAATAAAATAGGTATAAATTAAAGATCCACAGGGATTTTGTATCTAGTTGTTTTAAGAAAGCAATGCTAGACACATGACAATACTTAGTAGGTAGTGATTGAAGATGATAATATCTAGGTGAGTTCTGAGTAAGTAGTTGGAAAAAGTGCTTAGAGTCCTTACTCATTAGAGCTGAGACATTTTGTACATCATCTCTGCCATGGAGAAAAGTCATCAGAAATTCAGCTACCCTTTGGTCTTTCCCTTAAAAGTAGAAAAGTAATTCCAGGTCCATTGCCTGCTGGATAGAACTGTTACTACCTGCCATGTCCACTGTTGCATGGAGAACTCATACACTTACATGGTTTGTTGGAAATAACATCCATGTCTTACCTTGACAATTAGTTTTTAATTTTTCTAACAAGAAATATTGGTACATTTAAAACTGTAATCTCATTATGAAATCAATTCCCCTTATGTGGGTGCAGATAACTTTTTTCAGAAACATAGTAACTATTTAAAACAAAAAGTCTGATAGACTCAATTAATCTAAGACACAGACATTGGTCCTGTTACTAAAGTGGCAGTGCTTTTCCACGTATGGTCCACAGATTTTCTGCTTCTGAATCATGGGTCTGTTATTAAAAATGCATAGTTCTGGGTCTTATCCCAAACCTTTTTTATCCGAATTTCTGTTGGTAGAGTCCAGAAACTTACATTTCAACAAGTATCTCTGAACTGTTGTAAGAGCAAATCAATATTTGATTTAAAAATATTGTATTTAAATTTTTCTCTAATATTTGAAAAATCTCAACTTATAGAGGCCTTTTAGGCTGATGATTATGAAATAAATTCAAAGATGTAAAGCAAAAAGGCATATAGTTTACTATGAAGTATAATGAGTCTCTCTACCAAGTAACTGAAATATTGTGTTCAACATAGTGCTAATTACATTAGCCTAGAGAACATCTAAGATCTGACACTCATTAGGGCTTAGCACTCAACCTATTAATCACCATGGTGGGGTCACTGGGTAAGACGGAGTGTGTTCAGAGGCTTGGCCTGTGATGTCGGGGCTGGAGTCTCTTGTAATAATTAGTTGGCATTTGGGCCTTGGTAGCAAGGTATTATCTTCCCTTCTTATGTCTGAATTAAAAATGAAACTAATAAAAGGCATGCAGGATGGATGGAAAAGAATGCAAATTATGTTTACCCTTTACTTCATCCTTAGAATAATGGCATTAAATTACAGTACCCCATCTGGCCACCCATATGGTCTCCTGGAGCTCTAACGAATTTCAGCAAATAGGTCAAGGAGAGTGGTCACCCCATTAATAAAGCACTAATTAGAGGTAGAAAACATACTACGATTTAAACTTTCCACATTGTTTAGACAGATATAAGGATTTATTTTGTAAACAGTGATTATGTTGGACTATCTTTTAGTGCAATGTGTGTCTTTGTTACTATATCAAAAGATAATGTGAACATGGTTAGCTACTCAATGACAGAACACAGATTTGGCGCTGCCAGTCTCTGTGAGTACCTCATGTTATTTTTCTGGTAATATCTGTTATGACTTGGAAGAATCAGCCATTCTAAAGTGGAGAGTTGGCTTTGTCTCCATGGCAACTTACTCTTCTGTTTTATGTGAGCAGTAACTGCCGATTGTGCTAAAGGAAGGGTGATGGTTTTATGATGGACTACTTTACCCAAGGGACCAAGCATCAGACCACTGAGCTTATTTTACTGGAGGCCAACAAGCAAAAGGTTTTAGGCATAGGAGGTTGGTGGCCATAGTATATAATGTGTATTTTTCTATTCTTTTTAAAGTCTGAATAAGCTCACTATATTATTTTGCTCTGTGCTCTAAATATGTTTGCAGAATGAAGGAGACTATGAAAATAAGTCATATAGTGCTGTATCTTAGCAGCAATTAAGACAGAAAAGAAGTTCATTCTAACCTTGCAATTAAGATACCCAGGACTTTCAGCTTAGCTTTACAAAACCCAGAAAGTACCAGGTACACTTGGACAGCCCTGTGCAAGCAGGTTGTGTCCTTCTTATACCTACACCATGGTGGGTTATTTTTTCATCCATGAATGTAGATATTGCTAAGGTTTTCCTAGGAAATATGGTCCAGTGTGGCAGAAACCATTTTGCTCACCAAATTTCCATGTGCTCTTGAATATTTCCCAGCTTCCCTTTTATTTATTTATTTATTTATTTATTTAATTGTATTTTTGGCTGCATTGGGTCTTAGTTGCGGCATGCAGGATCTTCATTGTGGCATGCGGGATCTTTCGTTGCGGCGGAAGGGCTCTTCATTATGGCACACAGGTTTCTCTCTAGTTGTGGAGCGTGGGCTCTGTAGTTGTGGCGCGCAGGTTCCAGAGCATGTGGGCTCTGTAATTTGTGGCACGCCGGCTCTCTAGTCGAGGCGCGTGGGCTTAGTTGCCCCATGGCAGGTAGGATCTTAGTTCCCTGACCAGGGATAGAACCCGTGTCCCCTGCATTGGAAGGCGGATTCCTTACCACTGGACCACCAGGGAAGTCCCCACGTGACTAGTTCTGACCAATGAAATGTGAGTGGAAGGATGTTTGTCATCCCTGGACACCTGGACAAGGCAGTTCCAGCTGGCGTGGATCTTCCTTTTCCCTTTTCCCCACAACCTTATTTCCTATGATGTGGCTACAAGGGGAAGATCCTTGGTCCACTTTATACTTTGAATGAGTAAGAAAGAACTTTTTATTAAGCTTCTGCAGTTTTGTTATGTGGAATAAAACCTAGATTATACTGATCAGTACAAACATGAAGGCTTAGATTGTTGTGTATCTACAGTATAAATTATGTAAATTGTAAGTAAGGGCTAGAACAGACTATGGGATGTCCTTAGTCATTGAGCTTATATTATGTCATGAGAAGGTTTGTACATATGCTACTTTTTCAGATCTCTGTTAGAGAAGAGGAAGCCTTCAGTATCTCAAATGAAAAAGGAGTCATAAGTGGAAATCCCATTGCCATTTTTCATGGGAATACAAGTGAGAGGCAGGCACTTCAAGGCACAGAAATAGGGATCAAATAATGCCCATGGAACTTTCTTTGTCCCTCTCAAGGCAGGGATGGAGGAGGCAGGAATCAAGGGCAGATCCCAAGTATGCTTAGGCCTTTTGAGACTATTCAAGGAGATACTTTCACTACAGAAGGCTGCTAATCCAGTCCACATACTATTGGATTATTACTAAAGGTTATTTTCAACAGAGAAAATGTAAGAAACTTTACTGAAATCCCTTTTGATATGTGTGCTTTAGACAGTGAACATTTTACTTACGGACTTAGGGAAAGAACCTACTTACTAATTTATGGCCTGGCAAGAATAAGAATATCTTTCCTGATTTTTGGCTTAAAATTTCTCTAAAATACACTATTTTCTCATTACATATTTTATGCAGATGTGTTTTGGTTGCAAATGACAGAACCCTTATTCAAACCCCCTAAGGTCTAAAGAGAAAACATTCCTGCATACAGGTCAGAGGAGGGACTCGGGTACCAGAGTCTTCCAGGTCGACTAGCGCAGGTGATTTCCATCTGTCCATCACATTGCTCTCTCCTTTCTTCTGGTGGGGTAGCCTTGTCTATTTACTTCGGTATCCTCCCCCCGACACAAGGAAGATGATTAGCGGCTTCTCCATCTCATATTTCAGTCTCAAATTTGACATGAGAGAGATTGCCTCTCTTCCCTAAATTATACTTAGACAAATTCTAGGGAAGACTGCTAGGGTCTGGCCTCCTTTCGTCTGCCCCTGCAGGCAGTGGATGAATGAGGAGCTAACATTGGCAGCCTGAGTGGAACTCTGTATTTGGTGTAGGAAAGGAGCAGTTCCCTAAAGGAAGGATGACACTCTTCCCAGAGGAAGGAAGGCTTTTGAAGAGACAAAACAATAACTGCTCACTGCCCTTTTAAAAATAGAGTAATATATGATTTCCCAAGAATAAAACCACGTGTTGCTTTTACTAATCACTCATGAGTAACTTTACAATTAGATAATTTCTCTATAGCTAAGTGGCTATCTAGGTATATGTCAAAATGCCTATACCAGATTGTCTAATGAAATATAATATTTAGTAGCCAACCGGAGGACTCAACTGTACCTGACAAGAGTTGGCCCCTTGAGTGGAGCTTCGAACTGCAAAGTCCTGGGATCTCCGGAGGGTTTATTAATGGCTTAATAGCCCCGTGAGAGGCAGAAGAACATTGCCATTAAAATAATGAGCTCCAAGATAACAGATATGAAATGTGGACTTGGCCACTTTGTTGTTTGGGCCATGCATTTGACCCTGGATCCTCAGTTTCCCCATCTGTAAAATTGCAAACGAAAAAAATGTTTGTATATGTACCTATGGTATCCACTGGTCAGGGTTGTTGTCATGAATAAATGATTATAATGTATAGATAGTACTGAGTTCCATGCTTAGGAATTTTTAGTATTTGATTCGTGGTAGTTGTTCCTGTGTTCCTGTGTTGATCTTGATATTAACTATTATAGAATGAAATTGCAGATTAGGTTCACGCAAGATGGTAAATCTGACTAGAGCAACCTGTGCCAATAAGGTTTGGAAACAGAGGGTGAAGCAAGAAATAAGTAGGTCAATAATCAGTTCTAAAAGAATACTATGGCTTTTACTCATATTTGCTGTGGCATCTCCCCTATGCCTCCTACTACTCAGGTGGTGAAATGGACATAGATCATTCTTTGGGGCCATCATATAGCTCTGAAAATCCTTCCTGTAAATAGGGGATTCCCAACTTTGTGATTTCCTGCCTCCCCAGGTAAAAAGCCAGGAATTTACTTTCATAGAATTCCTTTCACCTAGAGTACCCAGGACCCATTAACCCAGTGTAGCAATGCCAGGTTTGATTCAGAAACCACTGATGTGAAGAAACAGATGCCCCAGAGAACACATTCAGATGAGATGGCTGCAGATAGTCCATGATCCAAAAGCTACACAAAAATAGTGTCAATGTTGAGAGTCGGTGGGATTTGTGGTATAGGCTGTAGGGTCTGTGGTCATTGGTGGAAGCAGTTGGTATGCCTACTCTGGAGCAATCCGTTTTATAGTTTGATTTAAGCTGTGCTGAATTGTGCCTTCTCCACAAATTCATAGTTGAAATCCTAACCCTCAATATCACTGTTTGAAGATAGGGCTTTTAGGAGGTAATTAAGGTTAAATGAGGTCATAAGTGTAAGGTCCTACTCCAGTAGGATTGGTGGCCCTATAAGAAGACAAAGAGACAGATCTCTTTCTCTCCACGCCCACACACCAAAGAAAGGCCATTTGAGGACACAGCAAGAAGGCAACTGGTCTGCAAGCCAGGAGGAGAGCTCTCATGAGGAATCAAGTTGGCTGGCACCTTGACTTCGGACTTCCAGTCTCCAGAACTGTGAGAAATAAATTCCTGTTGTTTAAGCCACCCAGTCTATTATATTTTGTCATGGCAGCATCCAAGCTTGTTTTTTTGTTTCTTTTTTTTGATCGTCCCTTATATTCTGTGAGTTACTTTTCATGTCCTTGTTGAATGCTTTCTTCTTTAACTAACTAGAAAAGATTTATGATAGATATATGTGGGTTAAATTTCTAAAAGGTCCTAGTGAGGTCTAGCATGAAATACTTTCCTGAACTATATTGGTTAATTTGCAAACTATTTCTATGAATGTTTCTTTCAAAAGAAGGAGCCGTTCTCTGCCCCATCAAACAATATATATATTAGGATTGGGAATATGCAACAGCTTTTTTTCAATTAACTACTTTAAAAGGACATTGTAAAAATTAAATTTCATATTTTCATGTGCTGTGAGTGACTTAAGTTTGACAAATTATGTTAGAAAATTGGAAATACCCTTTGAATACTTTTTTCTTTATTTCTTACAAAAATAGTGACTTTGGCAGAGTAATTGATCTATTCCAGAGAGATTTTTAAACAATTAATCTAGATGGCTGTACTTGAGCAAGAATTTGCTCAGCCAGTTAGAATTACATACGCAGATGTGTGATTCATGGATCTGACCCTAAGATGAGATCCCCAACTGTGGCAGAAATACCAATTATGCACAGTATTTGTTTCTGATCATCAGAGGTGGGGATGTGTAGGTAATCCAGTGTCATAACTGGGGACTAAACCTTATATAATTTCATTCATTCATTTATCCTACAGATGTACATTGAGCATCTACCATGTGCAAAGTAGTGGCTTGGCACTGGAAAGCCACACCAAGCCATCAGACACCAGATATGCTTACAGAATATGAAATAGATATTTTCACCTTTCTCTAATAACACTTATGATACACATGAGCAAAGAAACATAGTAGTTGCCATGAAACTATATAAAAAGGAAAAAGATCTCAAAGCTGTGATCAGGAAATGCTTCTTGAGCTGAACTTAAGGGTGAGGATACAGCATTAATCAAAGGAAGGGAAGTATTCAAAGCAGAAGAAATACTATAAATGAAATCCCTAAAGGGGAAGAGTTATAGAGAGTTCTAGTAGCAAAGGAGGTGAATGTGATTAATACATGAGGGCAAGATGGAGAGAGGTGTGGTTGATGGCCTAAAGTCCACTGAAATGATCCTGGGCAACATATTTTATGTCCATACAGACAGAAGAGATCAGAAGATGGGCATCTAGGATACCAAGATCACAACTCTGAGTACTCTCCCTGCTTTTGTTCTATTTTAAGAACATATCCATAATCCAAATGTGCTAAGATACAGTTGATTCTCATTATGCCAGTTAGTTAGTTATGTTCTATGAAATTGACATGGACACTGAAGTACTGATTACTGAGCTCCCGCTCCTAAGAGAAATACAGGGTTAGGTTCCTACGAGCCGCTGGTCACCGTTTCATCAATCGATCAATACATAACTTTGTTTTATGTGCGTTTCTGTTTAAAGACACCTTATTTAATATGTATCGTTGATTCATTAACATGGAACTCATGACAAACAGCATTATAACTCATGCCTGAAAGAAAAATATATAACATATATATGTTCTCTGTAAGGCACATCACAGTCTTCTTGTGCTTAAGAACACTAGCCAGGGCTTCCCTGGTGGCGCAGTGGTTGGGAGTCTGCCTGCTAGTACAGGGGACACGGGTTCGCGCCCTGGTCTGGGAAGATCCCACGTGCCGCAGAGCAACTGGGCCCGTGAGCCACAATTACTGAGCCTGCGCGTCTGGAGCCTGTGCTCCGCAACAAGAGAGGCCGCGATGGTGAGAGGCCCACGCACCGCGATGAAGAGTGGCCCCCGCTTGCCGCAACTACAGGAAGCCCTAGCACAGAAACGAAGACCCAACATAGCAATCAATCAATCAATCAATAAATCTTAAAAAAAAAAAAAAAAAGCCCATCTCCCCCGCTTTCCAGGAGTGGGGTCTTGGGCACGTTAAAAAAAAAAAAAAAAAAACACTAGCCAGCACTTCAGCACTATGCTTGAAGGCCATTTCAAACAGCAAAGTCACTAATAAAAAGTACAAAAGTGTGGAAAATGTGGCACTAAATAGGGAGACACTTGTTTATAGTATGAGAGCTGGAAAAAGATGGCAGAGTGTCACCTTCTTTGACCTCAGCTGGGAACATGTGTAGCTGCTGGTTCCAGTTTGTCCCCAGTCTGCACATCTCTGTGGATGACAGTGAAAGCACTGCGAGTATTGATTTGGGGGTCACGAATACATTTTAGTGAGTACGCAGGTTCAAAAATATGGAACCCAAGGATAATGAGGATTGACCGTACCTATAGACTTTCTGTGATAGAATTACGGTTTCTTGTGCTGTATGAAAAGATCTGGAGTTACCCAACATTTTTATTATAATTATTTTATCTGTTGTTTTTAAGAATGCAATAAGCCTGCGCAATCACAAAGCTAATTTACATTAATGTTTATGATTACAGTGATGCATATTGATTATCACCCTCAATTTTACTGAAGTTCTTACTAGAGGAATATAAATTTCTCAAGCTATTAAAGTAATAATAATTACACTTAGAATCGTTCTAGTCACTAGGGGGGCATTAAGTGGAAAGCTTTGGGCAGCTTCTGTGGGAGCTTTGATAGATTTTGGAAGCAGTGCTCTCTAGCCTTACACTGTTCTCCTTAGGATGTGCTCTGCACTCCCTAGGAATGTTTGATGGTTATAGCCTGTTTTTGATTCATGCCATTCTTCTTTGGCCTCACCTCCCATGCAATCAGTGATTGGATTAAAGATTCATCTGAAGGACTAAATGGAAGGAACCTATATATTTTCTCAGCACCCCAGTAATGAGTGTGCATTTCCGGAAAGCTGAATAGGAATAATAAACCCAGGAAATAGAACTTTGATCTACTTTGGATTCATCTCTTCTCTTCAGATGATGAGTGAAAAGGATCTGTGAATAAGAACATGAGTGAAATCCAGATAATGAAAGGAGAAACATTATGTGTGTGTTAGTGATTTGGAGTTTCTTTTAATTTTTCCAGACTTCTACCAGGTGACATAATGTTCAGGTCCATGACTTACGTTGATGAAGAATCATCTAGAGACCAAAAACATTTAGAGCAACCTTTTAGTCCTATTAATTAGGAGAAAAAAAAATCAGAGTAAGGTAAAAGTATTTGAGATTTTATCTCATTGGTTGAAAGCTGTTACGATATTAGTGGAAAGATGCAATGGTACGTGCTGTGGAAATGACAGTTGTGAAATCCATGTGGCAGAAATAACAGACAGTTGCTTATCTGACTTCTGGGCTAAAGAAACTGTTTTTGAAACAGAGTTCTTTCTCAATGTTGCAGATTTCCGTCATCTTCCAGAGTGGACATAGATCTAGAGATTGAGAAACTTTTTCAAGTTTCTCAATTTCTTTGTCCCTTGTTGTCTGGAACAAACTTTTCTTTGTCCCTTGTTGACTGGGACAAACAGACAACAAGGGACATGTGGGATGCATGAGGCACCAAGTCCCTCACAACTGCAGAGAAGTTGTTGTGTGCCATCATCTTTTGCTGTGAATGGTTGCATATTGTCTGAACAGATTTTAACACGCTAGACACACGAAGTGAGCACCGTACTTGGTAACATAATGCGGCCAGAGAAAATTCAAAACAGAGAAGCTAAAAGGATGAGAAACACATATTTGTGAGTCTGTATTTGTTTTTGAAACAGAGAATACCTCTTCTATCAAGACAGACAAATCAGATTTTGTCTTTATAGGGTGGAAATACCAAGTCTAAAAAGGGAGATAATAAAACAATATGAAGTCCTGAAGGGTATGGATTATGTGAATAGTTGTAACTAAATTCCACAATATTGGAATTGCGGTACGAGAGAAGGAAATGTAGGGCCCAAGCCAGCCTGAAAAAGGGAAATTTTATAATATGACAATGGTAGGCCAATAGATTTTATGATCCCAATAAAAAAATGAATTAGACCAAAATTTTAACAGAATCAAACTTTAGATAAATGCACGAATGGTAGCTCTAGATATAAATGAAAACAAAGGTATTTAACATATATTCCTTATCAATTCACCCATATTGAGGTTGTTAAATTGTGAATTTACTGGGAATAAGATAGCATGTTAATCTTTCAAGAAAACGGGACTCATACCTTGGTCTCTCTGACTTTCATGCTCATATTTCTGTTCACTTTTCTGTTTTAGTGATAAGAGAACCTTATCCTTTTCTTTCCTGCTCTCCAGGTTGGGGTAATGTGCATCAGCCATATATTCCATCAAATGCATTATGGCATCACTGTCAAAAGAATACAAAATTGGAAGGAGAGTAGATTTGTCCTAGTTTGGAATTTTCTTACTTTATTGTTATTTGTATATTTATAGTTGACTATAATTTCTTATTACGTCACTTTTTTTTTCTTGTAACATACGTTCATGAATTTGGCCTATGTTTTCTTGAAATAGAATATGGTCAAACTTGTGAAGGCATAATTAGTTCTCATGCCAATAGAAATATATCTTTCTCTTATTGAAAAGGACCTGTCATGGTAGTATGAACTTCCTATGTCACTAAAAAAACAGAGAGAGAAAAGTATAACTTTGAAGTCAGATAGGCCTAGGAATGTCCAGTTTCTAATTTCTCCTGAAGCGTGTTATCTATCCCCTCAAAGCTTTAGTACTTTCTCTAGAAAATGGGAGGACGTTATGGATTCCAACCTGGACACTTTGTTGTAATCGAAAAGGTAGTGCTGGAAGTAGTGGTTACCATCATCATCATGATCACCATCATCATTCAGCCCCCCTCCAGTGAGATCCTAACTCCGATGTTCACGTCCTTAAACTTGCCATTACCAGTAACTTTTAAACCCTTCATAATCTCAATTTTCTTGTATTTTACTCTCCAACACTAGGTTCTATCTCTCAGCCCATTTCCTCTAGTATCCCAACTCTAGTAATCCTTCAGCCCACTGGTACTATCCATCTATGTACTGATACTGCCACACTTATCAGTGCTCCCCTCATGCCATCTTTACCCTCCTTACTTAGCTAAATAGCAGATTCAATGATTGTCACTTCTTTGCATACATTCTCAACTTGTTTACCTACCTACCCATTTTCCTGCATGCCTTGATGAAACCAGAATTGGTTAAAGCTGGCTCTTCACCTGCTCAGTGCCTGCATCTTCACAGCTCAATGTAACTGAGGAAAAACATGCTGCAGGATGTACTGGTCTCTTAATTGATGATCGGTAATCTCAAGAAGGGCCTTAAGCTGCCTGGTAACCATACTTCATACTTTAGGCCTATGTATGAAGCATCTCTTCAACAGTTCCACTCAAAAGCCTCATAGGCATTCTCACTTAAGCTATGTAAAATTGATCTCCTGAAATTCTTCCCGAAACCTGTTGATGAGGCCAAGAAGATTGGAGCCATCCTTGATTTCTCTGTTTATTTTTTTTTTCCTTAATCCTACTTAGCCCATCGTTTGGTTCTACCTTCTAAACAAATCCAACATTTGATCACCTCTCACTGCCTCTGCTGCCATTACCTGGTCCAAGGCATGATTATTTGTGGTCCAGTTTATTATTGTAGCCTATGATTTGGTGTCCCTGTTTCTGAATATAGCTGCCAGTGAAATTCTGTTGGAACCTAAGTCCGATCTTGTCCCTCCTCTCTGCAGACCTACCCTAAGCTTCCAAAGCTTCCCATCTCACTCTGAATATGACCTCTCCTTCGTTACTTGCCTGACCTCATCATTCTCCCTTTTGCTCACTCTGCTCAGCTACACTGATCCACCTGCTGTTCTTCAGATATGCCAGCCTCATGGGGACATGCTTTCACCTCCGGGATTTGTACCTATTCTTCCCTTTACCTGGAATTGCATTTCCTTGATGAATATCATTTATAGTATGGCTACCCCCATGCCTCCACTTCTTTCAGGTCTTTACTCAAAATTCATCTTCCCAGAGAGGCCGTCTAGAGCTATCCTATCTAAAATTTCAACATCACATCCACACAGTTCTGTCCTCTGTCCTTGCATTATTTTTTCCCCTCTGTAGCACTTGTCACAATTAGTTTTTTTATTAGAAAGCTTTCTGTGATGATACAAGTGTCCTTTAAATCTGATTGTCCAATGTATGTTATCTATTAGCCACATGTGGCTACTGAACACTTGGTATGAAGTTAGTTTGAGAAAGGAACTGAATTTTTATTGTATTTTATTTTAATTAATTTAAATTTAAAAAGCCTCAGTTGGCTAATGGCTATCCTGTTGGACAGTGCATGTTTAAAAGATAAACTTTCACCCCCCCTCCACTGGAATATCCTCATGAGAGCAGGGATTATTTTTCCCTCTTTTGTTCACTGTTATATCCCCAGTGGGTAGATATGCCCTAGAACGTAGTAGTTTCAAGCAACTTGAAACTCCTTTGGGAAAGGTCTTTGGAATATAATGAATAGCTATTTTCAATTGGTCAAACTGTGTTTTTTAATCAATATTTTTAACTGTTTTGAAAACAGAATATTTAAAGTTTTTAGGTATATATTGATTGATAGACATACTAAGTATATGGCTTTTTTTTTAACATCTTTATTGGAGTATAATTGCTTTACAATGGTGTGTTAGTTTCTGCTTTATAACAAAGTGAATCAGCTATACATATACATATATCCCCATATTTCCTCCTTCTTGCATCTCCCTCCCACCATACTACCAAATGTAAGTATATGTCTTTTAAGTAGATGTTCCAGTTTAAAAGATAGGAAAGAAAAGGTAGAGAAAAAAAGGAAGAGAGGGAAAGATACTGATTTCAGAAATTATGTTTCTTCTCACTAATCTCACTGCCTTTTAAGTAGCTTGATATCAAATTATATGGTCTAAAATCTTATTGGCCAATTTCTGATCCACTAGATTTTAATAATGACTCTGTTAATAGTGAGCAAGTTAGTAAATAATATTGAAAATTAAAAGGATACTGAACTGGGCACCAGGAAACCTGACTTCTAGTCTTGGATCCTCCATCTTCAGGCTCTCAGCGTAGCTGGCTGTGATGGTACAGGTTGTGCTCTGCTCCATTTATCCTAAGACCTAGTACCCTCAATTCAACTCCTCCCCAAACTCACCACTCAGTAATCATTACTTACATTTCTGAAAAAAAAAAAAATTGGGAACTTTGTATGATGCAATATTTGGAAATAAGATTGTCCAGAGATTTATATTTTATGGCCAATGCATAAATGGATCAGAATAGAGATATGCAAAGTCACCTTAAATAATAAGAAAGAACCTCTAGGCTGTAGTAGTAATCATACTAAATCCTTTTATTCATCTAAATAAGAATGATACTCAAAAGGAGTGGTCATGAGGCAAAACTTGTCTAGTATCTATCCAAACACTGTCCAATGGTGAAGGGACTTTAGCCAACTGATACTGAGTATTACACTTCTGTTAGCAAGATTATTGAAAATGTGAGGTGGATATAAATGTTGTATTGAGAAGGAATATGAGTGCACGTTTAGGTAGAGTCTGGTGTTTAGACATGGAAAGGTGAGTTAATCCCTGTGATGACTTCTCCGGTCTCCATAGGCTGACTGTGGAGAGGTGGGTGCTCGAAGAGGGAGGACGGGTGCTTTGAGGACAGAGGGAGTGGTGTGTGAAATCCCAGAGGGTGGCAAAGCTGGATTATTAGAAAAGTATATAGCAGCTCTGGGACACTGTTGAGATTCCATTGTAGTTTGAGATCATGAAATTTAAAGGCACCAGTCAGGACAGTTTTATGATTTTTCTACACCAATTTTCAGGTCTTTAGTGTAAGTGTGGGAAGGGGAACCTGTCGGGAACCTGCCTGAGTTCATGCTGAGTTAGGTATTTTCCAGATAAACATTATGGAGGAAGGAGTAAATGAGTCAAGGATGCTTTTGAAGGAGTTGTTATAAGCATTAGCCATCCAATTTAAAATCTACAAGGGAAAGAAGTGTAGGAGAACTTGATAAATGTTGGAGGTTGGAGGGGGAAGCAATAGCATCTACGGATTGGAAACCTTGATGAGACTGAGAAATTGTTAATAGTGAGAGTAAGAGCAAGTGAAATGAAAGGTTCAAGTTGGTGAGGGGGATGTTTACACTTGAATTGTGGGGGGAAGGTAGTGCCGTATTGGTTGATGACAAATTCCAATTCAGCGCATCATTGAGGTAGAATTCAACAAAAAAAGAGAAAGAAAGTCAAAAGGTCAGGGGAAATAAAAAGGTCAAGAAACTACAAAGCTACAAGTATATTGATGTTCCTAAGAAAGATGATCGGCAGTGAAGTAGAGATAGACTCTTTGCCAGGAGCCAGCCATGAAAGTGAGTGGGTGAGACCCAGGTGACAAAAGACAATAGCAAAAAGGAGGTTGGAGAAGTTGCTATAACTGGATGGAAATAGCTTCAAAGAAGCACAGATTTATAAAAGCTGGATAGGGAGTTTAGAGGTTGATAGAAAACAGGGAGAACATATATGCAGCCTCCTGGCCCTGAGTACTTCCGTGGGAGATAAAACGTTTTGCGATTGAAAGCGCATCAAGGGCTGTAGTTTTATAATGGAACAGCCATGACATTCGATAAAGCCAAAACAACAAAAAACAAACAAACAAAAAATGGGAGCGCCATAGTGCACAGGAGAAAGGTAGAAAATAGAGTATCAGGTGATAGATTTGATAGAACGGCAGGGCTATGAAAGATCACTTAGAAGGTGATTAGAATGAACAAGGATTTGATGCAAATTGGACTAGGACCAGATAGAAGAGTGCAGGCACTCACTCAGTCCTAGTTCTCTGTTCCTAAATATTTCGTTTTGTGACATGGAGGCATCCACTGCATATTCTCCTCTTTGCTACACACAGGGTATATCCCTGATGGCTGTGTTAATGGCTGGCAGCATTTAACAGTCTGTCAATAAATGATGATGGCTTGAACTAGCATGGCAAATAGTCAAAACGAGTTTGCCCAGAGGTGATAAATATGCTCTTAGATTACTGACAAAAATAGAATTTGAGTTTATAAGACTCAGAACCTATCCTCAAACAACGTTCTAGATTATGACAGCCACGCTGTGAGACCTATGGGATGATATTCAGCCATATTTTCCCCTGAAGGGACCCACACTTCTATATATTGTGGTGTACTTTTCTTTTTCTATTACACAAGAAAGTAGAAGCTTAGAAATTCTGAAAATTTACCAACTTCTGAAATAAGGAAATATCAAATAGGTACATGCCCTACCTAGATATTTGTCTGAGATTGTTTTTCCAGTTTGTCTAAACTTTTACCTTAGAATTCACTTTTTTTTTATACTATTTTTTTTTAATTTATTTTATTTATTTATTTATTTATTTATTTATTTATTTATTTATTTTTGGCTGTGCTGGGTCTTCGGTTCGTGCGAGGGCTTTCTCTAGTTGCGGCAAGCGGGGGCCACTCTTCATCGCGGTGCGCAGGCCTCTCACTATCGCGGCCCCTCCCGTTGCGGGGCACAGGCTCCAGACGCGCAGGCTCAGCAGCTGTGGCTCACGGGCCCAGCTGCTCCGCGGCATGTGGGATCTTCCCAGACCAGGGCTCGAACCCGTGTCTCCTGCATTAGCAGGCAGATTCTCAACCACTGCGCCACCAGGGAAGCCCTAGAATTCACTTTTGTAAATTAAAAATTGTGAAGTACTTTTCCACTTCAGATTGTTAGTGGTGCCATTAAGTTGGGTGAAAGTCATGCCCCATATGTATCATCAGTGGATACTTAACACATTCTCATTAATCATGCCTGTGCGTGGTTTGGATAATTAAGTTCATAATTATCCAATTTTCCCCTTAAAGTCGTTTTTTCTTAATTTTGAGCTTAACATTAAAAGCTACACAATTTTAGAAAACCCATAAGAGGTGAGGGTATCTATTGGTATTATAACCAATAATAATAGTTGATTACCAGGCAGGTCAAGTGGGTATTTCCTTTCCTTTTCCCATCGTCTCTTTCTGACTTCTTTGTGTAAGTCTTCTGTGGCAAAAAAAGAAAAATTATTGTCTGGAAAAATGGTGTCTTCACTCTCTCTGTGTCTCTTTTGTCTCTTTTTATTAAATGTCATTTTCTAATTCCCATATCATTATTAATTCAACATTTTCATTCTTTTCATTTGATTATAATTTTATAGCCTTAATTCTTTAATTATCTGTGAAAACTAAAGCTTTTATGACTCACCTTTCTCTACAGGAAGCCCAACTTTCTTTTTTCATCCTAGTAAGTTGAAGAGTTTTATAGTTAGAAGGTTTTATTAATCAGATGCCTTTATGGTTTTTAAAGTGGTCATGTAACAAAGGGATGAATCCTCACCTTGTAAACAGATTTGTTTCATTAATTTTTCACTTAGACCAAGTTGTTAATCATCACTTAAACTCAGCCGGATCAAAGCAGGCATCTGAAAACAGAATGATAGTTCAGGAGAAGCTAAACACAGCTTTCAAATAGCACGGTAAGCCTTGCTGACACCGTAGCTGACTTTGATACCTGGGTAGCGCTATCCAGTTGTCTGCTTCTGTGAGAGAAGTTAAAAGTAGGTCTGGAAAGAGAGTCATTCTTTAAAATTATTGATAATTATTGAGAATCTACTTTTGTTGTAGTTGGTGGCCTGCAAGCTTTCACATTTGCAAAGAAACTCTGCAGTGTCTACACAGAGGTCAGTTGTGACCCAACTACTTGTGGGAATCTAGATTAATTTTCAGGAGAGAGGTTCTCAACCGTTAGCTCCACATCTACCAGGAATGATCAAAGGCTTACCCTGCAGGTGTCCACATCACTTATTGTTACCACATTTCCTTATTGTAGTCAGTGCTCTTTGGGATCCTAATACAAAAGGAAAAAATCCTGCGACACTTACTTAGGTACATCTCTGTGAGCACCATCTACCAAAAAGAACTCAATCTGTTAGTCCCATCCACATAAATATTCTTATATCTGCTCTAAAACCCTGGGCTCTCTAAAGTTAGAAATAACCAGGAAACACAGCTCCTAAAATGATAAACTGCTAGAGTTTCCAAATTTTTTCTCTATTTCCTATGCTAGTATATAAATACATTTTAAGTGTGAGAATTAGGTGAGTATATATTAGACTCACTGTTATGTAGTTGCAACTGAGTAAAATATTGGTAAAGCAAAAAGCAGTATTATTAAATAAACCAAGGAAGTCACCAAAAAGCACAGAGAATGACTTAGCTAAGGAGCACTAGGTTGATGACCATATTTCAGACAACATTTTACCTGAGTATCTGGACCAAGTCCATATATTTTACTTTTTCTTTTCCTAATTTATTAAGAGATGTATTCAGATTCCAGATGGCATGTTTATGCTCAGCAACTCTCTCTTGAACTACATGCTTCTCAGAATGGAACGGTTTAGTACTTTTCTATTCCACTGAAATATGACTCTAAAAAGAGCTAAGGAACTTTCAAACTCTGAAGTCTCTTCACCACCTATGCTATCTAGAGCAGTGTCTATCCATCCAGCCTTCCTACATAGAGCCCAAGACCCATAGAGAGCTTTTTTATAGATCATAAACAAAAGGGGAGGAAAATCTATCACTCTATAAAATAAATCATCATGAAAGTGTAATCTAAAGCAAATAAGTTGATTAAATTTCTGCTGGACAGGTTCTAAATATCTTTAAGCCAAGTGTCTTTTCTTGTTTTGTTTTGTTTTGTTTGGTGTGATGGAGGGGCCGATCTAATTCCTTTTATAGAATAAATAGTTAATAATGCATACTACAAGTTACATGCAAAATATTCAAGCTCAAACATGTTTAGATATTTTATTCTTATATATGTTCAAAACTGAGTCAAAGAAGAAGCTACCCTTAAGACTTTTTCAGAAAACCTTAAATTAAGTGACAAAAAGCAGTGATATTTTATATTTGTGCAGCATTTAAAAATTTTTAACATTCTTTAATATGCATTACCTCATTTGAATTTTGAACAACTTTTGAGTTTGGGGAAGGATATGATCATCATTTTCTAGGTTACAGAACTGAAGTTTAAAAGGTTAAATGACTGGCGTAAGATCACAGGACTAGTTGTAGGAAAGCAAGCCTTGTAGCCCCAAGCTCGGTGCTTTGAAGTCTTTGGCAGCAGGATAAGAGTCCCAGATACGTCTCATCAACTTTTATCTCTACTTTTTCCAATCCTTGGGTTCATTGGCTATCTAAGCACTTTAGACTTAAAATAAAAAGACTACATTTCTAGCCTTTACTGTTGGTTAGCCATGTGACCCTCATGGAAGGCACCTAAACTCTGAGCCTGACCTATTCATCTCTACTGTGGTTAGAATGCAGTTCCTGGCTCTTTACACAGAGATCATGTGACGCACACCCAACCCAGACAGTGCTCTGAAAATGACTGGGTGCTGCTCTTCTAAAATATAAATAAATACTATTTCCTAGTACTGTACATTTCAGCTTAAGGTAAAATTCATAGGGTCAAACCTCAACTCCACCTTTGGGAGCTGTGATTCCAGACAAGTCCTTGAGCCAATGTGAGAATCTGTTTTTTTCCACTGTAAAATAATGATTTTTCAAGTGATATTTATTTACTTTTAATTTTCTTCCACTTTTATTGAGATATAACTGACATACAGCACTGTATATGTTTAAGGTGTACAGCATAATGAGTTGACTGACACACCTCATGAAATGATACCACAGTAAGTTTGGTGAACATCCATTATCTCATATAGATACAAAATAAAAGAAAAAGAAAAACAAATTTTTTTTCCTTGTGATGAGAACTCTTAGGATTTATTCTCAACAACTTTCATCTGTAACATACAGCAATGTTAATTATATTGATCATGTTGTGCATTACATTCCTAGTATTTATTTATCTTATAACTAGAAGTTTGTATTTTTTGACCGCCTTCATCCAATTTTCAGTGATATTTATTCATTACAGATTGTTGTGAGAAGTCAAATGGTATAAACAAAAGAGTGAAGGTCTTCATACACTGAAAAGGTGCTGCCATGCAAATATACATATATTGGAGAAAGGCCTCATTAGCATGTAGTATGCTTTAAAATGTTACGTTTTTGAGTCCGTATGTCAGAAATGTAATGGTTCTTGAATCTTTATGGGTTCTAAAGGAAGTAAGCCAAAGCAGGTACATGAAAGGGTGGAGGAGGACCGTCTATGACTAAAGTATAATGTGTGACTTTTAACTGGCTTGTCTTCATACTTTTGCCCTTCTCAGGGAGTTTCAACCTCCTCCTTCCTTTATTTCTTAATTTTCTCAAATACCCAAGGTTCTTATTTTTCTGCTGCTTTATAAGGGACTTCATGAAAGTTGAACTGACATTCCATACTGACCCCTCCCTTTATGATTCATCACGTTTCACTCCATTAAAGTGACTGAGTGCTTGACAGCCAGTTACCCTCCTAGGCTGGTTAGCTCCAGGCCTTCTTACCCACTCTTGCCAGCATCTATCTTGCAAAAGAGAGGGTGTTGGATGAAGAGCTAATTTCTGTAAGAGTTGACATAAGAGATCACTCTTTTTTAAATTTATTTATTTTATTTATTTATTTTTGGCTGTGTTGGGTCTTTGTTGCTGTGCGTGGGCTGTCTCTAGTTGTGGCAAGCGGGGGATACTCTTCGTTGCAGAGCCGGGCTCTAGGAGCTCGAACTTCAGTAGTTGTGACACATGGCATGTGGGATCTTCCCAGACCAGGGATCAAACCCATGTCCCCTGCATTGGCAGGAGGATTCTAAACCACTGCGCCACCAGGGAAATCCCAGAGATCACTTTTTAAATGTCTTGGTTGAAGAAGTATGCAGTTTCTCACTAGTATGTGACAGATAACCCCTGAGGTTGGCCACACTAGGGAGACAAAAGAAGGGATCTAGGAGGTGAACAAACATATTTAAATGGTAATTTTACACCCTTAATGTGCAAATGCTGCCAGGTGTCTCAATTCAAAGCTGACTTTCTGGCTATAGAGGGAATTCACACAGTAATCTGAGAAATTCAGGTTAGAATCACAGATATTCCTAAAATTTCCTTAAGATTATAATTGCTGATGTGGACTTGGAGACTTTGACGGTTTAGATTATTGTAATTTTTTAATTTATGTAATTAGATACTGTTCAAAAGTTATATTTGAAAGAAAAATTATGAAAAGATTAAGAAGAGTTGTTTCATGAGATTTACAACCATATATGTTTTTTAAATCCTCATATATTGCTATAAATTCATACATTTGTGCATTACTCTCTAGTTTCTTAAAATTCAGCTGGAAGTTTCCTTTTCTATGACACCAATAATAAAACCCAATACATTTCCTGTATAATTAAATCATCTTGAAAAGAGTTTAAAACATGATATAAAAGTGAAAGCAGGGCTTCCCTGGTGGCGCAGTGGTTGGGAGTCTGCCTGCTAGTGCAGGGGACATGGGTTCGGGCCCTGGTCTGGGAGGATCCCACGTGCTGCCGGGCACCTGGGCCCGTGGGCCACAACTGCTGAGCCTGCGCGTCTGGAGCCTGTGCTCCGCAACAGGAGAGGCCATGATAGTGAGAGGCCCGCGCACCGCGATGAAGAGTGGCCCCCCGCTCGCCGCAACTAGAGAAAGCCCTCGCACAGAAACGAAGACCCAACACAGCCAAAAAAATAAATTAAAAAAAAAAAAGTGAAAGCAAAATTGTCTTTTATAGCTCATGAATATATTTTGAATGGTCTCTGTGTGCTTTGTCATCTAGGTGGCAAACAGCTAACGTGTAAGTAGTATACCACTGCGAGGTTCCTGAAAAGTCATTTTGATTCGAGACATATTTAATTTCTACCTCAGAAACATAGTTTTTATAATGGAAGAAATGCTTTTGCCACTAGGAAACCTAAATAATATTCTCATCACAAGCATAACATGCTATATATCCTTCATGAAGTCGGTGTATTTCATTGGATCATTTTAATGTGCTTTGGCTGAAGAATATCAATTTCATTCTTCAGATGAAAGGAGTTTCCAGTAATGCCTGATGTCTAAGCATCATTTGTAATACAAATGATGGGGAGCCTGTGGCTTAATGGCCACTAATTTATTTTGAATTTATGATGCATTGCAGCCATTAGAAGTAAGCTGCTTTACATCAGCTCATGGGGAATGAGAGTTCTCTTTATGGTGGGTTTTATTTCTTGATGCCACACAGGAAAATGTGCCATTTTAAAATGAAAAAAAAAGGAACAAGTCTGCAATAAAGTGAGATAAAGTCAGAAGTCTACCAATTCCATGTAACCATTCTCATATATCATGCACCTCACTGTGCCTTATCACAGGTAACCATGAGGGTATTTTTAAATGAAATACTGTGTGGCCCTCTGGTTTTGCATTATATTCAAACATAAATTTAACATGCAATTTCCACTGGCTCTTTTAAATGCTGTTTCTTAATATATATTTATCATGGACTGTTTCAGAGTAAGTAAAGTATAAATTTTATGTAATGGAGGTTACCATATATTTAAATACACACCAATATTAGACTAAAATTAAACTCTCAAGTAACACTTATCAAGTATAAACTCTCAAGTGACACGTATCAAGTATACTATTCTATGATTGGTACCACAGGAAAAGAGAGAAGCAGAATGCATTCATTTGCCCTTCAAGGAGATTACCATCTACTTGAGATAACAAGATTTGTGTAGGAAAGTAAATTTTAAGGCATGGTTTTAATAAGAACTCAAGGCAAGAGGTGGTGAGATTTATTCCCACATTTGACAATAGGTGGCGTCAGTGGTTGGAAACAGGAGAGCAAGGCTCCAAGGACGGACCCTCATAGACATGGTGGAGTTTGAGTCTTAAAGGAAGAGCAAAACATGAGTGGAAACTTGAGTAGAGAGCAAAGGATAAGAGGAAGATAATAGATCATGAAAGAATGTAAAAAGCAAAGTGGAAAACTGTGAAGTTGAAGACAGGTAACATGATGAATGGGCCATATCTCATTTTTAGGTATTTAGTCTTTATTCTGAAGCTGATAGACAACAGTTTTAAGAAGAAAAACCATGATCAATAATAAGCTTTTTGAAAGATCACTCTGGTCATCTATTTGTGTCTTGTAATAGGCAGTGCAGACTTCAAGTAAGAAAACAGAACAAGGATGGAAGAAGAAAATGGTTTCAAAGTATAGTTAGGAACTAGAATTGGCAGTACTTTGTAATTAATTTGATGTCAGATATGAAACACAAGGAGTAATTTAGGATGATGTCTAGCTTTTTGGCTTGATTGAATGGACAGTGATGTCACTAAATATAATCAGAAATACAGGAACCAAGAAAATTTTATTTTAGAGGCTTGAATGAAGCTATATTTGTGACTCAACTAATTTTGAGGTGTCAGTGATATACACAGCAGAAATGCTAGAAAGGGCTTGCTGTCCTGTTCTGTAATCATTAGAGTTCTAGTTTGGAATTTTGGATTTGGAACCTCTATAGTAAAGTCTAAAGAAAGCTTAGAGAGTAAAATTAAAAGATGGTTTTCACATTTAATGTTAAGCCAAGCAAAAGAAGACTGTAAGTTAATGTATCATTACTACTGTTATCTTCATCAAGAGGCTCCTTAAGAGTATCCCAGTTTAGTTCTAGCCATACCGGTATTCCTCAGAGGCTCTACACCCCTGCATTTGAATCTAGCAGGAAATTATTTTAGTTTTCCTTCAAAGAATAGTGACAAAGTAGATGCCAGAATAATTAGGGATTTCATGGATGAAGATGTCCTTGCAATGATCTTTTTCCCCAAAGTCAGGCAAGCAATATTTAGTGTTCTTTGTGTTTAAAATGAATGACAGTTCACTACTAAGAAATATACATACATACATATAGTTACATAGTAATATGAAAGAAAGGCTCTAAAAATTAAGTTACCATTTAAGCAGAAATTACTACAACTATTAAACTATCTTACAATAAAGTCATTGTTGTGCTACATATTTGAATAAATCAATTATTAATTACAGCTGACCCTTGAACACAGGTTTAGGGGAACCGACCCCTTGCATGGTCTAAAATTCAGACTTCCCTAAAACTTAACTACTAATAGCCTGCTGTCGACTTACTGATGACATAAACAGTTGATAACCCATATTTTGTATGTTATATGTATTATATACTGTATTTTTATAATAAAGTAAGCTAGAGAAAAGAAAGCATTAAGAAAGTCATAAGATATATACACTACCAAACGTAAAATAGCTAGTGGGAAGCAGCCGCATAGCACAGGGAGATCAGCTCGGTGGTTTGTGACCACCTAGAGGGGTGGGATAGGGAGGGTGGGAGGGAGGGAGACGCAAGAGGGAAGAGATATGGGAACATATGTATATGTATAACTGATTCACTTTGTTATAAAGCAGAAACTAACACACCATTGTAAAGCAATTATACTCCAATAAAGATGTTAAAAAAAAAAAGTCATAAGAAAGAAAATACCTTTATAGTACTGACTATATATCGATACTGTAAGTTTACGTCATTTGTTTACAAGATGAATCATCTGTCAGTACCTCCATCAACATTTGTCTTACACTATACAAAACACTGTAGCTGTTATATGTATTACTAACAGTAGATATCAAAAATGAAAAGATATTGTGAAAAAGAAATTCATATTTATTTACAAGTATATTCATGCATTGATAATGAAGAATCAGCAGTATGATTGCTTTATGGTAGCCTAGTGTAATTGATATGATTGCTTCACCATAGCCTAACCTATACACAACTGAATGTGCATTATAAAATTTGTATGGCTATGTTGTTGCGATCATATTTATAATACAGTATTGGAAACATTGTTATATTTTTTTAAAAAACCACTTACCTGTGATGATAGGCTGATATGCAGGCATACTGTACAATAATGTAATTCTTTGAAAGCCAAGTCATAAAACAGTAGGAAAATAACATATTATTAACTTTATATTAAATATTACTCACCTTATGCCTATATAATAAACCAGTATCTACATATAGTTTAGGCATTCATGACATACGTTTTTCTTAATTTTTTGATATTTCTAGGCTATATGGTTCATCTGCAAGTTTTTTCAAATCATCCCAAATCTCCAAAAATTTTTTCAATATATTTATTGAAAAAAATCCACATATAAGTGGACCTGCACAATTCAAACCTGTTTTGTTCAAGCCAGTTCTATCAGCTAGAGACATATAACAATGAAATTATCATTTAATACAAGGATTCCAAGTATATATATCTCTATGGAAAAAATAATACAATATATTTATAATTTTTTTTCTAATTGTTTTCTAACTCAGTGTTCTAATGAGTTAAAACCCTAGACTGTATCTTCCTATTCCCTGATCCCCACCACATACCTAGATCTTGTAATCTTACCCCCTTCTGTCTGGCTGAATGGCACAAATCCAGTAAGAAAAGAGGAACATAGAAGTAAAACATCATGAGTAAGAGGATGCAAGGTGCCTAGTTCACATTTTTTAAAGCAGATGATATCACCAAATAGGTTCAATCCATTCTCAGACTCTAACCAATCAGGTTAGTAATTCCTTCTCTCTAGGTCTGGCGTAGGAAAAGTGTAGATGGAGCTGTATAACTGAAAAGGGTGTAAGCAGAGGTGATCTTTGTGTAGGAAGGGGAAATAGAACTTATTTCTTTAACAATTGCAAAACTCTTTCCTATTCATTACCTCATTTGATTCTCCAAAGATCCTGTGAAGTAGTCTATAGACCATAGACCGTAGAATGAACACTGAATTTCAGAGGGGCTGTAATTACCCTAAGTCACTAACTTACAAAGTTGATCTGAGATTTGATGATAAAGATTTCCTGATTTTTTTAAAAGCATTATATCAGAGTGATTGTGCTGTGTGCTATATTAATATACAGACTTCACTTTCCATCAGATACAGCATATCCATAAGCGTGTACCTTACAGTTAACTGATTTGGGGCATCTATGTCTGAAAAATAAACACATCTTCATTTGTTAGACTGCTTTAAAATAACATTATTTTATGAGTATTTTTTTCATTTTGGGGTCTTGTTGCTATTTTTAAGGCTGTCAAATTTATTATGTAATTTGATATAAAAATATTCTTGGGTTAACGACCAGATTTTTCATGACTCTTTTGGATGGATTTTTTTCTATTTAAGGAATGACTTCTCTGTTTTCTAAAAGTAGATATATTTTAATCCATTGTGTGATAATTACTGGCTATGAATATAATATAATGACAAGCATGTAACTTGGAACTTTTATCCTTATTCAGAATGGTAAAACTAAGCAAACATCCTATCATAGTATTCATGATAAAGTGTAAAGAAGTATCTAGTACAGTACCTAAATTAAAATCTGTCTATCCATCTACCTACCTATCTGTAGAGTTCCACTTTTCATATGTGATTACATTCTTAGAAACATTAAAATAGTACCCTATTTTCTTATTAACCGAGTAAAATTCACTTCATATGTATGGGCTTTTTTCTTAACACCTTTTGGGCATAATTAGGGAATTATTAAATTATAAATTTCACTTATGTTCCATTGTTCCTGCACAAGTTATTAGACGAAGGAAAAAAATATCCAGACTCCAAAAAAGGGATACAGTTTTTTTTAAATAAATAGAAATCAACATCTCTCTAGAGACTTATGGATTTAAGACTCAACAAGAAATATTTTATTGGATAACTTTGGAATAAATTCAGAGGAAAACATATTAATTCAGTATGCTTTGATGTTCTGCCTCTGAGTGATAGAACAATGGTCTGTTTAGGGGTGAATTATGCAAACATTGAAAGCTGTGTCTTTTCAGCAGAATTATTTTAGGTCAGTTCTTATAAACTTTTTGTTTCTTCAGTTGTAGTAGTTATTAGCATAACATTAAACCTAGCTATTATGTGTTTCTAATGAGATTGATTTGTGGATCAGAAATAGATGGCCTGTTGTTTTCAGTGGCCATAGAGAAACTAAATGTTTTTGTTAGTACCCTGGGATTTTTTCACCTCCGTGGACCACATTAGTTTAAAAAAATCATAGATTATAGTAGCTAAGAAGTACACAGACAATATAACTCTGCTATTCCAAGAACAAGACAGTCCAAACTTAGGTTTTGTGAAACTAAAACTGTCTAATCTTGAGATTTTTATTTATATTGCAGACAAAAAATACTGGCATTTCTAGGAGTAAATCTAGATTTCGTTGTTCCTGAAATATTGTATCTTTTGGAGGAAACTCTTTGAAAAAAAATATAAAAGCATCTTACTTTTCATATTTTACTAAGCATATGACCTTGTGATTATATCTCTAAGCCCTTAGGCCTTGCAAGGAACCCATGCAAGTGCAGGGCTCTGGAGCTTAAGCTGCTTTAGCTTTACAGTAAACCTACATTTGGAAGTAGCAAAAAGATATGAATCAAGAAGTAGATTGGTTAATGGCTTCATTACCATTAGTTAAATATTTGATAACGTTGTACATGGATTCTCTTGTTAAATATTAAACCAAATGTATTTGTAACCAGCTAGTTCCCAATATTTCCAATATTTAACTCCATTTGTAAGAAATTCAGATGTCTCTTGACAATATGATCTTTAATTGCAGGGATTACTACAAAAGATGCTTGTATTTGCAGGTAGAATATTTGAAACTTTTCTTGATCTCTACAGCCTTCATTCAGTGCAGCTTAGTCAGAGTGAATCCCCGGAACATGGAACTCTTCATTGTTAAATAATCAGTAGATAAGATTTAGGGTTTTTTGTTTTGTGTTGTTTTTTCTTTTCCTGTGTTAGAAACATTTGTGTCCTCTCAATGTCTAACAATAGGTCTGTAACTCTTCAAATATTTGGTTGATATATTTAGTACTTAAGTTCAACCTGGGGGATATACAGAGGCATTCTTTATTATTTGTAATGGAACATATAAAATCTCAATGCATTTGTGATTCTCCCACTAGTAGCCTGTTATAAAGATGTCAAGTTTGTTGCATCTGAGTCTATTTATTCAACCCTTCTACTTCCTTTACCTTTGTTTGGCTAACATAAATTATTTTATGTTTCTTTTTAACTAAGCAGCATAACAAATCTTAATATACAGTTTTATTTGAAGCATAGATTGCTCTCTAGAACACATACCATGAGTACCTGTGTGCATCAATGAACACCTGGTACTTGGCATTTCTAGTTAAGCAATAACTATTCAAGTGAACAATTCACATTCTTAGCAAGAAACAGAAGAAAATGCCGGATGCCGAGTCGTAATTCCTTGGAAATAACGATGCCAGAATGCCCAAGGAAACTCTGGGCAGGGCTATACATTTTCACATATTTCTCTATTTGTTCCCTTGGTGTCAGACCTCTAAACCAAATTCAGAGCATTTGCATGGTGTTGGGGCATAATTCCAATATTTACTCAAAGAGAAATTCTGAAGGTGGTCATTCTACAGAAAGAATAAGTAGGATGGGGCTTAGGCTTGTTGTGTTTCGTCTTACCACTTTTGCTCACTATATTCTGCTGAGGGGCTTCTTTCTTTCATTCTTTGGGCCCTCACCATATCACCCCCATATAGGATGGGTGGTACACTTTAGCTCTGGCTGAATTGTTTTCTAATATAAACTGACTCGAGCTAACACGTGAAGAAAGTTTACCAATCTACTGCTTTTTATGAACTGTGTCTAACTTTGGAGTCAAAGTTGCTCTGGCCTTAATTTTGGGGAAATTCCATAAATTGTGTATCTTAAGCCAGAATGCCGTGGATAAATAAGAAGCCTTTCTCTTTACACCCTCTCAGAATTCATCATGGAAAGCTTTCTTATTAAGTTGTTTCATTCTACCTTGAATATCTAAATGGAATGTCTCAAGCTAAATTCATAATTACATTTTCTTTATTATAATAGTATGTATATAGTATGACATTGACTGTGAATTGGATGTTAGGTTTTATAAAATTTTGAAAATCTGCATCTGAGCTTGTGTATTATTTCTATGTATGCTTAAAATTAGCCAGTGACCTTGCAAAATGTCCGTTAGACACATTCACTATCAAGCAACGATTCCCAGAGCTCAAACATGTCTAGAGGTTTTCTTAGAATTTTCTCCCTACTACAAATTATTGTACAAGGAAAGAATAGAAATAGTGACTTCTTTCTGAAGCAACAACGGGATCTAAATACCAAATGATTTGATGACCACTGTCATTCATTTAAATGAATGAATGAGCATAGGACCATGAAATGGTAAATTTTGCATTCTGTCTTTATTTGAACTTATATTTCTCTTGTACTTCTGAAAATTATTTTTGTGTTTTTAAGTATTTCTAATCCCTTTTTGCCTTCTTTGCAAAAACATTGCATATAAATCTAAATTTTTTTTTAAAATTTTCTGGGATCCTAAGGCACTACTTGTTAACAGAATTATTCTTGTTGGGCTTCGTTATAATATTATTACAGCAAATGTGATCAAAATAAGATAATTACTAAACAAAAAGTAAACATTTAGTGGAAAGGTGTCTTTTAATGAAATAAATGGGCCTCCTATGTATCTCCAGATAAATATTCTTTGTTGCTAGCTAAGCAGATACAAGTTTTAGTCTCAATTATATTCCTTTTTTGTTTTGTTTCATTTCTAAAAAAGTAAGCACTGAGTAAATTGTTCACATAATAAAGTAAACAATAATGGAAATTATTTGATTTTAGCAATATCAGTCAGTTCTTTGAATTTGCCAAATGTCACATAATGGTTTACCATCAAAAATTGTTTGTAATGATCTATTAGCTAGCAATTCAGTTAAGTCTTCCCTTAATTTTATGAAAAACAGAGAATTGGAAAGCATCTCATTTACAAAAGGATTATTTTTCAGTCAATAAGTTTCTCAACTTCTGAGAAGTTTACCAAAAACATTTACCAACATTTACCAAATAATAAATATCTACACTGCTCTTTATCATTTAGAGACAAATTTTTAATCCAATAAGCTTATGAAGGGTAGAGAAATTAAAATATACACCTTTTTCAATACAGTTTTTGTAATTAAAAGTTTTGTCTGTCACATGTTTTAAGTCTATATTTGTGAAAATTTTGGAAATGCAGACTTAGCTCATTCAATGTGTGGGAATATGATGCCCTCTAACTTAGTTAGCAAAGCCAGTCCCTACTCTCAAACTGATCAGTGAACTAAGATTTAATTTGTCCGAAAATGTCTGAATTGATTTTTAAATTCAAATAAATACTTTAATATGCTTTTGAGGATTATTGTAAAAGCACTGAAAATCAATATTGTATGCATCTTGTAAAAGGTAAGTCAAAATTAAAATGATAACATGAGCTCTAACATATTCATGTGTTTTTGCAAAGAGCTTAATAACAAGAACAAATCTATAGGCTGTTTCTGATATGTATTTTGAAATTATTTGGTGTAATATGTAAATAAGATTATTATTTATTTGTGAAGTAAGAATATGACAAAAGACACAATATTACTTTAGTAAATATGTATCTGAAAGTGTTTTAAGAATCAGGTGTAAACATTCAAAAATACCTTACTTTATATATACGTAATTATGAACAGATTGCAGTTTTCTCTAATTATTTCCTTATGTGTCCGAACCACTCTCATTTACTAAACTCAGTTCCTTTAGAATATCACCACCACCACCCTTTTAGTGTGAGGTAGGGTCATTTTACCCCCAGCAACTAAGGAAACTCTTAAAATGTCTAGCATGTAACCAGCACTATCTATATTTGACTGAATAAAGGAATTCCAGAACAAGTTACAAGAGCATAGGATTGTCAAACTTTATAAAGAAAGCTTAAAAATCACTTAGCTTAGTGATTTTCCACAATCATTCAATCAAGTGAACGGAATCCTGACAGAAATAAAAACACTTGCTTTTTCTGGGATTCTTGTAGATGTGAGAACCCACCTCTGTTTGAAGATAATATCCCCATGATTGCTTGAGCACAGGTGGTTGATTGCATGATAACTGGGGATATTCAGAGATATGCCCAAGGCTGTAAAACCACAACCAATTTTTTGCTACCTTACTAACCCACATTGCCATTTATTCATTTCTCCATTTGAAACGAGAATCTAGTCATCCACTACGTAGTTTCTCAGAGAGCATCCCCCTCACTACCTTCACAACAGAGTGATAAACATCTAATTTTTGATGAGCAATTAATTAATGGAGTCAATTCCTATTAACTTAAACAGGAATGAACTGTGAATGTTCCAGAATCTAGGAATTCACTTGCATCTTTTCAAAGTTCTGTGCTTTTCTAGCATTCTTTCATAATCATGTTATTTTTTAATGCTACAAATGAAATTATGCTAAATATGTAATGAATGATAACCGTTAATACTAAAATAGAAAGATCAACAGAAGGTAGAAAAGCTGATTTAACACTTTACCTAATAATGAAACTAAAGATTGCATATTTATTGTAGGAAACAATTTTTGATAAGTAATGTGCATTATTTTTTTAAGAAGTGTAAGCCGCTCTGGTAGGCACCATAGCAATTAAACTTAAAAACTATTTCAAAACTAGATACAAATTAGTCATATAAGAAATTTATAGTTTAACATATTTTAAATTATAGCTTTTATTAGTAACATATTTTAAAATTCTATTTGAAAATCTTGATTGAAAAAACATAAATGTCTAACCAACCTTCAGTTCTTAAGTCCCTCTACAATATTCTTAACATGTGGTCACATACTTCTGCTTGAACAGTTTAAGGCCAAGTAACTCCCTTTCAAATAATTGGAAATATCTTTCCTATACAAAAATCAACCTTCTCTAACTTTTGTCCTGTCTACTAACTCTCAATTGAAAGTTTTTCAGATAATGAAAGGAAGCTATTGTTTTTCCTAAATCATCCTTATCCAAGATATATACATTTTTTTCAACCATTCCTTATATAACATTATATCAAGTGTTCATGTGTGAAATAACTCTCCTCTTCAAATAATCCACTTCTATTTATCTAGCCCAGAGTATTTCAGTGGGGGCTTAATGGAATTTGGGTTTGGACAAGTCTTTGTGTTATGGATCTTGCACATTGCAGGAAGATTAACATCTCTGATCCCATCCATCAAACACAAAAAGTGCTCCAAATTCTAATGAAAACAGATGTGTTCTCTAACATTGCCAACTGTCCCCTACAAAGAATAGATTTTATCTCAGTTAAGAAGCTCTGATGGAAAAGAATATATATCAAAACCACAATGATATTATCTCACAACCCTTAGAATGTTTATTATCAAAAAGACAAGAAATAATAAATGCTTGTGAGAATGTGGAGAAAAGGGAACCCTTGTACACTGCTGGTGGGAATGTAAATTGTTATAGGCATTATGGAAAACAATATGGAAGTTCCTCAAAAAAATTAAAATGGAACTACCATATGATCCAGTAATCCCACTTTTGGGTACATATCTGAAGGAAATAAAATCACTATCTCAAAGAGATATCTGCACTCTCATGTTCATTGTATTATTCACAGTAGCCAACCTAAGTGTCCATTAATGGATGAATAGATATAGAAAATGTGGCATATATATAAAATGGAATATTATCCAGCCCAAAAAAGAGGGAAATCCTGTCATGTGCAACAGCATGGATGAACCTGTAGGACATTATGCTTAGTGAAATAAGCCAGGCATAGAAAGACAAATACTGCACGATCTCACTTATATGTGGAATCTGAAAAAGTTGAACTCATAGAAGCAGAGTGGAACGGGGGTTGCCAGGGGCTTAGGAGAATGGAGGAAATGAGACGTTGGTCAAGGGTACCAACTTTCCATTACAAGTTGAATAATTCTGGAGATCTAATATATCACATGGTGACTTAGTTAATAATAAGGTATTGTACACTTCAAATTTGCTAAGAGAGTAGATCTCAGGTGTTCTTACCACACACGCACACACACGCAAACGGTAACTATGTGAGGTGATGGGTATGTTAATTAGCTTGACTACGGTAATCATTTCACAATGCATACACATATCAAAACATGTTGTACACCTGAAATACATACAATTTTTAAAAATCACCCTGATAATGTGGGTGGGGTTTTCGTTTTTCTGTTTTGTTTTTGCTTTTGGTAGTCACAAGATCTCTGTTACTTCAAGTCAGCACAAGGATGTTGACCTGGGTGGGACTTGCCAATATTAATTGGTGGACCACAGAACACTTCCTATAATCTAGGTTAATATTAATCATTACCGTTCTCCTAATATATCTATTAGTCCTAAATTCAACCTGTATTTTCCATGTTGTGTGTTGGAATTTCATTAGAGATATGGTAATATGTCTTGAAAAGATTGATGTGCTATTGTCTGTATTTCTTTGACATGAATGTACAGAAAGAAATGATTTTAGCTTTAGTTGATAAACATGCTGGGTGATCATAGTTTCTTATTCTAGATTTTCATAAAAATTCCTTTAATAATCTATTCTAATCTGTTCTTAGAAACCCTCAGAATTTATGTCAAATTCATTAACCTATGAAAAACATACTTTTGTTTGTTTTGGAGAAGTGGATTTATATTTCCATTATTGTGCTTTTCTCTAACATATTCTCTGTTCTTTATACTTTAACACATTGATTTAATTACCTTATCAGCATCTATCCATGCTTAGAGATACTCCTTTTTCATATTTTTCCATAAAAATCTTAATTTTCTGAGATTTGATTCTCATGCCTAAAGTATCTCAGGTGTTACACGTTTGCCCGTCTTGTCCCTTCTCTGGGTTACTATTCACGACTCTAGTTTTAACTTCCTCAGCTGTATTGTCACTCTTCTCTTGAGTTTCCATTTCTACTCCAAAAGTCCACACTTGGCTTCTATTTTAGTGATCCTAAACTTATTTTGTATTTGTCTAATTTCTCCCTTTTCTGTATCAAATGATTAATATACTTCTCAATCTAAACTCATATTTCTAGATGTTTACAGTTACTCCTTTGTTTTTTATATTATTTCCTACATTCTGTATAGGATTTTAAAAAATCTTTTTAAAATCAAAATATACTACAAATACCTTTCTCTTTTCCTGGAGTATTGTGATGTTTGCTTCTGAAAACCAGTGCTTGCATCTCATATATCCAGTTAATTCTCTTTCTGTGTGTCTTCACTGCAGGTGCTGTTGCTACAAGTAGCATATGGTATTTTCTGGAGCTTGTTGAGTCCTCATTCAGAACATACACAGTTTATTTGTTAAAAATGGGGTTTTTTCATTCATTCATTTACACTTGCTTTGTGAACACTAATATAGCTGGCTCTGCCCATAGAGGTTCTAGATGATGCCAAAAGATAGAAAATGTCTTAATGTAGCTTTTTTGGATAATATTGTTTCTGGATTAACAGCAAAGTTACATAGATTAGAAAGTGTATGTCCCACAATTAATTATAAATAATGAGACTTCAAAGACCATTCTTAACCTTTTAAAAAATTGTATTGTGAATTAAGTGTGTGTGAGAGTGTGTGTCTGTGTGTGCATGTGAAGATAGTTTGTATAAAGAGGTTAATATAAGCCAAACACAAAGACAATGTCATATTTTATTTAAATCTCCATGAAGTTCAGAACACCAATAAACCCTTGTCAACTTAAAACTCTCATTTAATTTATGAATGTGTGTAATGCAATAAATTTGCATGCCACTTATTTCAAGAAACCTGTAAAACAAGCTGTCAAACAAAATACCCAATTCTTCAAAGTAAAATTGAGTAACAGCTTCTCAGTTGGACATGTGATTGAACCAAACATTTTTGTTCTAATTATTCTTGGTATTTCCAAATCTATCCTTCATTATACCACAATATTTAAGGAAAAATCATCTATTTTACTACAGGTTTATCTGCTGGGATGCTTTCAAGGTAAATACTCAATAGCCTTCCACACTAACTAAACACATTACCTCATTTAATAAGAATTTTAAATATAGGGTAACCATAGAACGGCATCATTCGGGTTCCAAGTCCACTGTGATGCTCTTGGAACTGTTAGCTTCTGTGTTTCAGCTTTTTCTTCAGGCCAGCTCTCTTTCTGTTCACAGGACGGCTGTTGTGGTTCAAGGCAACTTACGCAAATGGGACAACATTTAGGGATTCCTTGGTAACTCTTTTTAAGCAAAGGAAAACTGTTCCCAGAAATTGCTAATAGATTTCCACTCATTGGCCAGAACTGTGTCCTAAACCCAGCCCTAACACAGTCCGTGGAGAAGGGAATGAGATTGCCATGATTGGCTGTCTTAGTAAATCAGGAGTGACTCCCACCTCAATACAGAGTTTAATTCTCTGAGCACATGGCTGCACAGTAAAAAGCAGATTCCTGGAAGGAATCAATGTTCTCCCAAAAGGGGAAGTAGGAGAAAATGGAAGCACAATCAATAACAAGGAGTGTTAGCCAAGGGAGGACTCATTTAAATATCAGTTATGAATTCTCTGATGATGACTATTTATACTCTGGAATAAGTAGAGAATACTAACTGTTATTACTCCACGGAACTTTATAGCATGCTAGAACTTATATAAAATGTGCACAAAGAATACTTGGAGCACTTTCTTTTGGTACTATGTCCCTTGGATTGACAGCACACACACCCACACACAAATACACCTGTTTCTACACTGTATACACAAATACTGTAGTAGATAGTGGCAGGGCTGTTGGAGCAGATGGGTCTCATACCTTTAGTTAGGAATTTTGATTGCTTAAAACTGGTCATTACTCATAAACCAAGGCACTTTTGAAGAGAAGACTTAAGATGAATGGAGATCATACACACATCTCTAAAATGACCTTTAACCTGGCGTATGTGCTGTATTTTTGTTTCCTATATGATTTAGGTAAAAAGAGAAAGGATATAGATTAAATATCCCCTTTTAAATCTTGTCTGCTATGATAAATCCTGATATCATACCAATGTAGTGATGGTGGCATCATATGAAAATCCTAGATGAACTTAGAAAACAGTTTAATCTAATTAAATTAAATTTAAAAATTACTATCTACTATGTGAAATATATTTATCCTATGACTAAATAAATTATAACTGAGTAATATTACACCCCTGCCCTCCAAGAGCTGAAATTCTAGTGATTAATACAAATATGCAAATAAATATACCACAAAGTAGAATATCAATACTATCTTTTAAAAGGGATAGGAACAAAGTAGTATAGCAATTAAAAGGTTAGGGATTACATTAGACAGATGGGCTCATAGAATGCATTATGGCAGTGTTATTTAAAACTAATTTTGAAGAATAGAGGGAGGGAAAAAATATAAAATGTCATAGGACTTTACACAATATCCTATGCACAATAAGAGTTATGAGGGAAAAATATCCATGAGCAGAAATGTATTTTAGCATCCTTTGGAAATGGCCATATTGCTTATTAGTTGCCTAAAACAGATGTGAATCTTCAATTTACAAACTGTATTCTCCTGACTGGCTAATGAAAATATATACATATATATATATTTTGAAGATACATTCTGAATTACATATTCATATTTCAAAATCCTATTGAGATTAAACTATTCCAACATTTAATTAAGTATAAAAAATTGGAAACATGTCAGAATCACTTTAAATGTTCTACAGTTAGATCACACTGAGGTAATTCCTTGAAACTAAGTAAACTTTCAAGCTTTAGAGGAAAAGAAGGTATTTAGTAGATGTTAAATACTAAACGCTCATGTTCAAACCAGCATTTGGTAATGGAAATGGACCTATCATTACTGTCTTATAGTACTTGTGATTCACTTCCCAAATGTTAGACCTGGGGTCTCACAGAGGTATGAAACCAAATCAGGATTCAGTTAGGAAGAAGGAAGAGGGCATGACCCTTGGGTAGGTAACCGACAGTTACTGCAATACAGTCTTATTTTTTCTGTATTCCTAAATATTATTCCAAAGAGTAAGGAATGTGAAGAATAAAATTTGTGAAATGTGGTATTAAATGTAAATTTTTATTTTAAAGAATGAGCTTTATACATGTAAAAAAGATTTAATCATTCCTCCCAGGAAAATAAAAAATAAAAATGACACTTTACAGGAGTGTACATAGCTGGCATAGGCAGTTACAGCACAGTGCTTGAGCAATCCTTAAAAACTGCTACTTTGCACCTCAGTTTCCTTATATAAAAAATGGGAATGAAGTAATGGTAGCAATTTTTAGAGGGGTTGTAAGGATTAAATGTGATTTTATATCTAAAGACCTTAGAAACATGCCTTGTCCTCAAGAAATGTTATTTTTATTATTATGTAGCCATTGTGCTAGCCTTAAGTGAGAGTGTCTTTCTGGTTGAGAATAATGTAACCTATAAACACAAAGGAAGTGCTTAGCATTTCTGTCCTTGGACATGGAAAATTAAAATGATCACTTTCAAATCCTTTGATTCGTACTAAAAGATTTTGATAAGATGTCAGTGTGCCGCTTTCCCCAGCCCATCCCCATACAAGTAGCATCTTCCTTTCTAAACAGCTGTGACGATGTCAGGTTGCAGCAATCTGTGGTTGAATGAATATGGAAATGGAGGAGTCCATATAGAGAGAGGAAAGGATGAGGAAACACAAAAATAACTATCTTTTCGTTTAAAGATAAAAATTCAAGAACTTTTCTCAAAACCAGGCCAATGGCAGAACAAGCATTCAGATACATGAAAAAAGAAAGGTATTTAATATAAAAGATATGAGAAATGAGCTTTAGATGTAAAAGTGTTTTTTTAAATTACCTGTAGTCTCTCATTGAAGTTTGGTAGTTTCATCTACTGGAATGGTGAGAAGTCTCTCTGAGGAGATGATATAACTGCAGAGACCTGGCTATGAGAAGAATAAAACATTTACGTATAAGGGGGGAGAACATTCCAAACAAAGGGAACAGCAAATACAAAGGTGAGTTTGAAGACCACCTCAGGCTCCAGGACCCTCTGTCCCTCTATTGCAACTAGCATGTTAATCAACCCCTTTCTTGATTTCTACAACAACTCAAACCATTCATTCAAACCTTTGTGTGCCACCTTATACACTTAAATGCTCGTTGAATGTTGAGTGAATATACGATGAGTGTCTTCACCTGACATAAAGATTCATCTTGTGTAGAACTGGCTGAGCTCTAGTCAATCAAACTGGGACAGTTATCACTGAGCAACGTGCTCCTTGAAGATGATTTACCTGTGTAACATTTTTATCTTCATCCTTTGTAGAAGCAGATGCAATAGCTGCTTCCTAATTATCAGGGACTCTCCCCTCATGTTTTTCACTGACCCCGAATGAAAGAAGATCACATGGAGAGAGAAACCAGGCGGATTTTCAGTCCCAGCTTCAGTGCAGGGATAAACCTCAGGCATATGAACAAGTAGTGAATGAAGAGGATCCCACCCTCTGTCCAAATTAAAATAGGAACAGTTTTTTAATTCAAAAAATCTCTTTGAAAAATATTTCAAATTTAGAAAGCTTCTGTTAGTAAGAAAAACACTGTTATAGTAAACACAGATAAATTTCTGTAATTGCAAACAACTTTGTCCCAGTCCTGCACTAGTGCTTTTTGTCATTTGACTTGACAGGATACCACATATACAAATTTGAAATAAAGCAAATGAAAAATAAATTATAGCAGTTTATCATTTCTTCTGTTACTGTTTATGCTATGCATAAAAATCTTGTATAGTTCAAATTGATAGTCAATCCCAGTTCATGGTTTTAGATTGATCAAATATATTTTATGAAATGTTCATTACATAACACACTCTTCAAATTTTCTCACATTTATCAAGTACTCATGCAATATTCAAAAGAAATAAAAATAAGCACTATGAGTTCATCTTTACAGAACAGAATAACTATATACCAAAGAATAGACCAGTTCATATATTCATATATATATGTCGTATATTTAAAAATATGTAACACAAATCATCTGTTTAAAACAATATATACAAGGACTTCCCTGGTGGTGCAGTGGTTAAGAATCTGGCTGCCAATGCAGGAGACAAGAGTTTGAGCCCTGGTCCAGGAAGATCCCACATGCCGCGGAGCCACTAAGCCCGTGCACCACAACTACTGAGCCCGCGCTCTAGAGCCTGCGAGCCACAACTACTGAAGCCCATGCACCTAGAGCCCGTGCTCTGCATCAAAGAGAAGCCACCGCAATGAGAAGCCTGTGCACCGCAACAAAGAGTAGCCCCTGCTCACCACAACTAGAGAAAAGCCCGAGCGCAGCAACGAAGACCCAACGCAGACAAAAATAAATAAAAAAATTTAGTTAAAACAAACAAACAAAAAAAATATATATATATACAAAACTCAAAATTAGCAGTAGGAGAGATATAGTATAGTAGTTTTATTCAGAGTCCCCAAGACCACTCCGAGGTTTGATGATTGGCTAGAAAGAGTCACAGGACTCAACAATGTCTTTTTCATGGCTATTGTTTATTTATTTATTTATTTTTTATCACTCAGCCATAAAAAGGAACAAAACTGGGTCCTTTGTAGAGATGTGGATAGACCTAGAGTCTGTCATACAGTGTGAAGTAAGTCAGAAAGAGAAAAACAAATTTCGTATATTAACACATATATGTGGAATCTAGAAAAATGGTACAGATGAAGCTATTTGCAGGGCAGGAATAGAGACGTAGACTTAGAGAAGGGGCATGTGGACACGGTGGGGGAAGGGGAGGGTGGGACGAATTGGGAGATTAGGTTTGCCTTAAATACACTACCATGTGTAAAATAGATAACTAGTGGGAACCTGCTGTATAGCACAGGGAGCTCAGCTCGGTGCTCTGTGATGACCTAGATGGGTGGGGTAGGGGGTGGGTGGGAGGGAGGTCCAAGAGTGAGGGGATATAGGTATACATATAGCTGATTCACTTCATTGTACAGCAGAAACTAACACAACATTGTAAAGCAATTATACTCCAATAAAAAAAAAAACTAAATTGACAGGAAAAAAAATCATGGCTATTGTTTATTAAAATGAAAGGATACAAAGTGAAAGAATCAGCAAAGGGAAAAGCATGCTGTACGAAGTGTGGAAGAAACCAGGTACAAACTTTCAACAGTCCTCTCCTGATGGAATCACAAAGGATGGGCTTAATTCCTTCAGCAGCTAGTTGTGACAACACATGTGAAGTGATGTCTACCAGGAAGCTCATTAGAGACTCAGTGCTTAAGGTTTCTATTGGTTTGCTGATGACAAAGACATTCTCCGTCCAGCAGGCACCAAAATTCTAGACTCCCAGAAGGAAAGCAGGTGTTCAGCATAAACCACATTGTTTGTAAGACAGTGTAGGCATAGTGAGCCACTCTTATCCATTAGGGAATGGTGGGAACATTTCTGAAATCCAAGTTCCCAGATGCCAGCCAAGAGCCAGCCTTGCAAGCAGGCCCGTCTAAGGATGGCAGTCCTAGCTCTGCTATGTTAACTGTTTTCTGCACAGTAGTTAAAAGCACAAGTTTTATAATCAGATGACTCTGGGCTCATATCCACACCCTAGCACGTATATTGATGTTGACCTTGAACAAGTTTTCCAAACACTTTGCATGTCTCAGTTTTATCAATTGTTAATAGCTTTAATTAGGCAATTAGTTAATTAGGCCATGAAAATCATATGCAATAATGCATGTAGAATTCTCTGCACGATTCCTACAAAGAGTAATAACTCGATAAATGTTGATGTTGATGAATAATAATAGTATATGTGGCAATTACCTTCACAGAGCTTAGAACAGATTATATGAACAAGTCTCACACAAATGAAATAGACAGCAAGTGTTTCTTTTTGTTCATGTGTGTGTTACTAACTGTTAAGTGCAACAGGAGTTCTAAGAATGTAATTTATAAGAACCCACAAAAGCTTCCTTGCCAGAATGAGTATTCTTTTGCTAAGTGTTATGGTGCCTCAACCATAAAAGACAGAAGTAGCTGACAGAAATAGCTATCAGAAGACAAAGAAGTAGCTGAAAAATAGGGACAATATTTTGATCCTTACATTGCTTTCTGATGAACCCGTCCTTTACAACTTCATAGCTAGCATGAAAGTGGCCATTGTACATGACACTAAAGATTTTGAGATAGGTTGGAAAGCTGCATCAGGAGAAATCAGTGGCTAGATCAGTCTTATTTAGACACAGTCTGATACTTTTGTGTATGTTTTGGGAAACAAGGCATTATTATTCTTGCACACTGTTTTTTTAACTGCTTGACAAGCAAATAGAACAAAGCATTTTGATGAGCAATACTTTTGCTCTACTAAGATATGGGCTCAGATGTAACTCTCAGCAGGTGGAAGAATTTCTTTTTCTTTTTAATAAATTTATTTATTTTATTTATTTATTTTTGGCTGCGTTGGGTCTTCCTTGCTGTGTGTGGGCTTTTCTCTAGTTGCGGTGAGCGGGGGCTACTCTTCATTGCGGTTTGCGGACTTCTCATTGCAGTGGCTTCTCTTGTTGCAGAGCACGGGCTCTAGGTGCACGGGCTTCAGTAGTTGTGGCACGCAGGCTCAGTAGTTGTGGCTCATGGGCTCTAGAGTGCAGGCTCAGTAGTTGTGGCGCATGGACTTAGTTGCTCTGTGGCATGTGGGATCTTCCCATACCAGGGCTCAAACCCATGTCCCCTGCATTGGCAGGCAGATTCTTTTTTTTTTTTTAAATATATCCCACTGTTTTTTTTTTTTTAATATATATATATATATATTTATTTATTTATGGCTGTATTGGGTCTTCGTTTCTGTGCGAGGGCTTTCTCTAGTTGTGGCGAGCGGGGGCCACTCTTCATCGCGGTGCGCGGGCCACTCACTATCGCGGCCTCTCTTGTTGTGGAGCACAGGCTCCAGACGCGCAGGCTCAGTAGTTGTGGCTCACGGGCCCAGTTGCTCCACGGCATGTGGGATCTTCCCAGACCAGGGCTCGAACCCGTGTCTCCTGCACTAGCAGGCAGATTCTCAACCACTGCGCCACCAGGGAAGCCCCTTGGCAGGCAGATTCTTAACCACTGAGCCACCAGGGAAGTCCCAGATTTTCTTTTTTGATATAACTAGTGATTAAGTACCATGATTACTGGAGAAACACATGTTGAGTAAAAACTTCCAGAATGACTGAATTAATAAATAAATAAATGAATGAATGAGTTCAGAATATAATTAGGCCTAAGATTCTTCAACAAGGGACACCTGTGAGGCTAGTGCATGTTTAATAAAAATCATGTGTGATGAGAATTTATTTACTTGAAACTTCATTTTTCTTGTTAATACAATAAACCAAGTTGCTTTTAAGGTTGGAGAGAGATGTCGGATGGTGTTGTGTTTTACATCTAATGTTAGATGTCTCCTCGGGCTAATATTAAGCATTTAGAGATTCTTTACAAAATAAGCTTATTTTATTCTGTATCATAATTTTAATTTTGCCTCCACAACTATTACAAAGTAGAAATAATTTATGACATTTTATAAGCATTTAATATTAAGGGGTACGGAGTGTTGATTATTTCTAAATAAATCACTTATTAAGTATATCTTTTTTGTGCTAGAAAAAGATTATACATAATTATGTAAACATATCCCTTACAGGATATCATTTAACTAAGATGTATAATTTAAAATAAAGTTACTTGTTAAAATTAGAACTCTCATTGCATCTTGACTGATACCACTGTAGAATTTATCAAAGCTTGCTCAAAAAAAGTGCCAACACCTCTAAATGTTTTCTTATGCGGCTACTCTTAATCAGTCACAGTAATGGGACATAGCTTTGATGTGGTTATCCCAATCTATAGCTATAATTATTTCCCATACATTGCAAATGAGGTTATGATTCATAGACTATTTTCAAATTTAAATTTACACTATTTAGGCAAACACATTTATAAAATATAGTAATCAGTCAGCCCATTTGTTAGTTATCCAGGCATCACGTAGAAAATGGAATATGTAATATCAGTGATACTGGGAAGAAATCGTTGTTATTAGTCCAAGTATCGATAAATGCGTTTGAATTCATTCTGATAATCTAGTATTTATCAAAGCATCCATCACAGTTCTTAAAATAACTTGTTGATTATTTTTTCCTCTGGAACATAATGCATTGAGGATTATAGTTGTGCTTTTATTATTTTATCCTTGGTGTCTGTCAACTGGCTTTATATCAGGAGCTCAAGAAATACTGCATTGAACTGATCTGAGTTGAATTGAATTGAACTGAATTGGTTGAGTAATTTTAAGAAAAGGAATCGACACCTAAATTCAGTAACTAATCAAGCTAATCAATTGATTCTGACTCTCCCCCTCTCAGAAAGGCTATTTGAATTTAACTTCATGCTTTTAATTAAAATGTTCATTTCCTAAACCAATGTATATGTTATAATAAATAACTATATTTTATATATAATAATATATATTATGTATATACATAATTTCTTCAGATGAGTTTTACCATATTAGGGACAGAATTCTATTCTTTTCACATCACCTTGTACAATTTTCATTGATTTTTTGCCTCTAACCCTGCTGTTCTTATAGAGCTGTCTTATATATGGCCCTTTTTAGGTTTATTTTGTTTGGTGTTAAATGCAAAATGTGGTATTTTGTTTTTGAGTTCTTTTTCTAAAATTATGTGTTATTACCAATTTCCTTTCAAAAGATATTGTGGAGTAATATTAAAGACTATTTGGCCACGAGTATTTATATTTATAGGTAAAGAATAAAAATATTAAGTATAGTTGTGTGAAAGAATAAGGTTGTATTGACAGTTGAATCTCAATGTGTTTTAAATACCATCCATGTAGAAGTTCTCAAATGTAATGCAAATTTTTAAGTTTTAGTATTAACTAAAAATTATTTAATTTTTTCTAGGCTAAAAATTGGACTGAGAATTCTGACCTAATGTAATTTTTTTCCTCAAAGCAGTGCCCCTAGTTTCAGATGAAATATAATTTTAAGTTAAGAAGGAAATGTCAAAGCAAACAATTTACACTTGGACAGGTCTTATAAAGTGGTATGGACTTTCAATGAATCTAAGATAGCCTCAATTGTTAAGTTGCACCACTATTTTATGAAGTACCACTAAAGAAAAAAATGCTGCACGTTAAAATAAGACACACCAACTCTTTCTTAATAAATTACCAAAAGAGCTTTTTTAGACATAAACATAGATTATTTTAATCATTTTAATCACTCCTGAATATTTATATGCACACACACACATACACATACATCAGAAAATGTATGTTAAACACATTGCATAAGGCATTCCTAAAACTTCATCCTATTTAGTATCTGGCTCTTCTAAATTAGTTTTTGAGTCAGAGTGCTCGATGTTCATGTTTCCCACATTAAGATTTTTCCCTTTGCTGGTGAGGCAGCCTGTCTTAATAGAGAGAGCCACCATTTTCTCTGGCAGTTCTATCTAAACTGCTGCACCCATTCTGTAAATTTTGATGGTGGTACTTTCTTGACCTTACCAGAATGTATCAACAGAAGCTTTTTCAAACAACAATCAGGATTCATATTCATATTCCTTTTTCAAATGGTCCTTAAATGGTCTGATTGAAATGTGAGGAATTTCCATTGTCTAACCAAGCCACAGAAATAACAACCAAATTCAAGCATACCTAAGCCATGGTAGCAACATACTACCTATGACTGCCCCCTGATGGACAGGGATTGTTAAGAGACCATCAGTGTAAGACATCCTCATCTCTAATATAATGAGGTATGTAAACAGTTGGTGTCTTATAATAAAAAAAATATAGTACTAAAGAAAAGTCACAGTGGAGTATAATAAAAAAAAAATTTCAGCTGCAATTAAGGATATATATGTGTGTGCACAAACATACATTATTCCAGAAAATAAAATTCTAACAGACAAGTCATTTATATAATCCCTAGATTTTTGTTAGATAAATTTACCTGCATTTATTAGGATATTTAGGCAGTTTAGCTATGTCCTGTTGAAAAACTTTTCCATCAAAAGTTGAATAATTATGGTCCTAACAAACTCTATGTTAAACAATTCTAATTTATTATTTTATGTGCTTGTATATATATGGGTAAAGATAACCAGTCAAATTGATTGGAAAGTATTAAAAAGTTTTCATGATATTCCATGTGAACTAATATTTTTCTTTAATCATTAAAATGTGCTTTCTCAAATTTCAAAATTAACAAATGTTATAAATAATAAATAAATAAATAAATAAATAAATAATAACCCAACAACTGAATATTTCTTAATGTCCTCTCTACCTCAGGTCCCGTAAGTAGTGTTTTGGTGAATAAATACGGTAGCCGGCCAGTGGTGATGGTAGGAGGTTTGTTATGCTGTTTGGGAATGGTCACAGCCTCTTTTAGTACCAGCGTAGTAGAGCTTTACATCACCATGGGATTCATTTGTGGTAAGTCAAGTTTTGTTTTCAGCTTATTTTCTTCTTAACAGTTCCTGTTGCTTACAAAGCTCTGTCAGAAGCATGAGCAATAGAACATTCTTACTGTTTTCTTTGAATTTCTTTTTTATATCAGATGCTATCTTAAAGTATTGTCATCTGGTACATCAAAATACTGGCTATAGGCTGGCCAATCAAATTTCAAGCAATGGAAACAGCAAGTTATCAGACATGTTATGTGTTATGATATAAATGTCAAAAAGAAAACCTCTTTGGTTTGTTTTTACTGTTTCAACATTTAATATTCAGACAGTGAAGATGGTATCGTGGACACAGACTTTCTGGCATATAAATAGCTTCATTAAAAAAAAATATTTTCATTACTTATTACTATTAGTGTCTGACTTATCACTCATACTAGGTTAAAAATGGTGCCAAAAAAGATATTTCCTGGATTCACTGATTAGCTTTAACAATAGAATTGTTGTTGCCTGTATTTTGATTAGTGGTAGAGCTCTGCATGGATATCCCTTCTTTTTCTTACTAAAGGATTCTGTTTAAAAGCTCTAAAAGGCACATTTGCCACTAAAGACAAATATTTTAAAATGACATCCTGTCACTTGATTATAGTTGTTTCTCATGCATGTCTGTAGACTAGCTGACCTGAATATGTACATTTGGAAAACACTATCTTTATTAGCCTCAGCAATAAATTGCATTAAACAAATCTACACTCAAAATTTTAAGAAAAATTAGACTTCAACATGTAAAGAAATTGAATCATTTCCTTTTGCCCACAGATAAAAAGGTAAATGTATTTCTCTTTTTATGACTTTAGATCAGTCTAACCTTGCATTAATGTATTATTTAATTAAAAAATTAGATGTATTAAAGCCTAAAGTAAGAGTGATGTTAAAATCTTTCTCTTTACAACCTATGGACAACTCTCTTCTTTTTTGATATGGTAAAACACCTTTGACATTTTTTAAAATATTTATTTATTTATTTGGCTGTGTCGGATCTTAGTTGTGGTATGCAGGATCTTTCATTGTGGTGCACGGGCTCTTCATTACGGCGCGTGGGCTTCTCTCTAGTTGTGTCATGCGGGCTCTAGAGCACACGGGCTCAGTAGTTGCGGCACGTAGGCTCTCTAGTTGTGGCGCTCGGGCTCCAAAGCATGTGGGCTCAGTAGTTGTGGCCTGCGAGCTTAGTTGCCCTGTGGCACGTGGGATCTTAGTTCCCCGACCAGGGATCGAACCTGCGTCCCCTGCATTGGAAGGCGGATTCTTAACCACTGGATCACCAGGGAAGTCCCTCCTTTGACATTTTAAATGAGAATCTTCTTATATCTAAGAATTGTCATGGTGGAGTGAATGCCCTTTCCTTTGTGCAGAAATACTACATACAGGTGACCTTGAACAACATGGGTTTGAACTGCAGGGGTCCACTGCACTACACGATCCATGGATCCATGGTTGGTTGAATCCTGAGGAGAGCTGGCTATAAATGATACATAGATTTTTAGCTATGCAGAGAGTGGGCCCTCTTAAACCCCACATTGTTCAAGGGTCAGCCATATGTCTATTTGGCCATAGAATTCAGGCTGGGCCCACAAGTAGATGTATTAGGGAAAAGATGGTTTTGATGTTACTGTGTCACAAATATCAGTAGCATTTTATGTTATTCTAACTTCAGTTCCATTCCTTTGGGTCTTAAAGGCTTTGGTGCTTCTAGTCAACCATTAAATATACCTATAAGGGATTTATCTTAAGTCATTATCAGCCAAAACTTCTTGGTATCTGAAATCAGACAGGTCTAGCTTTTAAACCTGACTCAGCACACATGAGCCGTGTGATCATGGATAAACAAACCCCCTTATGGCTCAGTCTCTCTGTCTTTAACATGGGAAAATAATACCTCTTTCCTTTGGGAGTTGTTGTCATGATTAATGTAAAAAATGAATATATGGTACTTTACAGAGAGTACCCAGCATTTTGTCACTTTTAAATAAATATTAGCATATAATAATAATCACAACATCATTATATAACATCTTAAAGTTCTAGACCTTACTCGATTTTAGCAAAACCCTTTTTTGTTATTGACGGAATTGGAACTCAAGAAGACTTAAGTATTTACCCAGTAGCACACATAGGTAAGTAGTCGAGGCAGATTTAGATCTTTTGATTTCAAATCTCATGTTCCTTTTACCATGCCAGACAGGAAATAGATGACCACAGTCTCCTAAGGAGAACTTGCATTAACATCTGAAAGCAAAATTCCAGGTGACAGAATGGGGGCACAGGGAGGGAGGATGGCTTAAGGTAAAGAAATTTGAACTTGGAAACACAATTCCTGGGTTTTAATTTGGGTTCTTCCACTTACAAGCTGCTGACCATAGTTTTATTATTTAAATGTTGGATCTAATTACACTCATTCTGCATATCTCACAAGTATAGCTGAGGTAGAATCAGGGAGCATACTGCCCTGTCACTCTCCAAAGCATGTTCTTGGTTCCTTCTTGTCAGTTTTTAGAAACCCTATTACAAATATTTAATACAACTATTTGTATTAATTTGTATTAGAGGTTTGCAGTAAGTATTTGTACTCAGAACTCAGTGTTCCAGAATCTTAATACTTAACCAATTTGCAATACTGTCTCAATTTACATAAACTGGTAAATGCAGAAGAATTCTTACTTCTATAGATCCTAAAATAATACAGAATAATGCCCAGGCTAAAGGGGAAAGAGAGGTATCAACAGTTTGTGTAAATCAATTGTATTTACTTTCTAAACAAACTTATTTGTTTCTGTTGCCAAATAATTCCTTGGCGAGCTATAAGAAGTAATTCATTTCTCAAAGGCGATACTCAACACTGTCAAGGTGTCCCTAGAAACAGTAGAAACTTTTGACTTATATAAACAATCAGCTTTAATCCCTGAAATGAGAATATGTTTCAAGCAAAACAAAAGTTACTTATTTTTTAGTTAATACGCATGTACCTCTGTACTCATGAAATGTGAAATGTGAGGGATGAAGAGCATGAAATCGATGGCATGAATTGATTACTGTTTTTTATCATTTGCATAGCTTTGAAAGAACTATCTCTGGGAGACCTAAGATTATTTATAAATGACAACTTTTTTAGTCTGTTCACTCTATTCCACTCTGAAAGAAAGTATTCACATTTTAAACGCACTCTTGCCCACAGGGAAGATATTTATTCTCTATATGTGTATATAAATATAGAGAGAGGTTAATTTGTTTGTGGAATTAAGTGATTGTAACTAAGAATGAATGAATTCTGTCCCGGTTTCAACCTATTCTATGATTATTGCAACAGAAGTAGAAGTTTTTGGTTTTATTTTTGTGTTTTAAAAAGAAAGGAATATGAACCTGTCATGCATCTCAGGTGCCCAGTTACGAGAACCTTTTTGTTTACGTGCCATCCTATTGATAATACGTAATTATTAAAAATTACTACGTGCTGTTGCATTTTTAGTTCTGCCATTTTCACTTGAATGTACATTTTGAGGAGTAATTTCTTTTGTGAGTGGCATAATGTGTTTGTGTTTTTCTTCCTTTTGTTTTGTTTTTTTTTAGGTTTAGGTCTAGCCTTCAACCTGCAGCCCGCCTTAACAATCCTTGGCAAGTACTTCTATAAGAAACGGCCTATGGCGAGTGGCCTTGCAATGGCAGGAAGTCCTGTTTTCCTAAGTACACTGGCTCCTTTCAATCAGTACCTCTTTAATACTTATGGCTGGAAAGGAAGCTTCTTGATTTTGGGAGGTTTATTGTTGAACTCCTGTGTGGCTGGGTCCCTTATGAGACCTGCTGGACCCAAACTAACTACTAAGAAGTCTAAAAATAAGGTTGGTGTAAGAGCGACTGATCCAGGCATGAAGAAAAAACATAAGAAGAAATCAATATGGGCAAAAATTGATAAGTATTTAGATTTCTCCCTTTTTAAGCATAGGGGATTTCTGATATACTTATCTGGAAATGTCATTATGTTTCTGGGGTTCTTTGCCCCCATTATATTCTTGGCTCCATATGCTAAAGACAAAGGAATTGATGAATATTCTGCAGCTTTCTTGCTGTCTGTTATGGCTTTTGTTGATATGTTTGCCCGACCTACTGTAGGATTCATTGCAAACTCCAAATTAATCCGACCCCGAATCCAGTACTTCTTCAGTTTTGCGGTTTTGTTCAATGGATTGTGTCATCTCTTATGCCCGTTGGCTGAGGACTACCCAAGCCTGGTGGTGTATGCTGTATTTTTTGGCCTTGGATTTGGGAGTGTTAGCAGTATCCTCTTTGAAAGTCTCATGGACCTTGTTGGTGCTCAAAGATTTTCCAGTGCTGTGGGTCTCGTCACAGTTGTGGAGTGTTGCCCCGTCCTTCTTGGTCCTCCTCTTGCTGGTAAGAATATTTCTCATCAAGGAAAGCAAAAAGCATAAAATTAATATCCATTAGCCAAGACTTTCTTTGTAGTGTAAAATGTGGTTTGTAATAATAGATACTAATTGCCTAAAAGACTGTGGGTGTGTTAATTTTAGCCTTTACTATGTGTTTTTAAATTTCCTAATTAGTCTATTTTAGACAAAAATTTCATTCAGAGCCTGGAGTTATGAACTTAAGAATTTAAATAAGACTGATAATTAGCATAATTTTCAGGTTTTTACCTATATCAACTTGTTTTGTGTTTTTAAAAAATGTATCATAAAAATAAAATTCCACTTTATTTTATCACTGATAAACAGATTTTTCTTCTTTTTTATTAAAATGAGTCAAAAATTTGAAGTAATGCTCTCAAAAGGTCAAGGTCTGTTTTCTTATTGGTTATATTAATATGGAATTTGTTACATGCTTAAGGAAGGAATACTTTTATAATTTCACTAATTAGAATATATGAATAGGAATGCAAGAATGAAGGGAAGTTCATTCAAAGTCATTTTCTTGATCAGATACTTATATTCCATATTTATAACAATAACCTTTAGATTTTAAGATCTAAAATACTGTCAGTGATGCCTATAAAAAATCTCTATGCTAAATTATCTAGTAAGGATACTGAGTAAAGACATATGTATAAGTTCATTTGTGAAGTTAAGACTTTGTTTAGTCTTAGACTTCAATGTTATAAATATTAAATACTTTTTGTTGGCCAGTCTTTTTCAGTAATCACTGTATAGCATTGCTTTAGTTAATGCTAAATGTAGGTATTAACTTAGACCTCTTGGCCTGCCCCCTAATGGTCACAATAATTGCTGGGCTAAACATAAATTTTTTGTGTGTATTTAAAATCAGTGTTTAAAGTCTTCCTACATGACATCCAGGAATCATTTTGAAAGTGGGAAAATTCATGCTTAAATTGTTAATCTTAAGGCACCATTGACATTTACCTTTAGCTTTTTCATTTGGTCAGGAATGAGTGGTATAGTTGTTGACTTTTTCTGTCTACCAGGACTGTGCTCTGGTATCTAGTACAGATGCTTTGGGTGGTATATCTCGCATTATAGGTATGCCAGGGCACCAAAACAATTTTCAAAGTGAATGAAGCCAGTAGGTCTTATTCATTTTGGCCAATATATGCCTATCTTTTCATACAGAATTAGTTTTACCAAATGGGTTTTAGAACCCTATCCATTACCAATAAAATTCTTGCTATCAACAGAGAAAAATTTATTTCACCAGCCATGGTGGGATGAAAAAAATCAAGTCAGGTCAATAGGCATAATGGATGGGTGCTATGGAAATGAATGAATCTGATTTGGCCATTTCTGCCTGGGCTGAGACCTATTTTAATAATAATTACATCAATTTCACTATCCTTGAGGGCTTATTGTGTTAATATTGCCAAACTATTGCACCAGTGGGATCAGTGGCAATAATTGATTTGGGGCTCATTGTTGAAGCTCTCAGACTATAGCCATAAAAGAGTAGCCATTTTTTTAATCCTGTTTCTGCCTCCTGTTATCCCTGATACTCCTTGACTTTTAGACTGGCTTTTCCTCCATAGCATTCAGTCACTACTAGCATGGCGTCTGGCATATAGTAGGCACTCAATAAATACTTTCGAATGAATGGGTGTTGTTGCAGTGACTTCTTATACGGTTGCTGCTACTGCTACTAGTCTTGTTAGTACAACACTGAAAGGCAGGGAGAGCATGATTTTTATTTTTATTTTTTTCAACTCAAACTTTCACTGCTACATTCAAAAAGAGCTGAAACTTTAGTTCTGGAAATCATATCTGCTTTCTTGATGATGCTAAAAATTCCCAAAACATTTAGAAAGTATGTTGATTTGGCAATCCAAAGGGATGATATAATTCTGATGGGGCAAAAGACCTAATGTTTTTGTATTTAGATATGTAATAATCGTTGTATGAATAGGAATATTTGACTAAAGATAGAATGAAAATTAAATTACACAATTTTTGTTTTGTTTTTTATGTATATATCGTACTTATTCAAATTAACTCAAATAAGTCCATTCTAACATTTACCTAATTAAAGCAGAGAACTTTGTTGAAGTAAATAATTTCACAAGTAGCTAAATTTTTTTTTTTAATTTTTATTTATTTATTTATTTATGGCTGTGTTGGGTCTTCGGTTCTGTGTGAGGGCTTTCTCTAGTTGCGGCAAGTGGGGGCCACTCTTCATCGCGGTGCGCGGGCCTCTCACTATCGCGGCCTCTCTTGTTGCGGAGCACAGGCTCCAGATGCGCAGGCTCAGTAGTTGTGGCTCACGGGCCTAGTTGCTCCGCGGTATGTGGGATCTTCCCAGACCAGGGCTCGAACCCGTGTCCCCTGCATTGGCAGGCAGATTCTCAACCACTGCGCCACCAGGGAAGCCCACAAGTAGCTAAATTTAATACCAAGCCACTAACTAGATTCTAGTCAGAATGATGGAAATTCTTTTTTTTTTTTGAATTTTATTTTATTTATTTTTTTATACAGCAGGTTCTTATTAGTTTCTATTTTATACACATCAGTGTATACATGTCAATCCCAATCGCCCAATTCATCACACCACCATCCCCACCCCCCCGTGGCTTTCCCCACTTGGTGTCCATACGTTTGTTCTCTACGTCTGTGTCTCAACTTCTGCCCTGCAAACCGGTTCATCTGTACCATTTTTCTAGGTTCCACATACATGCATTAATATATGACATTTGTTTTTCTCTATCTGACTTACTTCACTCTGTATGACAGTCTCTAGATCCATCCACATCTCAACAAATGACCCAATTTCGTTCCTTTTTATGGCTGAGTAATAATCCTTTATATATATGAACCACATCTTCTTTATCCATTCGTCTGTCGATGGGCATTTAGGTTGCTTCCATGACCTGGCTATTGTAAATAGTGCTGCAGTGAACATTGGGGTGCATGTGTCTTTTTGAATTATGGTTTTCTCTGGCTATATGCCCAGTAGTGGGATTGCTGGATCATATGGTAATTCTATTTTTAGTGTTTTAAGGAACCTCCATACTGTTCTCTATAGTGGCTGTATCAATTTACATTCCCACCAACAGTGCAAGAGGGTTCCCTTATCTCCACACCCTCTCCAGCATTTGTTGTTTGTACATTTTCTGATGATGCCCATTCTAACTGGTGTGAGGTGATACCTCATTGTAGTTTTGATTTACATTTCTCTAATAATTAGTGATGCTGAGCAGCTTTTCATGTGCTTCTTGGCCATCTGTATGTCTTCTTTGGAGAAATGTCTATTTAGGTCTTCTGCCCATTTTTGGATTGGGTTGTTTGTTTTTTTAATATTGAGCTGCTTGAGCTGTTTATATATTTTGGAGGTTAATCCTTTGTCCATTGATTCATTTGCAAATATTGTCTCCCATTCTGAGGGTTGTCTTTTCGTCTTGTTTATGGTTTCCTTTGCTGTGCAAAAGCTTTGAAGTTTCATTAGGTCCCATTTGTTTATTTTTGTTTTTACTTCCATTACTCTAGGAGGTGGATCAAAAAATATCTTGCTGTGATTTATGTCAAAGAGTGTTCTTCCTATGTTTTCCTCTAAGAGTTTTATAGTGTCCGGTCTTACATTTAGGTCTCTAATCCATTTTGAGTTTATTTTTGTGTATGGTATTAGGGAGTGTTCTAATTTCATTCTTTTACATGTAGCTGTCCAGTTTTCCCAGCACCACTTATTGAAGAGACTGTCTTTTCTCCATTGTATATCCTTGCCTCCTCTGTCATAGATTAGTTGACCATAGGTGCATGGGTTTATCTCTGGGCTATCTTGTTCCATTGATCTATGTTTCTGTTTTTGTGCCAGTACCATGTTGTCTTGATTACTGTAGCTTTGTACTATAGTCTGAAGTCAGGGAGTCTGATTCCTCCAGCTCCGTTTTTTTCCCTCAAGACTGCTTTGGCTATTCAGGGTCTTTTGTGTCTCCATACAAATTTTAAGATTTTTTGTTCTACTTCCCTAAAAAATGCCATTGGTAATTTGATAAGGATTGCATTCAATCTGTAGATTGCTTTGGGTAGTATAGTCATTTTCACAATGTTGATTCTTCCAATCCAAGAACATGGTATATCTCTCCATCTGTTGGTATCATCTTTAATTTCTTTCATCAGTGTCTTATAGTTTTCTGCATACAGGTCTTTTGTCTCCCTAGGTAGGTTTATTCCTAGGTATTTTATTCTTTTTGTTGCAATGGTAGATGGGAGTGTTTCCATAATTTCTCTTTCAGATTTTTCATCATTAGTGTATAGGAATGCAAGAGAGTTCTGTGCATTAATTTTGTATCCTGCAACTTTACCAAATTCATTGATTAGCTCTAGTAGTTTTCTGGTGGCATCTTTAGGATTCTCTATGTATAGTATCATGTCATCTGCAAACAGTGACGGTTTTACTTCTTCTTTTCCAATTTGTATTCCTTTTATTTCTTTTTCTTCTCTGATGGCCGTGACTAGGACTTCCAAAACTATGTTGAATAGTAGTGGTGAGAGTGGACATCCTTGTCTTGTTCCTGATCTTAGAGAAAATGCTTTCAGTTTTTCACCATTGAGAATGATGTTTGCTGTGGGTTTGTCATATATGGCCTTTATTATGTTGAGGTAGGTTCCCTCTGTGCCCACTTTCTGGAGAGTTTTTATCATAAATGGGTGTTGAATTTTGTCAAAAGCTTTTTCTGCATCTATTGAGATGATCATATGGTTTTTATTCTTCAATTTGTTAATATGGTGTATCACATTGATTGTTTTGCGTATATTGAAGAATCCTTGCATCCCTGGGATAAATCCCACTTGATCGTGGTGTATGATCCTTTTAATGTGTTGTTGGATTCTGTTTGCTAGTATTTTGTTGAGGATTTTTGCATCTATATTCATCAGTGATATTGGTCTGTAATTTTCTTTTTTTGTAGTATCTTTGTCTGGTTTTGGTATCAGGGTGATGGTGGCCTCACAGAATGAGTTTGGGAGTGTTCCTTCCTCTGCAATTTTTTGGAAGAGTTTGAGAAGGATGGGTGTTAGCTCTTCTCTAAATGTTTGATAGAATTCACCTGGGAAGCCAGAATGATGGAAATTCTGACTAAAGAAATAGGTCTATTTCAGAATCACCTGGAATATGCATGTGATAAATAATCTGGATTTGTGTATACTAAATTTTGCCAGTAATAATTATTGTTAAGAATTAGATGCCTGCCTAAGCAAAAGGCAAAACTAAGTATAAACAGCATAAACTGAAGCATGTTTAAAAGTCAGGAAGCTTTGCAATTATATGGCACCAGGCTAGTTTTTCAATGTTCTCAATAATCAAATGGAACAAAAACTTCCGTCCTGATTAGTTTGGCCTTAATAATTTAGATTCAGATAAAGTGAAAAACTGTGATTAGCCTAAAAAGTGACATGACACTTAACCAAGAGGTTTGGTGAAGCCATTTTACAGAGTAGTTAAGAATACAAGATGCAGACAGACTGCTTAGAGCCCAGATTCTGCCACTCACTCACTGGCTACGTAACCATGGTCAAATTACTACGAAGTGATCTTGTAAGGATTAAATGCAAAATTACAAATAAAGCGTTTAGCCTAGTGCTAGGCATATAGAGAAAGCATTTAGTAAATATTACCCCCACTAGGAACCTTATAAAAGCCTCTGAATTTGTCCTAAAGAATGTAATTTTTCCTCTTTATCGAAATGATAGTAAATGTGGAAAGGTTGAAGCAATCTCAATATGTGTGCTATAAATCTATTCATATATGTTTACATTTGTAAATATGTATATGTATTTCTACACATGTAGGTTTAAAAATGTATCTCACACATTTATGTATCTATGAATATATACACAAGCACATATATACCTAGCTTGTCTTGGTTGTACACTTTTATTAAGGGTAGTAATTTTCAATAAATTTAATATACTGGTAATATAATGCAGAATATGTCTGTAAATGCCTTTACTATGCATATGTGGAAGTAAATGTGTCTGTAAATGCCTTTACTATGCATATACCTTTACTATGCATAATCTAGAATATTTTTTTCTTTACTAAATGCTCATTTATTATTAACTTAAATAAGAAATAGGTATGCAGTGTGGAGAAGAATTTATTTGCAAATGTTAGCATTTTATGGCTGATTTATTATGCTGTCTTAAAAGACATTCTTTGTCTCTTAGGTAAGTTGGTGGATGAAACTGGACAATATAAATACATGTATGTGGCCTGTGGGGCTATTGTAGTCCTAGCCAGCGTGTGGCTGCTCATTGGCAATGCTATCAACTACAGGCTGCTCGCAAAGGAAAAGAAGTTGAAAGAGACAACGAAGAAAATACATACACCTGAGTCCCGAGAATCTGAACCCTTGAAGACATCTAAAAGTCATGATGTTATTGTCAAAAGTATCAAAAGTCAAAAGTCAAAAGGATCAGGGGTTAATCCCTCAGAAAGAGAAACTAATATTTAACAAGAATCACATCTCTGATTTCAGTGTGTATGACTTTCTTAGGAGTATTTTTTTTTTCAACATATTAGAAGGTTTTTAGTTGAAATGAGGAGTCATAATTAAGGATGGAAAAGAGATTTTCCTTAATGGCAAAATTTTAAAAACTTTGTTTTTTAAAACTTATTTGGGCAGTTAAATTTTGAGATTATGCATATAAAGAATTCATGCAATGGGCTTATTTCCATACATGACTCTGGTTGCGGTGGTTAAAATGATTTTAAAGTCTTCCAGTGACTTCCAGTCTTGGTTATAGAGATCTGAATCCCAAACCACTGGTTTAAGTAGTTAGAAGGAGTATGTTTAATCCTGTAAGACTATCCTCTCCACATTTCATTTTTTATTTGATATTAAAGTGTGAAATGGAATTTAAGGAAATGAATTTTTCCCAAACATACACACACTGACTTTCACACACTTAAGAACAAGCACACAGGGCATCTGGAGAAAAAAGACAAGTTCAAAAAGAATATTATCACTGTATTTTTTTAAATCCATGGAGAAAAAAGAAATGTGTTATATCTGCATACTACTTTACAGTGTGGATTTTAAAGATAAGAACATGGGTGAAAATGAGGGTGGCCTTAATTTGAAAATACAACTAACTGCTGTTAAAAAAAAATCATATGCAGATATGAAATAAATTTGAAAAAACTCCATTTGAAACCATTATTTCAGAGCACTGTCCGATCTGATTCATGCACGCACATGATTTCTTTGAGGAGGACCACCAGTACCTGGTGCTAGTGAATAGAAGCCTCAAATAATTTTCAGAATTTACTAATATGTAAATCAAATTAAAAGCCTAAATGACTCCTAGCAATGAGCTGTCTATTGATTTTAAAAGGATTTTAGTTAGTAATCCAGAAAGTAATAACCAGGGACTTCTTTTAACCAAACTCAATCCAGACTCACTGTTATACTGAGACATCAAAGTGGAATCAACCGGAATCCTGGTTGACAGGCTTACATATAGGCAAAATTTTAATTTTTCCCAACATATAGTGGTGATCAGAGGGTTACTGTTAGGAGTAATCCATCTGAGTAAAGCTAAGAGTGGGAGGTGCTTATAGTGAGCCCTCCAAGCTCTCTCATTTTCCTCTTCTCCATGACAAGCAAAAGCAAAACACAGAAATCCAAACAGGCTTTTTGCTCAGCCACTGAAAATATCTCATATTATAGGAAAGGTAGCACTTGAAAATTCCACCCTCTACCGAGAAGCTTTCCTGCTGCCTGCGAGCATAACTAAACCAGGAGACTTAAAAACGGCTTCTAGAACTGGAGGTTGTGTATGATTTGATATATACTTGGAAAGTGTAGATTTAGTTTATAACTTGATAGAAAGAAGCCTGCAACATGCCAACCCAGGTTAATTTAGCAGCTTCTCATTTTCATAACTATGTGAAAACATCTGGGACTGAATCACTCTTGAATACAGAGGCATAGGATAGATCTGTGCATTCAGAACTATAAATACCATTTTGAGTAAGTACTTTTAAACAAGAAAGAATTTATACATTAGGTATAAAGTTATAAATATTCACCTTTATAAATCTGAAGTTTAAATTAAGGTCATGATTAATAAAAAGAATTTAGTGCTTGATTATTGAAGTAATATCATTCTTAAGATGTCAAAAGGAATTTGCCGTTCTTCTTACTATTATTATTGCAGTAGAGGCAGGTGCTATTCTTATTTCCTTTAGGATTGCACTTGGATTCCAAGTTTTTGTGATAATTAACACTAGGGATTTGATTTGTAAACTTTAGGCACTGTTTGAGCATGTGGCTCATGTTTAGCAAGCTATATAAAATTCCATATTTCAATTAACATTCACTTTTTTGCATAGAGAAAGGTATTTGTATTTTTAAAATATTAACTAAAACAATATGTGCCAATACCATAGGTAAATAAATCAGGGAAAATGTGACAATATATAGTTGTTCTTAATTTAGTTTCACCCAATCTTGAGTCTTGAATGAGCTATTTTCATATTATTAGTGTTTGTATTCAACTCTGACTTGTCATAAGAAGTGTGACATCATAAATTGTTCAGTAGCTTTCCAATCTTAAATGTTTCCAAAAAAGTGCCTTGAATTCTCTGAAGATACATATTTAAATTAATATAGATAATAGACCTCTGGGACAAGTAATGATCATGGGGTTTTAGGGCTAAGGCATAGTCCTTTTTATCACCTGCTGGTGGGTGCATTCCAGTGGCTTTCTCCATGGAAGGAGGTTTATTTACTTGCTGCTGAGGTTCTTGTCAAGTCAAAACCAATTTGTATTTGTTCTATTGCTCTTTGATCATCTTCTTTAACTTTTCATTTCTAACACTGATTATATTAAATTGTTAAAAAAGAAAGGGAAGTGAAATTGCACATTCAAAGCACATGATATGATGTATACAGTCATGCCTGGCAGTAGCACTGCACAAAGTTACAAATATGGATGCATCTTAATTCCTATAAATAAATGTTGAAAGTTAAATCACAACACACTTGAAACAGTGATATAAACTCACACACAGGTTTCAGAATTGTTTCAGGGTAAAATAAATGTTTCAAGTTGTTTACTCTCCCAAATCCCTTGAACTTGTTAGAATATTTGTTGCTTGAACAGAATCTTTCAGAGATTGAGAAGAAAATATCAACCTAGAGCATTTATTATTATAAAGTTGCCTAAATGAAGGAGAAAATATAGTTGGCTTTCTGCAACAATTAGTGATTAGTCAGGAAGTATTTCTTCCTCAAGGGAATGACAGGCTTTAGATGGTCAAGATGAAGCATGAAGCAAAGTCAGAAACCATTAAAATACCTTTTAGTCCATTTTTCTGTTATGGAATTGTACAGAAGGAAGGTTATCATAAACCTGGGTACCAAAATAATTCATGATCACTGGCTAGTTTATGTATTTTTCCATTTGTGATAACAAGACCCCTCGTATTTTTCACCATTTAATCTTAAATGTTCCTTCACTAATTTATGAATGCAATATGGGATATAGACATGTCCTGACATATGCCCATCCTCTTTCTTGATCCTTTTTGGAGCCAACCAGCACACATTTAAGAGGCAGTTGGGTCAGGTTCTGGTGTGCTTCACATTGGAAGACGGGATGTTTTCTCAGTGTAAATTGACATGGCTCATAAATTTCACTTCTTTAGTACCAAGTTCTAACCACCTTATCTCATGGGTCTCCCCTGGACACTAGGAAATAAGTAAAATAATTTGGTTTGATATATTTGAATGTACACTTTAAAAATCTAGGTATTTTTTACTCATCTGTCTCTGGCTGTACTTGGCAGAAAAAAAGACCATAAGATGTATGCTGAAAATGTAAGTTTTTATATTGATGTTATAAAATGTAGAGGTATACTTAATCAGTTAGTTGAAACTTATTTTCCATCCAAAAATACCTTTTAAAAAAACCCCTCTTACATGTACAATGTTGCAGGCTTTTAATAAAACAAAATAAATAATCATGATTGTTAGGCTCAAATTAATAGGGAAAAAGGATGTGAAGTGGGAAGGGAATGGATATTTATGTTTCCTGCATTTTGCCTATTTGATATTCAAATCGAATCACAGGTAGAGGCTGTTGGCCTGATGTAATAGACGAGTGAAACAAAACAAAAAACAGATATACAAAGAAGTTCACAAATTACCCAAAGTTAAAAGGTAGTATGTGACAGAACCAGAACAAAAACTCAGGTTTACTTAAAAGCAGAAAGAGCTCCTAGGGTGTTCACTGCCATGCCACCTCCCCCTAGAAGCTGTAGATACAATAGTAGATAAAATACAGATACAAAAAAATTAAACACTATGTGATAAACCAATTAGATTCAACTGCAATCTGTATTATGATTTATTTAGTGTTTATTATAGACTGCATTTGCTATAACCTGAATATATAATTTCAACTTGCCTGCTTTTCTAACCAATGCAAATTATCCCAAATAATGTTAATGATTATATAATAGCTGTAATTGCTTCACTGTGACTTTTTTCATAAAAATAATGAAATATTTATATGACTCAGGCATAATATATTTTCCCTGAGGTTGGGTTTAGAGGGAAAATGCTATTTTCTTTATGGATAAGTAATTCCCATATTAGTTGCTATTTATTATGACTCAAAAATAAAAAGTACTTACTATGAAACATTATGTTCAGAATTATAGTGATTCTCACTTATAGGATTATCCCAAGCTACCAAAAATTTGTAAAAGTCTTATGAGATACAAAAGATTTGGTTCATCTACACAGTGTATATTTATTTGCATCACTTAATGCAACTGCCACTACACTGTAACTAATTTTTCAAGTTTCCTGAACATCTGTATTGTTATTCTCCTTTCCGTCCCTTTCTTCTACAGAGAGAACAAGTGCCATTGCTTTTGTCTTCTTCTTCTAGACTTTTGGCATCCTTAGAATATTGTTCTCTTTAGCTCTATTTCAGATGGTGCACTTCTAATGTCATACATCTTTCACAAAGTCACTCATGCTGCATCTGGTCCTATATATTTGGTTTGCAGCAATGACCATATTCCTGGAGTCATCAGTGTATACTTTTGGCTAAGACCACTCATCTTCACCAGTAAGGGAACTCATGTGACTGTAGGCTTGAGGTTTCCTGAATAAGGAAGGTGCTTATATTATAGAAGATATTTTGTTATTATGAATCTTCCTTATGCATGATAAATCGATAATTGAATATGACTTTTAAGAATCTAGAAAAATCGATATTCCTGTCCTTGACATTTACTATTCTGGATGTTTGTAACTCTCTTAAAGTGCCTGAAATTTTGAGAAAGCTTACCATCACAGCATAGCATCATTATATGTCATCCTGTAGGCTTTTTCAATGCAATTACATCACAGATACATCATAACAACTAGATTCTTGCCATGACAATTCACAATACCAAAGAGCATCAAAATCATTGAGATAAAAATTGAAATTACAATCTTTACTCATCCTACTTATTTTTTAGGTTTTGATTTCTACATATTTATGTGCACGATCTTACATTTGAGAAATGCACTTATAACATGAAAAGCCCAATTATTAGTAATTAATTATAATGCTTGTATAATCAAAATCACAAACTATCTTTATTGATAGTTTTTAAAAAATGAATAATTTGCTGAGTTCACATTCTTTTCTGTAGTTCTGATTTTCTCTTCTTTGTTATCAAATTGTACACTTTAGGTTTTAATGCTTCACAAGGTCCTATGATCTGGTCTTAGTCTTCTGCTTTGCCTTCACTTTATTTCACTTATGTTCAGTTCATGAAAGAATTATTATAGCAATGAGAATCATAACTTTAGGTCTCTACTTTAAGAGGAAAAGGAATATTGCAAAAAGGAATTTTTTACTTTAGTGGGACATATGAAAACTTTTAGACCAAATTATTTATCCCATCCCAACCCCATGCTGTGTACATTCCTCCCTCCTTTTTTTCTATGATTATTTTTTTAAATAACTTTTAAAAATTATTTTTCTTTCTTCATTTTTCATAATGTCTAGGCCAACTTCTTTAGCATTTTTTATCTAATTATGGACATTTTTAGTGCAGCATGTTTGTTTCTTTGGTGGGTTTAGTTATATCTCCACTACTTGCATAATCTCGATGTTTTTCAGTCTTCATATGTACTTGTTAATAAGGTGAGTAATATTCAGGAGTATTTCAGTAGGCTATGATTCTGTGACCACAAATTCATTACCATATCAGCAAATATTTTTCTTCACATGGTTAAAAAAAATTTATTTTTTGTTTCAAATTCAAATATGGCAAAATAAGCTAGAGAGCTCTGTATGAAAACATTGGTATTCAACATTCTATTAAGACATAAGTCAGTAAAAAGTTCTATTCAGATGAACAAAAGAATGGGATTCTTACCGCGTATGAATTTCAGGGTGAAATTTTCAAACATATTCTAAGTGTTTTATTCTGAGTTTTTAGTTGTTGTTTTACATTTATATGCATCTTAAAAAAACGTTTTTAAGTTAGACTCAGTTTATATAACTTGTTCATTCGAGTACAAGTTTCTGATATATTATTTAATGGACTTTATTTTTCTGCCACATGCTTTCTATTTCTAACTAAAGCATGAATATTTCTGGATTTAGTGAGAAAGGACATGTAAACTAAAATGTTTATTTTCTAAGCATTAGATGTAATTGTGTTTTGACTTGTATTGCATTTTGGTTTTGATATATTAAAGTTAGGTTTGTTAGATATCTGCATTTTGACAGAATAAGACTAGAGCAGGTAAGGTCTTTGCCTAAACGTATATATATCCTCTGAGTAAATGCAGACGTGGAAATAGAACCAGGTCTTTTAACTTCTAACCCACTTTTTTTCTCCATTAGCCATCCTATTTGTAATAGTGAACTTTATAGGCTAAATACATATTTTCTTGGAAACACATATTCTAACCTTACTTGATAAATACTTTATTTCCAAAATGAATACATTTCTCCTAATTGAATCATCCTTTGCAAAATGACGTTTATAAATGTAATTTGGAGAATATTTGCTGATTCCCACAGCAGATAATTCTAAGTGAATTGGACATAATAACTACTGGGATGAATGATTTTGCACAATATCTGTTGTTATAGCAATATGTAAGTCATTAAAATAATACTCACCAGTAACTTGTTTATAGAATCCATGTGCCCATATTCCATTAATTCCTTTTATTTTGCTTATGTTCATATTTTGTTTTAGAAGCATCATTCACTCACTTCTTTTCTAAAAGTATAATGCCAGAGCACAGAGTGTGCAATACAAGTTTGCTAAATTATTAACTTGCGAGAAATTTTCGCTACTGTGTAACCTTGAAGAGAAGGGAACACCCCAACCATATTTGTTGATCTAAGAATCTGAGGATGAGTTAATAAAATTAATAGAATAAAATCTATCTCAAAAGTTCTTGCTTTTTAAATGGTCATTTCACCTACTTAAACAATACTGAAATCTACAACAGGTGTCTGGCAACAGTAAGACTACAGTTTCTTTTATTTTAGAGATACCATCTACTTGCAGCCCCATCTTATCTAGATCTTATACCTAGATTTTTCCCTTTTGCTTTCATTCAAAAAAAAGAAAAAGAAAAACACTCCTAAATAAAATCCCTGGTGAAGGGAAAGAGTGGTTGCTAATAGGAATTCGCTCTGTAAAAGTGTAAAAACAGGAATCTGTACTCAGTATTTGTTTGCTTAGTTCATCAAGGATATTTACACTAAGAACGTAGTTAAATAAAAGTTTTGATAAACTGATGCGTCACAGTAAACTTTTTCATAAACAGGGCCTTAAACACATTTACAGTCAGTGACATGTCTGGACGTGTTTGCTTAGATTCAGCTAAACTGACATCCAGATGCTAAATGTGCATTGTCATTGTGATGGGGGGGGGGGAGTCTGTAGCTACAGTGAGTACATCAACTTAATAACATAAGATTCTTTCTTCGTAATGATGGTAAAAATGGCATTGCACATTACTTAGATATTCGGCGTAGAAATCCCTCTTTTGAAGATGGAAGAGCAGGATCTTTTCAAATATTTGCTAAACTTTTACATTCGATTTGAAGCTTTTTATTTAAAAGCACGTTCTCCCAAATATTTTAAACCAGCATGTTGGTTAACATTTCCTAGAATGAATAATTCCCCATTTTTAAGGAATTTTTGAAAACATTTCATTTACTACTTGTATTTCTTCAACACATGTTTTTTCTTATCCCATTATTACATTTGGGCAAATATTAAAAGTAAGATTATTGGGATAAAAGTTATACATAATGACATGTTTCTAATAAGACAGACTAAGGCATTCCTTGGCAATAGCTGAACCTAGATAACTTTTGCAAGAAATCTTTAGGGATTGGATTTAGGGGTTAATCTATAGAATTATTTTTTTTTAATATAAATTATATTTTAGGCTGTATTTTTATGATTTTTAAGTGAAAAAAACTTAAACCTAAATCATCACTGTACATATTTCATTTTCTTAAAAAAATCAAAAAGCTATAAAATAATTAATATAAATGCCTGTCAAAGTTTAAAAATAGAACCCTCTTCTTTTTGCCTTCTTACAGGTGAAGGTACTTAAAGTGACTGTGATTTGATCTTGGAATATATATTTATGTCTGTACTTTTTGTACATGTAGTAGTTCTGAACTGGGCAAATAAAATATGTGGGACAAAATTAACCAAAAATGAAAGAACTGGTATTTTCATACAAATATGTATTTTGTTTTTAATGTAAATATAGTGTAGATTTATTTAAATCAGGAATATATTATATTGTTGGTCATTTTAAAAGTTTATTTAGTTCAATATGTTCCGACTTCATTTTTAAGCAAGCTTGTTTGACTACTGAACCATTTATTGCCTAACTTTCATTTATACTATGATGTTATATAGACAAAATATTTTAGAAAAATCTCTATTGTGGTTTTTAAGTTTCACTATATAACTAACTTGAAACCAAATGTTGAATTACTCTGTGGGAGTACATATTTTGCCTGTGGTTTTGAATATATTTTCAAATTCATCTATTTCTTACTAGACTGTGAGCTCCTTGTGGACAAGGATATTATCTTAGTTATAATAATTTTAATGCCTAGCAAAGTGCTAGGCACAAAATAATTCCTTAATTGAAATGAATTGATGGACCTAGATTATTAAATGAATACTACAGTATTCTATGATGCAGACTGAATATATATTAGAAAAATTCTCTGGCTAATTTTCAAAGACTCAATGTATATAAAGGGAATTCTCTGGCTAATTTTTAAAAATTGGGAAAACAAACATGTAGCATTTGCTTTATCTTAAAATTAATACTGTTTTAAAGGTTTATTTTTATTTTATCAGTAAACATTCTATGCAAATGCTGAAATATGCAACAGCTAAACTTCATGGTACATATTAACTAGTTTTATTTTCTTTACAAAATCAGAAATGCTCAATTTAGGCTTCCTGGAAATAAATGTTGACAATCATTTTATTAACCAAAGGTGCTACTTATTTTCCAATATTTACCTTGATCATAAGTGCTCCTGTCTGCTGAGCTTTATTTCTTCCTTTCTGGAGGGAGTTGCAGGGAGAGGAGTGCAAAAAAAAATTACATCTTTTTTGTCTGAATTATGCAATTTAGCACTGTATGTGTTCCTTTGTACTCTATTATTATTGTATTTTAATTATTATTTCTTACTGCTCACTAATTTTTATTTCAGGCCTAGGCTGTTTCTTAGAAAGTATATGCATGTATATTTATATAATATGTAAGAAAAAAACCTGTATTGCTTATTAACTTAAAATTAAAATGACGAATAAATGTTTATGTTAAACTTTAAAATGAAATCGGCACTGCTTTTTTTTAAGGACCATTAAATGTTATGCTAAACTATGCTAATCAAAACATAATTTCCCACATCACCTCAGTTGTTAGGGCACTTCTTTTTTTTGAATGTACATAACCGATTAATGTCAATGGAAGTCAGACACAGCCAAAATGCAAGCCATTCCTAAGGACTGAAATGAATGTCTATTGTTGTTTTCACGTATATACAGTTTACTAGATTTACACAGAGGGGACACATTCAGTTCAAGAAGAGAACATTACCTGCACCACAGAAGTTTCCCCTCAAATCCCTTCCCGGCCTACTCTCCCTCCTTTAACTTTTTCTTTAATAGACTTTAGTTTTTAGAGAAGTTTTAAGTTCACGGCAAAATGGAATAGAGATACAGAAATTTCTCATATATGCCCCGTCCCACACATGCATAGCCTTCCTCATTATCAGTGTCCCCTCTCAGAGCGGTACATTTGTTACAACTGATGAGCCTACAGGGATGTGTCATTATCACCCAAAGCCCATAGTTTACATCAGGGCTCAGTCTCGGTGTTGCACACTCTATGGGTTTGGGCAAATTTATAATGACATGTATCCACCTTTATAATATCATACAGAGTAGTTTCACTGTCCTAAAAATCCTCTTTGCTCTGCCTCCCTCCCTGGAAAATGTAGATAAGGTAACATTTGCATAAAAACCAGAAGGCGGTGAAGGAATAAGACATACAGATTTCTGAATGAAGAACATCCCAAGCGAAGGAAACTGTAAGTGTGAAAGTCTGAGCCAGGAGCATGTCTGGCAAGTTCAAGAAAGGGCAAGATGTTCAGCCTCACTGGAACAGAGAAAATGAAGAGGAGACACAGCAGATGAGATCAGAGAAGGGATTAGGGATTGATTTTAGAGACATACTGGTCAAAGGATTTTGACTTGTACACCGAGGGATAGTAGCATTTTTTAATAATCATTTTTCATCAAGATAGAAGACAAAAATAAGACAAGTAATGCAACTGTAGAAGAAACCTACAACCAAATCAATAATGTTCTACCATCTCCCTCTACTATACTGCCGCACTCCACCTGTGGTCTCTGTTCTAGTTTACATCGGTCTTTACCAGTCTATTTTTAGTATATAATCCTCTAGTCCATTTTCTCTAGTATCTCTAATCCTCCAGTCCATTTCCCCTTATATTTATTCACATTCTAGCCAGATTTCTATCAAATCACTGTCACCCTCACAAATATTCAATGAACTCTCCGTTTTGTGAAGGAAAAAGATTAAAGTCCTGAGCATGGTATTAAAATTCTCGTTACCTACCACCACTTACCTTTCCAAACTAATTTCTTAATAAATCCTTTTATGATTACTAAAATATAGTCACATGGGTCTCTTATTTTCATAAATCTGCCAATTTTTTTTTTGCCTCATGCTATTCCATAAACCTATGTTTTTTCTCATTCCTTGACCTAATGAATTCCTACTTATAAAGGTCCAGTAAATGTTTTTCAGTTACTGACGTTTACTATAAGACTTAATTATTTACTAGACTTCAATTAAGATGCAAGCTTGAATATACATCTATACATATACATCTAATTCCACCCATTCTAAATTCTAAATAAAACTGTCAATACACTAAGAAAAATAATCTACACTTGTATTTGAAATAGGGGAAAATTATGTAAACACGCCAGAAACTAAAATTTCTTCTAGATAAAGGGTAGAATGGCTATGTGCAAAATGCATAGGAACATTCCTGATGTTTGCTCCGTATCAAATATCCCTTACTCCTTTAAACAATCTCCTACCTTACTCATTCCTTAGTGTAGATATCAAGCTCACATTTTCCCATAGACGTTCATCTCTTGGCTAATAATCTTTCTGGTTTTAGCCCTTTGTTAAGTCACTATTTCCAGACTCTGACTTTTTTTTTTAATCAACCTTGAGATATACATGACCAAAAAAAAAAAAAACAAAAGCCTATATTTAAGGTGTACAATGTGATGTTTTGATATACATCATGAAATGATTACTACAATCAAGCTAATTAATATATGCATTGGCTCACATAGTTATATTTTGTGTTGAGAATACTTAAGATTAACTCTTAGCAAATTTCAAGTATACAATACGGTATTTTTACCAACACTCACCATGCTGCACATTAGACCTCCAGAACTTATTCAGCCCTCAAAACTGAACCCATGCACCCTTTTACCAGTATCTCCCCATTTTTTCCATCCCCCTGGCCCTGGCAACTATCATTCTACTCTCTGTTTCTATGAGTTTGAGTTTTTTAGATTTCACACATAAGTTAGATCATGCAGTATTTGTCTTTCTCTTTCTTCCTTATTTCACTCAGGATAATGTCCTCCAGTTTCATTCATGTTGTCACAATGGCAGGATTTCCTTCTTTCTCATGGCTGAATAATGTAATAATGTTCCATTGTATGTATACCACATTTTCTTTATCCATTCATCTGTCCATGGACACTTAGGTTGCTTCCATGTGTTGGCTTTTGTGAAAACGCTGCAATGAACACGGTTATACAGATATCTCTTTGAGATACTGATTTCATTTCCTTTGGATATATATGTAAAAGTGGGATTGATGGATCAGGTGGTAGTGCTATTTGTAATTTTTTGAGAAATCTGCATGCTGTTTTCCATAATGGCTATACCAATTTACATGCCCACCTACAAAATACAAAGCTGCTTTTTTTTCCACATCCTTAATCAGCACTTGTTAACTTTTGCCTTTTTGACAATAGCCATCCTAACAGATATGAGGTGATATGTCATTGTGATTTTGATTTGCATTTCCATGATGATTAATGATGGCGAGCACCTTTTTACATACTTGTTGACCATTTGTTTGTCTTCTTTTGAAATATGTCTATTCAGGTTCTTAGCCCATTTTTTAATTGGGTTAATTTTTTTTGTTGTTGCTATTGGTTTGCTATTGGGTTAATCTGATATTAACACCTTATCAGACATATGGTTTGCAAATATTTTCTCCCATTCTGTAGTTAGCCTTTTTATACTGTTGAATGTTTCCTTTGCTGTGCAGAAGCTTCTTCATTTAATGCAATCCCATTTATCTATTTTTGCTTTTGTTGCCTTTGCTTTTGGTGTCATACCCAAAAAAATCATTGCTCACACCAAGGGCAAGAAGATTTTTCCTTATGTTTTCTTCTAGGAATTTTATGGTTTGGTATCTTAAATACAAGTCTAATCTATTCTGAGTTGATTTTTATATATGGTATAAGATGTGTGTCCAGTGTCATTCTTCGGCATGTTAATATCCAGTTTTCCCAACACCATTTATTGAAGAAACTATTTTTTCCACATTGTGTGTTCTTTGCAACCTTGTCAAAGATCAGTTGACCATAAATACATGGATTTATTTCTGGGCTCTCTAGTCCAGTCAGTTTAAAACATAGAGCATCTCTTTCTAGTGGTTCCCTCATAAGCCCTGGGATTCTCTTTGATTGCATGAACCTGGGTCATATGCTCATCTTTCAACCATTCCCTGTATCTAAAGCAATTTGTTTGTCCAGGCTAAATCTCAATGCAGTCTCGCCTCTTCTCAACCTTTTTGTCTGGGTGTGAGTGGAGTATATTTTTTCAGAGGAAATCTGAAATGCTGTACTGAAAAGGAGAAGATGCTGGGTAGGCAAAACCAATAATGGCTACTGTATATTGAAAAAAATTGGTGACTTCTAGTTGCTATGTGTGTACTGATTATATTTTTTCATTTTTAATTTGCTTTCATTGTGATAACTGAGCCTCATGAGGTACGAATTAAGAACATTATCATCATTATTGTATCAACCTTCTTGACTTCTGTATGAAAGGCACACTACTAAAATGAAGTTTGCTCATTACCCGAAGTTGAAACTCATGTAACTATTTCCTATTTTAAGGAATAATTGATTATAAAGCATAACTATATTTGCTATCACAAAGTTAAACTTTCACACTGTATTTCACTCTTCAAGCTTAATTATCAACAAGAATATCTACTTCGAGAAATTTTCCATATTTTCTTCTTTATAAATATGGTTTATACAACTTTTCATTTTAAAATTAAGAAGTCAATTTAAAGCTTGAATTTGTTAAGTTTTATATAATATCGAGTTGACCAAAAAGTTCATTTGGTTTTAAATAAAAATAAAAGACACATTTTTCATTTTCACCAAGAATTTTATTGAACAATGTATTCACTAACCGAATGAACTTTTTGGCCAACCCAATATTAAAACCTGGTGTTCTAGCAAGTGAAAATTAAATTGAAAACATAATGATCTGATACAAATCATTTGAATACTCTTTTCAAAAATATATATAACCAAATTGTATATGTATATAAGGAAAATAGTGGAATCATACATATTTCTCTAAAGTGCTAATTACTCTGTCACAGAATTTTTCATACAACACATTAGGTAACAGGTACTTTAACATAAATAGTATGCGGAGAAAGAAGTTGTTTAGCGATATCACTAACTAGAGCAAAGTGGGGTAGAAAGATGCAGCTATCTTCAGGCTTATATCTATTAAAAAATAGCCTGTGGAATATAAAAATAAAGTCAGACTTATAGAAATGGAGACTAGAAAAATGGTTGCCAGGAGCAAGTGTTGGGGGAAATAAGGAGAGATTGCTAAAAGGATACAAACTCTCAGCTGTAAGACGAATAAGGTCTGAGGATCTAATGTAAAACATGGTGACTGTAGTTGTTAACACTGTGTTGTGCAATCGAAATTTGCTAAGAGTAAAACTTACATGTTCTCACACACACACATAAAGATAAATATATGTAGTAATGGATGTGTTAACTAGATGGGGGCAGTCCTTTCACAACGTGTACCTGTATCAAATTGCCATGATGTACACGTTAAATATTTTATCATTTTATATAACAATTATACCCAATAAAGCTGAAATTTTAAAAAAAGAAACAGATGAAATATGATGTATGCTTTTGTCCCCAGGAAAACTTTCCCAGTCACTTTTAGACTGAGTTTTACAGAGACCAAGGTGTTTTTGCAGACAGTAGAGGAGTCACTTCTGGGACAAAGGGAAGTCCAAGAAGGTAGTTACAAGACCAGGATGCTCTTTACCTGCTTCCATCCATGCAACTATTTTTTGTTGGAGGAGGATCCATCTACTATTGTATTTGAAAAGGATTCCACTGTTTTAAATAAAAGTTTGAAGACCAAAAATAATAACAATTATCTGAAATTCCTAATAATTGTATTAACCATTTCAGTTGAAAGTGATTGAGGCCCAACTGGATCCAGTTTAATTAAAAAGAAAATTTATTGACATGACAGCATACAAAGTTGAAGGAAGACCTGTAGGTATGAGGATATCTCTGACATATTGAAACTTGATACCCTCAGGATAACTTGTCTCTCATCTCTTCTTTTTTCTGTGTGTATCTTCATTCTGTCTGTGTTAGACAGGAGTGTGCTTAGGTGTTATATACACACAACTCTGACCACAGGTAAAAGAGATATGATATCCCTCATCCCCTACACATGCATGTGTACACAATACCCCCAACTCCAACACACAGGCATGATAGTTCCAGTTAAAAATCCAGGGGAATGATTCCAATTGTCCTTTCTTGGGTTATTATGCCCATCCCTGGACCAATGTCTTGAATCTACTTTACAAATATTCCAACTTGGGTCACATGGCTGCCCCTGGGATTGGGGACCAGGTTCTATTATCAGAAGGAGGGAAAAGGACTCTTGGGCAGATAAAGACAATAGGCACTACAATAACCAAAGAAAAAAGATTGATTAGAATAATTTGAATAATTGCTTTAATTCCTTATTTATTTTTGCTTCCCTCTGGGCCAGAAGTGTAACAAATTATTTAAGTACATAACAAGCTTTGGAGTTAATGAGGGCAAGACATGAGGGGAGTGAGCATGGAGGGAGGCATGTTGGAAACTTTGAGGGCAAATTTAATTTCAAAAACTATTTTCAAAATTGTTAGTAGCTTAATGTTTATTCAAATATTTAGTCGTTTTGCAATTTCAAATTTCATTAAATGAAAGATTCATATTTTTATGTTTATCAAAAGAGTCCATGGGTTTGTAAAGATTTAGAAAATTGGTGTAACAGGACTTGTTCTGATGACAAAACATAAACTCTCAAATTGATCCCAGTGTAATGCTTGGAAACAAATTTGCTAAAAATCAGTAAATAAACAAGGATTAAATTTCTACTCATTTGCCATCCTATATCTAGGGAATATTTAGTAAATCCTTTGGCTATTGCTCAATGACTCTAATTTCTAATTGGACGTGAGATTACATCTCCAATCTCTTTTCTTTTGTCCTTATTGCATCATAACTAAGAAAAATAAAAAGCACAATAATAGCAGCATTCCCAATAGGATTCTCAAATACTTATTTAATTCTTTTCAAAGTTTCAAATTATACCAATTTAACTTAATTTTTACTTATTGAAGATACATACTGAGAGAAGGATTTTAATGAGCCAATCCAGCTCCTGAAATATTTAACACAATTTTGCACACACATTTGCGTTTGTGCTTGTTTGTGAACACACATATGTAGAGAGGGGACTCAGCTTTTATCAAAATTACCGGGGCATTAGTGGAAACAAAAACAGCTTAAGGACCAGTAAGACTGTGGGAAACAGAGTTACTGTTTATTTGGATAGAAATATATCAAGAATTTTAAGATTTTGGTCCTAATTCATTCCACTGGGGCCTACTAAATACTTTGAATATTAGTTCTATTCAATCATATTCTATCATATTCACAAGAATATGTCAAGTGCTTGCTATGAGTTGGCCTCTGTTACATTCTGTACATTAACTAACTTAATACTCGGCACCAACTGTGAAATAGGTATGATCAACCTCATCTAGCAGTTGAGAATATTCCAACTCAGAAAAGTGAAGTACTTGCCAAGATCACATAACAATGAGTGAAAGAGCCAGAATTGGTATCTATTTCTGATCCTCAACCCCATCATCTTGCCAGGAATAAATACAGTAAACACTCAATAAACATGAATTGAATTAAATGAAAAATTTGACATGAGGAATGTGTAATAGGATAAGAATGGAACATATTCACCTCTTATTAAACTGTCCTTCAAGTAAATAAACTATACTGTTCCCTTACTCCCCCATTCCATAAATATTATTTTTTCTGTTTTACAATGTATGATAATTTTATTTAAAGCTATCTCATCATTTTGATCATTTAGGAAAAAAAAATGAGTCTCCAGAGTGAGGCAGAAATCTCTAGAAGTGCAGAGAGCAGTTGAACTATTACATCCTTTCTTCTGTGCTCTCTACTTCTATTAATGTAGCTTAAAGTAACATTAGCTCTTAGTCATACATATCACATTGTTAATTATAGTCAAGGAAACCTAATTCATTTTCATGTAAGATTCTGTAAAACTACATCTTCTTCATCTATATACTTGCAGTAATATTTTGGATACAACTATAGTATTTTACATTTATTTCTATGACATATTCAAATATTGGATTCAATTCAATTCTAACCTAACTAGAACTTTGAGATGCTGGATGCTACATCCATATTAGTATTCCTTTTTTAGAGCAAAATGATTGGATTTATAGACTAATCCAAATCAAATAGAGATGCAACTTTGGAAAGGGAGAAATTGTGATTATTATCTTTTCCATCTTGTTACTACTAGTTACTAATACTAATTACATCTAATTACTACTAATAAAAAAACTTTTTGTTTCCCACATTTCTACTGGCTATTCTTAAACTTATTACTACTCATTACTACTAATGATGAAATCTGTAAGTAGTTATTTAGATAATACCTTCTCATTTGTTCACAGAGGAGAGAGAATGATCCAATCTATCCACCTAGTAGAGTTAGCCATAAAACATGATTTCATTGCTCCTTGCTGAAGACGAAAGAAAGAAAGGAAGAAAGAAGGAAGGGAGGGAGGGAGGGAGGGAGGGAGGAAAGAAAGAAAGAAAGAAAGAAAGAAAGAAAGAAAGAACGAAAGGAAGGAAGGAAGGAAGGAAGGAAGGAAGGAAGGAAGGAAGGAAGAAAGAGAGAAAGAAAGAAGGAGAGAAAAAGAAAAGAAGGAAGGAAGGAAGAAGAAAGAAGGAGCAGGAGGAAGAGGGAACACAGTGTTGGAGAAACTCCAACAGGATTATGAGTTGGCTGAGGTAATAGGGTTGGAGATGAAGACATCACCTACGACTATTTTCTTTCAATCCCTGCTATACCCCTGAGGCAGCACAGACAACAGGGACTGATTAGACTTTGGCTTATTTTAAAGCCATGTGAGAAATTAATTAAACTGTTACAGTCATTCCCAACTCGAATCACCAAAATCTCCTGCAGGCAATGATGGGAATGGAGATTAAATATGTATTTGTCATCTTCCCAGGGGCTGTCCCACCCCAAGACACAAGAAACACAAGTGGAAAAAAAAAAAAAATCCATGGAACTAGTTTGAGAATTACATTTTACCTGATAAATAGTTGTCAGCTGTCAAGGGACAAGAGCCAGAGTTGAATACAGTGTGGGTGGAGGGGAGGAGCAGGGTGCTGTCTCAACCTTCTAGGTGCCTGCTTTTGAGCTTGACTAGGGAACATATATATATTTTAAATGTACCCTGCAAAGATAAGATAGAATTTGGAGAGACATAACCTTGAGGGCACAGATAGGGAAGTATTGTCAGTATTAAAATGAGAGATTTAAAATCCACAAAGTTAAGGATATACATTTTATTAAACGTCTCCTTAATGTCCTTAATATCCTGTCTTAATTCTTAACTGAAAAACTGTGTTTTGGAACTGGGAAATGAAGAGGCAGATGTTTGGGCCTTATTTTAACTTGAAGATAAAAATAGATCTCCTGGTTTAAAATTAAGTTGGAAAGAACACGAACCATAGAGATATCCCTCTAATATGGTTTTTCTATTTAATATTGATACTTTAAATACTCATTTATCTTTCACTATAACTGAATTTGGAAAGGGACAATTCAATACCTTATGGAATTGCACATATGTATATGTAGCAAGTTCACGCTGAGAAGCTATTTGGATCAGTTAGAAATGGTCAACAATCTATTTAATAGAATCATGGCCTTTAGCCCCGTGCCTCTGGTAGATGCTAAAAATATATAATCTCACATATGCCCTTCATCTTATTTTCAGATGAGATAAATAAAAACCATTCACTCATAGATGAAATAAATAAAACAGAGAGAAGTTACATGGCAGGCTCAAATTTGCGAATCATGAAAGAGAAAGAATTTAAATATCCAGCTTCCTCCAAGTACACAAAATTGCCTCAATTTTTCCATTTAGTTGCAGATTGGAAAAGGATAACAGAGAGATAATATAACTACCGATTCTAATTAATAACTCATACTTGATAGAAATACAATATTTGCTTTGCTGACTGAATGAAAATGTTTATGTTCTTTAGTGATGAAAGAAAATAGTAGAAAGAAGCTAGGATAATCAAGAATATTGGGAAACCATGGGAAGGAATACATTAAAGGACAATTTCCATATCAATTAACTATTTTTTTAGGTCTATGTGTATAGCTCCAGCAAGAGTTATTTGTAATAGCGAGGCCAGAAGAAATTTATTTGTAAGTCTTACCTTTTAACCTCTTACTGTGGAGCCGAGCATTAATAAGTTAATACTAAATATTAATTTCCTGTGGGGCTCTCCAGGTAATAATCTTTAGAATTATCATCTATTTCATTAGTTAATAAAACATCCTTAAAACTGACTTTCTCTTTCAATTTTTAAAGCTTCCCTCTGTAATGTAAAACTGGTGATTAAGAATTTATTTTTATCCTTCAGATTTCTCCCCCTGTACAGTCACAACTTGGAAATATTGAGGGTTTGCTTCCAGACAACTGCAATGAAGTGAGTATCGCAATAGTGATTCACATGGATTTTTTGGTTTCCCAATGCATATAAAAGTTACATTTATATTATACTGTGGTCTATTATGTGTGCAATAGCACTATGTCTAAAAAAAAAAATGTACATAGCTTAATTAAAGAATACTTGACTGCTAAAACATGCTAACCATCATCTGAGCCTTCAGCGAATTGTGGTAGTAACACCAAATATCACTGACCACAGATTACCATAAAAGTATAATAATAATGAAAAAGCTTGAAGTATTGTGAGAATTATCAAAATGAGACACAGAGACACAAAGTGAGTAAATGCTATTGGAAAAAATGGCGCCGATAGACTTGCTCGATGCTATGTATCTTGGGTCCTTCCTCAGTTAAACAAACCAGTTGGTCATGGTAAATACAATAATAATATGATGACATGTATTTTTAATTATTTATTCTATTATTCTCTCAAACACCACTGAGATAAATAGTATTTGCATAATTTATTCACTCAGTTATTTACTGAGTCCCTAAAGTGTGTCAGACACTGTTCTGAGGGTAACACTGATATCAATGTGCCATGGTTCCTGTCTTCAAGGAGTTCATGTTGCAGTAGGGGAGATACAGAACAGGTTGCCATGATAGGACAACAGTTAAGCAGTTGGTCTTTGTTCTTCCACAAAGTACATTCCCCTGAGTGGATGCATCTGCTCTTCTTTGGGTGTTTAAAATACAAAATCAGGAGAAAAAAGGGAGGTATAAGAGGAACGCTTCTTTAAATGCAACAAAGCTCAAAGACTGAAATGCGGGGCCAGAGTTTTAATGGGGCTACACAACTAACAGTAACAGGTGGTGGTATTGCAGACATATAGATAAGGAGTTATGGATTTTCAGAGAAGAAGATAAATATTGCAACTTTGAGGTGTAGGGAGGTCTGTGGGAGAATACAGAAGAATGATTTGGGACAGAGGGATTAGCAAAAGCTTGGTAGGTGGGATAGCATTTCACCAGTCCTTGTAAGACATATTTTATTTCACCACGTGGAGTTGAAAGCAAAGGCACCCCAAACAGAGGAAACAGCATGACCCTAGAATCTTTAATGAATGGGATGTATGTATACTTGCAACAAAATGTAAAATGGTTCAGCTGGAAAAATTATCGGTGGATAAATCAGAGTAGTGGGAGTTCAGTTTGGAAAGGTAAGTTGTTATGTAATTTCAAAACAAATCATGAAATTTGTTCATGCAGGGTCCCGAGAGTTTGAGTACCTTACTGCTGCATTGTGCACATGAGCTGCTCAATTTCCCTTTAAGGAAGGGCTTGGCACCCAGCTTCTGGGAGTGCTATCAACAGCCGGCCCATTTTGTGGCAAAAGTTGTACAACAATGAATGTATGCCCATGGGATTCACTAGTTCTACCATACAGCATATCACCCGGTGGTAGCCAGCCGGATGGAATGTTGAAGGGATCCTTACAAAGCTTATCGATGGGGCTTCCCTGGTGGCGCAGTGGTTGAGAATCTGCCTGCCAATGCAGGGGACACGGGTTCGAGCCCTGGTCTGGGAAGATCCCACATGCCGCGGAGCAGCTGGGCCCGTGAGCCACAATTACTGAGCCTGCGCGTCTGGAGCCTGTGCTCCACAAGAGAGGCCGCGATAGTGAGAGGCCCGCGCACCGCGATGAAGAGTGGCCCCCGCTTGCCACAACTAGAGAAAGCCTTCGCACAGAAACGAAAACCCAACACAGCCAAAAATAAATTAATTAATCAATTAAAAAAAAAAAAGCTGTCTCTCATACTTAAAAAAAAAAAAAAAAAGCTTATCGATGGTGCCAGCTTAGGGATGTAGAGTGGTGGTGCTGTTCTTTGCGACGTATGCTGAAACACTGACACACGACTGTTGTGCCCCAAATAGTTATAATACATGGGTCTGGAATCAAGGGGTATGCATAGAATTAGTCTTCTTGCCATTATTCCCAGAGACCCACTTGGAAATGTGTCTTTCCCATCCCCCATAACTTTAGTCTCTACTGAATTAGAAGTCCTTATTTCCCAGGAGAGGAACAATTCCACCACTGGACACAATAATATTTTCACTGAAACTGAAGCTATTATAGCTGCATGGTCATTTGGGGTATCATATGTCAGTAGACTGGCGGACAAAGAAAATCGTTACCATGCTGGTGAGGGAAAAATTAACTCTGATTATCAAGAAGAGCTAGACTCACTGCTACATAATCAGAATGGTGAGGAGATCTTGGGGAGCTATTGAAGCATCTCTTGGAGCATCCATGCCTGATAAGAGTGAAAGGAAAATTACATCTTCCACAGCTTGACAAAAGCAAAACAGCCGCGTGCTCACAACCTTCAGGAATAAAGATCTGAATCAGGCCACCTAGAGTATGGACACTTAATAGATCGTTTGTCAGCAACCAAACATTGATAGGAAAACGGCAACCAAAGTCTCAGACTCCTCAAGGAAGAAGCTCTCCATCATCTGACTGGACAAATACCTAGATCAGCTGCAGTGCTGGACAAAGGTAAGAACAACCTAGAAAGGGCAATATAGAGGATGCAGATAATAATCATTATTTACGGCCTCAGGGAAAGCTGCGGCAATGGGTACTGGAGCTTGTGTCATTAATCTAATTGCTTAGTCTTATTAAGAGAATGTAATTGGGGGCTTCCCTGGTGGCGCAGTGGTTGGGAATCTGCCTGCCAATGCGGGGGGCACGGGTTCGAGCCCTGGTCTGGGAGGATCCCGCGTGCCGCGGAGCGGCTGGGCCTGTGAGCCACAGTTGCTGAGCCTGCGTGTCTGGAGCCTGTGCTCCGCAGCGAGAGAGACCGCGGCGGTGAGGGGCCTGCGCACCGCGATGAAGAGTGGCCCCCGCTTGCCACGGCTGGAGAAGGCCCTCGCACAGAAGCGAGGACCCAACACAGCCATAAATAAATTTAAAAAAAAAAAAAAAAAAGAGAATGTAATTGGTTGCCACCTTGAAGAGTAATTGACAGAGTATAATTAATGTGGGTTACAAGTAGATCTTTGTGGTATAAGGGTGGGTTGGAGCAGATGCTTTTGCTGGCCTGAAATATATCCTCTTACCCCTGCCCCCACTTTCAGTTGCAGGGGCGACAGACATTTCTGTGTGTGCTGACAGCACCCCGTCCTCCAACATGAGCCATTCGTCTTACTGCATTTCTGTCCTGTAATTTTCGCTGAAGATGCAGAAGCCGACTCAGCTCACATGCAGGCATTGCCTGGCAGTACAGTAGTGTTCATGTTGGAGAGTTTGGGATCTTAAGCATAATTACCCTAGCCATCCTCTCTGTGGACACTGTTTGGAGACATTTTGTATATTTATAGGAGGACCTGGCTGAGTTGAGCCCCTGTTGCCTACAGCTGTGACCTCGAGAATGTGCCTTTTATTGGCTTTTCCTACTTTATGTCACATTTCCCTTTAACAGCTTTCTGGAATGTACTCCCAAGTGAAATACCTGTACCAAAATTTGTGTCTCAGGTCCTGTCTATGGGAAAACTCAACCTAAGACAATTTTGATGTAACTTTGGAAAACAAGGATATGTATACATGGTAGATTGCATATAGAAACGAACTTAGGTGTCTGGGAAGCCAAATAGGACAAAGAATAGCAAAGTACGATTATTTCACGGGAATGAAGAGTTTTATGTAAGTTGGACAGTCAGGAAGAATTTTAGTGTTGGAGAAAAAGTCCATCTGTCATTTGTGTTAAGATGTTTATTATTAGTTGTCCTACACTGCCGTGCTTTGTGTACAAAACTAAAATGGATTGAGCACAACTGAGAGCCTCTTATCTCCTCAGTGTTTTTTTAAAAAATACAGCATTTATTGCTTGTTTTCCTATTTATAAAGTGATATATATTCACCATAGAAAATTTGGATGTTACAAAAATACATAGAAATATTACTTGTAACCCTACCATCCAAGAATTTCCATCAGGTAGTGTGAAAGAAGTTTAAAGTTGTATGCTATCTATATTTCAATTCTGTATATGTAAATCTAGGATGGTATTTATGCCATGTGGATATAAAGTGAAAAGTCCACATTTCAGACTCTGTGAATGTGAAGCTCAAATACTGGACCTTTATTCCTTGTCCAACATCAAAACTCCTGTCATAAACTTGAAAATGGTATTTCAGCCTACAAATATGCCATGGTTTATTGACCTACTCGTAGATGATCAGGATTTTTTTTTAGTTTAATTAGTTAATTATTATTATGTGGGCAAATCTACAATGAGACTAATAGGTGAAGAGTTAGAAACACGTTGTTTTTAATAAAATTGCCAAATTGCTTTTCTGAAAGACTAAATCAATCACCTTTCTATCAGCTAGCAGTGAGTGAACCCTCCCACCTTCACCAACACTAGGTTTGGTTTGGTTTTTCTTACAGTGATAGGCCTAGATCATCAGGGGTGTCATATTAAGAGGATATTGCAGACAAGTGATTTTAATAGTGTGGTCCTGGGCCTTACCAGGTTCTTCCTGGTAAGAATGAATCTGAACACTTTATGAGACCTTCACATGGTACTATTGTGACCTGAACTAATCAATGGGGTCTACATCTAATTCATAATCACTTACCTATTTTTATATGTATAAATTTGGTTTTACAACAGAGAAATCTATTAAAAAATATGACCTTAGGGGTGTGACATTTTAATAAGAACTAAAGCTTTAACTTAAAAAAAATAACCAGATCATCCTCAATGCTGTTTAGGCCTCTGAGTCAAACTCAAGCCCTCCCTCATGAGTAATGCTGTCCTCATTAATTTTCTTTACTGCCAGATGGCTTGCTAATTTAAAATCCCTGAAGTGATAGGTGTTTTATTATAGACAACCCACTTGGCTGGGAAAAGTAAGACTGCAGCCTTTCACACCTTCACTGATGAAGTTAATGAGTTCATATCAAGTTTATGAAACTCATTTCACTTATTCAGGCTTGCAGAATTGGATTCAGGGAGGATGAACATGGATTTCAAGTTCCAGGAATAGTTTGATTAAGTCCATCCAGAAACAGATATGGAATCAAGAGAAAAAAATATATAATATTCTTTTCCATTAACATTACCAATATTTTTAGTAAAGGCCTTTATTAACTCACAGTCTATTATCAAAAGTTCTTATGTAGTTTTCTGCTGTTAATCTCTTGCTTCTCCAAACTACTCTTCATACGGTCATCACAGTAATATCCCCCCAAATGTCTCTAATATCATGCAACTGACAATTATTTAAGGTCAAAATCTTTGGCCTGTCATTCAAGTCATCCATCCCTAAATTACCTTTCTTGAATTTTTCTGTACAAACCTGTCACTTTTGCCAAGATGAGTCCACTCACAATCCAGTCATGTTAATTTTGACCAGTTCAACTCTTTTGCTTATATTTCTGGTCTTGGTTTTTCTACTCCTATTTTATTGACACTTACCATCTGAAGCCCAGCTCAAAGGCCACCTCTCTTATTAAGCCTCCTTTATTTCCTCTTCTAGGAGTTGTCTCACCGCTTCTATCTCTTACAGAACTTGTTTTCTGCACCACCTATGGGTAACAATTGACATATTGTCTTTTATTGCAGTTAGTTAAATTTATATGTGGTCACCGCAGATTACAAGTTATAAGAGTGCAGGAAAGCAGGAAATAGGGTTTATGGATTGTTTATATTCCTTATTGTACTTGCAGAGAACTTGCAAAAGTAGGTGACAGATGAATATTTATTTATTGCAAGTCCAGATGTATTTTCTAGGTAATGCTGATAATTGTTTAATGACTCATAATAATACAGAACAGTGAGTTGCTTATCATGAAACATTCCAATAAAAATTAAATAATGTACTTTCTCAATGGCACTGCTAACTCAGGTGCACAAAGTAGTTTTCTAATAACGGATCTAATTCAGGCATGTGGATAATTTTTTTTTTCATGTGGATAATTTTAAAGAACTTAAGTATACGCTTAAAATAGTTCAGACCAATATATGACTTTTCGATGAATAAGATACCACAAAATTAGTTACAGCATCATTGTGTAACTCAGTTGCAAGTAGAGAAAACTATACTTAAAATTATATAATTTCAGTTTACTGAAAGAGTGCTTTCCTTCATTAGTTAACTATTATGGGGAGGTTCAGAATTTTTTCAGGAAGTTTTTAGAGGGTCTGTATCTCTTTCAACACATTTTAGGAGAGCTCTAGCCTAATTTATATAATATGATAAGTTTAAATACAAAGGTTCTGCCTCTTTTTTCTACATCATTTACATCTTTATCCAAAAATTGTGTTCCATATTAACTATGTATTATTGCTGAAATATTAGAGTATAAATACAGAAAACCATTTTTTAAAAAATATTTATTTACTTATTTATTTGGCTGTATCACGTCTTAGTGGCAGCACGCAGAATCTTCATTGCCATGTGCGGGATCTTCGTTGCTGCATGCGGGATCTTTAGTTATGGCATGCAGGATCTAGTTCCCTGACCAGGGATCTAACCCAGGGCCTCTGCATTGGGAGCACGGAGTCTTAACCACTGGACCACCAGGGAAGTTCCTAGAAAGCCATTTATCTCATGAACTTTGAAATAAACTCCTTGCTTATCAAGAACTTAGAAAATTAAGGTGATCAAATATTCATTTAACAACAAATGTTTATTGGGCATCTATATGTACCAGGCAGTGTTTCAAATGGCGAAATATTTCAATTGTAAACAAAAGGACAAAATTTCTAACCATGTGGAGTATATATTATAACTGGGTAAGATAGACAAAAACCCAAAACATAATAAATAAATTTATAATACAAAACAACAAGTACTTAAGATAAAAGAAATAGAAGTAAAATTATTAGGAGTCCGGGGGGAGTACAGCTTACAAAATTTCTAATTTTAAGTCTTAGTTCATGATTTCATGTATTCACCCAGTACAAAGTAAATTTTTAAAAAGTATAATTATGTTATGTAATATTGTGATATATAGCCCTGAAAACAGTAGTGAGTCAGCAAGGTAAAACAAATTACCGATATGTCTTATTCATTTATACATTATTCATGAAATATTTATTAAACACTTACTTTTTATTTGGTACTATTATAAGTGTTAAGGGTAGTGTGATGATAATAAGACAAGTTGTCTGCTCTTTTAAATCTTATGATCAGGTCAATAAATATGTAAGTAAATAAATTAGCAATAAAACATCATATGAATAATAATATTGTACCACAAAAAATACTGTTATGGTTATAAAATAGAGAATAATTGGATGGTTACCTAATATTTGATGGTTTGGGTTGGCCCCTCCCAGTAAGTGAGGTGGGGCATAGCATGAGATCAGGTCAGAGTTAAACAGAGTCAGATGCCAGAAGCTGGTAAGAGGGGTATACCATAATTATATTTTTGTTTTAAAATACTACTTTGACCACTATGCAAAGAATAGCCTGTTGAGAATACAGAAGGGCATTACAGTAATGAGGCAAGAGATGATGGTGGCTTGACTGAGGAAGAAGTTAAAGGGATGAGGAGAAGTAATCAGATATGTTTCAGAGACAGAACCCAATAGGACCTGCTCATAGTGATAAAAAATAAATGACAAAAATTAAAAGATAAGAAATCAATTAAGACTCCTTGGTGACTGACTTAAGCGAAAGAACGATGCCATTTGCTACCCAATGGAAAAGATTGAGTGAAGTACAGGATTGAAGGAGGTTGGTATAGAAATTAAGAATTTCATTTTATAGAGTATAAAATGGTAGTTACCAGGGGATGGAGGGGTGAGAGGATAAGACTGATGTTGTTTAAGGAGACAAACTTGGAATGAGTAGTTATTAAGTCATATAGATTTAATGCCCAGTATAATGAATACAGACAATGACATTGTATTATAATTATGTAATGTGATAAATATCACTACAATGGCAAACATATTACAATATGTAAATATATAAAAGCAACATGTTGTACAACTTAAATATACACAATGTTATATGATAAATTTTTTCAATTTAAAAAAATTCTGTTTTATCTGCGTCCCCTTTTTAGGTCATTAGACGCCCATGTCAACAGGTCAAGTAGTGAGTGACCCATGAACCTGGGATTCTGGGAAGAAGTCAGGGCTGGAACTCCATACCAAAATCAGTTTTCTAAACTAAATAAATAAATTGACTTCAAAATTATGTTAGAGGTTTCTTTTGGAAATTATAGGTATATCACTCTGAATATATGCTCCCATAACTGCACAATTTGTGGAAAATCTTGGGCAGGAAGCACTTCCGGGGAGATGATAATCAAAGGCTATTTTTTAAATTGAAATCATACAGTGGGACTGAAGAAAGTGATCTTACAACTGCAATTGTCCTTACCACACTTATTGTTTCAGAATACAAATGAGTTGTCTATATAAATTCAAACATTTTTTATAGAGCCTTTAACAGTTAGGTGAAAATTTTTAATTTTAGCAACCTTTAAGGTTTTTTTTTTGCAGGAAAAAATAAAATCTTAACTGAGGAAATGTAATCAGTATTATCAAAACCAAAGGAGAAGAACTGAAATACTTTGTATTTCAATGAGCTAATGCCTCATTGAACCCAACTTTCAATGGTTAAATCTATTTGCTTTGCTTTGCTTTTTTTTCCCTTTGAAAGAAAATATTAAATTCTAAGCTCGTCAAGGGGAAATTGTGTTCATGGTGTCAGTTCATTATTCAGGATACAAGAATTATTAATACTGCCAGGATTGTTTTTCCTAATTAATCACATTAAGTTTCATATTCTTCAGAACTCTCACTTTTTTTTTTTAAAACACACTATCTAACCACAGATCAAATGGGTCTTGGATAATATCCTCATTATACTATTTCTTTCATTTTACTTCTGTTTGACTCTAACAAAAATCTCATTGCTGCCAATTTTCAAAGAATTAATAGCTTTATACTCTATCAATGTCATTAAAAAAAAAAAACATGAGCTTTAGAATATATTTATAATTAAGAGTCACACTAATTTTGCTAATTGAAATCTTTAGCTTGAAAAAGTGAAAAGTACATGTTTTAATGTGTTATCATTTACAAAACTTTTTTTTTAAAGCTAAAACATTCTGTAAACTGTAAAACTTGGGGGGATGTAAAACAGATTAGAAAGAAACCCTGTGTTTAATATATTTGATTCCTTTAATCTTACTGTCACCAAAGGCAAACTTATACTCATTAATTAATGACTATGAAAAATATCTGATTGATGGTAAAACACTAACACTTGCAGCACTCACCTCCAGGACAGAGATTATGGAGCATTTTAGGTTCCTTTTAATCCCTGCAACAAACACTTGCTGTCTATTGGTATATAGCTGGACCATTCGCTTCCATCCCTTTTTTTCTATTCTGTGACTTTTTAATTTTTATTGTACATTGTATATTCCACTACTTTGAACCCATTGTGGTGGCATTAGAAGAATCAAAACAATGAAAAGTTTAATATGTATATGAACCAGTGCTGTTTTGAGTAGAGAATAGTCATTTTTCTGTGAAAAAAAATGTTTTTGTCTTCATAACCTACTCTTTTTGTTTACTTCCCCCTTCTCCACAGAAGATACCAACTTTAATGCAAGTCAGTAGTATAGGTAGAGGAAATTTCAGTTTTTGTTCTTTGTTTTTAGACTTCCTATTTAATTTTTATTTAACCTTATCCATGTAGGCCTAAAAGTCTTATCATAGATTTCTATGTATGAGATGCTAATGAGATATCTGGTATGTGCAAGAGAAGTTTATTTTCCCCCTATTTAAAACTAAAAATGACCTTTATAGTCTAATTTTCCTGAGGAAAATATCAGGTATTTAGACCTTGCTTGTTATTTATGAAATTATCTTCTTTTTGTCATAAATAAAACATAATACATTTCTATGAAACAACTGGCTTCAATCAAAATGAAATTTCATATTCCTAAAGGTATATTTAAATTAAAGGTAAAGATATATTTTAATTTTTGTGATTTACAACAGGAAAATTAATGGGAAATAATTAATAGTAAGTCTACTAAAACCTTTTATTCAAAGCAATATAAACAAAAATTTAATGTTAGACCAAACTTTTTATAAGACTCTGAAAAAAAATTTTTTTTCCATTGAGTAACATACCAAGCTCAAATATAGGCCCAGCGGTTACACAATTAATGTGTTTTTAAATATCTTCTGTAGAAACACACACATACACAAATATATAAAGCATTATTTTTAAACCAAAAATAATTAATTTACCTCTTTGCTAAGAACCCCTTGCTTTATTTTATTTATTTATTTATTTATTTATTTATTTATTTATTTATTTATTGTTGCAGAATCAAACTTGAGATAAGTACATAAAGATCTCATTTTCAACTGACAGGAGATTATTTCTATCTTAACTTTTGGTTCTTGTTAAGAATAAACTTGCAGAGTTCAGGTCTTTCGAGCACGAGCCTCCCATTCTCCTTAAGTGGCCCTTGGAATAAACCTTTCTCTGCTCCAAAAACAAAAACAAAACAAAACAAAACAAAACAAAAAGAATAAACTTGCTCACCCATGTAAGGTTGAAAACTACAGCAAATTGTTCAGCGCTTTCCTATGAATAGCACGTTATTCTCCTTTCACAGAAATTGAGATCTTGTCTTGGGACAGATTGATAAATTTCCCCTTAAATCTATGATCAGACAGCGGTTCACAATTTCTTCCTCTTTTCTCCAAGTAAAGTTCCCAGGCTGAGAAGATTCAGAGAAAGCGTTGTCACCATGTTAAGCACTTACAGGGAGAGTGGGTTCTGGGGGTGATGCTGTTCTTTTATACTGGGGCTCCTCCAGAGAGGTTTCAAAAAGGCTTGAGAGCCACCAATATCTCTCCTCACTCTTGGGACCGAGAGGCAGTGGAAACATTTCAAGATTTCCTTTTGCAACACAATTTTTCAAAAGATTTCGTTTTCTTTTAAATCTGAGACTCTCATCACTTAAAGTCAAAACATTTTCTGAAGAGCCTTATAGGGGCTTGTTCAACTGATTTATACGATAAAAAATGTGTGCTGAGCAGACAGGTTTTTGTAGGCATTCTTCATCTTCAAAACACTCAGCAACATCTGCAATTTACCTTTCAACTCAAACATTCTGGTAAGAATTCTGCTGCTGCTAAACCAACAGATAGCTGTCGGCAGCGGGAGAGTTCTGAGCTCTTTTCCAGGTTTTTGCAGTGTTTTTACAGCATTCCCAAGGGAACAGCCATTGTTTAATAAAGTTAACCATTTTTGTACCATCATCCACATGTTAAAAAATCTTCATTTCCAAGAATATCAGCACCTATCTGTGAAGAAAGCAGCGCGTTGTGACATTATCTTACAGGAGGTGAAATGTTTCATGAGGTCAGTCATTGGATGGACACTAACAATACAGATGCCAACCCAATTCCTCCAAGACGAATCTTTTGTTTATGAAACTTTAAATATATCTTGCCTTCGCTTCTTTCATGCAGTTCTTTGCAACAGAAAAGGTTTTCTTGAATTTCAACATCATTTACAAATCTTATAAATGCTATAGCATGACATTTATTGGTGAAATCTGTTGACTCATCAACCTGGAGAGAGAAGCTGTTGTTTTTCAGTTTATTATATCCAACCTTTCCGGCATGATGTGACGCACCATCAGTACATCAACTGATTTACCATTTCAAAGTGGAATCTTTCCATGTTATCATACTGTATCTTGTCATAGCATTTTACTCTTTCTCAGTTTACATGCTGGCATTATTAGTTTTCCTTTTCTGGGCAATAAGTTTTGCTGTTACTAAGTAAATTATTTCCCATGCCTTTCAAATCTAGGCTTTTATTCTATTTGTTTTGGGATTCCAATAGTTGTTTAAAATGATCAGCACCTTTATTTATCAAATGGCTGTGAATTTGGTGGAAATATTAGTGTATTTGAAAGTTGTTTTCCATAGACAATGTACAATGGAATAGGAAGACCTGAATTACCAACCCATGTAAAATGCGTTTTTAAGTAACTTTCATTGTAGAAACAGGTGATTTTGTGTCTCCTGTTTCATTACTGCATTAAAATGACACGTAAGATTTAAATTCCTCATCATTACCCTCATCAAAATTTCCCAGAGGCCTACACCTAGAATCCTCCTCTTCTGACACCTCATCTTCAAAAATTGTCACATTAGACCTCATATGTTTGTAATATTATATGTGTATGTCATATGTAGCTAATTAAATGGGAAAAATAGGGCATAATAAATAACTAAACAAACAATTGCCCCCAAAAATACAAAGTATTCAAACTATAATTTACTTCTAACTGACACCATCTGTATTGTGTAACATTTAATTTGAGTAAAGAGGTAGAGGAGAGTTGGGGAGGGTAAGCAGATGAATCGTGACCCTTAAGAATTTCTTCTAGAGAACACAAATCTCTGTCAGGTCTCTGACCTCACAAACCATCTCTTGGTTGCATGCACCTGGGTTAAAATCAAATATATTGGTGCCAAAAAGTCTTGCTACATTTAACATAAACATGAGGAGTGAAGGAAGACAGGAATCTCCTAAAGAAAACTCTGAGCATTCCATATATTGTTTAAGGAGAGCCTACTTTAGGACTGGAGGGAAATTCCTCTATTATGCTAGCAAATACTTTATAGTTTCCATTGCTTTTAATGAGCTGGAATTGGAATGTACAGAAAGCCCTATTGGAAATATTCAGGAAAGCTCCACAAGAAACCGCAAAACTAGAGTCCCCTACTGGCTCTCAACAACCTAGACTTCAGTTCTCTCATCCATAAACCTAGTAGGTTAACGGATGAGGGAACTTCAAATCCTGAGATCCTATAATTTTGCTTCTTTGTCGCAACAGGAGGCTTAAATATATGAAAGAGAGCCCATTTCTCCCTTTATCATAAACTCAGATTTTGTAAAACATCCCACTTAATGCTACATTGAAGAATACCACTCCATCTGCTTTGCTCCTTGTAAAATAAGGAGCCATAGCCTTCTAAACTGTGGTATGCAGTAACAGAGAAGGAAAGGGTTATAGGCAAAGTGTCGCAGAAATTAAACAGACTAGCTGTGGTCTTGATATCACTTCTTCCCACTACTTTTCTGCCTTAGGTTTCAGATTCTGTATTTTCACATCCTGGAAAAGACGTGGGGAAAATATCATTTGAAATGTGCTTGCACGTAGGTACTCAGCCTGTTTGTCTAGGACAGTCATGTCATGGCTCAATCCTAAAACTGCACGACTAAATATTCAGCATCTGTTGTACTCCCTCACACTTTATTGTTGATTGGAAGCCAAAAAAATCATGCCTTCCTCTCTTCACACAACAGAAGGTAAACTGCTGGCACTCAGATGTTAAATAATGTCATTATAAAGCATGTTGTGTTTGAAACATAATTAAAAAATAAACTCATAAACCACTTGAAAGGTTTTTTTTTTTAAATGTTATGCTATAGTAAAAACAAATAACTATTGATCACTTTCAAATCTCTCCTAGGTGTATTAACCAAAAAAGCAGGAGCTTCAAAGTTAAACTTCATGTTAGTAAACTTATTTTTTGAGCACCCATTCACTCAGATTTGCCCTTTAACAACACTGGATTATTTATATTCACTGACATGAATAAAAGGTGGAACATCACCTTGTATATTTCTCTCTAGCTCTAAGATTGTATCTAACTTTTAAAATTAAGATTTAATAGTTGAACTTGGAGGATATTCTGACAAGTTCATTAACAATGGTTATACAGAGGTCAAGTAATAATAAATGCAATATCCTATGTGCTTTTATACTAATTTGCTAGTTGGTGGGTGCAAACTCCATTCAAAGCAGTAGTCTAATAATAAAATTAGCACCAATAATTGTCATAATATAAACCCAAGTATTAGAAGGTTAATATAAGAAGAAGGCTCAAACTTATATAGGATAGTAATAAAGAAGAAAATCTGTTGTCGGATATGTTGGGTTTGAATCCCAGCTCCATCTCTTACACACCGAACAAGTTATTTATAGTTCTCTCATCCTCAATTTCTTCTTTGCAAAAGCAGTGATTAAATACCTCTCTCATTGGGTGGTTTAAGGATTAAAGCACACGTGTATCTAAAGTAGTGTCACACTGCTTGGTACTTAGAGAGTGTGCAGTCTATGGAAGTCGATTTTATCTGCTGCTGCAGATCATGCAGCTCTGTAGAGAAGGGTCAGTATCCCACTAACTTTTGTATTTTCATTGTGTAATCTTATGTCTGACACATAGTGGATTTGCTCCTGTTAATGTTTTTCAACTCACTTTTCTTTTTGTATTCTGTGGCCCCACCAAGATACTATATTCTAAAAATAAAAGCCCTAACTCTTATTACATTTTCTTCGATTCTTTCCCCCCATTGAGGCCAGTTCCTAAGAATATGGAGAAACAAAGAAACACACATTTAGAAAGAGGCTAAGAGTTGTTTTTCTAATCAAGGACACTCCTGAGAGTATGGCCCAACAGTTGGTTTCTAGCAGCCCCTGGGTTCACTGTCCTGGAGAACTAAATATAAGAACCAGTATCCTTCCAACTTCGTGCTGAGTACACACAAGAAGAAATCACATTTCTCTCACCTATGTATCTTTAATAATTGTTTCTTTGTAATGTCTCCTTGATTATGAACCATGTATATCAAGCATAACACTTGGCTATAGCCCTGCAAGGCTACACTTGTCAGCAGCCCTTGATACCACCTCTGACACCCAGGAGCTTGGATGCCAGTCTGAATGGTAACTAATTACAAAAGTTAAATGGTAGCCAGATTCCCCTTTCCTCTCTTTCCTGTGTATCCGAGCTAGCTTCCATTCTTTATGGATGAGTCTTTTCTTGAGTTCCTGGAGAGTTACTGTTTTAAACTTTCACGGCCAGTGCTCAGGATTGGCACTACTATGGTGGCTATTAGGACTTTCACCTAATCACTACTATTAGCAAAGATGGAGGAGCATTTCTCTCCCCACCTACTTTTGGGTTCTGTAACATTCACGTCTTGTACCCATGGGAGAGAGGACATGCGTGCTGAAACCCATCCCACACTCCACTGATGAAGCTCTGTGCCCTCCCCAAAGCTATGCCCAGCTGGAGGCGTCACCCTGTCACAATTTCACAGAGCCGCCTGGGCCACTGATGTACCTGGTTTCTTTCTCCCTGACATCAATCCCAGAGTAAGGACAGCTTTCAACTTAATTTTAATGGATTGTTGTTTAAGTCACAAACAACTATTTTTGTCTAATCATTAATTGTTACTAGTAATGAAAGCTTTTTCCTTCCTCATCTGCTAATTCGTATCAGTGCCCTAATCTTAGAGAGGCAGAATCTTTTGAATTTGGGGGAAGTTATCTGATTATATACTTTCTGACACAAATTCAGTGCAAACCTGTTTCAAAGAAACACAGTTTCATAATTTTTATTGGTATTGACATTAAAGGTATGAAGTATGTCTTCTCAATCTCCTCTCCAGCTTGCCTTCTTCTCTTCTCCACAGTGTTACATTACAAAATGGAAAAGGAAACAGTTTCTGACATAAAATTCTTAGGCCAATTCAGAATTCTTGATTCCACAAATGTTTTATAAAGTTCCCACCTATATACATTTTTTTCTCATTTCAAAAATTAGCAAAGGGGTGATCTGTCTATCTATCTATCCATTCATCTATCCATCCATCCATCCATCTATACATGCCTACATGTATATTCTCTGACTTTCCCCAGTCTAGTTCCTGAACCACTGTAATGCTGGACTCACTGAGAAAAGTATTTTCCATGATAAAAGAAGTGTTCAGAATAAGCTATTGTGAACTTAGAACTTAGAATAAACTAAGATAGAGCTCTAGCAAGTCACTTGCATTACCTTGAACCAGCAAGTCATGGTCTTCTTTCAATCTATGCCTTTGTCTATATGGTACTGCCTACCAAGGAAGATCCTTTTTTACGCCACTCTCATCCTCCTCTACCTTTATCTTCACAGGATTCCAAATTTGGGTCAGGGTTCTCTTCCTTTGACAAACGTCCCTGGGTTAAATACTGCTCTTCTGTGATCTGAGACTCCCCCATGCAGATTTCTACTAAAGCACTGGCTTTCAGCTTCCTAAAAGCACTAGGGCTATAGCTTTGTGCAGAGTTCTTTATCTCATCTTGCTATTATTCATGTCTTCATTTAGTAAGCATCTATTGAACGCCAGTCCGCTATGTGGCTTATAGGGGAGGAAAATAATTCTCCCTCTACCCTTCTGAGTTCTTGGCTGAGACCCCGGTAATAAAAGACAGATTAACCAGAAAAAAAAAACAGATTTATTAACATCTATACCTCATGTATACTTGTGAGATACCCAGATGAAAATTAGTTAACTCCCCTGGGGTGGTTTAGAATTCCAGCTTATATAGCACCTTAAACAAAGCATAATAAATTTGTGGAGAAATGACAGGACAAAGGAAAGCAGTCTCAGGCTTCCAGGGGCAGAGATACAGGCTAGTTAGTAAAGTTTATTATGTAGATTCCTCTGGTGCCTTCTCCAGGCTGATAGGGTCTAAAGGTGCCTCTGAGGATTAACCTTTGTTCTTCATGGCACAGAGGGGAGAAGGGACACCTTTGTTAATTTATGCCCTGCTTTTTGGCAGATTGAGAGAGGACACAGAGATTTTCTCGTATCTACTTCTTCTCAATTGCCTTTAGCTCAAGACAATCCTTATGCCAACGTGGCATATTTTTGGGCATTGGGATACAATGTTAGGTACTAAAGGGATAAATATGAACAAATAAACCATAGTCTTTGGTCTCAAGAATTGATTGTCTAGGACCAGAATTTGGCAATTAATAAAAGTGGTAATAATAATTCTAATACTAATGTAATACTAGTAACAATGAAAAAATATGTCTACTATCTTTTACTGAGAACATACGCCATGTGCTATGCTTATTCTTTTTCATGCATTATCTTTACTGAATGAATGACTTGTCTACTTGATTCAGCAGTTACCATAGCATCCTGCCACTTTCCTGTCCCTCATTCATGGTGGTGTTTAGTTGCACTTGTGAACTTTGTGTACCAACGACCAGGCCTATTTGAGGGAGAGCGTAAAGTCAGGAAGTCCATTCATGGGGAAAGGGCATCAGAATCACCTCAGTGATGGACTCCTTTGAAGTTCTCCATACACACATACTCCCACTTCTCACTTTCTTCTGACTTTTTTTGCCAGTTCTTGATCTTCCACTTTTGGCCACATGCCTTATTTTTGGAACTTATTGTCTTTGCATGTTGCAGTCTCATATTCTCTTCTCTTTTCATCATCTGGCCTTGAAATCTCAGTAGCCATGAATTTCTCTCTGGCTCTGACATATTGTTCCTCTCTTTCTTTCCCTGTTCCTCTCTTTTCTTTTCCATGTCCACATGGTTTATTGTCCTCTCTTGGATCCTGTTGCTAAGCCCACAGAACAATGCAGGCTCTCTGAGATTGACAAATACCATACCTCACCTAGAAATCCTAAAATCAGAGAGGACACTTTCCACTTACATAATAGACTCTAGTACTGGAATTATCTTTCTAATAAGAACTGCTTATGCTTTATTCGTGATTAACATGATACACAACTTTTTTTTTTCCTCAACATTCGATGATCCTTTACCCATTTTCAACTTCCAATTTAATAGACTCTCCATCCTCACTTTGGCAAATTATCCATTTTAAGAACTTGTCAGGCAAGTAACTGGAAATACATACACTGTTTTATCTCATGCTTGGGTTTGCAAGTAATAAGAATAGCATTTTAATACTTTATACTTAAATGCATACATTGTCTTGACATGTCTCTCTCTCCTGCTTTGGATAAAAAGCAGAGAATTGACATTCTTCCAATTTAAATTTACTCTTGTAGACAGTTTATCTCCCAAATATCCTTAGTCAAGAGTTGTGGAAGCTTTATTCTGTCTTGTAACTCTGTTCTATATATTTTCAAACTAGGAAACAATCTCCACCATGTTCAATTGGATTGCCCTCTATAACAAAGTGCTCTACTAGTTCAGCGAGATTTCTCTTTAAGCATTTCCCACTAAGCCCTAGATTTTGATATTAAAGATACTAATTTGGTTTTCCAGTTCACTGTCTTACTGACTAAATATATTTATGCAGCAAGCTGCTTTTACCATAGGCTCTTGCTTAAGTCTGAAGCCTTTTTCCTCCTCTCACAGCAGCCTAATTTGCTGACTTCATTCTCCATGATTTGCTTTCATAAACAGGCTACCACATAAAGGTCAACAGTAAAAGTCTAACATCCTGAAATTGAGCACATGATTATTATTTAATGTGCCTCTTTTTCTCTGATTCAGGTATGATATAAACCTAGTTTGGAGATAAGATACAAGAATATTTTGTTTTACCATATGGAACAAATATGTTTGCTAAGAGCTTAGGGCCTGAATGCTTTTACCCCCAGAATCCTTTATAGATGGCCAAAGCATCTCCATTCCACAATTCTCCCCAGATAGAAACATTACAGCACAAAAAGATACTTTCTATTATAACTGGCATTTTAAAATAAAAAATTAAGGGCTGGGAAGAGATGCCAAACGAACCATGATTTGGCCTGCCTGTCTGTAGAATAAGGCACATAGTATTGAAGTCAGGCTTCCCTGCACAACTGTCCCATTTTGCTTGAGTTCTGATCCAGAGGGATCATTGCTGAGAATTAAAGGGCCGGCCGTTTTCAAAGACTGTTGATTACTTTGTTGCTCTGTTGAGGACTTCCAGTTTCAATGTCATGTAGAAGAAGGCACACTCCAATTCACTGGTTCACTGGGCCCCTGCATTAAGGCCAGTGTGTTTCCCTCAACAGACCATTAAACAGATAAGCTCTAATATGCCATTAGGCCACTATCGCTCTCAGAATTAAGCTGAACACAAGGAACCTGGGACTGTAGGAGCTTGTGTCACTTGTCAAGGAAAATATATATTAGTCTTGATAAAAACAGATATTCTTATGGTCAATGGAAGTGCAAAGGCTCTTTAACATATGAGAAGCTAGAGTTATATAAGTAAAGGTATCACGTTTCAAATTGGGTGTTTTCTGGGACTTCCCTGGTGGCACAGTGGTTAAGACTCCGCACTCCCAATGCAGGCCGCCCAGGTTCAATCCCTGGTCAGGGAACTAGATCCCACGCACATGCCTCAACTAAGAGTTCACATGCCGCAACTAAGGAGCTGGCGAGCTGAAACTAAGACCTGGCGCAACCTAATAAATAAATAAATATATAATTTTTTAAATTGTGTGTTTTCTTTGGTTTGCTTCTCCCTCAGAAGATCAATAGATTGGAATGAGATTAAACTGATTAATGACTGGGCTGAATTCCTCTCAAGTAAACCTTTCCATCTATTGTTTCTCACAATAAACTCTGCCCTTTGGCATCCGTGATTTTTTTCTCCCATGCTTTCATCTGCCCGAGTTATTCCTGTGTTCATGCCCCTTCTTCCTTCTCCCTGCTGATTTCCCTGAACGCTCCTCTTTTGTTTCTGCATTCCTTTAGCATTTATTAAAGGGCAGAAACGTCCAAGGTGGAGCTGATTTGGATCCTTTTCCAGACACTAAAATAAGGTACTGAATGTGGTAATGATGAAATTTAACTAATAGCAATAATAACTAACACTGCAAAAGTACTATTCTAATAAGCATTTTGCCTTATTCACTCATTTAATCCTCATGCTAATCCACTGAGTAGTTGCTAATTATTATTCCCATTTTACAGAGGAGAACAGTGAGGCACAGAAAAAGTAAGTGTCCCTAAGTCCATGCAAACTAGAAGGTGGCAGAGCTAGGATTTGAAGCCAGCTAGTCTAGGGCCAGAATTCTTATTTATAACAACACATCAAACTAGCAGTTGGGTAGTAATGGTGCCTATCCCACAGAAGGCTACTCAATAAATGTTATTTCTCTTCCCATTTTCTTTCCTCTTTCTGAACTTTTAAAAACAATGTTTTTGTTCAACTAATTCAAACAGTAAATACTGGGTGCCTCCTCTATACCAAGCACTTATCTTCATGCTATAGATAATGCAATGACAAAGGGAAACGTGAATATCACTCATTAGATCATGCTTGTAATATTTTTATTCTCATGAATGACATTTGTGGAATGATGTCTATTCCTCTCCTTGCATTTTACCCACAGCCCAGACACTGCAGGCAGAGAGCAAGCTGTGTGAAAAATGGGCAAGTTATTTAAGTTATCTGCATCTTAGTTTCCACATAAGTAATTTGGGGATAATAGTGCATACCTCTTAGGGCTGTGGAGAGTGTTAATGAGTTAATTCATGTAAAGCACTTACAGCCATCAGCAGCATCTATGCAGGGCTCCTTTGCTCTATTATTGTTCATCCTGTTTGTTCCCCCCACCGCCCCAAGTGCTTTTCACATAGACTTCCTCCAGTAATTGTGGAATAGATGGACACAAAAAAAGAGGAACTACTCCCAGAACTGCTACAGATAATGCGATTCTTTGAAAGTTCTTTCTGCTTCGCTAATTTGCTTTGATTTTTTATTTCCTTCAGCACATAATGCTGAACACAGTATATATGCAAAGGTCTGCATTTGGCCTTTACACACTATTAGTAAAAAGTGAGCTTTCATCATTAATCAGCTAATGAATAAGTGTTCATCCATTGCTGGAGAGCTCTGAACTCAGAAAGGAAAAAGGTTATTCTTTTTTTCATTGTAATGAACCTATTTACATGAGAACAGATCATTATGTCTTTGGTATGAAGTCTGTGCTTTCTGAATAGTCTCTTGAATTTTATTCCCTTTATCAGTCTCTTATTCATTACGCATTCTGTTTGAGAAAGCATACTTTCTTCCTAATGTCCAAGACAACACAGATTCAGTCTCTTGTTTTTTCGCTGTTAGCAAGATCACATTACACTTGCCAGAGAATTTGGTGGGGACATCTTTAAACTTGACTTAAATTACTTAATCGTAAAAATTCGCCAAAGTTAAAAGAACTCACTATAAAAATTTCATCCAAATCACCTCTAGGAATATTCATTGCAAGGCAAGCTCTCAAGGGGTCCCTCTGCATTTATGTATAACTCTGTTAAGTCTTCCGTGACAGTGATGGTTTCACATTGGATTTGAAGCAAAATATGAATCAGCTAATAAATGTGAGAAATTTCAGGAAGTATTTATAATCGACCAGAAAACATTATGACATGAGTATATTCATTTAATCAAACATATTTCGAACATCTCCTAGGCATCGTGCCAAACATTGTGCTAGGTGCTGAGATCAACGATGATGAACTTACATCCTCTGCTCTAAATAAGCTCTCAGAATAGTATGGGGAAGCAGACTTGCTAACTGATTGTTTTTATTGAGAAAATGGTATTTACAAAGATATGCGTAAGACACTATAGAAACACCTAACCATCCTGGTGGTGAGAAATATGTCAGGAAAACTTGGAGGAGATAATGCCAAAGCTAAGTCTTATAGGATGACAAGCATTTGCTAGACCAAAGATCTAGCTGGGTAGGCTATAGCATGCACAAAGACACGGAAGTGAGAACTAGTTTAGCATGTCTACAGAATTGCAAGTTGTTCTTTGTCGCTTGAGTATAAAATATACGACATGTCATGAGGTGAGGTTGGATAGGCAGGAAGAGGTTAAATTGTGGTGGCTTGCTTTTTGTTTTTTGCCTGTTAAGGAGATTTAGCTTTAGGCTAAGGGCCAGGTGGAGCTAGCTGTATGTTTTAAACCTGGGAATGACATGGTCAGATTTGCATTTGGATAGATCATTCCATAAATTGTGTGTAGACTGGATCTGAGAAACCCAAGATTGGATGTAGAGGAGCTCATAGAAAGCTGTAGTTTCAAGAGACAGTAAAAGCTTGAAATCAGGCTGTGTAGTTAAACTAGAAGGGAACAAATTTGAAAAGTATTTAGTACATGGAAACAGCAGAGCTCAATGCTTATTTAGATTTGGGGGATGGTAAGTCAAGGATGAATCCAAGATTTATCATTTAAGAGGTTAAATGGATAATAAGTAAGAAACCAAATATTTTAAATTAATTTCTTTTAAGTTTATTATGCAGAACACATTTCTAAACCTTGTCTAAAGAAAACATTAAAACATATATGTCATAATAAGCAGAGCACAATTGCAGAATGGTCTTTTTAATGGTCTTTTTTTTTTTTGGCTCTAATATAAGTAAAAATAGACAAATTGAATACCTAAGAAAAAACAAATTGCAGCAAAAAATTAGGCATTTTGTACAAATGCATGTAAATGTATCCTCGGATAACTGAAACTAAGACATGAATTAGGTGGATTTATCCTGCCAACTGTTGTCTTAATGCCATACTGGCAATGAAGCCAGACTGTCTGGTCTTGGTTTTACATTTTTGCTGCATTGACAAACCATAGAAAACCAAACAACATACAGTTTTGATCCAGGTTCATGATAGCTGCAGAGACCTAGCCTGAGGGTTTGTTTGCTATTGCTGGTGTTCACGGTTTCTTCTGATGCTCCAGGTCTGGCTGAATTAGATACTATTTTAGTTGGGTTGAGGTTCCAACTGTGCATTCTTTTCCTCTGATGAAAGGAAATTAATGGCCTTTATTTTTAATCTACTTACAGTTGATATTTATTTCCTTCGTTCCTTATAAAAACTCCAGTAGCAGCCCATTATACAGGTAAGTAAATGGAAGCCAGAGACATCTTAAGGCCAGAAGTGAAGGAAAAGTCCTTCTGGAGTGAGTGTAAAGGTCCTTATGACACTGCCTCTAACAAGCTTGGGTGGTTTCGTCACTGGGCAGAGAGGACAAAAGAGACCAATTGTCTCCATTTATTTTAATAGATCAAGCAGTTTTTTTCCTTCCAAATAAACACTACATTTGTTTAAGTTAAGGGGAAAACAGGATAGGAACTAAAATATATTCCATGCTAACCATGGGTCTCACACATGAATTAGGAACTGGAAGTTGCAAAGGTTTGTGGGCGTGGGTCTGACTCCAGGTGCTCCTGTGTGGCTCCAGGCACTCATTTAAACCGCCATGAGCTGCAGTCTTATTTTCATAAAACTGAGTGTTGTAAAGACGAAATGCAATGTTCTAAAAATATTACATAAAACAGGTAGCTTCTAAAGTTTCTCTTTAACCGTTTGTCTGGGTTATTTCACACATACAACATAGAACAATTCAATGAGGTACTTAAAAAAAATTTTTTTAATGTTAAGATAACTGAGACTGGGACTTCCCTGGTGGCGCAGTAGTTAAGAATCTGCCTGCCAATGCAGGGGACACGGGTTCGAGCCCTGGCCTGGGAAGATCCCACATGCCACGGAGCAGCTGGGCCCGTGAGCCACAATTGCTGAGCCTGCGCGTCTGGAGCCTGTGCCCCGCGACGGGAGGGGCCGCGATAGAGAGGGGCCCGCGCACCGCGATGAAGAGCGGTCCCCGCACCGCGATGAAGAGTGGCCCCCGCTTGCCGCAACTGGAGAAAGCCCTCGCACGAACCGAAGACCCAACACAGCCAAAAATAAATAAATAAATAAATAAATAAATAAATAAATAAGAAAATCCTTAAAAAAAAAAAAAAAAAAAAAAAAATTTTTTTAATGTTAAGATAACTGAGACTGGGACTTCCCTGGTGGCGCAGTAGTTAAGAATCTGCCTGCCAATGCAGGGGACACAGGTTCGAGCCCTGGTCCGGGAAGATCCCACATGCCACGGAGCAACTAAGCCCATGCACCACAACTACTGAACCTGCGCTCTAGAGCCCGCGAGCCACAACTACTGAAGCTTGTGCGCCTACAGCCTGTGTTCCGCAACAAGAGAATCCACCGCAATGAGAAGCCCACACACCGCAATGAAGAGGAGACCCCGCGCACTGCAACTAGAGAAAGCCTGCACGCTGCAATGACAACTCAATGCAGCCAAAGATAAATAAATTAATTTTAAAAAAAGATAACTGAAGGGGCTTCCCTGGTGGCGCAGTGGTTGAGAGTCTGCCTGCCAATGCGGGGGACACGGGTTCGAGCCCTGGTCTGGGCGGATCCCACATGCCGTGGAGCAACTGGGCCCGTGAGCCACAAATGCTGAGCCTGTGCGTCTGGAGCCTGTGCTCCGCAGCGGGAGAGGCCGCGACAGTGAGAGGCCCGCGCACCGCGATGAAGAGTGGCCCCCACTTGCCGTAACTGGAGAAAGCCCTCGCACAGAAACGAAGACCCAACACAGCCATAAATAAATAAATTAATTTAAAAAAAAAAAAAAAAAGATAACTGAGACAGAGATTAAACAAAAATGTCAATGTTATATTATTAGAATGAAGCAGAAGCAAAATTTAAATTTCAAAGTAATTCCCCAAAGTATACTTTTTCTACTATAATATGAATTAGAATATATTTATTAAAAATAGGAGATCATATTTATTGTTTACTTGAACCAAGCACTTTGCTTAATATTTGATGTATATATTTTTAATTTAATTCTAAAAACAATCTTTTGAGGTAAATAGAATTTTTGTCCTTTTTTTATAGATGAGAGAACTGATTTTTAGGGAAGTTAATAAACCTGCCCCATGTCACACATTAAGAAAATAGTGTGCAATTCAGCATCCTAAACACACTATTGTATAGATACATGCTTTAAAATAGATATCTTCTATGATCAATCTATTTTTGTCAATTCATGTTTAAGACCTGTAAATACTCTAAAGAATTACAAAATTAAGGCAGAAAATTATTGCACAAGTGTCTGTAACCATATATACTCTAACATGTTATTTGCAGGCATCATAAACTGGTTCCAATCCGTTAAAGCAGTGAAAAAAAAAAATGTATGGAAAGAATATTGAGTAATTTACAGTCTCACCGGGAAGGCTAAGACATGGAAAATCGTCAATAATATGGCAGACAGAGCAACATCCACAGTCAAATATCAGGAAACCAGTTCTGTGAGGCCCTCCTGCTATGAACACTGAGCCCTGCCCTCCACAGGTAGGGGCTTGGCCACCTCCTGAGCTGCCCACAGGCTGCCACTGCAGGACTCATCCCCTGAATTCCCAGGAATGTGTACACCTCCTCTGAAGTTGTACTGCTGGCCTCCAAATTGATTTTCCATGAGCTCTAGCCAGCTTTAGGGGAGACTGGCAAAGTAAGTATCAGGCAATTTAAAATTCTGTTGTTTGAAGTGGTCTCTGCCTCCCTCTATCCTCAGAGGATAAGGGTTAAGATTCTAAGAAGCAGCCCTTCCCTACAAAAAAGACAAATGTCTACTCCACTGCATAAGCAAAAATGATCAGGCAATTCAACTTTATTTTAAATTTCTATCCATCAGGTCTTTCTGTAATATATCTGCCTGTGCCTTGAGTTTTTATTTTTAAGGCTGAGTTGATAATGAATGTACAAAATCATTCTGTAGCGTACATTTTTAATTGACCTCATGTGCTTTATTCTGTCTCTTTTTTTTTTTTTTTAACGTAACTTGAGAATTTTGGAAAACTTTGTGACTCAATAACAACTAATCCAAAATATTGATGAGTAACATTCATAAGGCTATATATTAGTCAGTCAAGTGACTCATGAGATTCTAAGCATTTAAGAACAAAAAAGTCATTAAAAGTTAGTTATCCTATCCCAACACCATAATTTTTCAAATAAGCAGAAAAAAGCCCAGAAATGTAAAGCGAATTTTTCTAAATCCTATAGCTAGGTAGGGACAAAATAAAAAGCTTATTTATCTTTGTACCCTTATGCCAATCACAGTAGTTGCTTCTTGAACTAAATTGATGTGATCCAAGTTTTCATGCCTCTCCAACTTTTCCACTATGGATGGTATAATCCTTTAGGTTCTTTTCTCAACTTTTTATACTCATCACTTAGTAACAGAAACTGAAGTGGTATAATTAAACTAAAGTCTATATTGAGAGCACAAGATCAGCTAAACCTGTCATGTATATTATCAAGCTCTTGAAGGTACATATGTATAAAGAACACTTATTGTTTCCATAACATATTACAGTTTTGGACTAACTGAATACTGTTACCATAAAAAGAGAAACTTAAGATAAGAGGGAGCTTGCAATCTTTACTATCTTACTAAATAAACAAATGTGTGTGTGTATGTGTGTGCGTGTATCTCTCCTTTGAATGTATTACTAATCACAACCACTTCTATAAGCTATAAACTTTCCAGATAGATCACAGAATGTTGAAAGATGCAATCTAATGCTTGAAGGTTAGCATTAAACCTTCTTGGGAGGAACCAAACATCTTTAAAAAAAAATATTCTATCTGTGAAAAAAAAGTTGAGGCAAGCTGGCATATTATCCAAGGGATATTTATTATAGTTACTGAAGCACCCAAATTGCCTTCTTATGAAGCACTCCCACTAATGAGGTGGTATCTTCTTGGAGAAAAAGATATAACAAAATTCCTTTGAATTATAATTTTAAACCATGATCTTTGATATTGCTAATTCTATAAATTTAATCTATAAGGATCACTGAAACTTGTCTTAATATTGCATTGCATCTGTTAAGGTTATAGTAATCATCCTTCATCCTCACGTAGCCACACCCACAATTCCAATAGTTTAGCTTTATGAAGACACTCAAGATCACTGTGATTATTCTAGAAATCTGTCTCTTCATTAGATTCTCAAGAAGCTTTATCATTCCATTCAAAAGTCTTCAGTCTTAGTGGAAGCCACTGGCTAGCTATGATAATTCTTTCTTTTTATCTGTAGTCAGCACATTAGGAACAGATTCTTTGTGCTCTATCCTGAAGGTCTATAGCTACATAATCAAAATATATTGATTCAGTCTCCTCTAGATTCCAATACCAATCCCGTCCACAGACATGAAGAAGCTTAATGCTCTTGGGCCAACATTAAAGCAGTTTTGCTTTTAGTCCTATACAATTTTAGTTTCTCTTTCTTGCATTTTTCATTAACTCATTCACCAAAAACTGAGTGCATTAGGTAAGGTAGACTAGAAAGACCAAATATATGATATGCATGTTGATATTCCTACAACCAGTGCCCAAGACAGACATCATTAATCAACCATGCCACTTTTGCTAGTGTAATCATCTCAACACACTGTCTCAGATAGCTAGTTACTGCCTGGGAGTTGGATTGCAAGTTGAAACATACTTACCATCCCTGCACTAGATATGGCAGATGATAAATAAAAAACACTCTGACCACACAGAATAGTGGGGAAGATAAAGCAATAAACCATTACATACAATACAGTACTTACTAGATTTGAACATAAAAATGGCAACACATAAGAACATTCAGACTTGGGAAGGAAGATGAGAGAATAACAAAGTCTTTTCCCATACTAAGTGAAGCCTGAGTTTAATTTCAAGGAACAGGTTGGAATCGACTAGGTTAAGTGGAGGTGGGTGAAGGGCAATAAAATGTGCAAAGCTAATTAGACCTGAGAGACCAGGGCTCCTCTGGAAGCAGCAGCATGCTTAACTGTGGCTGAGGACAAGGAGTTGTGACAGATTCATCAGAGTCAAGGCATAGCCAACTCTGAAAGCCATGCGAGAGTTTGGCATTTCATTCTAAAGGCCATGGGAAGCCATTGGTAAATGTATGACGAGGAATTCCTAATGGAGAAAGATCACTTTTATGCAGTGTGGAGAACAGGTTAGAAGAAGGTAGAGCAGGAGATAGGGAAACCTGTAGCGAGGCTTTTGTAGTGACTGAGAGGAATGATGTGGGCAGTGATGAACAGAAGAGTTTTTAAGTTCTAATTGATAGAACTTGGTGACCCATTAGCTATGGTTAACAAAAAAAAAAGGAAGATAAGAAATCAAAGGTGAGTTCCAAGTATGACCCTGGCGCTTTATTTCTGTCCCTGAATTTTAGGGTTCCGTGCACTGGTCTCTGAGACTTTTGAACTCCCACTATCGTCATACCTGTTGCTCTAAGCCCTTAAAGTTTCCCCATTTATTAGAACCTTGTCATTTGAGATTCTCCTGCTGCTTTAGAGTCTCCCGTGATCTTAGACTTGGTTGGGACCTAGGACTAAGTGTACATGTGATCCATTTGCCCTTCTGGCAGGTAGCCTGGTCCTTCAATTAGTGTTGAATTTCCTGACAGGCACATTTTTTAAAATTGAAGAGATTTCAGACTCTCAAATCTCTGGTCTTGTCCTGTGTTGCAATCCCTAGTTTCTGCCTTACGTGGTGTGTTTGTTTGTGGAGACTCCTCAAACTGGTCTCCCTTGAATTTTTAGCCCATTCGGTTATCACCTCATCCTGCAGTCTTTGAAAGGAACACTTCTATTAAAAAAATGAGAAGTAACTGGTCTTTACAATGATTTTTTAATTAAAGGATAAGAATGAGATAACAGAGGCCAGCAGCTACCTAGCACATTTTCAGGAACTGTGTTTTACTTTTATAAGTATAGTCTGCAAAATCATAAAGCTATTATAGAGAATAATGGAGAACAGTTGCCATCATGCCCTGCAGGCCAAGTACCTGGAGGAGAAAAACACAAAATCTGTGGTTTCCACAGAGGAGGATGTAGCCTCTTATGTCAATTATGCTTTCTCAGGATTATTGACTGCAGCTGCAGAAAATTTATTTAAAATACTGCAATGCAGTTACCAACTATCAGAAAGCAAATACAGATTGTTTCTATAACTCACTGCAGGCTTGTCCAGCTAGGTCATTCCTTATCCCTCCATTTTCATGTCACCAGCACCCTTTGTGAGGAAGCCAGAATTTACTAGTTTTCTGACTGAACTAACTGGGTCAGTTTTCAGAAACAATGGAACAGTTTAAGAATACTCCTCCGTTGAGTTTAAAATTTCACAAATGGCTCAAGAGAAGCAAACATCTTGTTTCTGCTGTAGTCTGTCACATGTACGCAATATGCCTTCTCATACCCATTCAATGCAAAGGAACTGGTTCATTCCTCTGTATGACTGTGAATGGCAGAACACACATCTGAATGCTGGATGAGACAGGGATGCAAAGGAGGTGAAGGTAGAGCTAAGGTGTTGGTTGGAAACCTCTGGAGCTTCCAAGGTGAAATTGGAAACTGCTCCCCGTGCACTGGAGAGCAAGGAGAAAGGGAATAAAGAGACAGACCATTTCAGATTGGTATGGGGAAGGTTTAACAAGCACAGGAGCTTACATACCAGGCTTGTCTTGGGCAGCCACGAGACAAGTAAATCTTCGAACCCGTCACCAGGATCTTTAAAGTTTATACAGAAGTCTTAACTTGTCAGTCACGTATGCTGTCCGTATGGTCTCCACACACCTTAATCTCTCAAGGCTGTGTCCTTGGAACAGCTCCTAGTGTGGGAATGGAGGACAGAACATAATTCCCGAGACAGGGGAGGGAGTGAGGAGCCTCTGATTGCCTGGTTCCAGCTCTGGGTCAATTAGCGGGCGCATCCTCTCGATGACCAACTCCAACACAAGGTTGGAAAGAAGGTGCTTGGGAAAGCAGGGAAGTATTAAGGTCCATCTCAGAAGAACTAAATCTGTACCATTTCTTAGCAGCGCATCTAAATGATCCTCAAAGTGATATTTTGAGAGGCAATGCTCTGTATCAAATAAGCACTAGGCTTAAGTCAACAAGGTAAAGTTGATTCTCTGTTCAAAGTTCAGGATCTTATAGCATCCTGACAACTGGATGACTAAGAAACTGCTTCTAATCAATGAATCAGTGCATAGCCTCAGGTTAAGTCTGGCTCTTGGGGGGATACAGTTGACCCTTGAACAATGCAGGGCTCAGGGGCACCTCCGGGAAGTGAAAACCCGAGGATAATTTACAATCAATCTTCTGTATACACGGTTCCTCCCTATCTGAGGTTCCAAGTCCATGAATTCAACCACGGATCATGTTAATACTGTAGTATTTGCTATAGAAACAAACAAACAAAAAAATCCATGAGTAAGTGGACTCATGCAGTTCAAACCCACGTTGTCAACTGTATCTGAAACTCTGGTGTACACTATGGTAGTAGCAAACTGCATTAAATAAAACTTTTTCTATGGAACTATCAGTAAATGGTACAAAAGTCAGAAAAGTGAGAAAGAAGAATTATACTGTATTTTATTCTGGGCCTCTGGGAAAGTCTGACTAGGCAAAGGGGCCCAGATACTAAACCCTTTGGCAGGCAGGTCTATTTCCTTAATCAAAGATAAGTGCCAGGGGCTTACTTAGATTACCAAAATTCTTTTTTCTAATTCTGTATCTATCAAGCAGCCTTTTGATTACAATTTAACTTCCCATGTACTTTCCCAGAGGGCAGAGAATGTAACTGATCTGTGAGCACTTGAGGAAATATAACTGTTTTATTTGTTATGTCCCAATGCTTGAGTTTTTTTTTTAAAGCAGCTTTATTGAGACATAATTCACATACCATGCAAATCAACCATAAAAAATATGAAAAATCACAGAGTTTTTCAATCATTACCAAAATTAAATTTAGATTTTCTATTACTTTTATCACCCCCAAAACTGTCATTAGCTGTTACTCCCTATTTTTTTTTTTTTTAGGATTTTCTTTTCCAGATTTATAGAACTATAATTGACATAAAACACTGTATAAGTTTAAGGTGTACAATTGAATGATTTGATACACACATATATTATGAAATTATCATAATAAGGTTGTTAACGCATACTTCACCTCACATAATTACCATTTGTTGTTGTTGTTATGGTGAAAACATTTAAGATCCATTTTCATAGCGACTTACAAGTGTACAATTTGGTACTTTTAACTATAATCACCATACTCTACATTAGATCCTCAGAATGTATTCATTTTTTTTCACTGAGAGTTTGTACTCTTTGACCAACATCTCTTCATTTCACCACTTTTTACCCATTCATCACTTGATTCGTATTTGGGTTATTTCTACTTTTTGGCTATTATGAGGATTGTTTTTATGAATATTCATATACAAGTTTAGATGTGAGCATATGTTTTCAATTTTGGGGGTATTACCTAAAAGTGTAATTGCTAGGACCTATGGTAACTCTATGGTTAATATTTTGAGGAAGTGCCAAATTGTTTTCTAAAGTAACTGCACCATTTTATATTCCTACCAGCAATGTATGAGGATTCCAATTTCTCCACATCCTTGCCAACACTTGATAAAGTGTGGGGTTGTTTCGTTATTTTTTTTAATCCTAAGTATCTGTCTTTTCTATCATAACCATCCTAGTGGTTGTGAAGTGGTATCTTATTGTGGTTTATGATTATTGGCCATTTGTATATCTTTCTGGAGAAATGTCTATCCAGATCTTTTGCCCATTTTTAATTGGGTTATTTATTATTTTTTTATTATTGAGTTGTAAAAGTTCTTCATATATTCCAGACACAAGTCTTTTATCAGTTATGTGATTTGAAAGTCTTTTCTCCAATTCTGTATTTTTCTACTTTCTTGATGGTATTGATTGATTCCTACCTTTTCTCTCTTTTTTTTGGCCACGCCACGTGGCTTGTGGAATTTAGTTCCCCAACCAGGGATTGAACCCAGGCCCTGGCAGTGAAAGCACTAAGTCCTAACCACTGGACCACCAGGGAATTCCCTGATTCCTACCTTTTTAAGCTTAGTAGAAGTGTGTCAGAATGCTCATTTTCAGTAAACTGATTATTAATTGTTTCACATCTATTTCTGCAAAGACCTCTGATTTGGGAAGCAAAGACAAATAAGATTTATTCTTTTTTTTTAAGATTTATTCTTTTTCAAGGCATTTAGAGTCTTGTAGGGAAGAGGCAAAACACAGGTATAGACTTATAAATAATGTGGAAAGTGTAGTCACGGAGATTTGGTCCATTGTTATTGGAATACTAAAGATGAGATGTACAACTCAGTTTGAGGAGGTCAAGTAAGGCTTCCTGGAGCAACTGATGGCAAAACTGAGTCTAAGGTGAACCAGGTAATTTAGAGGAATATAGAGATTTTAGGTGTGAGCAAAAGCAAGAGAGAGAACCATGAATAGTTTGATGTTGTTGGATTATGACATGAAAGGCAGGAAATGACTGCAAAATGTGATTATAGAGGGATTGGTAGAAGCCAGATACCATCACGTTGTATGGCCAGTTTTAGAGCTTGAATTATGTCCTGTTACTGATAGACTGGAACTTCCCAAATTAAAGAATCACATAACTTAAATCTAAATACAAATGCATACACACACACAAATACAAATATATATCTGAAAAACTGCAATCGAGAACTGGCTTAAATACAACAAAAACATTCAGCTGTTTCTAAATGCAATATCTTCATTTATAAAACTCAATTTGAAAGTTACTTTAGCTAATCTACTCTGCTGTATATGACTACAATGAATTTATTCAACATTACTCTCAACAATTTTGATCTTTCTCATAAATTTTTCTTCACTTTTGCCTATGTACCTTGAACATTATGGCTAGACTTTCCCAATTTTGTACGTGGTTATTTTCCTGCTTGTTTTGAAGCCTTTAAGAGAGCATATAGTACTGCACTAATTTTGGCATCTTGCAAAAACCTGGTACTAGGGCAGGTAAAATAAATCTTTGGAGCAAGATGATTACAGGACAAAGGAGAATCAAATAGATTTATTCTCATTCGGAATGTTATTTGCCTGAGAGACATCAGCAAGATGGCAGAGTAGGAAACTCTGGGTCTTCCTTCCCCCCACAAGCACACTGATTCAGCAACAATACATGGGCAAATTTCCTTTATGAAATTTCTTTTTTTAAAGATTACTTGACCATATATGCGTAGGTTTATTTCTGGGCTCTCTATTCTGTTCCATTGGACTTCGTGTCTGTTTTTATGCTAGTACCATACAGTTTTGATAATTATAGCTTTGTAATATAGTTTGAAATCAGGAAACGTGATGCTATCAGCTTTGTTCTTCTTTCTGAAGATTTCTTTCACCATTTAGAGTCTTTTGTGGTTTATATGAATTTTAGGACTAAGAGAAGTATTTCTTTCTTTTTTTAAAATTTATTTATTTATTTTTGGCTGTGTTGGGTCTTCGTTTCTGTGCGAGGGCTTTCTCTAGTTGCAGCAACCGGGGGCCACTCTTCATCGCGGTGCGCGGGCCTCTCACTATCGCGGCCTCTCTTGTTGTGGAGCACAGGCTCCAGACGCGCAGGCTCAGTAGTTGTGGCTCACAGGCCTAGTTGCTCCGCGGCATGTGGGATCTCCCCAGACCAGGGCTCGAACCCGTGTCCCCTGCATTAGCAGGCAGATTCTCAACCACTGTGCCACCAGGGAAGCCCTAAAAGCAATTTGTATCATTTCTTTCAATACCTCTTTATCACGTTCAAGATAACATTCATCCTCCTTAACTTATCCACCCAGTTCCATGTGACCTGATGTCTGCTTCTCTCTAATTTCAACTTTTGCTATTCCCAGGCATCAGTACTCCATTTCAGGAAAATCCACTACAATCAACTCCTCCTTCAATTACTGGCTTGGCTGTAAACCTCCATACTTTGGCACACACTATTACATACCTTCAAACCCTTTGGTTGCTTCTTCACTAGGCTTCTCATCGATCTGCAAAATATCACTTTACCTAAGAAGTCTAGGTCAAAAATTTAATTTAAATGCATTGGATACATACTTTGTATCAGTGTTCATGATTATGCTCTGTTGAAGTATTTTATTGACCATCTCTCCCATCTCTTCCATTCCTTGAGAAGAGTTTCCAAATTGTCAATCTGAGGCTTCCTAAGTCCTAGTACAGTGCTTAACACATTGTCAGTGCTCAACCTTAAGAATAAAACAGCCAGTTATTTTACCAGAAAAATGGGTTTATTGAGGATTTGAAGAGAATTGCAGAGAACTGTAATTTAGGATATAGGCAAGCTATGGTGAATCACAGGCAAGTCTGAAGAACAAAGGAGAGGGAATTGCTTTTACTAGGTTTTAGGAGGAAATTGGGGAAGGTTGTTTTGAACAAAAGTTCATTGAAGAAGAACAAAAGTTCGAGATTGTGGTGGTTGCATTGACTGCAAGCTGTGGTTAGAGCATTGTTGCTGGGTTCAGGAAGGATCTTCCTTTGTTTTCTTAAAAGCAGAAGATCAAATTCTCATGTGATTAATGCCCTCCCTTGTCAAAATAATTCTTATCTTTTCTCTTCTTGCTGGTTATGCAGGTTGCAAGGAGTGGTACTAGTGTGAGAGTTGCCCTCTCAGGGCTTCTTCGCTCCATTTTAAACCTTGGTTTCCTTTATTTATTCTCACAGAATAAATATAAATAAATAAATGAATATAAATAAATAAATGAATGGATGGATGAATTGGTTATGGCCCAAAAGAGAGTGAAACAGGAAATTTATATCAATATTTAAAATCTTTTATGCTTCACTCAAAGGCATCAACTAAGATACCTATTTCAACTTAATATTATGGACACATAACAGGCATTCCAAGTTTACTGAATTGAAACATTTTTTAAGTTGGCAAGAACCTTATGAAATATAAAATTTTATGTTTTGCATTTTTGTTTTGTTTTGTTTTTGTTTTTTGGTGGATGGTGGTACTGAAAAATTTATTGATCAAAAATGGGTTACTCAACCTTTGAATTGTAAGCCAAGGGATTACAATGGATTTCTTTCTCTAGAGTATCTTTTACAAATATGACAAATTATTTTTTATTGAGGGTAACTGAGATAAAAACTCAAGTCAATTGTAATCGGTAGAAAAATGCTTACTTTTTTTGACTTTTATATATGATAATGATGATGTGCATGGCATAACCATTCAAACAGTTGAATTTCTGTGTGTATGTTTGCCTGCTAAAATGGGTGAGAAAAAAGGGTAAAGGTTGCTCTCTGTATCTGTATCTGTATCTGTCTCCCTGCCTGGTGATTCTGATTTAATATTATGTTTAAAAACACTATATATGTATTTTTATTTAAGATTGTTTGGCTTCTTTTATAATGTTACTATTAGCATATGGCATGAGAATAATATATTTTCATATACAGAACATTTGTGAAAAACAAAGATAATGCAATTAATATATATTAAGTAGAAAGCTTCAAAAGTTTTCACATCTGAATTAAAATTAATCACAATTATGAGTTTTAGCCTCCTGTAATTTAAGTATTTATGACAAAAAATAAGGTTGTGATAAGATACCTGCCAAATCCTAACATCTGTAGTAAAATAAAACAAATAAAGGGCACAATGAGGCAGATTCTTCTTTTTTTGAGATTAACTATTTGCTAGATTTCCCTAATACTGAAGAAGATCCATTATAATTACTATGAATTGGCATTTAAAATATTTAACATTATTGTACTCTTTTAAAATCATTTAAGTGTTGTTTAGTGGCCTATTTTCAAAAATAAGAGGAAATTTGGAAATGCATTTTTTAATAGAAATGTGATGTTTTTCCCCACAACTCAATCCTGATGAACTCATCTGAGTGCAGTGCTATCTCTGCAGTCAATTAAAATGAAGAACTGGGGTCCATTTTATGGATCACAAAATTGAATGCGAAAGGCCTCCTAGAGCTATAAGACTCAACTATAATTGGTCACCTTATTTTTCAATGAAAAATAAATGTTTGGAGGATAAACTCATTCAACTCCAGCTACTTTAGAGAATAAAATCAGGTCTGACTTATAGCTGAATTTTTCCTGTAATATATGGCTTAAAAATTAGCTGCCAAAATTGAACTATGCTGTTAAAATATCCTTAATCACAGGCCTGATTTGTTACACTTTCATTATAAGAAATTTTAAAAGGCTGATAGGAACCAATACAAAGAGATAATTTGTATTTGTACTGAATTGGATAGGGAAACGGTTTTCCTACATGGGGAGCTATTGTTGATATAGAGTATCAGCTTTTCATTTGTTGTTGTTTGCAGGAAAGATACTTGGTTTGCAAATATTTAAATACTGTCTGATCTTTCTAAGTTTGAGTGATAATAATTTTGTTTTCCCTTTTGTCCCTCTGCTTTATCTCTTTAATTACTCCTCCTAATCATTTCTCCTTCCACCTTTATCCCTTTTTCTCTACCCCGCCCCACTGCAGCTTCTCTATTTTCCTTGTAATCTTGCTCCGCACACACTACTTTTCCAGAGCCAATTTGTTTCCCAGAATGGAAGGGACTGCTTATCTCAGGGAGAGGAACTTTGCCCCACAGAGCTGTTCTGGTCAGATAAGCAGGCAGCTGCTGATTGGACAGGACTAGCTGGGCTGTGGTCTCTTCTGGATAGAACTGAGTAGCAGGAGTAGTCACCTGATGATGGAGCCCAGAGACACAGACAAAGCTGAAAGTAGGGGATATTTGGGGGTGGGATAAACATTTCAGAGATTCTAAACCTAAACATGTTTTGCTTGAGTTGGTCATTTTGTCACAGGTTTCTCTCTTTGGCTGCTATTCAGCATATTCCTAATGGATTGCCTATGGTAGCTAAACAGGTGCTATCTCTTGTGCCTGCATTTTGAAAACATAAATCTTCTTCAGCAGGCCCTTATGAAATACCCCCTCTATTAGCAACAAGCTTCCCATGGTGTCTTATTACTGTTCTTTGTTGAAAAATGGCTCAGGATTTGATTTGATGTATTTTCCACATTTCATAGTTGATAGGACTTTTCATAATGATAAGTTAAATACCAGTGATTCATTTTGTTTAGGTACATAACAGGCATTTTAATTAAGAAATTATTTGTTTGGCTCCTTGCCAATGAAGATGATGCTTCTGACCCTGCAGCTGTGTGCAGTGGTGGCCAAATCTGCTAATCAGTGACCCTTGCTCATTACGTCACTGCCTGCATACATAAGTTAGCTTGACAACTGAGGCAGGTGCCTCTTTTCCGGCTGCCTTTCATTAATGTTCTTTCATTTTCTCCATAGGATTAGGCTATTGCCATATGCAGACAAGGCATATGAAATGGTACAAGAATTTTTTTTATGGGAGGATTTCCTGAAAAGAGACGATATTACCATGCAAATTGTTGTAATGATTCAGATAGATCAATCGTTCCCCCATTTGAGAGGGCATGAGAATCACCTGGAGGGTTAAAATACCAATCCCTGGGCTCCACCCATACAGTTTCTCTTTCAATGAGTCTACAGCGGTGGGGAGGTGGCTGGGAGTGAGAATGTGCCCTTCTAATATGTTCCTAGGTGATGTTGACACTGCTGGTCCTGGACCACACTTGGAGAATGTCTGGAATAGATGAATGGATTACCCTACAGATGCCTCAGCCCCCACAGCTGTGTCTCATCCCCTGGTCCACTTTATGTTTGACTGCAGCCGTCATCAACACTCAGGATCTTGCCGTTGCTCATCAGCCCTCCTAAGCATCATTTTATAACTAGAGGCCATGCTTCAAGCTAATTCTATAAGTTTATAATCTGTCCTCATCTTCCCATTTCTGGGATGTGTCACAGTGATTCATTTTCTTCAGACAATACGTTGTGTATGAATTTTCTCTCAGAGGAAAACAATTATGCCCTTTGAAGATGGACGAGAGGCTATAAGAACTTGTTAGTGGTGATGTGTCTTTTGAACGCTGAGCTGGGCACGTAGACAAGACGAATCAAAGTGTTTGACTAAATGGGAGCTGCAGGTCTATTACCTCGGTTCTGCTCATTGAGAAGGTGAGTGAAGTTAGAGATTCTGGTAAGTTTGACTCAGAGATTGAAGCCTCTGTTGTCTGACTGTAGGCCAGTGTGTGAAAACGAAGTATTGATTTTCTTAATTTTTTTTTTTTTTTAACCTCACCATCTAGTTTTGAAAAGGTCTAATAAAGTCACTTCCTTAGCTTTGAAGCTGTTGATGGGGATGTTTGCAGCAGATATGATCTGTCTGGGAATGTTAATATTTGACAAGTTTTAGTTGTACCCTAGGCCCTTGCCATTTTGTTAAGATAATTAATTACTGGTTACATGTTATTCAGACAGTAATACTGCCAGAACACGGGATGGATGAAAAGTACCCCTGGAAGGATCTGGGGTGGGGGGCTAACTTTGAAGCGCCCAAAGTAACTAGATTTCAAGTTCCTAAAGGGCAAGAGCCATAGCTTCTTCCTTCTCAATGATCGTATTGGCAAGTCTTGACTATATTGTGCCTTCAACACCCACACTTAATTCATTTATTAGACAAATGATATTAACATAATCTTGAGAAAAGGAAATCCTGAGAGATGATGTATCTAAGTATTTCCCAAAGTTGAAAAAGTGTCTTGGAAATCAGTGTCTTAGAAATTGTGTTCACTATCAAAGAATTTTAGAAAATTTAGAACAAAATATAACTAACCAACTCCCCACTCAAAGTCATAACACACATAAGCAAAATAAAGTCCCCAGAAGTCCTGTAGGAAAAAATATAATAAATATCTTAAAATTACAATCGTATCTTTAGGATTGTTTAACCTGAGAGTCTTTAAATTTATTTAAACACAAATCTTGCTTCTATCATGACATTAAAATATATCCCTTGAAACCAATGTCATAATAAATATTATTTTCACTTCCTTTTTCTCTCCAGTCCTGTCTTCAAACAAGAATAATATCACTGTTTTCTAAAGTAGTATTTTCCTCTCCACTGGCTCCATCCAATCTCTTCCCTAGAATAATGCAATGATCTTCTCCTTGGTCATTCTAATTCCACTCTTGCCCTTTAGCTCTCCCAGATCCTTTCTCTAAATATCACCATTCTTAGTCATTTAGCAACGTAAATAAGATCATGTGACCACTGTAGTCGAACCTCACAATTAACTTTTGTGATGGTTCAAATAAAGTTCAAATTCTTTATCATGGCCCCCACTGAAAGACCTATATAATGTGACCCTTACCCACTAATGATGCCTTATTCTATACGATTCTACCCCTCACTAAGAATACTAGAGACACACTGATCTTTTCTCAGGTTTTCAAAGAAAACAAACTCATTCCTTTTTTTTTTTTTTTTAATTTTAGTATAGTTGATTTACAATAGTGTGTTAGTTTCAGGTGTACAGAAATGCAGATTATTTTGCATTATAGGTTATTACAAGACATTGAATATAGTTCCCTGTGCTATACGGTAAATCCTTGTGGCTTATCTATTTTATGTATAGTAGTTTGTATCTGTTAATCCCATACTACTAATTTATCCACCCCCTTCTCTTTCCCCTTTGGTAACCATAAGTTTGTTTTCTATGTCTATGAGTCTGTTTCTGTTTTGTATATAGATTCATTTGTATTATTTTTAAAATTCTACATATAAGTGATATCATATAATATTTGTCTTTCTCTGTCTGACTTACTTCACTTTGTATGATATTCTGTAGGCCCATCCATGTTGCTGCAAATGTCACTATTTCACTCTTTTTTTATTGCTGAGTAATATTCCATTGTATATATATATATATACCACATCTTCTTAAGCCAGTTGTCTTTTCATGGGTACTTGGACTGTTTCCATGTCTTGGCTAAACTCATTCTTTCTTTAGGCTCTTTGCAATGGTTCTTCTCTCTGTCTGAGATGCTCGTCTGATGCTCTTTGCATGACCAACTCCTTTTCAATTTAGGTTTCAACTCAACTGTGCCTCCTTTAGAGGGAGCTATAAGCTGTGACTACCTTAGCTATCCCTAAATTAACTTTCATCATATCAACATATTTCATTTTCTTTGTAGATTATCACTAGTTGAAATTATTCAGTAAGCTTGCTTTCATTTGAATTTTTGTGTCTTCCTCAACTGAACTGTGGGCTGCCTTCTGATTTGTTCATTTATCTGGTTGTATGTTTTGCCTTGTATGAAAGCAGAATTACAAAATAATAGCTAGATAATGAAAGGCAAAATATAAAGTGCTTTCAAAACACAAATTGTATTATAGATGCATAAAAATAATGTACAGCAAAGAATGTTGCTCTCTAATGGGAAGAGTCGATCGTGTAAGGTCATTAAAAAGTAACTCAGGGCTTCCCTGGTGGCGCAGTGGTTGAGAATCTGCCTGCTAATGCAGGAGACACGGGTTCGAGCCCTGGTCTGGGAAGATCCCACATGCCACGGAGCAGTTGGGCCCGTGAGCCACAGCTGCTGAGCCTGCGCGTCTGGAGCCTGTGCCCCGCAACGGGAGGGGCCGCGATAGTGAAAGGCCCGCGCACCGCGATGAAGAGCGGTCCCCGCACCGCGATGAAGAGTGGCCCCCACTTGCCGCAACTAGAGAAAGCCCTCGTACGAACCGAAGACCCAGCACAGCCAAAAATAAAATAAATAAATAAATAAATAAATAAAAAGAAAGAGCAGGGTAACTTTAAAAAAAAAAAAAAAAAAAAAAGCTTAAGTCAGGTACTTGCATTATAAAAAAAAAAACCCAAAACACAAACAAACAAACATACAAACAAAAAAAGCCACTGTCAGAGCTTATACTACAGACACCTAAAAATACAAGGATTTAGAAGAAACAAGTCTGGTGACTTAGCCATTTGGCAGGTAAAATGCCACCATATTGGTCAGTGAGAAAATTACTTAATAAAAAAAGTAACTCAAACTCCATTACATTAACAAAAGAATAAAAGTCCATTAGGCAAGAGCTGAGAGGTTGGCTATTAATTAAACACTGCAGTGTTTGCCTGCATACATAGTCCTTAGAAACCCACCTAAAAACTTCCTTGAAGTAAGTCAATGTAGACTGATCTTTGGCACTTAATAAATAAGACTTTTACCTAATGAAATAATGGAGCTGGCTTATGATCATCAGTGGATGCTAAAACATTAGGAGAAAGACTGATACAGAACATTTTAATGGAAGATTTAGGCTAATAATTTAGCCCTCATTAGCCTAAATGCTCAAAACTATGTTAACATCACTAAAAGAGGAAAACTTGCACATTATGTGCCTCCTGATATGATCTGGGGCGGGGGGGAACAACCCTCACAAAACAAAAACAGAATTAAATGAAGTCTCTAGATGTTAACTACCAGCTAATAGAAATACGTGGGGATAGAGGAACATGTGAAATTATACCACAAGGATAAAATCAGGCATACCTAGAAAACTGTAGCACAAATGATGTACTGTATTATGATTGGAAGATATTCCATCCTTCTGATTCTGAGATTTTTTGGAAGAAAGGAACAGGGGCGTATTTAAGGAGATTAAACAGGTAAGATACCACATGTGTGCGTGTGTATGTGTGTGTGCGTGTGCGCGTGCACGCATTCGGGAGTGGGAGGAAGCCTGGGTGGGGAGCATGCTCTTCCCAGTTGGACCCCGCCTACCTCTCACTACCTCTCAGGTTCCGGTTACTCCACCCCAGTGCCATGTGCCTGTGTATTCTTTACGGCAGCCACTCCACTTCTCACCATTCTTCAGACACATTTCCCCTTTCTTTGTTAAACCTTGCTTTCTTCTCCCCAAATTAGATGCTACTCCATTCATTGCATCTCAGACACACCATTCTCATATCTCCAACAAATCACGTGCCCCCCTTGTAAACTGCCTCTGCATCTGTATCAGCCACTAGTTTGTGAGGACAAATGGGCATAGACCACGTGATATTATCATCACTAGCATGGGGTCTGTCCACACTGCTGAGTCAGCTGTTAAAGCCCCAGATGTTGTTTAAATTAGCCAGTCTTTGGCATTCTGTTGCAGCAGCCTAAACCAAGACCATATTTATGCATGACTATATGTATAGTCGGCTTTCTCTTTCTACCTCAGAGAGCTTCTCAGAATACTTTGTAACTCCCTGGGCTGCAGGTAGTAAAGCATGTTAACATACACATGGACACATAGTTAACATATACAGTCAACATATAGTTATGTCCTTTCCTTTCTTTAATGACAAAAATGGAAAAACCATGATGTTAGTGCTTTTCAAAGAAAGTCAGCCCCTGAAAAATTCATCCATCCTCAGGATTTATTCCCCAAAGATGGGGCAAGCATTCCTGAGCTATCGATGACAATGAGTTTAACCAATGACATGATTTTATTTTATAAAAGTTATGCGAACTGGATCACAAAATTGATAAGATATAAGGATTCGGTTGAACTACAGTAAATTAAGCTAAAGTCAGTGAAAGAATAATATAAAGAGGGCAAATTTGGTCTACAGCCCCCCAGTGTGTCTCTGAATAATTGAAGTTTTTTTTTTTTTTTTTTTATAATTCACTTGCACATGGTGCTGAAACATTTCAGGAAGAGAAAGCCAAAATTGTTTTTAAGTGAAGATAATATTGTGAAACAAACTCTCTGCAGGGCTCCATGAGTTTAAAATCCTCAAATAATTATTCTTGTTACCTGAATGGAATTACTTAGGAAGAAATTTCACAGTTGGAATGTATAATTCATGATAAAGGGTTCTGCACATCAGCCTTTCACAATTACTAGGCCATAGGGATATATTTATTATTATATAAACTTGCAAAACACTGAGTTGCTAGCAAGTCTGTCAACACATATTTACTGAAGGCTTCTTATGCGGAAGGAAATGCTCTAGAAACTGGAAATAACCTGATGCACAAACAGGCATGGATTCACTCTAGTAGAGAAATAAGCAGACAGTAGATAATTGTGGGATTAAGTTGAATGAGACTATAAGGGAGCAAGGGAGAAGGAAACAAGAACAAACCTTAACCTAATCTCAGAAGATTTTCCTGAGAAAAGTACATTTAAGCAAAGCCCATAAGTATGAGTGGGTTTAAGTAGGATAAGTAAAAGGAGGGGAAGAACAATTCAAATAGAAATAACAGCCCAAAGGCCCTGAGGCAGGTAAGAGCATGCTGTGTTTAAGTTGATGAGCAATGCTCAGCATGGCCAGGATACTGAGAACCAGGAGGAAAGTGGTGTGAAACTAGGATCATAAGTTATGTACTGATAGATAACAAAGTACACAGACCTCTACAGCCTCTGTTTCAGATTTGGGTCTTCAATGTGTAAAAATGATCTGAAAATAGTTTATTACCTAAAAGTTAACATCAGAAATTTTAACAGACATAGAGAACAGACTTGTGTTTGCCAAGGGGGAGGGAGCGGCGGGGGAAGGTTGGATTGGGAGTTTGGGGTTAGCAGATGCAAACTATTATATATAGAGCAGATAAACAACAAGGTCCTACTGTATAGCACAGGGAACTATATTCAATATCCTGTAATAAACCACAATGGAAAAGAATATATATATATATATATATATATAACTGAATCACTTTGCTGTACAGCAGAAATTAACACAACATTGTAAATCAAGTACACTTCAATTAAAAAAAAAGAAATTCTAGTAGGCATAAAAATGTCCTTCTTTTGGACTTCCCTGGTTGCGCAGTGGTTAAGAATCTGCCTGCAAATGCAAGGGACACCGGTTTGAGCCCTGGTCCGGAAAGATCCCACATGCCGCGGAGCAAGCAAGCCTGTGCGCCGCAACTACTGAGCCTGCGCTCTAGAGCCCGAGAGCCACAACTGCTGAGCCCACATGCCGCAACTACTGAAGCCTGCATGCCTAGAGCCCGTGCTCTGCAACAGGAGAAGCCACTGCAATGAGAAGCGTGCACGCCACAATGAAGAGTAGCCCCTGCTCGCCGCAACCAGAGGAAGCCCGCGTGCAGCAACGAAGACCCAACGTAGCCAATAAATAAATAAATAAATAAATTTATATATTAAAAAAGTCCTTGTTTGAAATAAAAACACAAAACAAAACTTTGAAAAGTTCTTGGAGTAGAAGGCAAGTCTCCCCACTACCCCAGGGACCTCTGTGTTGGTTGGGGCCAAGACTTAAAAGAGGTGGGGTGCAGGCCAGAGCTTAACATTTGCAGGCTCCACATCAAGAGATCAAATGGACACTCACATACCATATATCTAGATATTTAAAAATTATAAATCAAGCTAACAAACTGGTAAAAAATATGTTCTATCATGCTCCCTTGAGAAATATATCTTCACAATAAGTTGGAGAAACAGGTTTGAAGTTAGAATTCTTGGACTTCTGGGAATTCTGTACTGGAATCTGATGGCACAGAGAGAGCCAATATTTCGGCCCTACTTTAAATTCTCAAACTATCCCCCATTTTTCCTACCCATACTAGGAGGAATCCTGTATGAAAGCATGCAGACACTCCAAGTTTAGATATTCATGTGATTAATCCTGGGGAAAAAAAGCCTACCCAAGCCCTGAAATGAGCTTGGGAACTTTGGGCAGGGAATTCCTAAGCCCTGAGTACCCAGAGCGCCATCTAAAGGAAGACTGCTGGCTCCAAGTGGGCAAGGTCCAGTGGCCCTGTAGGTTCCTCACCACCTGGAGAGGGATGGCCACAAGAAAAGGATCCTCTAAAATGAGCGGGATTACTGTGGGATGTTTCTCTGCATAATAGAAGAAGAATTGGGACTTTCTAGATTAGTATAGGAAGAAAACGAGATACTGGAGGGGGAGATAAAGAGAGGAACCAACGAGATGATAAGAGTCTGGAGTCTGGGATAAGGTGAAATTCTAGGAGCTCTGTAGCTTGCTCTTCCATTAAAATTTATCTGCATTGCTCTGATGTAAACCCTTCCTCAGCCTTTCCAAAAAATCTCAAGTAACATCCAATATTGGAAGATGAAAACCAGGAACCAGGGAAATAATATATATGAATAAGGCTGGCTGAGACAGAAATAAAATAATTAGATGCATTGGGGACTATGGCTACCTCAGGGCAAAATGTATCTATCTATATCTATATATCTATCCATCTATCTATATCTTTTTTTTAAAGAGCACATACTAAGCAAAACATGTCTGTTTGTAAGCTATGGCAATAAACAAAATAGCTGACATTTACTGAATATTTACTATGTGTCAAAATCAATTCTAAATGCTTTGCATGTACTAATTAATTTATTCATCATAGCAAACTTAGGTGTATTGTTATCTTCATTTACATATAAGGAAGCTCTGGCACAGAAAGAGTAATAAATTTGTCCAAGGCCACACACATGGAAAGTAAAGAGGTAAATTTAAATTCAGAAAGTTTACTTCTAGAACTTCTGCTCTTAATTATTGTACTATGTTGCTTCTCAGTGGTTCTTGTGAGGAATGTTTAGTTTCAAAATCTGGAGAAGAGGCTGAGTTTTATATTATGATTAATGTGGCACAGACCGAGGTCAACAGAGGAAGAGACGACATAAAAAGTCAAGAAAGATGATGAAATGTTGAGTATCTCATTTTTATCTAGATCTCAAGGGGCTGTGCTAGTGCAATCTGACAATGAGTTAACTTCCTAAAGGCAGTGGGATGCCATAAAGGGTTTTAGGTAAGTGACATATAAAAATTTCTCTGTAAATATTACTTGAGTTGCAGAATGGATTCAGGATAAAGGCGATGGATTAGCTGGGATGCTTCTGCAGTAGACACTCAAAAAATGTAGGTGGTGTGAATGGAGATGTAGAGGCATGGCTGTAGTTGACAGAGTCAGTGTTTTACTGGTGGTAAGGAAGATGCTGGTGTCAATGTAACATCCAGTTTTTTGGCCTGAGCACCTGGGTGGATTGTGATGCTGTTTACTGAAGTAAAGGATGATGAATAAGGAGCAGATTTTGGAAAGTAAATTATGACTTTAGGAACTAGGCTTGTTGAGCTTGGGGTACCTGGGAGAACAACTCTAAATTGAGTAAATAAAGACAGAAAGGTGACCATTAGCTCGATTCCAGTGAGAACGATGCTGGTAAAATGAAAGTTCTGGATTTCAGATTGTCAAATGAGTGGTTAGCCGTTTCCAATAGAAATAGTCATCATCAGGAAGTGAACGTTTTAATGTTTATACATAGTTAGGACTTTCTGATCAAACGTTGTTAGCGCCTGGGTTAAAGGACGAGGCTTGGGAGTTAAAGGGTGGTTGAAAAGCTAGAAATCTCTGGAGGAAGTTAGAGTTCTCTCCCTCTGTGTTTATGTTTCAAAGGGAAATGAAACCTGGAGCTTGGCAGCCAGCTATTTACATTCCAATGGAAGGCAAATAACTAGAGAACAAGATTTACTCCCTCTCTCACAAAGACAGAGGGCAACTTGTCTTTCATTTTAGGAGTTCTGCCCTGCAGAACAGACCCCATCTGTGCAGGTGTGACTCTGGCTCTCAGAGTTTCACCTGCGGAGCACAGGATGTGGGAAACTGGCATAGTTATTGCTGTAAGTTATAATAACTTTGATCCTTGTCCCAGAAACCTTGCATTGACTTTTAGCATAAAATCAAATTATTACAAATATTAAAAACTTCCACAGTGGTCCAACCACTATGGAAAACAGTATGGAGATTCCTTTAAAAATTAAAAATGGAACTATCATATGATCCAGCAATCCAACTTCTGGGTATTTATTCGAAGAAAAAGAAAACACTAATTTGAAAAGATATATGCACCACTATGTTCATTGCAGCATTATTTAGAACAGCCAAGACATGGAAACAACCTAAGTGTCCATCGATGGATGAATGGACAAAGAAATGTAATATATATATATACATATATATATATATATATATATATATATATATACACAATGGACTATTACTTAGCCATAACACAGAATGAAACTTTGAATTTGTGACAGCATGGATGAACCGGGAGGGCATTATGCTAAGTACAATAAGTCAGACAGAGAAAGACAAATACCATATGATCTTACTCATATGGGGAATCTTAAAAACAAACACAAACACAAGCAAACAAACAAAAAGCACCATGCTCATAAATATGGAGAACAGATTTGTGGTTGCCACAGGCAAAGGGTGAAATGGGTGAAGGGGGTCAAAAGGTACAAACTTTCACTTGTAAAACAAATAACTCCTGGGGATGTAACGAACAGCATGGCAACTGTAGTTAATAATACTGTATTGTATATCTGAAGTTGCCAAGAGAGGAAATCTTAAAAGTTTTCATCACAAGAAAAAAAACTTTGTAACTGTGTATGGTGACAGATGTTAATTAAACTTACTGTGATGATCATTTCACAATATATTCAAATATCGAATCATTATGTTGTACACCCGAAACTAATGTAATGTTGTATATCGGTTATACTTCAATTAAAAAAAAAAATGCCTGTATTCTCTTTAGTTTGCCTTCTACAACTCCCAGTGCACTAAATGATCTCTGAACAATAGTTCATTGTTTATTTTAAACATTCAATAATAGTTCAACCTCCTGATGTCCCTCTACAATTTCTGGACAAAATTGGCTCTCCCATCCAAGGTGCATATGTCTTTGGTTATATGTAGCCTTTGGATATGTGGTTAATTCATTTATATTTTCTTTCCCTTCAATTCAGAAAGATGAACCATTCCCCAAATGATGAGGACCATCCTTCCTCTGTTGCTGTTCACTGATAAACTCTAATCCCCTAGTGTATTGAACACACTGGGGTGGGGTGGGGGGGTAGTTGAATTCTACAACCATGATGGAAATTTCTCTAATGCTGATTGAGTATCTCTGATACTCAGTGGGGGAGGGAAAAAGAGGGACATCAAGCTGAGGAGGGATCAATGGTTCACAAATGTTTAATCCTTTACTTTTCTCTCTCTTCTCTTCCTCATCACCCAATTCCAGAGATGAGGATTTGTGATAAATGGGCCAAGTAGAGATTTTTTGATGACTGCCTGGGGCTGCTCCTTTTTTGGCAGAGGTGTCCTAGGATGCATTAAAAGACCAAGCCTAGATGCACTCAATATTTAATCAGGAATAATGACCAATAAAACATACCAGCCAATAAGAGCTCTACTATTCCTCAATAGTTGTAGAGAGAGATGGGAAAATAAATGAGGAGAAGAATGCTTCCTTTGCCTAAATTTAACAATACATTTTGTTAAAATGTACATTTGTACATGTCATCTTTATTCACTTTATAATATGGGGCTGTGATACATAGATAACACACACACATACAAAAAAAAATAAACTTACTAGAAATATAAAGTCTGATCAGTGTTTCTCTAAGTAAGACACATGGGGCTCTGTATTAGAATTACCTAGAGTACTTATTAAAAACAGAGGTTTCTGAACCCCTCCAAAGACTGAATCCGAATGTCAATTTATAAGGGTCTCTAAAACTACAATTTTAAAAACAGATATTCCAATAATTTTTATGAATTATTTAACTCAAGGACTACTGCTTTTATACATGCAGTCACTCTGCTATTAAGGGAGTTTTGTGTATGTACCTGTGTCTGCGCGTGAAATGAACGGTGGTTCCATCAATCATACTCTACGCCAGCGTTTTCCTCCGAGCTGTGAAGTCAGAAAACGACTTCTCTTACCTGTTAACAAATGTTCAATACACAAGCACACTCGCACGTACCCAAAGGTTTTGTGGTCAAATATATTTAGCAAACTCTGTATACTCCATGCCTCTTCTGGAGATTCCCAATTCACATTAGTATTTTAAAGGCTGTGAGAGCCTATAAAAATCTGGTGTTTCTCAAATCCTTCAAGCAACTGTTTGATTAGTACTTTTTATGTTTTTCAAGTAAAAGTATGAGTACCCAAGGACAGTTTGGGAAACACCATTCTATGCAAATATTATGAAGTACCTTATAGTTGTAAGATATAAAAATCTGTGTCTTCTATTTTGACTTTAGGTACTTTTGCAAACAAACAATGCTAGTTTGGAAGGAAGTTTTTGCTTTTTATCCTCTATCTAGCTGTAAATATAGAAACACTCTCCGTGTTGAACAAATATAAATTTACACCAGCAGACACATGAGCATAACTTTTATGCTTTTGATGGTTATTAAAATCTGTTGTTTTAATCATGTAATCTAGCAATAAACTTAGTCCGTTAATATTCAGAGAGCAACCGACAGGAACACTTTTGTCTTGTACTCTAAAATTATTATCCTTGGTGTTTGAGAACAGACTCATTTAATAGCCATTAAAGAGTGAGAAAATATACAGCTTTAACCTACATTGAGAGGTTAAAAATAGAAATACTAGCAAATAGATTTAAATATATGTATCACCAGACATATATTTCAGTAAAACCCTTCCCTCCTTCCTCCCAAAAAAATCATGGGAAAAACTGCTGTACGCATTTTTATATTCTAGTTTCGATTACTAAAAACCATTCACTTCATTTTTTTCCACCTGTCAAAAATCAATTCAATATTTATGTGAATTGGGTAATAAATCTCTTCTTCCACATACATTTCTCTTTCCAATGACAATGTAGCTGTTTAACCTACATTCTGTAACTTGTTCTTAAAGTGCAGTGGTGCCCAGTAGTTCCTGACTAGGATGGGACAATGTGGAGAGAAATGGATTTCATCCACTATGTGGAACCTGATGAGTGTCATATCGAAGCTCAGTACAGGGATGGATTCCACCTGGAGGGAGAAGTTCCTTGAGTTCTCATATTCTGAGGATGGTAGGGAAGTTATGTAACTACCCAGTAAGAAATGTTTTAGGTTATTTTATTCTTGTGGTGAATGGTGACAAGGACCACACTCTTTTAGGTTGAGCACACATGCATGCATATTGCTGTAGTCATACATTGCTCAGCCCAGAGCAGGGGGCAGGAAGGGCACTACTAAAACCTTCCCTATGGCAGGCTGGGCATGCTACTGGAGAGGAAAGGATTTGTCTTTGCAGTTGGTAATAATGTACTTGTCTAGTCTGAGTTGAGAAACCATTGTTTTTAGCAGTGGTTAGCATTTTTGGAGATCCTGTGTTGCTAAGATGGGCTATGCCTATCATGAACCTCAGCCCTTCTCTTTCTGTGAGGTCAGGAGGTCATGCTTCTGGATTTTATAAACCATCACAAATGGGATCAGCTAGCCCACTTCACCATCACTTCATCCAATTCAATCAATCATGCTACTCAAGATTCAAACTCACACCTGCATTATCATAACAAAATAGTTTATATTTTGTGGTCTAGATGCTTTTATTATTTCTTCAAGAAACTGATGACCCAGTAAGGGAAGTCTTAAAATCTAGGCAACCAGACCCAGAGGGAAACTCCAGGCATTTTCTTTAGCTCCAGCAACCTACTCTGTCCATCTTCTGGGTGCTATTTTTGCTTATTTCTTTGCAAACATTGCAATTCTCCCTTCTTTCTAAACATTGAACTGACCATCCTTCACACATTTCAGATCTTTCCTCTGTTTCCCAAAGGCTGCGGGGTGAGCAAGACAGGACAGGACTTTGAAAAGCTGGTCTTAATTAAATGTGCACAATACAATAACTGGAAAAACATGCTATTTTTTCTAATAACTTTACTTAGATAAGACTTTTTAATATTAAGCACAGAATCAGATACAACTTCTTATCTATGTAATTAAATGTGACATTAACATTTGAGATAAACATAAGGTCATTTTCTTTTTCTTACCATTTTTTTAAAACGAGGAGATGGCTGACAGAAATATGAGCCATATGAGTATCAACTAGATCATAAAAAATTCTGGGAGGGAGCAGAGGACTTAGAATTTTCTGTTATGGAAAACTGTCTTTCATAGTAGAATTTACAGTTTTTCCATTCCCAGTTTTGTTGTTGTTTCTTGGCATTATTAAGTACTTCAATGAAATAAATTGTTTTAATTACATAAACTGTATACAGTGGGATGCAGAAAAAGTAGGCAATGACTTGCTTAAAGTCATAGGAAAGTCAACTACTTTGTAAAATGGGGATTAGAAACCAGCTTTTTGATACCATTGTACAGGATATTTACTATCCAACAGGCTACCTTTTTAATGTGCCTTTCAAAATGTGAGGCTTATCATTATGGAAAAAAAAATAGAAGGAAAAAGATCAATATATGAGAGGAAAATTGTATCAATGTGATAGATGAGGACTTTAATGGAGACCATAGATTAAAAATGTAGTTGGTATTTTTTTATCTATTTCTGTGTAACAAAACCGCCCACCAGATTTTTGTTGCTTATAATTTATCTCTTACAGTGGGTTGATTGGGCTCAGATCTCTCATAGGGTTGCAAAAAGATTGCAACTGCAACAAGAAACATCTTGAAGGTCCAATGAGGTGAATATCCATGATGGCTCCTTCACTCACAAGGCTGGTCCTCAGCCAACGTGGGAACTGACTGGATGTCTTTTGATTTCCGTGTAGCCTTTCAACATGACAAGCTAGGGCCTCCTCAGAGCACTGCAACATCACTGTAGCTGAATTATTTACCTGGCTGCTGGCTTCCCCAGAGCAAGTGTTCTAGTGTATCCAGATCGTAGTCTTTGTTTCTTATGACTTAGCACTGGCAGTCACACATTATCACCCCTTCCACATTCTACTGATTAAAAGAAGTTCACAGGAGAGTGTAGTTCACAAGAGTGGGTATCTTTGAAAACTAGCTGTCACAGTCAGTAAAGGTGATGCTGAGAAATAAGAACAATGAAGTTGCACAGAAAAATCTCATATCTGTCTTTCCTTGTAATGTAAATTAGTCATTGATTCTTAGAATAGGGAAAGATCTTAAGTATCCTCTATTCAAAATATCTCATGTACCCTTGAAGAAACTAAAGCTCAGGTAAGGGAAAAGTCTTTGTGTCTACAAAAATTTTTTAAAAAACTGTGATTATATCTTAACATTTTTAGACCATCAGGGTGCTACAATATTTTAACAATTAATCTAAACAGAAATCTTTTCAAAATGTAGGAAAAATAATATGTCTCATCTAAAACAATGTGTAGGAATTAACCTGATACAATTGAGAGAAATCTTCCAAAATGTGCCTAAAGTAGGCAATGGTTTGTTTGTTTTCTTTTTTCAAAGATTTTTTTGATGTGGACCATTTTTTAAGTCTTTATTGAATTTGTTACAATACTGCTCCTGTTTTATGTTTTGGTTTTTGGCTGCGAGGCATGTGGGATCTTAGCTCCCCAACCAGGGATGGAGCCCGCACCCCCTGCATTGGAAGGTGAAGTCTTGACCACTGGACCGCCAGGGTAGTCCCTAGGCAATGGTTTTTAAATTTCATATTTAAAAGGAAAAAAAAAAAAAATATATATATATATATATATATGGAACTAGATTAAATGTTTGGTTTCTTATTTCTTTTTCTGTTATTTCATTTGAAAAAAATGTGACATGAGTTTGCAGTGATATATTTCACCATATCCTTAGTAAGGATGTTTTCATTTGAAATATTTTCATTTTGGCCAGGTACAGATGACGTGAGGAGTAATAAGTTTTATTAAGGAAACTGGTGATAATCATCTGGAATTTCCCATAGATTACCCTACCTTAGGAAATGTATTATGGAAAAACCTGAAAGAAATTTTTGGCCAACCCAATACATAATGACAAAAGATATTCAAAACTCTATGTTAGCTCTTAGTATGTGAATTCTTTAGCAGGAGCTTATTACTACTATGAGGGGACTGCGTGTGTCATTGTTGTTAAATGTGTAGCACATAAAAGGAGACAAGGGTCTATGAGCACAGGAGCTATACTTGACCAATGGGTTTGCAATGTAAGAACTCCCATCTGAAAACTCAGTGCACATGAAGAGAAAGAGTGTTTTACTTTGCAATATAACATTGAAATATGTCAAGCACATGCACTGAGACTTGCTGGGCTGATATGTGTTCTGAGAATAAAAGAAACATAAATTGCTAAGGCTCAGGAACATGCCCATTCTATGAATAGAGATTGACTTTGCTGCCAAGGGAAGCAAGTTGCTTGGGTTTTAGGTGACGCATCTCCACTCTTTACCAAGAAAAAGGTTTGGAAAGCAAACTACTTGAAATGTTTTCCCAGAGGTTTCCAATGAATATCAAACCCATCAAACATCTCATTTATTTCAGACACAGACTCTCTATGCCTCAGGAAACTCTTTCAACTCTAATGTCATTGGAAGCACCTGTCATCTTCCTTCACCTTTTACTGGCAGGCTATCTGTGCCTTTAAGGTAGGTCACCTTTCTTTGGCATCCTGCTTCCTTATAGGATTGGAAGCTAAATTCCTTCCATGTGAGCTGTATTTGGAATTTGAGGCCTCTTTGCTTGCCCCAGTTTGCCCCACCTCATATATCCCACTGCATGGTCAAGCTGCCACTCTCACTCATGTATTTACTCAACAGAATATTTCTATATTATATTATATAAATATTACATTTTAAAATATTATAAATTCATATTTTATCAAGCTATTATTTATTGAACTCCCGCTATGAGGAAGAAATAGTGTTAGGGGTAGAAGAGTCAGGGAAGTAGGCTTGCCCTTGCCACCACTGAGTTAGATTGGGGAGAATGATGTCAGGAAGAAGGCAAAGGGCTTTCTGCATCAACAGAATAGAATCAAGGTCTGGTAATGCTCTTCTTAAAATGGGACTGGTGGGACTTCCCTGGTGGTGCAGTGGTTAAGAACCTACTTGCCAATGGTTCTTAACCCTGCCTACCTGACAAGGGTTCGAGCCCTTGTCTGGGAAGATCCCACATGCCGTGGAGCAAATAAGCCCGTGCGCCACAACTACTGAGCCTGCACTCTAGAGCCCGTGAGCGGCAACTACTGAGCCCACGCGCCTAGAGCCCGTGCTCCACAACAAGAGAAGCCACCACAATGGGAAGCCTGTGCACCACAACAAAGAGTAGCCCCCGCTCGCCGCCAACTAGAGAAAGCCCACGAGCAGCAACAAAGACCAAACACAGCCATAAATAAATAAATAAATAAATAAATAATAGGACTGGTGGGGGTGTCCCCCGTGACATATGTAGAGACCCTGCTTCCCACTATCCCTTGCAAATTTCAGTCCAACACCTCTATGAGGAAAGTAATGAGTTGTTTTTGTAAAATAATGGAAAACAGCTCTAATTTTTTTCCCCAGATGTTTCCTAACTGGCTTAGGAATGTGATCCTTGGATTCAGTATGCAAGGTTGAGCCTGGCCAATACGTTTTTGTTTTATTATTCTAGAAACATTTCCTAGAGCCTCTCAAGGTTAATCAAGTACACCAGAGGCTTCTATGTGGGTTGCAGAATCCAATTACTATTCCTTGTGGTTCCCATACCAGCTTCCTCAACACTACTTTTAGAACTCCTTCTGAGACAGCGAACAATTCCACAGCCAGGTGCTTATGGATAGAGTCATTCTGCCTCTTACTGGATTCTGAAGGGCAAAATGAGGAGAGGAAGGAGCCCCTTTGGTTTCTGTGACTGATCAGAAGTGAGTTCCTTTACTCTAAGTTGTGTCAATAATGCAAAAAGCCAGTGGTTTAATAAGAATATAATGAGTAATAGGATGCCTGGATGAAACAGGAATGACTTCATTTTGAGGGAGTGTGTGATAGGGAGAGAATTATTACCACCTGCTTTGCCTTGAGAGCAGGGAAACAAATTCACCTTGATTAAGATTATATTTCTTCAGAGAAGAATAAGTAGGGAGACATCTTTAAGTTTATATTTACGGACAAATGGATACAGGAGATAATCTTATAATGTCACCTTTTGCTTTCTGACTGGTTTAGCGAATGCAAGCCAATAAGGCTCTAACAATAAGATCATTCCAAAGAAAGAGTAGAGACCAGACTAGTGACCTCATCTGAAAAAGAGGGTCAAAGATTTTATTGACAAGAATTCGTTACCTAACAGGGTGGGACTGATGCTTTCACCTCCACAGAATGGTGTTTACTTTCGGGGGAACAATAAGACTGGGGGTCACAGCTAAAAATCAACTCATAACCTTCATGCCCCAAATGAAACTTGGGCAGGGACCTGGACCACTAAGTTCACCTTGTTATAGCTGCTTAAACAAAAAATAGAATCACATAAGAGTGTGAATGTACAGCAGCAACCGTAGGCTGTGGGGTTATGTTCTCAAGAAGATGTACTGAACTTTCAGTTAAGGTGCAGCAGATGCTATTGGTTGGTTATCCCGAAGCCATTTCTCACCCATTTATCCTTTGCAGGCTTCCCATCTTATATGCTGTAAAGACAGGTCTCTTTCACTGCAGAGGTGGCAATATAAGGTAGATCTGGAAGCTGATGTGTCAGGGGATATCTGATAGGGGGAGTTTCTGGAAAAGATAATTTCTAGATGAATAGGTCAGGAACAAGAGAGCTGGATCTCTTCCCCTAGCCAATGTTTCCCAGCCTTACACATGCACATGATGGTATCTGTACCTTAGCCAGGCATTTATTACTGGAAAAGAGAAGGTGATAACAGGCATGTGGATGAAAAAGCTTACACCCTAAGAATAATAATTCACAATGAAAAGAAAGCTGGTGACCTTTACTGAACCAACTGAACCTCCAGACTTCATTTTAACTGAACAATAAATGCCCCTCTGATTTAAATAGCTTCTATTTGGATATTAATACTTACAGTCAAAAGCATTTCTCCCTGATAAACAAAGTATGTGGGTGCTCAAGGCATTGGTTGAAAGATAAAATACATGTGAATATAGTTATTCCAAGTTTGGGCAGTGGGTTATTTTAGTTTCCTGTATCTCCTCAAAGACATTTCACACAAATATTTATTTGGTTAACATATTACTTCTCAGAAGCAGACAAGGTTAGTGTTGATTACAGCCTTATAAATGAGGAAACTGGAACACAGAGGTAAAGGGACTTTATCTAAAGCAACAAAACTTGATTATAGCAGAGCTAAAGCCTGAACTAAGATCTTTGATTCTTTGTCTTAAGATCCTCTGCTGGGTCACGTTGTGAGTTTAAAAATAAATAAATAAAATGACTTTGCATCAAAGAAACTGGATGACAAATGAGGGTGATTTTCTCTTTTGTTTCAAACTAGGGACCAGCAATACACTCAAGAAAATATTTTCACCTAGATTTTCTCCATGTTCTTCGTAGAAGGGAATTTATGCAAATACCCCCAGAGAACTACCTTCCTACAACAACAACCTAGATCCTGGCTGCAGTAAATGTGTTTACTGTGGTGAGAAATCTAAAACTGAACAGTTTATAAAAGAAGCTAGAGAATGTTGTAGCAGAACCATTATAGCTCTAGTTTTCCTGTTTCTTTCAATTCAGACCCTGCTACAGAGTCACACTCCCTTTTGGGAATTCATGGTTTGCAAAGAGAAAGGACATCCAGTTTTATACATACTCTGCTGAAATGCAGCAAAATGAACAGTTTGCACCTCAATCCAATGATGTAAATCCTTAGATGGGCTAATCAGCCTTTATAGAAATCTCTTCATCTCTATACAGAAGAATGAAGTATAGTGTTTCTTCAAATGCCCTTTAAAAATAACTACAATTCAATTGCTTTTCTTTTATCCAGGTAATCCAATTTATTTGGGGATTGTCTTTTTATAATGGAGAAAAAAGTATTAAACACTTTTGAAATAAATGCAATAGTTCTATGAAAACAACCCACAACTGTAAATGTTCCATACTTTGCCTCACAAATGCATTAATAAGTTGAGGGCAGAACCTGAAGCAGCCAAGATCCTGAAATGAATAGGCCCTACAGTGATTCACACTTGGCAATCCTGTAGTTATTAAGAAATTTATGATTTTAGATCAGCGGTCCCCAACCTTTTCGGCACCAGGGACAGGTTTTGTGGAAGACAATTTTTCCACGGGTTGGGGGGATGGTTCAGCGATAATGCGAGCAATGGGGAGTGATGGGGAGCGGCATATGAAGCTTCCCTCGCCAGCCACTCACCTCCTGCTGTGCGGCCCAGTTCCTAACAGGCCGTGGCCACTACCGGTCCACGGCCCCAGGGGTTGTTGGGGACCTCTGTTTTAGATAATCTTCTGAAAAAAGTATTTTTAGATGCTACTTGGTTTTCCTATAGATGGAGACTTTTTGGAGGGTGGGTTGAAGGAGATATTTAGCATCTTCAAAAATGTTTGATAGAAATGAATTTTGCATCACAGTTTACCAAATGCAAACCATGGGGCTCATGATATAATAGATATTGGAAACATACAGGGGAGATTTCTTATGGTTTCTTTAGAGAACATCTTTTTCTTTTTAATGAGTAGGTATATTGAAGAGGAAAAAAATGATTTTTTCCCCTAACAGACATCAAGAGCATTCTGTGGTTTAAGGACATGGTACGACTTAATCAGTAGAGTTCACACACAGTAGTCTGAGTCATGACTAGGGGCAATTTCCTTTTTTTTTTTTGGCCCCCTCTCAGCTTTTGGGATCTTAGTTCCCCAACCAGGGATCTAACCCAGGCCCCCTGTGGTGGAAGCACAGAGTCCTAACCACTGGACTGCCAGGGAATTCCCAAGGGGCAACTTCCATTATCCCATTAATTCTGAAACTGATGAGAGAATGAGGAAAAAATGCTGGAACATAGGAATGAGTAAGACAGATAGTTGGAATGAACTAAAGTGATGAATTAAGAGAGAAAAGGGAGAGACTTAGGGACATAGAGAAGGTCACAAAAATGAAGAAAAAGCAACAGTAACAAACAAAAATCACATTTTTACATTGTGTGCTAATTAGCCACATTATAATTAATTTATTTCTGGTGACAATTCATCATTGCACTTTTGTTTTATATCCCTGTTATTTAAATATATCTTTTTTTTTTTTGAAAAATGCTTACTTTTCAAATTCATTGCTTGATTGGCTGACTCATTCATTCCTTTATTCATTCATCCAGATATGTGTTAAATATTTACTGGATTATTTAATAAATAATGAATTAAGTCTTAGAAATACAAATAGGCATGTTACTTTCCTAATGGTCTGATATGGGTGACATAGACATTTATATAAATAATTAGAAATACTTTTAAAGGCATTTTGATGCAAATATATGCAAAATGCAAAAGGAGAATTTTATTTTATTTTTTAACTTTTATCTTCTATTATTGACATATAGTTGATTTACAATATTGTGTTAGTTTCAGGTGTAGAGCAAAGTGATTGTTTTATATATATATATATATATTTTTTTTTTTTCGGATTATTTCCCATTACAGGTTATTACAAGATACTGAATATTGTTCCCTGTGTTATACAGTAGGTCCTTGTTTCTAATCTATTTTATGTAGTTTGTATCTGTTAATCCCATACTTCTGATTTATCCCTCCCCCCTCCCTTTCCATTTTGGTAACCATAAGTTTGTTTTCTATGTCTGTGAGTCTGTTTCTGTTTTGTATATAGATTCATTTGTATTATTTTTAAAATTCCACATATAAGTGATATCATATAATATTTGTCTTTGTCTGACTTACTTCACTTAGTATGATGTTCTCTAGGTCCATCCATGTTGCTGCAAATGTCACTATTTCACTCTTTTTTATGGTTGAGTAATACTCCATTATATATATGTACCACATCTTCTTTATCCATTCCTCTGTTGATGGATATTTAGGTTGCTTCCATGTCTTAGCTATTGTGAATAGTGCTGCTATGAACACTAGGGTGCATGTATCTTTTAGAATTAGAGTTTTCTTCTTTTCTGGATATATGCCCAGGAGTGGGATTGCTGGATCATATGGTAACACTATTTTTAGTTTTTAAAGGAACTTCCAGACTGTTTTCCGTAATGGCTGCTCCAATTTACATTCTTTCAACAGTGTAGGAGGGTTCAAAGGAAGAATTTTAAAATCCAGAAGCTGGATGCTTCTCAACACCTCCACTGCTGGCCCCTTGGTCAGATCCACATTATCCCTTGACTGGATTATTGAAGGAGCCTCGTCACTAATATCACCACATCCACCTTTTGCCTTTGCCCCGTTGCAATCCTTTCTCAGGACAGTAGTCAAAAATAATCCCTCTAAAACATAAGCCAGGTCATATCAATCCTGTGCTCATTGATGGCTTCCACTTTCGTTCAAAGTAAAAGTCATAGCCCTGGTAATGGTTTATGAGGCCCCACAGGATCTGGTCCCAACTCCTATTCTCTCTACATTCATCTCTGCTGACTCCCCTCCTTACTAACTGTGTCCATTCACACTGGCCAGTCTTATCTTATGATGTTTGCTCTCATAGCTCTCTCTATAAAAAAGATATCTGCTTCACTTACCTGTGGAATCTAAAATATGACACAAATGAACTTATCAATGAAACAGAAACAGACTCACAGACTTAGGGAACAGACCTGTCGTTGCCAAGGGGGAGGGCGGGTGGGGGGAGGGAAGGATTGGGAGCTTGGGATTAGCAGATGCAAACTATTATATATAGAATGGATAAACAAAAAGGTCCTACTGTATAGCACAGGAAACTATATTCAATATCCTGTGATAAATCATAATGGAAGATAATATGAAAAAGAATGTATATATATGTATAACTGAATCACTTTGCTGTACAGAAGAAACTAACACAACATTGTAAACCAACTATACTTCAATAAAATAAATTTAAACAAAAAGAAATACGGGGACTGCATTTTACAGAAAACAAAAAAAAAGGATATCTGCTACGCTTTCTCTCTTTTTCAAATATTTTCTCAAGTCCCACTTTCTCAGTGAGGCTTACACTGAGAACTCAATTTAATACAGCAAACTGCCCCTTTTCTACACATATTCCCTATTTCCCCTATAATACTCTATTTCTTTATTTTCTCATAATAATGTTCACGATCTAACATGCAACATGATCTATTTACTTATTTTAATGAATGATAATGTTTTATTGTTTGTAATCCTCCCCCAGAATGGAAGCTGCAAATAGCAGGTATCTCTATTTTGTTCACTGGAGTATCCGAAACGTGGAGAACATTGACAAAATGTTTCTGAAAGAAAGAATGAAAAATTAAGGAGTTTATTCTACTAGAGGGTAGATAAGGAGAGGATGAAGAAAGGCAACCCCAAATTAAAGACCCATATATTTAGACTGGAGACATCAGTAGTTATTTGACAGTTACTCAGAAGGAAAGAACTCTCAGGCAGAGAAAGTTGTGTGAACAAAGGAGAAGAGGCTGGAAATAAGTATGTGGAGATGTGCAAATCTGCCTCTTTTCCTAGGTCAGGGGTCAGAAAACTATGGCTTGTGAGTCAAATTCAGGCAATTCAGGCCATACTCTTTATATATAAAGAGTATATATATATGTATATATATATAAAGATTTATTGGAACATACCTATGCCTATTTGTTGAGGTATTATTATTTATGGCTACAAATGGTTCACAAAAGCATTTATTTTCTGAACCTTTTAAGAAAAAGTTTGTTGCCCCTGTCCTAGGAAATAAGAAATAAGTGAAGGTTTTAAGCTGGCAAGTGCCATGTTCAGAATCACGATGTGGAAGAATCATTCTCTGTTCAGCTCAGTTTTCCTAGTTAATCTTTTCCTCAAGATATCTCATTAAGTTCAAGACAGTGGAGTAGAAGGACGTGCGCTCATGCCCTCTTGCAAGAGCACCAGAATCACAGCTAACTGCTGAACAATCATTGACAGGAAGACACCAAAAAAGATACCCCACATCCAAAGACAAAGGAGAAGCTGCAATGAGACAGTAAAAGGGACACAATCACAATAAAATCTAATCCTATAACCGCTAGATGGGTGAATCACAAACTGGAGAACGCTTATACCACAGAAGTCCACCCACTGGAGTGAAGGTAGTGAGCCACACGTCAGGCTTCCCAACCTGGGGGTCTGGAAACGGGAGGAGGAATTCCTAGAGAATCAGACTTTGAAGGCTAGTAGGATATGATTGCAGGACTTTGACAGGATTAGGGGAAACAGAAACTCCACTATTGGAGAGCACACACAAAGTAATGTGTGCATCAGGATCCAGGGGAAAGAACAGTGACCCCATAGGAAACTGAATCAGACCTACCTGCTAGTGTTGGAGGGACTGCTGCAGAGGAGAGGGCTGGCTGTGGCTCACCATGGGGAAAAGGACACTGACAGCAGAAGTTCTGGGAAGTACTCCTTGGTGTAAGCCCTCCCAGAGACTGCCATTAGCCACACCAAAGAGCCCAGGTAGGCTCCAGTGCTGGGTTGTCTCAGGCCAAACAACCAAAAGGGAGGAAACCCAGTCCCACCCATCAGCAGACAGTTGGATTAAGTTTAACTGAGCTCTGCCCACCAGAGCAACACCCAGCTCTACCCACCACCAGTCACTCCCATCAGGAAGCTTGCACAAGCCTCTTAGATAGCCTCATTCACCAGAGGGCAGACAGCAGAAGCAAGAAGAACTACAATTCTGCAGTCTGTGGAATGAAAACCACATTCACAGAAAGATAGACAAAATGAAAAGGCAGAGGACTATGTATCAGATGAAGGAACAAGATAAAACACCAGAAAAACAATTAAATGAAGTGGAGATAGGCAACTGTCCAGAAAAAGAAGGAGATAGGCAACTGTCCAGAAAAAGAATTCAGAATAATGATAGTGAAGATGATCCAGGACCTAAGAAAAAGAATGGAGGCAAGATCGAGAAGATGCAAGAAATGTTTAACAAAGACCTAAAAGAATTAAAGAACAAAACAAAACAAAAAGGACAGAGATGAACAATACAATAACTGAAATGAAAAATACACTAGAAGGAATCAATAGCAGAATAGCTGAGGCAGAAGAACAGATAAGTGACCTGGAAGACACAATGGTGGAATTCACCGCCGTGGAAGAGAATAAAGAAAAAAGAATGAAAAGAAATGAAGACAGCCTAAGAGACCTCTGGGACAACATTAAACACACCAACATACGCATTACAGGGGTCCCAGAAGGAGAAGAGAGAGAGAAAGGACCTGACAAAATATTGGAAGACATTAGAGTCAAAAACTTCCCTAACATGGGAAAACAAATAGCGACCTAAGTTCAGGAAGTGCAGAGAGTCCCAGGCAGGATAAACCTGAGGAGAAACATGCTGACACATAGTAATCAAATTGACAAAAATTAAAGCCAAAGAAAAATTAATAAAGCAACAAGGGGAAAAGGACAAATAACATACAAGGGAACTCCCATAAGGTTAGCAGCTGATTTCTCAGCAGAAACTCTACAAGCCAGAAGGGAGTGGCATGATATATTTAAAGTGATGAAACGGAAGAAACTACAACCAAGATTACTCTACCTGGCAATGGTCTCATTCAGATTTGATGGAGAAATCAAAAGCTTTAGAGACAAGCAAAATCTAAGAGAATTCAGCACCACGAAACCAGCTCTACAACAAATGCTAAAGGAACTCCTCTAAATGGGAAACACAAGAGAAGGAAAGGACCTACAAAAGCAATTAAGAAAATGGTAATAGGAATATACATATTGACAATTAACTTAAATGTGAGTGGATTAAATGCTCCAACCAGAAGACACAGGCTCTCTGAATGGATACAAAAACAAGACCCATATATATGCTGTCTGCAAGAGACCCACTTCAGACCTAGGAAAACATGCAGACTGAAAGTGAAGGGATGGAAAAAGATATTCCATGCAAATGGAAATCAAAAGAAAGCTGGAGTAGCAATACTCATAGCATATAAAATAGACTTTAAAATAAAGAATGTTACAAGAGACAAGGAAGCACACTACACAATGATCAAGGGATCAATCCAAGAAGAAGATATAAAAATTATAAATATATATGCACCCAACATAGGAGCACCTCAATACATAAGGCAAATGCTAACAGCTATAAAAGAGGAAATCGACAGCAACAAAATAAGAGTGGGGGACGTTAACACCTCACCTACACCAATGGACAGATCATCCAGACAGAAAATTAATAAGGAAACACAAGCTTTAAATGACACAATAGACCAGAGAGAGTTAATTGATATTTATAGGACATTCCATCCAAAAACAGCAGACTACACTTTCTTCTGAAGTGCGCATGGAACATACTCCAGGATAGATCACATCTTGGGTCACAAATCAAGCCTTGGTAAATTTAGGAAAATTGAAATCATATCAAGCATCTTTTCTGACCAAAACGCTATGAGATTAGAAATCAATTACAAGGAAAAAAACGTAAAAAACACAGACACATGGAGGCTAAACAATACGATACTAAATAACCAAGAGATCACTGAAGAAATCAAAGAGGAAATCAAAAAATACCTAGAGACAAATAACAACAAAAACACAACATTCCAAAACCTATAGGATGCAGCAAAAGCAGTTCTAAGGGGAAGTTTACAATCCTACCTCAAGAAACAACAAAAATATCAAAAACAATCTAACCTTCCACCTAAAGGAACTAGAGAAAGAAGAACAAACAAAACTCAAAGTTAGTAGAAGGAAAGAAATCATAAAGAGCAGAGCAGAAATAAGTGAAATAGAAACAAAGAAAAAAATAGCAAAGATCAATAAAACTAAAAGCTGGTTTTTTGAGAAGATAAACAAAATTGATAAACCTTTAGCCAGACTCATCAAGAAAAAGAGGGAGAGGACTCAAAGCAATAAAATTAGCAATGAAAAAGAAGTTACAATGGACATTGCAGAAATACAAAGCATCATAAAAGACTACTACAAGCAACTCTGCCAATAAAATGGACAACCTGGAAGAAACGGACAAATTCTTAGAAAGGTATAACCTTCTGAGACTGAACCAGGAAGAAATAGAAAATATGAACAGATCAATCACAAGTAATGAAATTGAAACTGTGATTAAAACTCTTCCAACAAACAAAAATCCAGGACCAGATGGCTTCAGAGGTGAATTCTATCAAACATTTAGAGAAGAGTTAACACCCATCCGTCTCAAACTCTTCCAAAAAATTGCAGAGGATGGAACACTCCCAAACTCATTCTACAAGGCCACCATCACCTTGACACCAAAACCAGACAAAGATACTACAAAAAAGAAAATTACAGACCAATATCACTGATGAATATAGATGCAAAAATCCTCAACAAAATACTAGCAAACAGAATCCAACAACACATTAAAAGGATCATACACCATGATCAAGTGGGATTTATCCCAGGGATGCAAGGATTCTTCAATATACACAAATCAATCAATGTGACACAGCATATTAACAAATTGAAGAATAAAAACCATATGATCATCTCAATAGATGCAGAAAGAGCTTTTGACAAAATTCAACACCCATTTATGATAAAAACTCTCCAGAAAGTGGGCATAGAGGAAAACTACCTCAACATCATAAAGGCCATATATGACAAACCCACAGCACACATCATTCTCAATGGTGAAAAACTGAAAGCATTTCCTCTAAGATCAGGAACGAGACAAGGATGTCCACTCTCACCACTATTATTCAACATAGTTCTGGAAGTCCTAGCCATGGCAATCAGAGAAGAAAAAGAAATAAAAAGAATAGAAATTGGAAAAGAAGAAGTAAAACTGTCACTGGTTGCAGATGACATGATACTATACATAGAGAATCCTAAAGATGCCACCAGAAAACTACTAGAGCTAATCAATGAATTTGGTAAAGTTGCAGGATACAAAATTAATGCACAGAAATCTCTTGCATTCCTATACATTAATGATGAAAAATCTGAAAGAGAAATTAAGGAAACACTCCCAATCACCATTGCAACAAAAAGAATAAAATACCTAGGAATAAACCTAACTAAGGATGTAAAAGACCTCTATGCAGAAAACTATAAGACACTGATGAAAGAAATTAAAGATGATACCAACAGATGGAGAGATATGCCATGTTCTTGGATTGGAAGAATCAATATTGTGGAAACGACTATACTACCCAAAGCAATCTACAGATTCAATGCAATCCCTATCAAATTACCACTGGCATTTTTTACAGAACTAGAACAAAAAATGTTAAAATTTGTATGGAGACAAAAAAGACCCCGAATAGCAAAAGCAGTCTTGAGGGGAAAAAATGGAGCTGGAGGAATCAGACTCCCTGACTTCAGACTATACTACAAAGCTACAGTAAGCAAGACAATATGGTACTGGCACAAAAACAGAAATATAGATCAATGGAACAGGATAGAAAGCCCAGAGATAAACCCACGCACCTAGGTCAACTAATCTATGACAAAGGAGGCAAGGATATACAATGGAGAAAAGACAGCCTCTTAAATAAGTGGTGCTGGGAAAACTGGACAGCTACATGTAAAAGAATGAAATTAAAACACTCCCTAACACCATACACAAAAATAAACTCAAAATGGATTAGAGACCTAAATGTAAGACCGGACACTATAAAACTCTTAGAGGAAAACATAGGAAGAACACTCTTTGACATAAATCACAGCAAGATCTTTTTTGATCCACCTCCTAGAGGAATGGAAATAAAAACAAAAATAAACAAATGGGACCTAACGAAACTTAAAAGCTTTTGCACAGCAAAGGAAACTACAAACAAGATGAAAAGACAGCCCTCAGAATGGGAGAAAATATTTGCAAACGAATCAACAGACAAAGGATTAATCTCCAAAATATATAAACAGCTCATGCAGCTCAATATTAAAAAAACAAACAACCCAATCCAAAAGTGGGCAGAAGACTTAAATAGACATTTCTCCAAAGAAGAGCTACAGATGGCCAAGAAGCACATGAAAAGCTGCTCAACATCACTAATTATTAGAGAAATGCAAATCAAAACTACAATGAGGTATCACCTCACACCAGTTAGAATGGGCATCATCAGAAAATCTACAAACAACAAATGCTGGAGAGGGTGTGGAGATAAGGGAACCCTCTTGCACTGTTGGTGGGAATGTAAATTGATACAGCCACTATGGAGAACAGTATGGAGGTTCCTCAAAAAACTAAGTGTAGAATTACCATATGAGTCAGCAATCTCACTACTGGGCATATACCCAGAGCAAACCATAATTCAAAAAGACACATGCACCCCAATGTTCATTGCAGCACTGTTTACAATAGCCAGGACATGGAAGCAACGTAAATGCCCATTGACAGACAAATGGATAAAGAAGATGTGGTACATATATACAATGGAATATTACTCAGCCATAAAAAGGAACAAAATTGGGTCATTTGTAGAGACGTGGATGGATCTAGAGACTGTCATACAGAGGGAAGTAAGTCAGAAAGAGGAAAACAAATATCGTATATTAACACATATATGTAGAATCTAGAAAAATGGTACAGATGAACCATTTTGCAGGGCAGAAATTGAGACACAGACGTAGAGAACAAACGTACGTACACCAAGGGGGGAAAGCAGCAGTGGGGTGGTGGTGGGATGAATTGGGAGATTGGGATTGACATATATATACTAATATGTATAAAATGGTTAACTAATAAGAACCTGCTGTATAAAAAAATAAATAAAATTAAATTTAAAAAAACCCCAAACCAACTGTATACACATTAAAAAAAAGAAACAAAAAATGAAAAGAAAAGTTTCATATTATACAGTATATATTTTTTTGTTTTATTTTCAATCATAGTCTCCTGCTCTTTGTGGATCTTCCTTACAAATACAGCAGTTGCTACCAATGACTAAATGGGTGATACCATGGAATACATTTAAAATTCATCAAGCATTACAGTCTGACATGAGATGTTTCTGATTAAAACACGAAACACCAGATGGTTTCCAATGTACTTTAGTTAGTTATCTATGCCTTGATTTGGATTTGGTTGGCTTTCCAATCTTCTTTTTACCTTCTTTTGTAGAAACTGGATAAAAACACTATATCTGGAGAATAAGTTAATTGCTAAGGTGGGGCAAACATGTCTTAATCATGCCAAATGCCTGGTAGTAAGTGAGCTGGAATCATCATAATAATTTAATTTATAAAATTCAAACTGGCGAGAGACTCTACAACACTAATGATAGCCAGTTGACTAATTAGCTCTGCAACAGTCTTTCCAATTTTTTAAAGCAAAATGAGCCATAGTTGTGAACCTGGGACAGCAGATAGCTTCCTGTTAAAAATCTGTTTTAAAGCATGGGAGTGGGGGTGGGTTTAACAATAGAGGTAGTCTAGTGCACATAGGTTTCTTCTGCAAATGACAGCATGCACGTGGCATTTGGAAATTTAAACTATATTAAACTGATGAAAAATTTGTTTCTTTATGTAAAACAACAAGCTAATCCAAGAATGATCTGAACATATTTCTCAATAAACATTACCATATTGTTAAAAAGACTCTCTTTTTGTTGTTTTTTTAAAAGGGGGGTTATTTTATTATTTATTGTTTCTTTAATTTTTTACCCAAACTGTTACTTTGCTTATTGCTTTGAGAAATAAAAAAATATGGAATCTCCTTTAACCAAGTAATTTTTAAGATTTTTATGGTCATTTGTCAGATCTCCTGTCTCTGTAATATTCAGTTTTAGTTCAGAGGATAACCCAAACTATGAACAACATGATTATGTTGCCAGTTTTAAACTTTACAACCTAGACATTTAGTTCCCTTAATACCCACAAGGATCTGCCTTACAGAAATATGTAGGGTGGGAGTCATTTCTTCTGTTTTTGGAGGTTTCCAAACATCCTGTCATGCTTTAAAAATCTGAAACTATCTAGAAGAAAAAGGGAAACAAGACTGAACCAAGGAACCAACAGTGTGAATAGGGTGGAATATTCCAGACTTGCACTTCTTGGAATAGGTAGCACAATAATACGGCACATCAGGGATACACCTTTGGGAACTGCTCATAACTCCCAACCACAAAGCCACATCAGCCAGGCACATGGACATTAGCAGCACAGATGATATGATCAGAAAAAGTCTGAGGACCTCTTTGCAACATAGAGTGGCTGTAAATTTCAGGCATACGTGGTAGATGGTAGCTGGAACAAATGACAGTTAAACACCATGTAGATATTTGACAGTTCCTTGTGAATGAACTGAGAAACATATGCATCTTTCATTAAGTTGGTAAATCAGGAAGATGAAGCGAGGTACACTTACATACCTGCAAATTGACACTAGGATTGAACAAGGGTTGGAACTGGTAGGAGTGTGTTATCATTCTACCTAGTTGTTCATTCATAGATTCAGGCTATATAATTGTACTTTACAGAGGAAAAAATTTTAAGTGGTTGAATGTATTTTATAACCAGCAGTGTCCCCGTGTATCTGATGATCAATAAAGGAACTCGGGCTTCCCTGGTGGCGCAGTGGTTGAGAATCTGCCTGCTAATGCAGGGGACACGGGTTCGCGCCCTGGTCTGGGAAGATCCCACATGCCACGGAGCAGCTGGGCCCGTGAGCCACAACTGCTGAGCCTGCGCGTCTGGAGCCTGTGCCCCGCAACGGGAGGGGCCGCGATAGTGAAAGGCCCGCGCACCGCAATGAAGAGCGGTCCCCGCACCGCGATGAAGAGTGGCCCCCACTTGCCGTAACCAGAGAAAGCCCTCGCACGAACCGAAGACCCAACACAGCCAAAAATAAATAAATAAATAAATAAAGTAGCTATAAAAAAAAATTAAAAAAAAAAAAAAAACTGTCCACCATTAAACCACAATCACAAATAAGAACCTTTAAAAAAAATAAAATAAAAAAAATAAAGGAACTCTAGCAAGGCAAAGAACTCTCAAGGAATCAGCAGGTTCTTCTCGGTTGCCTAGGAGAAAGACGTTCTTAACACAAGCCAGGTATCCAGCGGTTTTCCAATTGAATGTAACATGCTATCTTGATTTTCCTTCTGTTGGAGCAGGTTTGCTTGCTAGAGAAAAATAAATTACTTACATGTTCTTTACGAGGTTGACCCCATAGAGATCAATCTACTTCATTACTATTAAAAAGCTCACAGAAACCATTTGTTTTAACATATATTTTCAAACATCAGTGGAAGAGTAAGATTGTACCAGAATTTCAATACTCAGTTTGGAATTATTCTAATAATACTTCTGCTGCTTCAGAAATTCAGCTTTCCAGATGAAACTCTAAAATGAATGAAAACAATTCTCACTCTTAGATGAGGATGTGTGTTTTCTTCGGCACACTTTAAATTTCATTATGGCAATCATATGCAAATGACTTGACCTTCCTTCCTGTCAGGATAGGAATACATCTCTCACGCGACAGAAAGATGCTGCTCTTCTTCTCCTGCCCAATCACCCTAAAATTATATACAGACTGGGGACTTGCTCTCTACCAAGAAAGAGGGAAAGCATTAAGATTCATACAGTGTTTAAAATGAAAACAAACACACATTGCCATCAATTTACTCTATCATTTTTGATCACTAGACTGTTCTCCTTGGGAAACTTCATTACCAATTTTGCATTTTGGAATGTCATAAGGTGTTGCTGGTATTTCCAGCAGAGGCAAATATAAGGTTGTTTCAAATGAGCAAAATTTAGGTTTCTGTCTCTATACCTCATTAGCATTAGCAAGTTCCAGTCTCATAGCAACCCAGACCTGATGATGAACACCTGCCAGCCCAGATGGTTTAGGAAGAAAATTTTTAGCTGAATGGAACAAAGTTCTGCTGTTGAGCTGTCCAAGCCGTTACTTAACAGGGAGGCTACAAGAACCCTGAACTATTATTTTGGAATCGTAATAAACAAGTATCTCCAAAGTTGTCATGTTCAATTGCCATCACTTCTAATGTGTAATGCCCCTACTTTTTAAATTTGTGTAAATAATATATAGTTCTTATGTCACTACACATATTACAGATGATACTGGATGTCAATTGGTATGGACATAGCACTGCAGCAAAATCAATCGCATCCACACAATTATGAAAGAGATGCTGGTATTTTCATATTTGCTTTTAAATAAATCCAATCCTTGTTTCTTCTGATGAACTGGCTGATGTCCAAAATACTATCTTCTGAAATAGGATCTTGAATAGAAATTGAGTCAACTATTCCAGCCTACAGTACTTTCTCCCTCATCTGAACCACAACTTTACTGTTTGTGCCATTCCATGGGCAGAGAAAAGCATATGGCAACAGAGAAAGGGCTGGATGGGAAATCAAAAGTTCTGGGCTGTTGGTTATCCTTGTTCTGTTGCTATTATTTTTGTGACCTGATTAAGCTAATTAATCTGAGTTTTCCTGTCTGTAAAATAATTTGGAACTAAATGACTAATTTAATTTTTTTCTAATGTGGAAACAAAACTTTCTTCATTATTTTTATATGTACGTAGTTGCTTTACACAAAAGTGAATTCCTTAGAACAAAGACTGCACTTTAATGTCCCCAACCAGTGGCACAGAGTTGTACAAAACCAATGCTCGAGAAATATTAGTTCCCTCATTGATTTCCTATTCGGTTAGTGGAAATTACAAAGGTTATGGACTTGGGTAGAGGATTTACTACTTTTTAGCTCTGTGATCTTGGGCAAATTACCTGAGTTCCTTGAGCCTCTCTTTCCTCATTGTACTTACCTCATGAGATTGGTAAGAGTATTAGCAAATTGACACACAACATTTAGTGTGTTCTCAGTAAACTTGAGTTCTCATGCTTCACTGTCTGTGGTTACTAGCACTGAACATTGCATAGAGTTGATATTTAGGGTGATACCATGCAGTAATTAAGAAAATCAGAAAGTTTCAAATCTAGCTTTGCCATCTCCTAGCCTTGTGACATTGTGCAAGTATCTAATCTTTGTTTTTCTCAGTTTCCTCACCTTTAATGGAAACAATGGTAGTATTTACTTCATAGGACTTTTATGAAGAGTAAATAAATTTAACACAAGTAAATTATTTAAAGAGAATAAAACACAGTATTATTTAAGTTTAGATCTTAGTTTCAGTTTTACAAATATCCATGATTTAGGGTTGTGAGAAAAATGTTATTATAATGTGGATTGTTCTTAAACTTCTATCTTATATATTTGATATTAATTATGTTCAAGATGAGCATGATAATTATTCTTGAATTTGGCAGATTGTGTAAAATGTACATACTATAAAATAACAGATGAATGTGTTTTTTAAACAAATTTTTATAGTTTACCTTTCTTAATTACATGCTAATCAATATTTTAAAAGAATGCAAATAGATTTCTTGCTTATTCTGTACACATTGTGTTAATTTCTGTCTTTCTAATCCATGTATATTCACGCATCTTCACGATACGCTAATGATAGTCTAATCTTTTTAAAACCACCAAATTCTGCTATGTTTGCTCACTTCAGTGATACACGAAATTTGTAAATATAGTCTATGTGTGCTTTTTCATCAGTTTAACCCTCAACTTCTTTCAAACCAACATGACTGTAGTGTTGCGATGTTATTCAACACCATAGCCTCATAGTTAAGAGGACTGTATCTTTTAAAATTATTGAAGACCTTTCTTGTATTTGGTACGTGTCTTTTTTCCCATATGTAACAAACAAAATAAAACATAGTACATTCTAGGAGACTGTCTCCCAAGTATTTCTGGGTGTTAACTGATAAGATATGATATTCCTTGGTTTAAGAAAGATGGACCACTGACAAGGGTGTTAATAGATGGTAAAAACTCAAAAAAGCTGCTGGAATGGAAAATTGTGGTCCTTTGACCAGGCCAGTTCAAATTAAAATCACAAACCCGGAGTCCATTGATTGAAGGAGAATCCTGGAAGCCTTGAGGAAGGACCCTACAATGTTTCTGAATATATACAATAAAAATCCTTCCCCCTTAAGACTTGTGGTTATTTGCAGATCTGTGTGGTCTAACATTGATACCTGGGAAACCAAAACATCAACTAAAATAAGAGATTATGGAGGTCAGGTGGAAATAAAGTGTTGGGTAAATCTATCTTATAACGTTTCTAAGAATTTCCACAGACACTATGTGATTATTACCCCAGTCCTGGAATGTGTACTTGGAACTGATGTATTTAGCAACTGGCAGAATAATCACATTCATTACCTGACTAAAGAAATGAGACTTTATTGTATGAAATGCCAAGTGGAAGCCCCAGAAACTACTGGAAACTATCCTGCCCCTGCCAAGATAGTAAATCAGAAGCAATAATGCCTCTGGGAAGAAATGGCAGGGGTTTTCATGTCATTACTTAATTCGCCTTTATAATCCTTCCAAAAATGAGATGAATGAATGGTCAATGAGTATTGACAGTCATAAATTTAACCAGTTGGTAGCCCCAATTTCAGCTGCCATGTTGAATGTTTATACTTTTATTTGAGCAGATCGTTAAAGCCTCTGACACTTGGTATGTGGTCATTGATCTGGCAAATGTTTTCTTCTTGATCTCCTTCAGCAGGGAAAATCAGGAGCATTTTGCCTTTGCATAAAGCGATGGCAGCCCTCAGTTCCTGCCCTGCCCCAAGGATATGCTGACTCTCTTCCTCTCTGTCGTGATATAGTCCACTGGGGGGGATGTCGATTATTTTGATGCTCCACGCATATTGTACTCGCTCACTATACTGATGACAGCCTATGAACTGAATCTGATGAGAAAGAAGAGGCAAGTACTCTAGATGCGCCAATAAAATACATGTCAGAAGATGGGATTTAAGCCCTTAAAGAGTCAAGGATCTGCCACATTAGTAAGTTTTAGGGTCCAGTACTCTAGTAGCTGAGTTAGCCGCTCTAAGTTAAAGTACAAGTTGTTCATACTTTGTCACTTTTTTCCTCTAAGAAAAGGTTCAGCTCTTTGGGCCTCTTTAGATTTTTGAGGCATTACAAAGAGAATTTTAGAAAAGCACTTCAAATCATTGGTTAGGTAACATGAGAGGCTTACAGCTTTGATTCGTGTATAGAGAAAGACAGTGGGTCTAGGCTGCAGTGCATCTGCTCTGCCACTATAATTGGCAGATCCAATGGTGTGAGGATCCTTGGTGGATAATGATGCTGTTTGGTCTTTGGCAAGAGTCACAGCATAGATCATGCTTTCTGCAGCTCCTTGAGTGCTACTAAGTCCTGGTAGAGACTGAGTACCTGATCATGAGACACAAAGTGACTAAGTGGCTTGAGGTCCATCATGAGCTGGGTTATCAAATCCAGAAAGTGATAAAACAGGGCAGGCACAGCAGTAGTTCATTTTTTGACAGAAGTGAGTTTGGCATGAGTAAAGTTATAGAACCCGAAAGTAGAATGGTGGTTGCCAGATGCTGGACTGTAGGGAAAATGGGGAGATGGTGGTGAAAGGGTACAGACTTTCAGTTATGAATACATTCTGGGGAATCTATATACAGCATGGTGACTATAGTTAAATAGTACTGTGTTGTATACTTGAAATTTGCTAAAAGAGTAAATCTTAAGTGTTCTCATCACTCCCAAAAAAGATAACTATGTGAGGTGATGGATGTGTTAATTAACTTTTATGGTACTCATTTAACAATGCATATATAGATCAAATCATCACGTTGTACACCTTAAATATATATATATTATATATATAATATATAATTTTTGTCTGTTATACCTTAATAAAACTGGAAAAAATGATCTCACCCAATTAAAAAAAAACAAATATGAAAAAACACTCAACCTTATCCATTTTAATGTAATGTAAAAACTAAAATAAGAAGACCTTCAGGGCTTCCCTGGTGGCGCAGTGGTTGAGAGTCTGCCTGCCAGTGCAGGGGACGCGGGTTCGGGCCCTGGTCTGGGAGGATCCCACATGCCGCGGAGCAACTGGGCCCGTGGGCCACAACTACTGAGCCTGCGCGTCTGGAGCCTGTGCTCCGCAACAAGAGAGGCCGCGATAGTGAGAGGCCCGCGCACCGCGATTAAGAGTGGCCCCCGCTCGTCGCAACTGGGGAAAGCCCTCGCGGAGAAACGAGGACCCAACACAGCCATAAATAAATAAATAAATAAATAAAATTAAAAAAAAAAAAAAAAAGAAGACCTTCAGGGGACTTCCTTGGTGGCGCAGTGGTTAAGAATCTGCCTGCCAATTCAGGGGACACGGGTTAGAGCCCTGGCCAGGGAAGATCCCACATGCCGTGGAGCAACTAAGCCCGTGCGCCACAACTACTGAAGCCAGCGCACCTAGAGCCCATGCTCTGCAACAAGAGAAGCCACCGCAATGAGAAGCCCACGCACCACAATGAAGAGTAACCCTCACGCAACTAGAGAAAGCCTGCGTGCAGCAACGAAGACCCAACACAGCCAAAAATAAATAAATAAATATTTTAAAATTGGAAAAAAATAAGACTACTTTCGCATGGATGAGATTAAGCAGTTTGATAATACATTGTATGACTAAGAGTAGGTAGGGAACCTCACATTCATACACTGTAAGTAGTTCTGACTCACAATCTGCTTCATGCTCCTTGCTCACGTTCGGACTCATATACTTCTCTACTACTCAGTGTGTTCCTCTCTTGTTAAAGATAGTAAGGAAGATTTTATTCCAGAGGGGCTTTATGTAATGGAAGTTTTGCATTAGGAGAGAGAGATTGGACTCAACTCCTAATACAACAAGGACAAGTGGAGATTTATGGACAAGGAATAGGGTGGGGTGGGGTCAGTGGATAAAAAAATTGCTAAGAGGGATTCTTGCTAGACCTACTCAATAGGAGGTTTTGCTGAAGGCAGGCCAGGGTGATAAGATATCGGGTAGGGCAAGAGGAATTTGATCAAATATCAGGATGGGGGATTTTTCATTAAACTGCCTGAGCAGGATTCTTGCTAAAACTAGACTAAGTGGACCAAGAACAGAGACCAAAGATGAGGCCTAGTCAAAAAGGGGACTCAGGAGAGCCTAACTCAAGTTTGATCAAGGAGAGAATCTTTGACCATCCTCACTTAGCTTCTGACTCTTACTTATCATCTTCTGGTTCTTCTCTTTAACTTCCCCTCGGCTTATCTGCTTTGCTACAAATCAAATCCCGGAGACAGAGTTTTAGGTGAAGTAGAAAAGGATAGCTTTATTGCTTTGCCAGGCAAAGGGGAACACACCGGGCTTCGGCCTTAAAAACACTATGTGTCTCCACCCCAGAGGATTTGATGAAGGGTTTTATAACAGTGGTTCAAAGGTGGGGTCTCTGACAAGATTAGGGTGTGAGCAGGGCTTCCACCCCCTTCATCTCTCAGGTGGTCTTAATCTTGGTGAGCTTCTCTGGCCCCTTTAATCTTGCCTCAGGTGGTTTCTTGGCTGTTCCTCCCTTGATTAGCAACTGTTCAAATCCGCCCTTTGGAACTCAGGGAAGGTCATGGAGGCTGGAGTCTTGCCTATAAGAAACGGGGGACAAAAGGAGGCCTCTGTGTCCAGGCTCCACTTGGTTTCAGTGCCTGGGAGCCCCCCAGAGCCCCACTCGGTTTCACCCTGTCTTACCCAAATTTCTGTAGAGGCCCAAAACTCCTCTTTTTATTCTGCAGAAAAAAATCCCTTTCAGTTTCATGTTTTAGCCTCTGGTCCCAGCCCTGCAATTCAGAGGATTCAGCTCTGGCTCTCTTCTGGCTACACCTCTCCATAGAGGTCAAGGGGCTAAGGGGCTAAGGAAGGGGTGGATCTACCTTGAGTCCATGCCTCTTCCCCTTCTAGACTAGCTCTGGGTCCTGGGAACCCTTGAATTCCCTATCTAAATTACCCTAAGCTGAGTTCAAGGGTCTGTGCCCCAGTGCTGACTCTCTCCACACAACCAAGGAAATTCAAACAGTCTGGAAACTTCTAAGTTCAAATCCGGTCGTCCACATTGTTACAAGGATACATTAGTCAAGGTAGGAGGATAGGACATATTTTATGTAATGGTTTGTTAGCTTGCTTTATAACTTTTAAATATAAGGGCCTCTATTTGTATCTTGCTCTGGGCTCTGGAATCTTTTGGCAAGGGCTGGTCAGAACCACCAAACCTATGCTCCTTAGGCAGAGTGTGGGCTCCTCCCCGACATCAGAAGGCTGGTCTCTTGTTCCCTGGTGTCATACTGAAGAAGAGTGACTCATTAAAATATATTCTAGAAAAAGCCCTGAAGACCCGTGGGGGAGCGGGGGTGGGTAGGGCCTGATGAGTAATTGCTACAGAGTGTAAATGTACTTTCAAAGCCCTTGTTCTCCTGCTTATGTAAAGTACAATCCTTTTTGGGCTCCAGCTACAGTTAAGGCCATACAGTGAGTACTCAGGTAAGAAACAGATTCTAAAGGGAAGAGGATGCGTCTGAGATGCAGCTAGGAAAAGTCCTCTGAGACAATGGGAACGTACAATTGCATTTTACAGGGCAACTCTGATCCCCTCCAACGGCAGCTTGGTAGAGAGCACACAACATTTCAACAAGGCATTCAACCTGTTTTCTTCACAACTAGTACAAATAATCCAATTGGGTAACTGCTTATATCTTTGTGGCTCAGTGGAGAAAGAAGCTTGGATGTCTGAAGAGGTTTATGAAATCTGCATAGCCCTCACCTCACGAGATAATATAGTACTCACTTATATTCCCCTCACATTGGAGATTCAAGAATCATCTCGGGGGTGGAATTCTATCTTCAGTTTTCTACTTAAAAGACGAGCAGTGAAGAACATTTGCTCTAGGGGACGGAGTAACTCTGCCTTTTGGTTCCCATTGACGTGCAGAACTAATCACTGGGGAGAAAGTAAAAAACAAACCAACAAACAAAACAAACAAAAAACACCCAAACAACTACAAATGAGTGTTGAGACCATTTGTCTTTTGGAGCAAAGGAAGACAGAACATATTCATTTGTTTTTTTAAGACTTAGCTAATGTCTCTTTGAAGGAAAAGACAACAATGCCACCAAAAGGAAAACTGTGCCTGAGATGTCAGCCTCCCTAAACCTGGAAGGCCTGGAGCAAGCAGTGTCCTCAGGAATAAAGACTAAGCTGAATCTGTAAGGTCCTGAGCTATAAATCCTGGTAAACCTGCCAAGGGTAATTCAACTCTCAGCCAAATATAACGAAGGAGAGAGTGTCACCCTCCTTCAGAGAACCTCAGCAGCTGGGAAGCTGGTCACTAAGCCGCAGATAATGGCAAGAACAGTACAAACACAAACGATTCTTGAATGCGAAGGACGATTTTTTCATTCGGAGGACTTGTCCCTGAAGTCCAGCTTCAGCCTGACGGTATGTGAGCAAACAGGACCAGCTCGTCATCCACTGCAATGTACCTGAGTCTGTGGGGCAGGGAAATCCCCAGTGGGATTCTGAACTTACTGCTCACCTGAGCATGTGGTGGCTTAAGCAATTAATTTGAGTATTAAAATAGATACAGTCCTATATATGCTATGAGCTTCTGAAGTGGATATAGGATAGAATCTGAGTATTATCCCAAATGTTCCCTCCCAAGGAATATCTCAGACCTCAAGCATTCATGTCATACTACCAGTAATTCTCATAGTCTTTATTTTTGTTAAGTCATTGAAAACTTTTGTTGAAATGCAAGTGTTATCTAGATCATCGATTGAACATATGTTGGCTAAATAAATGAATGCTACATAGAGAAGAGGATAGTGGAATTCCAATACAGTAGATTGGTTGCAAAAAGAAACGTCAAATTTAAGTAAGAAAGCAGGAACAGTTTTTCAAAGGCCGTTACTGAACAGGTAACAAACCAGAGATATAGAAACCAAGTCTGAAAAATTCAGAGAAGCAACTTATGATGTAATTGATAGGGTTCAGGGCAGGATGTCCCAAAATATGCCACTTTGGCGTATTGATTATTTTGAATTAAAGTTACTAAGAAGCCAGCACAAAAAGGACACTAACCCTCTTCTGTCCCCCTGAAAGCAGGAAATAAATCTCGCATGTGAAAGGTACCGTCCCTGTACCAGGAGGTAGAGACAACCTTATCACTAGAGATAGTCAATTCAGGGCTGAGTAGGCGGTGTAAACAAAGCTTGTTACTTCTTTACTAATTTATTATCCCAAGCCCAAACTTCTTTTTCTTGTCAATTTCTCACAAATTTATTGTTTCTTTGTCTAAAAGGTATAAAACTGTCTGCTTTGGTCACTTCTTTGAGTCTCGTATTTCTATAATCTCCCATGTGTACAAAATCTAAATATGTTTTTTACTCCTGTTAAATCTACCTTATGTCAATGTAATCTTTGGCCAGCCAAAGAATCAAGAAGGGAAGAAGGAAAAGTTTTCCTCCCCTACATAATTTTTCTTTTACTATTCTAGTTCTGCATCTTTTGTAATAATATAGTTGTACCCAAAAAGGATTCTATAGTTTATGCTGAGAATAAAAACCAGTAAAAAAGTCTTGAGTCCTATAAATGAGGTCATAGTTAAGAGTGCCTAGATGTCATGAGAAGTGATTGGAAATGTGGATCAATGGTGAAGTGGGGATGTTAGGTAGACTGGGGCACTAAAAGGAGGAAAACTTACAGAAAAAAATGAACAGCACAATCTTTCCTTTCTGACATCTTTGCCCTGTTGCTGAGTGCAAAACAACTTGGTTTTTTCCAAATACCAAGAGGAAGAATATTGCATATTCTGTGTCTACCTGGTGACCACAGAAAACTGTCTATCCAAGACCACTTAGATCTGGGAATTCCCTGGTGGTCCAGTGATCAGGACTCCATGTTTCACTGCCGAGGGCCCGGGTTCAATCCCTGGTCGGGGAACCAAGATCCTGCAAGCCAGGCAGGTGCTGCCAAAAAAACTTGGAAAAAAACCCCAAAAAACAAAAACCACTTAGATTTCAGTCAAAACAGTAGTCATAATTTAGAGAATATACTTGGCTGTAAGGAGAGTGACAGCTGATTTCATCAAAACCATCCTTATCTGATTGAATTGACTTTCTAAACAACATCTGAGTTTTCAAACCTGAGTTTGAAGACATTGTTAATAAATTATTAATAGAAGATATTATTAATATAAGCACATTCTGAGAAATGTATCTTGGTGGCTTTCAAAACCTGGCTACACTTTAAAATCATCTGGAGAGCTTTTAAAAAAATACTGGCGCCTGAGCCCCACCTTAGAATAATTAAATGCAAACTTTTGCAAATAAGCCTGTGACTTGGTATTAAAACAAACAAACAAACAAACATCTCTCCAGGTGATTCTAATGTGTAGCCAGGGTTTAGAAACACTGACTTGATGAGCATTGTTCCCTACATCCATTTTTACCTTGACATATTTGTATTTTCACTGAGACAAACAGAAGATATTCAAGTTTCTGTTTCCCTGAGAACTGACAGAGTTGTTTCAAGGAGTGATAGATTGTATTATTTTACCACAATTCTTGCATCCTTACCACCCTCTGCCATTGCTTCCCTGTTGTTGGAATATACTTTTCCAAACTATTGACTTCAGACTCGGCCATATGACTTACTTTAAGTAATGGAATGTGGAAATGACACTTGGTCAGTCATCTAAGGCCTTAAGAAGTGTGGCAAGTGTCCACCAAGACTCAGAGACCTTATTCCTTCCCCCCCATTAGGAGAGCAGGTAGCCTTCTGTATGGTCAGGGCACTCAAGATGGCTGTTCTCTTGCTCTCTGTACATTCCCTACTCAACCAGTGCCTGCTTCACCTACACCCTACTCACATGACTGACCTTCTTACGTACTTGCCCCAGGCCCTAGCTAGTGATTGTTCTAGCTTTAGATCAGAACTTTCCACTATGCTTATCAAAGGGGCAGTGAGGGGTGTGCCCTTCTGCTGGTTTCCCAGGTAACTGATGAGCCAACAAGACATCAATTCCTCCTATAACTGGTCACACCTGCCCTCCCCCACAAGCGAAGACTGCTGCCACATTCTTCCCCTCACGGTTGGCCGCACACAGTGGGGTGGTGTCATCATTCCACGACCTTGCTTCAGACATGTTAAGATCCCCCTATCCATTAAACCATTGATCCCACTGATGTCTCTGTTGCTGACTCTGGGCTCTTTCTTTGGTTTTGAAGCTGGGCAAGCACATTGTAGACAACCCACTGTAGGCAGCTCAACACCATTAATCTTTTGACCTGAATCCAGGAATAAAGCTCTATGGAGATAGTCTCTAACCCAAAGTCTGGAGTCCCACCTCATCCAGCTAAGCCAATCTGAGTCTATCCAAAACTGCAACCAACCTATATAAATACTATGAATATGAAATAAACTTTCTTGATGTAATCCTCTGAGATCTTGGAGTTTTGTTTTTAATCCAGCATTATTGCAAGAAAAAAAAAATGAAACTAATATACAAGTTTTTGTTTGTACATAATCTATATATCAAGCAATATCTAGCAAATAATAGGTGCTAAATAAGTATTTGTTAGATTAATCTGCTTTTATGCAGTTCTCACTTAAATTTGATGATACTAAACAAAATTGGCAATCACCAAATTTTAAATGTTTTAAATTTAGTTTATTTATTTTAAAAATAATGTGATGATTATTAGAATTTAAATTAATTAAATAGACTGTATTTCCGTTGTCTGCTAGTTATTTTGTCCATTTATAAAACAGAATATAAGTCAGTATGCTTATCATTGCTCTTCCTAATAGCCAAATAGATCAACTTTTCATCTAGATGAGTTTGTGGAAAGCATCTGCCTTCTTAGCAAATGTGTATAGATGAGGATCAAACTTTGCTCTGATTTGGCAAATGTGTATAGATGAGGATCTAACTTTGCCCTGATTTGGAAATACTACCCCTATCTCTAGGATACTGCCAAATTTTCAGTTAAGATTCAGAGAAATCAATTTATAATTTAGAAATCTATGTATTGAGTCACTGAGATAGGTTTTATCATTAATGCCTAGAAATTATTAATAGCAATAAACAGATACTTCTTGAGCAGTAACAGGGTCAAGATGAAGAGTTAATGGGTAAAAACCCCTGAAAATGTCTTTTGTGATATATTAGGAAGCTATAGAGAGTCGGGCAAGCAATCATAGAAATCTCTGAAAGAGAAGATCCTACTTCGAAAGCAAAATACATCTTAATCTCAAACTGTCGTTTTGAAACTCTCTTTGTCTTGATAAAACACACACAGCGATTCATTTTAGAAAATGTTTTAGTTCTTTTTAATGTAAACCTTTTCATTTCTAAAATCATTTCCTTAAGTTTTTCCTTATGATAATTATAAATTATTTTATATCTGCTTTTTGATGATCCATCATTCATTATTAAGGGATTTAGATACATAAAGTAGAGGTACCAAATAAATTATCTTTACATTATGGGTAAAGCAAGATGTAATTATGTTGTCACTTCCTCATGTTTTGAGACTTATAAGAATGCATTAAATAGATGCAAAAAATACTCAACTTTTTTAGACTATGAAACTGCTTATATATGATGCTATTTATAGCAAAGGCAAGAATAGCACAGCAGAATAATACAAGAAATGCAGTGCTCACACAAATTGGCTTTGGTGTCCAGGTGTCTTTGTAAAAAAAGTATTAATTTTACAGTATCTTGGGGACTAAGTTGATGCTCCACACATAACCCACAGTGTCACAAATGTCCTTAGTAAACCACACTCCCAATTGCAAAGCCTTCACACTTAATATAGAAGACTGTCACTCTGTGCTCACTGAGTTGCCAAAAAGTGCTAGCAGGGTTACCACTATATCACCTACCTTTCCCCCTGAGAAGGGAGAAAGTAGACAATTCAAATTAATTGTAAAAGAAGGCAGTAAGTAGGGTAGTGCATTTTGATCCCAGATATTTGTTTGAATCTATGCTACATGTTGGCTAAAGTCTTATTCCAGGCATGAATGTGGTCCTACTGTAAGCTTGCAGGAGACTTAAAATATTGGGCTGGCTGAAAAGTTCTTTCGGGTTTTTCCGTAAGTTGTTAAGATGTTACGGAAAAACCCGAACGAACTTTTCGGCCAATCCAATACTTTAATTAGGATGCTAAGATTCTCCTGCAACCAATAAATAGTGTCCTATGACTAAATATTATATTGTTATCCATTTCTCATGTTTTCTCATTTTTTTCCCCACTCACAAACATGAGTTAAGTACAACTCTAAGGTGAATTTGTGACAGATTTGGATTCATAAATATTATAATACCAGAAAAGTTATATTTCTATAAGGAATATATTTTGAGAAAAAGTCATAGACCAAGTCAGCACTCCGCTGTAGGCAGCCCAGGGGCAATAAGACATAAGGAAATATTACTGATAATGTGTATCTTCTTTTAAGAAAGTGCAGCCAGGCTGCTCTGTCCTTTTGTGAGATGGGACCTGCTAAAACTTTTCGATCATGGATTAGTTGAATAAAGAGACGATCTTAGAATTCCTGATACAGTGAAGATATGAGGTAGAAAAATTGTAGCACCGAAGTTTATGGAAACCAGTTGTACCACTAAGAAATGAAGGAACCTAAAGCAGTAACTCACATTTAATCAAAAACACCATCAGAATTTAAAACAAAAGCGGTGAGTAGAAGGAAGAGATGATTAAAGGAGAAAAATGGAAAGTAAAACACTATTTATAGAACATATATTACTTGTAGGGCATTAATTGTAGGACACTTATATATATGTTGCAAGGTGGTTTTTTAAAGTTTGACTTCCCACCTTTTCAAGGATCTAGTGTTTCATGTGCATACCTCAAAAAAGTTAAAAAAAAAAAAGATATGGCCTATTCCTTATAGACGTGATTCTTAAATTAAAATATTATAGAAATGTGGTACAACCCTCAGTCCTCACATTTTTCATCTATAAAATGGACAGATAGAGCTAAAGTCTGAGTTCTGTTCAGTATTACATTATATGATTATTAAGTGAATAAGTAAGTTATTTAATTAATGGATAAAATATATTGAGACTATTCATAATGCTCAGTGAAGGGATTATTCAGTCTAAGTACTCAGGATCTCAAAGACTATTTGCATGACATTCCAATAGGAACTAATATTTTGCATGTTTTCCTTGGTCATATTACAAGAAGATGCACTACACTGATTGGTTTGGCAAAGAGAATTGCAAGAGAGGGATATGCTGTAGATTTCTCCATATAAGTGTACGGCAACATTTTCTATCCCTTTTCACCATACATGGGACTCCATCCCTGCTCTATCAATGGAATTTTAGGTTGCATTCAGTCTTCTGCTATCAAAATTAATGGCACAAAAATTAGCCTCACACAAAAGTCATTTTGTATTTTTGCCAACTGTGTATTTTGAACACATTTCTAGTAGTTAGATTACTGGACAAAAAGTATACTTACCCATGTTTTATATTTTGGTATTTAGAAAGAATTTTAGCTGCATTCTTATTATTTTCTTTATATTAATACATGTGTGTTGTACATTTGTCATATTTGTTACCTAACATAAAAAATAATAAAATAAGCTAGTATGTCCTTCTTTCTTATCCAGTCTCTCATTTGAAACCTATGTAGCAATTAGCAAGTTTATTCTAAGTACTGTCTCCAGTCCCCCTACATGAGGCTAATCCTTGTACCATAGAAGGTAAAAAGAGATAAGAAACATTTCCATACACTTATATGGAGTAATTTACAGCATATCTTATTAAGTGAAAATAGCAAAGTGCTGATATTGTTTGTAGTATTCTACCTTTTAAGTAACAAAGGATGGACTTTTAAGTAATAGGGGGGATGTTTATGTATTCTAAAAGGAATGATGGACTAGAAAACCAAAAATCAATATTAATTCTAACCTTCAGGTGGGAAGGGAAACATTGTGAAAGATGCACATAGAAGCAAGGCTTCTGTGAATGTAAATTGTTTCAGAGCTTTCATTCTGAATTCACATAAATGCATTTCCTAACTTAAGAAGAATCAAAGTGAAACCAAAAAGGGAGAAAACGAAATCCATAAAAAATTGAAAACATATTGAAAAAAACAGACCTTTTTATATACAAAGTTGGTGGCATAATCAGAAAAGAAAAACATTATTTCAAGTGACTTTAATACATAGTATTTTTTCAACAGCTTTACTGAAGTATAATTTACAACAAAAATTTTACAATAAAATTCACTTATTTTAAAGTTAAATGTAGCTTGATGAGTTTTGGCTAATGTACATAGTCATGTAATCTTCACTATAGTCAACATGTAGACTATTTCCAGACTATTTCCTTGAGTTCTTTAAGAGTCAATATTGTCCCTCAACTCTTGACCATCAGTGATTACTGATCAATGGTCACTTTGCCTTTTATAGAATTTCATATAAATATAATTATCAGTACGTGCTGTTTTGTGTGTGTGTGTTTGTGTGTGTGACCAAGACTGCATTTTTAACTCTCCTCCTCACAGCAATATGTCTGCATTTTAAAGACACTTTCTCTAGCACTCCTCTTGACTCTGGAGAGTATTTTACTTTCCTTAGGTGCCTATTCAAGGGGCTGCTAGTAAGTTACCATCACTCCCTCCTTAGAGTAGAGGGTGTTTTAGTCTGAATGTGGGGACGCTTGGTTTAGGCCCCAATGTCTGTCCTATATACATTTCCCTTGAATTTTAGCAGCTCTTTTGAAAATGCTGATGCTGGACCAACTCCTCATGAAACATGTATTAAAAATTAGATCCAAACAATGACTCTGGAATATCCTAAGAAAGTAAGTTGACTAGTCCTGAATTCTACAGTTAATGGACTTGTGTAACTAAAAGAAGAGACGTAGATAGGAACTGTCCCATATACAAGCATACCTCAGAGTTAAAAATGCAGTCTTGGTCACTTTCCTGGTGATTAGGTCCCCAGTGTAGTTTCTGAAAACTGGGATTCCAATGCCTCAAAGAGAGGGAATGCTGCTGGTTGAAACAACTTTCTATTTGCAAAGAGTTGTGCATATAAAAATCATGTTTACATTGTACTTTAGTCTATTAAGTGTACAATAGCATTGTCTAAAAAAAGTACACGACTTAATTTAAAAATACTTTATTGCTAAAAATTACTAACCATCATCTGAACCTTTAGTGAGTTGTGTTCCTTCTGTTGGCGGAGGGTCTTACCTCAATGTTGATGGCTGCTGACTGATCAGGTCAACTGAATGTTGGGGCGGCTGTGGCAGCTTCCTATAATAAGCTAAGAATGAAGTTTGCCACATCAATTGACTCTTCCTTTCACCAATGATTTCTCTGTAGCATGCCGTGTTGTTTGACAGCATCTTTACCCACAGTAGAACTTCCTTCGAAATTGGAGTCAATCCCCTCAAACCCTGCCACTGCTTTATCAACTAATTTTATGTAATACTCTACAATCTTCATAGCCTCTTCACCAGGAGTAGATTCCATCTCAAGAAACCACTTTCTTTGTTCATCTGTAACAAGCAACTTCTCATCCATTCAAGTTTTATCATGAGATTGCAGCAATTCAGTCAACACCCTCAGGCTCCACTTCTAATTCTAGTTCTCTTGCTATTTCCACCATATCTGCAGTTACTTCCTCCACTGAAGTCTTGAACCCTTCCAAGTCATCCATGAAGGCTGAAATCAACTTCTTTCAAACTTCTATTAATGTTGATATTTTGACCTCTTCCCATGAGTCACAAATATCCTTAATGGCATCTAGAATGGTGACTCCTTTCCAGAAGGTTTTCAATTGACTTTGCCCAGATTCATTACAGGAATCACTATCTATGGTACTTATAGCCTTATGAAATGTATTTCTAAAATAATAAGACTTGAAAGTTGAAATGATTCCTTTATTCATGAACAGGTGTTGTGTTAGCAAGCATGAAAACAATATGAATCTCATTGTACATCTCTATCAAAGCTCTTGGGCAAGCAGGTTCATTGTCAATGGGCAGTAGTCATTGAAAGAAGGAGTAGGACTCAACAGTGAGCTTAAAATATTCAATAAACCATGTTGTAAACAGATGTGTTGTCGTTCTTATATTGGAAGAAGATGTCATCCAGGACTTTCATAGCTAGAGAGAAGTCAACACCTAGCTTCAAAGCTTCAAAGAGCAGGCTGACTCTCTTGTTAGGGTCTAATGCAGCTGGTGATGTTAAGTTGAAGCCAATGCTATTTACCATTCTGCAAATCCTACAGCCTTTAAATAATACATGACACCCCAAAATAATTACAATAGTAACATCAAAATTCATTGATCACAGATCACCATACCAAATATAATAATAACGAAAAAATTTGAAATATTGCAAGAATTACCAAATGTGACACACAGACATGAAGTAAGCAAATGCTTTTGGAAAAACGGCACAAATAGACTTCAATTTGTGAAAAATACAACATCCGCAAAGTGCAATAAAGTGAAGTGTAATAAAATGAGTTATGCCTATACTGATCTCTGCTAGGAGCAGAGAAAATTTCTCAAAGGCAGTGGACCCAGAGGCTAAGAGCAAATGCTAAGATAAGACAAGTCTTTGTTTTTAACTCAGCTTTGTCACTTGCTAACGTTGTGACTCTTGGCAATTTACTACAACCTTACTAAACTTTAGTTTCCTCATTTACACATAGGATAGTCACAACTGTCTCATGGGACTATTACAGGACCAAATGAAATATTATATTTAAAGTACTTTAATCGGGGTCTGACACATGATAAATATTCAATAAATATATATGCATATAAATATATTTAAAGTTAGATTTATGAATGAGAGTAAAAACTGCATTATTCACCCAAATAAACTGCTTAGGCATCAGGCATTAGTCTGGTTCTTACCTTGTGTTTCACAAGTGTAATGGTACAAGGGGAAAGTAAAGTGAAATCTGAAAAAGCTAAAATCCTAAACTGACATTTTACAATTGCATATGGTATGACTTATTAATCCTACTAATCCTTAAATAGCCTCACATGGCACAAAAAATATAATGTCTACATCATTTAGAATTAATCAACTGTCACTTGTTATTTTTGTATAAGGTTCCCTATGAGAATACAGACCTTGCCTAGTGATGGCTGTAGAGTCAGCCTCACAGTGGACTATTTAGATGGCAACAATTTCATGACTACAATGTTATTTTGTGTGGTGAAAAACAATTCATTGAAAACGAAGAAAAATGTAAATGATTCCTGTAAAGAAATTAAATTCATGTTAATACTAGAACACAGATGTTTTGTGTGCCACACCTACGCAACCGTGTCATTAAACTCAACTCTCTAATTAACTGACATCTGTTTCTTGTTCAGTTTTGAAATGATTCATTGAGACCATTTGCAGAAACAAGTACACTTGTAAAGGAAAAAAAATGTTCCTGACCTTTTCTCCCCTACTATTTTTTTCCACTTTATTATTGGTTTTTTTTTTTTAATTGACTGGCTGACTGACTTAATGATTCAGAATTAAGACATTTCTGACACTCCAAAGCCCCTCTATTTTATGTCTTAGCTTCAGATCCTGTAAAACAAAAGATTCTATAATAAAATCAGAAATACTAAATAATATTAAGCCATGAAAAACAGGTTGCTGAAACTTGGGCAAGATAGTCTAATTAATTTGTGAAGAAAAGCAGGAGAGCTAATTTTATACTAGCCCCGAAGCTCAGCTTCTATCGAAAATATTAATATTTTAATTTAATTAAACAAATATTGTTGTACATATATGTATTAGAAAGATAGCTATATTGCAGTAAACCAGAAGAAAAATAAGGGCTTTGAATAAGAGAATTTATTCCAACTCTAATTCTGAAACTAACTTTGTAACTTTGGTAGTTAGCCTCTCTGAATTCCATTTTGCTTACACGTAAGTGGTCATAATACTAAGAACAACATCAAGGGGTACAGTGAAGAGTGACATACAGGCTGTTTATATCTGCCACTGTGGTGTATTATTCACAATAGACGCTTAATAAGTCATAATTTAAAACATTATTACTTTCATTAGTATCTACCTAGCACTTTAGAATATGCTTCCTACATGTTGGCAATTTCCCACATTAGTCATCCATTTTGCTATGATAAAACCCTGGAAATTTGAACTGTTAGCCTCTCTTGTATCTAAGTTCTGGATGCCAGGCAGGAGCTCCGCTGAGCTGCAGAGAGCTGTGCTGCCAGATGTAGAAATAGTTGACTAAAGCAACAAGCCAAAAATAAAAGTTAACAGTCAAGCCTTTGATCTCTTACTGCAATAATATAATCAAAGTCTAAACCAGAGAAAGCACCAACTTCCCTCCCTCCCCTCCTTCCATTTTCCTTCAAGAATGGCACACAGGTCAATGACCAGGTGGACAGCACAGATATAGGGGATGTCCCGCTGTTGAGAGAGCCCCAAACAAAAGGCTCCTGCAGTTGCATGAAGCTAGTGGGGGAGAAGGGAGGGCGAGGAGAAAGAGCTAGGAGTGGAGAAGTACCGAGTTCTGACTCAGAGTGAAGAAAACTGTCTTCAGGTTTCCCGTCCCCCCTTTCCTCCAATAAGGAGATTTCAGAAGAGGTGCCTGAGGCAGGCCTCTGCTAAGTACTCAGATAAAGTGGGCTCTGAACGAAGGTGTCTGGACCAAGAATGCAGATATGAATATGAGCAAGGCCAGCCAGGGGTGCCTGAGTCCTTGACTGCAACTCCCTTCAGAGACTGCAGTTTGCTGCTTATCCACCAAGTCAGGTGTGGAAAGGGAAGCTTTCCCCTGTGAGGTCTGCCAGGTAAAGCCTTTGTAATTGCCCGTGGTTGGGCCTGAAAAATCACACACAGAATTCTGGCCTGGGGCTGGACTCCTCACTAGGATCCTTCAATCAGGTAAATTCAAAGGATGCTTAGATATAGACTTGATCAAAGTGAAGAGATGGTCTCATTTGGGCTGGGGTAGGGGGCAGTATTTTTCCTTTCAAGTACAGTTAAAAAAGCAGCTAGCTGAGTTGATGTAGTAGAGGCGAAGCTTCTTGCATTCGAACCTGACCATCCTCACTGCTGAGTGATGAAAGCAGTGCTGCCACTAGAGCCTCCTGTTGTGTGGTTGGTTATTCTCGGCTGCTTCACTTCAGAGCTTGATTCCCTGAACTACCTGACTATAGTACCATGTATAGTTTGGATGATCTCAGTACCAAAGAAAGGTATATGTTAAATCTAGAATAAGGTCTTATGTGCAGTCATCAGCAGAGGTATATATGTAGAATTTTATGATTCTGAATAGCTCTTTATAGTGTCATTTGGTGAGATTTATTTACTTTACTTTTTTTACATTAAAAATTCTTTGTTTATAAGTTTATGCATAAGGATACATTTTATATATATATATGTGTGTGTGTGTATATATATATATATATATATATATATACACACACACACATATTGTGTTCAGGTTTTAGTATAGTACCAATAAATAAGCCCATAAATATTTTAAATTAGTGATGACACAGCAAAGATATGAATGTACCTCCATTTGCATGAAGCCATCATAAAGAAGCTGATCTCAGAGTTAAGGACAGAATAACTTTATATTGCAAATTCAGTAAACTCAGGAAATGGGTAATTTTTAAATTAGTAACTTTTTATCATGATTTAGGTTCTTGTATGAATATTAACATTATTTCATTTGGATATATTATATATTTAAAGATAAGTAAAAATAATTTTTAAAAAATGTTTGTCTTTTCCCAAAGAGCACAAGTTAAAATATATTGACATAATGTCAACAGGATATTCAATTTGCCGCACTCTTGCTGGAAAAACAAACAAACAAACACATGTGATGATGTAGACTGAATTTGGATTAAAGTATCCAGTGTAATGGAAGTTTTAGTCTTGTTTTTTAATGTGCATGTTTAGGAAACTTGGTAGAAACACTCTCTCTGATCCTGTAGTGAAATCTTTCGGTGAAAGGGACACAAATCCCTACCTGGTTTGCTATCTGAGCAGGATGGAACACTCCCCAAATTGAATGATTTTATTGAGATCACTTCGCAGTGACATCAAAGTATATTTTCCCAACATATGGGAATATACACTTAAATATTAATTTTTCTTTACTTTTTAAAAAGATTTTTATTTATTTCCTCCTCTTAAAATGGAAATCGGTCTGAAATCAAATGCTACTGTAATAAGACAAGTCCTCTCATGAGGGGCCAGCAGGAGGTGTTGAGGGAAGAGGAATCTTTCAGTATCATTCTTCTCAGAGCTTCATATTATGGTGTTTATGATGTTTTATGACATTACATGGAGTTATCACCTCTTCCTTCTTTCCAACTTCCCAATCATGGCCCTTTGAACTATTTCAACACCAAAAGCTTCATTGTATAGCCATGATCATTACTTATACCAAAATTTGTAGCAAGAATGGGGAAAAAAAGCAAGAGGAAAGATAAAACACAGCTCCTTTCCTAAATCTGGATCAAACCCAGGATAAGGAGAATTCCTTAGAGGAACTTCGTCAGATTAAAATTTCCTGGAGAATCGGCTCTGCTAAAATATAGCATGGGTTCATGGATTTAACCCAAGTAATTGCAACTAGGTTAACTTATTTTACACATTATATATCCTTTATCCCTGTTCTCCAAAAATACATAATCCAGTCACTCTCTAAGGAGTTACATAGCTTGCTAGCAGAGACTTTGAAGGAAAACATTGAGCTTCTTAATTAAAATCTGAAATTGAATTCTATAATATCTTAAGTGTTTAGGTGGTCTCAAGTTTAACACAGGTAAGAGATTTCTTTGGTATACATAGACAAGTTTGTCATAAATTTTACCTGCCGTACCTTGATTCCACAAGATATGCTGCTCAGTAAAACTAACATGTTCTGTTCTTTGTTGCTTTTGTATTCATTTGATTAGTTATGTTAAGCACATTTCTGATTCTATCCTTGCATCATTTTACAAAGTAGGGCAAGGAACATTTCCTTCAGTTTTCCTTCTGTCAAATAGTATCAGAATTTGAAAGCAAAGAATTAAAAGTTTAAAATGGAACTGGAAGCAAAGAAAAACAGTCCTCTGTAAACTTTAATTCCTACTAAGCTGTTTCTTTCCTTTGCTAGCTCATAAAGGTGTTTAAAAAAAAGGATTATGAACATATTTTGTAAATCATAAAACTCTACATACTTAAATAAAGCATTATTAACTACACGTCAAGGCCAACAATTAATAGTTTATCCTCTTGCCTTCTGCCACTCCCACTACTTCATTTACAATTTCTAAAAATCCAGAGTATGATATTTATTCTGTAATTTAGTAAAACACCTTAATGTCTGCAAATATCATTAAGAATAATTCCAGAATATTTTTGGACAGAAATTATGCTATATGTCTAATATAAATAAGGCTTTCTATTTTTGTTATTTCATGATGATTTTCCAAGTTCATTTAGCTTTTTCAATATAAGAAAATATGTTTTAACTCCACCACTAATTGGACTGATACTTTTATATTTCTGCCCTTTGCTATCTTGTATATATCTTTTAGACATATGTAGGTATTAATGTGCTAACATTTCCTAACTTTCTAGCCAATGCAAACTTTCATATTAGCTTCTCTTCTCTACCTTTCCACATCTTTCTTACGGAGTTTTTGCTTCTTTCCCTCTACTCCAATTCACTAATCAAACACTTGAAACAGTTTCAACGCAAAAATTTGTTATGACTTTATAAAATAATTTTACATTTTATTTATGTTTAACTTGATGTTTCAGATGTTTTCTGTAACATCTTGATAAAAAATGTTTTACTCGTATGAGGCAGTTACATTTTATTCAAAAGTCTGCCTTGCAGAAGTCTTTGCATAATATAAAACTTATGCAATTCAAAACAGATCATGACAAAAATGGTGAATATCTCTGTCTATTGGTATACAGAATAATGTCATGTAGCATCAACATAAACATAGCTTATAATCATTCCTTATTCCTCTGCTTTGGAATTATGCTAACTTTAAAGGCTTTTACATTTTTGGATTCTCATTATTTCAGTCTCTGTTGATGAAGTGAGATATATTAACATATATGTTTTTCAAATTTATAAAATATAACATTCTCAAGATAATATCCAAATATGTAAAATGATAAACAAGTGAAATGAAATTATATTTGACTATAAGGACAAAGCATTCCTTTTAAAACTAAAATAATGTCTTTAATTTTCAAACCATGAGTTTAGTTTTATGTCACATAAAACTATCTCACAAATTTCTTTTCTTCCTTTACATGATGGTCATGATGGAATACCTAGTAACAGACCAGCTCTTCTGCTGCAAATAACTATAAAAGTCACAGAAATATTAGGAAACAAGTTGTGACAGGCAGAATAATGGTTCCATAAAGATATCCAGACCCTAAGCCCCAGAACCTGTAAATATGTAACCTTACATGACAAGAAGGGGATTTGCAGATGTGAATAGATCAAGATGTGCACCTTGAGTAAGAATATTATCCTTTTGGATTATCTGGTGGGCCCAATCTAATTATATGAACCCTTAAATGTGGAGAACTTTCTAAGCTGGGTTAGAGAGATGAGACAGAAGGAGAAGGAAGAGAGATGTGATGCAAGAAAGACACAACCTATTGTTGATTCTTGGAGGGTGAAGGAGAGGAGCTATGAACCAAGAGATGCTGGCAACCTCTAGGAATGCTGGAAAAGGCAAAGTAATGGATTGTCCCCCTAGACCTCTACAAAGAAACACAGGCCTGCTGATTTGTGGATGTTAGTCCAGTGAGACGCATGTCAGACTTCTGACCTGGAGAACTGTACAATAATACATTTGTACTGCTTAAGCCACTAAGAAAGTAATAATTTGTTACAGTAGCAGTAGAATGCTAATACAGAATTTGATACCTGGGAGAAGAGTGCCGCTGTAACAAACACCTAAAAATGCAAACTGGCTTTGGAATTAGGCAGTGGACAGAGGCTGGGAAAATGTTGTGGAACATGATAGAAAAAGCTTAGATGGCCTTGAACAGACTGTTGGTAGAAATGTGGACATTAATGACAGCTAGTAAGGGATTCAAAAGAAAGTGAGGAGCATTACAGAGAAAACATAAATCGTTCTAGAGGAAGCCTAAATAATCATGAAATGACGGTCAGTTTCATGGACATTAAAGCATTTCTGGTGAAATCTCAGAAGGAAGTAAGGAATATGTTATTGGAACCTGGAGGAAAGAGGATACTTGTTAGATAGTGGCAGAAAACTTAGTGGAATTGTGTCCTGCAGGATTTTTAAGCAATCAATTAATGATAGTTAGCTGAGATTTCCAAGCAAAGGGTTAAAGGCAGGTCATGTTTTCTTTCTTGCTGCTTATAGTAAAATTCATGATGACAGAAATAAAGTGAGGGTAAAACTATTAAAATGGAACCAGGACTTGGTGATTTGGGAATTTCTCAGCCCACCCAGATGCAGAAGATGCTAAAGTTAAAAGATGTACTATCAGAAAAGAAAAAGAATACTCTTAAGAAAAAGCCAAGGCTTTGTTCAACTTTTCCTTAATGATTTTGAAAAATCAAAAAGTCAGAGTATTTATTCACACAAATGGCTCTTTGAAGAGATTAATGGTGTGACTCATAGGTCCTCTCAGTCATCTCAGAAGAAACCAAAAATAGAGAGGGAACTATCTAGGAAAGTTCAGTGGATGAGTCCCTTATCTAATCGAGTGAATCCCCATGATGTACATGGGAGATCCAGAAAGTTCTTGAGAATTGTATATCATCAGAAATACTACCACCTTGCACCAAAAGGAAAGAAACATTAGTGAGTGAAAAAAGTTGCCAGATTCTCCAAAATTCTACAGGCAGGTAACAGCCTAATAAAGCTACTCAGCTGCAAGTGGAAAAGGAAGGACATCTTAGAGAGCAGAGACATGAACCTAGAGAGCAGAGTTTCAAACCCAGAGAAGAGAATTTCAAGCCCATAGAGGGTCATTCCAAATTTTGAAACGTAATGGAATTTGCCTGGTAGATTTTTAAATCAATTGTGAACTTTTTCTGCTTTTTCTTTAATTGTCTCCCTTTTTGAACCAGCATGTCTATAACTGTTATCACGGTCCTGTCCCATCATTGTATTTGGGACAGAAAACTTATTTCTTTAGTTTCACAGTCCAATGGATGGAGAGGAATTGTGCCCCAGAATGGACCGCACCCAAAGTCTCACCCATTCCTAATTTGGATGTTACAGACAATGAGAATTAGGACTTTTGAGTTCCTTAGATTTAGTTGTGATTTGGAAATTTGAGTTGATGCTGTAGTGGGTGAGACATTTTGGGACCTTGGGAGGAAGTAAATATATTTTACACGTGAATGGACATATATATTTTTGAGGTCCAGAATAATGAGCCTAAAGATGTCCATGCCCTAATTACCAGGACCTGCGAATGTTACTGATATCTAAAACTTGGCAGTTGTAATTATAAAGATACAGATACAGGTGATTAAAGTTACCTTGAGACGGAAGATTATCCTGGATTATCAGAGTGGGCCTGATCTAATTACATGAGTTCGTAAATGTGGAGAAACTTTCTCCGATGGGTCAACATGATGAGGTAGAAGAAAAAAGAAGAGAGACATGAGGTGACAAGGAGCTGACCTGCACTTGCTGGATTTGAAGATGAAGAAAGGGAGCTGTGAGTCAAGGATTTTGTGCAGCCTCTAGAAGCTGGAAAAGATAAGAAATACTACAGTTTCAAGAAGAAACACAGCCATGTCATCATCTTGATTTTAGCCCAGTGATTCCTGTACTGGACTTCCCATCTATAGAATTGTAAGATGATATTTGCATAGTTTGATCCATTACTACACAGTTCTTTTCAGCCATTGGACAATAGGCATTGCATGACTAATTTCTGAGAGAAGGGAAACACACAAAGTATGGCCCGTAATCGTCCAGGTTTTCTGTTTAAAGGCAGTTTATGAAATACATACAGTCCATGGAAGTAGAATTCAAGCAAGCATCCAAACTAAAAGCACAGGAAGAAAGATAGTTAAAAAAATTAACAAAGCCTCAGTGACCTATGGACAATATTATGTGGTCAAACAATTAATTTAAGTTTTAGGAGAAGAGAAATTGAAAAAGAAATATATTTAAATAATTAATGGCTGAAATTTTTTCATATTTGTGGAAAATTTTCAATTCAAAGATCCGAAAGGCTCATTGTCCCCAAGTCTTAATTATATTAAAAAATGCATGGGATATTGTAGTTACATTGCTTGAAAATAAAAGTAGAGATGAAAGCTTAAATACAGCCAGAGAATTAAAATAAACGTACAATATACAGAGAATCAACAATTAGCATGATCATTTATTTATTAGAAATAGAGCAAACTAGAACAAAGCAAAAGCCTTCTTTAAAGTACTGAAAGAAAGAGAAACTGTCAACCTAGAATTATCTGTACAGCACAGACATAAAAAAGGAAAAGAGAGATATTTTCAGATAAAAACAAAAGCTGAGAGAACTTTTCACCAATAGAACTCTATAAGACATATTAAAGAAATTTAAATCAAAGGAAAATGAAGTTAAATAGAGTTACACAAAACAATGAACTGTATCACAAATGGAAAATACATCAATACATATAAAACACATTTTTCTTCTGTCAATTTTTTTAACTTCATTTCTTAAGTCAAAAATATAAATTGTGGCTTTTTATAAGATATGTAGAAGTACAATGTGAGACAAAATTAGCTCAAAATATGGGACCAGGGTAAGTGAAAGAATACTATTGTTAGGTTCTTCCATTACAAATGAATGCATAACTCTTAGTACACTGTTGTAAGTTAAGAATTCATATTATAAGTCCTAGACTACCACTAAATAATATAACAAACATGCATAACTAAAAACCAAGAGGAAATAAAATAGAATATTAAAAAAAAAACAAAACCTCAGTTAATGTGAAATAAAAAGGGAAAAAACATATCAAATCAACCAATCAAATAAATTCCAGATGGGCTAAATAGAAAACAAATAGCAATTTGTTTTCTTTAAACCTAATTATATCAATGAGGTACAATTCTTTGTGATAAAGACCAGGTGTATAAGGATGCCCTAAGGCACAAAGAAGTTTTTTCTAATCACCTAACAGTCAAGAAACAAAAATAAAAGGAAAAGCAAAACCATTTAGAGCAAAATGATGATAAAATTTGTTCATCATATCTCTCACATCAGCCTGGAGATTGCTGTCACTTTCATGAAAATGTCATACTTTATCCCTTGGCATTTAGTCTGTGTAAAGGTAAATGTGCCTTTCTATAAGGTGGATTCCTGAAGGTTAACTTCTAGTCACCAAATCCAGAATGCTGAATAAATAAACAAGAGGGACTTTGTAGAACTATGGTTTTAGCTCCTTCCTGTTATTCTGCAGCTTGTAAAATTTATTAATAGCAGGAGTTATAAATATCTGGGTATAAAAATAACTACTTGGGCTATATTATACAAATAGGCTAAACTCCACCACCACGATGAGTTTTCAGACTCTGTAAGACCCACCTCACATAAGCTGCTAACACTGGATGTGAAGGTGGTATATTAAAGTGGATAAACAAATTCAGGGCATTGTATGAGGGAAAAAGCAAATACCTGCCTACAACCTCTGGGATCATCTTTTGCATTTTCCTTTGGTAGTAGGTGACATTTCTTATTGCACTGATATGAACTTTAGCACAGATTTAATGCCTAATCACCATTTTTAAACACATTGAAACTAAGGAGGCCCCGCCCATATAACATGCAGTGACTGGAACATAAAAATTAATGTTGGACGTCACACTTTGTCTTAGAAAGTTGGCTCAAGTTATGACCTGCTTATTCATGTCCACTCCTGTATCTTCTTTTCTCAGCTCTGGGACCCTGATTCCCTATCCTTCCTAGCTTGTCATATGCTCATTTGGCCTAGTTCATTTTGGAAACCTACCTGGACTATACTTTCTAGCTTTCCTCTGTGTTTTTATCTCTACATGATACCTCATTTTTGTTTTCTCTGGTGCTCCATTTTATGAGATAGCTGCAGTCATCTTTAGCCCCATGGAACTCTTCTGTCAGGGCTGATTGGTACTTCCCACCAAGAGATGAATAATGACAACAGAACAAGAAACCTAAGGGTGAAGTGAAGTGGGAAGATAATTCCAGGATTGAAAAAGAACACAGTCCAGTAGGGATGAAGCGAGTAGATAAATAGGTAAACAGAAAGAGCTGAGTAGGAGCTTGGACAAGACTAGAGAACTGGATAGAACTTATCTCTGCGTAGTTGAGAACAAAGGTATGTCTGGGTTAGAACTAGTCAAAGCTCCAAAGAGTTTCTGATTATATCAGCACCTTCCCAGAATAATTAGGACAAATAATTCGGGTAGGATAATATGTTGGGAGGAGGCAGGGTAGAAAATCAACTTTACTTTTAAGTTTCCCTATTTTATTATTTTGGTCTCAAACACCAGAGAAAAGTCGTAGACATGGAAAAACTATCCTGGCAGGAAACTGGGAGGATAGAAATCAGTCTCCAACAGATTAATTAGCAAGAGATTTTTTTCCCCCTGTCTATGAAGAAAGAGAGAGAAAAAAAGAGCAGAGACAGACTGAGACATTTGGGAGTCCTGAGAGTTACTGGTTCTTGTAGCCTGCTGCCCAGTGATGGTACAATGGAAGTGGAAAGACCCAAGTGATGATTATAAGATATGGCAGGCCAGATGGGATTCCCATGTCCTATATTTGGCATGTAGGTAGTGATATAGTCATGTCCAAGTCCCATGGACTATATAGAAGCTTCACTAGAATCACTGGAATTGAAGGAGCATGGAGAAATGGAATAATGGACATTTAAATAGCAGCCTGTGTGAAAGGCAAACCAAGCACCAGATGCCTTCAGCTGCTGAACTCCCTCCCAAGCATCTGAATAGGATTAAACTTTGGGACTGGGCAACACAATGGAAACTAAACCATGGATATCAAGTGAAGTCAAATGCCCTGTCATCCTGGCAGATTGGTACTGGGGTGGGGTGGGGGTGTCAAGAAAGAAATGGAATTGTTTTAATGAAAATGGAAAAATTGACTATGTTCGGCACCTTAGCTTGTGAATGGACATTCCTATTATCAGCCCAAACAGTTAATGAGTGTTTTGTGTAAGGCATTGGTGCTAAGAACATTGCTTGTAGTATCTCATTTAATCGTCACAACCATCTTTTCTATGAATTGTAGAAACAATCTTTTCTACAATTACTTTAAATTGTGTAGGGCACAAGGCAATCTCTAAAAACCTTCAACTCATTTCAACTCAAGGCTTAGAAATGCAATTCTATCAGTCAGCCACGTTGGCTTTTCTCTTTGTCCACACTAATTGTTGCGCTATACCGCCTCCTAGGCTGTGCAGAGTGAGCAAAATCTAAGAGAGGTTTCTGAACCACCTGATGGGATCTCTCAAAAAAGAGAATTGTGGACTTCCCTGGTGGCGCAGTGGTTAAGAATCCGCCTGCCAATGCAGGGGACACAGGTTCAAGCCCTGGTCCGGGAAGATCCCACGTGCCACGGAGCAACTAAGCCCGTGCGCCACAACTACTGAGCCTGCACTCTAGAGCCTGCGAGCCACAACTACTGAGCCCACGTGCCACAACTACTGAAGCCCACGTGCCTAGAGCCTGTGCTCCACAACAAGAGAAGCCACTGCAATGAGAAGCCCGTGCACCACAACGAAGAGTAGCCCCCACTCGCCACAACTAGAGAAAGCCTGCGCACAGCAACGAAGACCCAATGCAGCCAAAAATAAATGAAATAAAATAATTTTTTAAAAAAAGGGAATTGCTTGCTGAGAAGGGCTAATACGGAAGAAAGAAGCAGAATGTATGGTGTTCATTGCATTTGTTCATTTTATCTCTTCATTTCTCCATCCCAAATTGTTCTATGCATGAAGGTGAACACTTAAGACATTATTTTCCCAAATATGTTTTTTTGGACACTATTTCTACAGAATGATTATGGATATAACAAAAAGCGTTCCCAGGTCAGCATAAGCTAAAGAAACAGTAAGTACAACAGATTAAAATATGTGTGTACAGGCCTGGAGGGGGAGGGGAGGTTCTTTTTTTCTGAGTTCACAAAGGCTTTAAAACTGCAGGAATTCTCAGAGGTTTTCATTAATATTTCAGTGGCAATCTCCTAGAAGGGGTAGCATTCTTAAACTCATTTGAGTATGGGTTTATAAACATATTTAAAATATCTATTTATTTGTTTATGTATGTGTATGTGCATATGCATTTATATATTTACATATGTATGTATTATTTGATGGATTATTTGCCAGATACCTCAAGGCAACAGTTGAGATGGGACGTATTGTGGGAAACAATGGTCTGGTAAAAAGGATATTCCTAACCAGCTTAAAAATCTCTGTATAAGGGGCTTCCCTGGTGGCGCAGTGGTTGAGACTCTGCCTGCCAATGCAGGGGACGTGGGTTCGAGCCCTGGTCTGGGAAGATCCCACATGCCGCGGAGCAACTAGGCCGGTGAGCCACGATTACTGAGCCTGCGCGTCTGGAGCCTGTGCTCCTCAACAAGAGAGGCCGCGATAGTGAGAGGCCCGCGCACCGCAATGAAGAGTGGCCCCCAATTGCCACAACTAGAGAAAGCCCTTGCACAGAAACGAAGACCCAACACAACCATAAATAAATAAATTAAAAAAAAAAAATCTGTGTGTAAGTCTTCCTGTCCCCACACCCCGGGGCCATTTTTGGACATGTCTAATCCTTTTACTTTGCTCCTTACCTTTGCTTCTGTGCATAAAGAGTAAGGTCTTAGGTAATGGGCATTTACCTTCCAACCAGATCCTATCTTTGAGTCTTAAAAAATGATTTGAACTTTTAACAATAATGCACAAACAATCCCTCCACCGACTGGTATCTGTGAATTTCTTTGAGTCGTATATTTGCATTTCTAACCTTAGGGAAGTCAATCACTCTGCAGCTCAACTTGCCCTTCTGAAAATGAGTATCTAGCTGCAATAACCTAAGAACTTCCTTTTACATATATAATTCTCATATTTTAGAATATGAGGAGTTTAGAACGATTTTAAATTATACCAGACCACCAGCTTCTTTAGTGGCTTCCAGATTTTACCAATAAATTAGCCCCCATGGTAAAGTGTTCCAAATATTTGGAGAAAGCTTGCTTGTAACTCTTTGCAACTAACTAAAAATATGAAAATATGATAATGAGAACAGCTGGCATGGGGCCCAAAGCCCCACATTCAATTAACCCCCAATCCTTTTAAAGAAATAATACAGGAAGGTTTAAAAATGCCATTATTTGTGAAACATATCCTCTTTAATTATGGGTTTAGAAATGCAGACTTACTGCATCTCTCCCTACCCTTTCCACATTCAATCTTCATTCTCCAGAGAATGGCAGACATCTTGCATAAGACCTATTACTGTTGCCCCATGATATTTTCCTGAGGTCATGTTTTTCTCTTTGTGCACACATTTACAAATCTATGAAAGCATATTTCTTGAGAAGAACATCTAAAAGGGAACATAGGGATGTGGATCAATAGGAACCATAGCTTTAAAAAGAGACCAGTGGGAAACTACAGAAAATGTCAATATGAAAACCCTTATCAGCTATACACGATGCTATTTAAGGAATAGGCTTTGCCTTGGGGTTCTCTAACCCAGTTATTCATTAACTGACAGGCAATGCCTGACCTGAGGGATATTATTATTATTTCAAACTTGGTCTTTTTCTTCTTCTCCCAAAGTCTACCTATTTCAACTGAACCCTTCTAATAAAATCCTTTTTGTGTGACTATACATTTTCTAGAAAATGATAAATTGTGGGAAAAGTGGAATTTATTTTAAATGTTGTTTGAAGGTTACAATCTTATTAGAAGTCCATGAATTTGAAAAACTATGCAACGTATGACAGCTCCTGTATCATACAGCCCACTGGCAACAAATGAGCTCGGGCCACTCTTTCTGTGAATATCTCTATTCAGAAAAACCACCTAAAGCAATTTTATTTACTGAACATGTCACTACTGTTCCTAAGAATGTCTGATATTCTTTTCAGTTCATACTTTATTAGTTTTTACAAAAGATCAATTGATGACTGCAAAGAACATGAACTAATGAAACGTAACATTCGATTTTATGCACATTTTTCTTTTTGTCGAAAAGTGGTGTCTTATTTCTCTTGAATACTATATATCATTTAGTGTTTAACATTTGGTTTAACTGAATACAGATGGATGATGTTTGGTAGTATTTTGAAACTGATTCCTAACCTGGAGATGTTTTTTATGATCCAACATTTTGCACTGAGAAAAGTTCAAAGCAATATCTACAGCTGATAATACTATCAGGTAGAATTCTGCTTTTCATTTAATTCCTCAGTTTTGTCCCCATTATTCCAACCTTAAGCAATGAACTTTGAGATGAATTATTAGTAAAAGAAAGTATACATGCAATCAAAGTTGTAGTGACAAATGATTTAAGTTTTTTTTATTGTTATGTGGTGAAATGAAATTCTAGGGTAAATACGTTTAAATAGTATGTGCTACATTCCACAGCTGCTTAGGACATTGCTTTGTCAGGAAAGAGGTGGGTACTTTACATAACAATTAGTGCTTCCCTGTACAACACCTATTGTGTATGAATAATTGCTCCTTTGCTTGTCTCTTTGGGATATGATAAAGCACTCCTTGGTAAGGTTTGAATGACATCAAGGTGAATAATTTTTGGATTCTGACTGAAAGACAAACGAGAATACTTAATACACAAAGAGAGAAGACAAGGGGTAATTTAAAAATACGTTATTATGAAAACATTTCAACTGGTTTCATAGGACTCATCTATGGATTAGAAGAAGGAATGGTACAAGGCCATGGCTTTTCCAAGGATTACACTTCCAAATGTGAGTACTTTACAGTATATTTTGAAGCATGACTATTTTAGAGTTCATAATATAGGGAAGTAAATGATCCCTTATTGTGCACTTATTTGTTATTGTCATAATTTTAGCCTAGGTAGAATGGATTGTCCTCTGTGATTCATATATTAATATTAATTAAATAGTCATGTTACTATTTATTATTAACTATTAATCTCTCAAACTTTTATTACTGAAACAGAATTATAAGGAAAACATTTTAGTATTATTAATGAGGTCTAAGTTTGTTGAATATTTACCATCCCAATTTAGCTCCTCTGCAGTGGTGAGACAATACCTTGCCTACTTGGGCAGAAGAAATGAATAAAATATAGAGTCAAGGGAATTTGAAACAACATGAGAGATGTCATTGTGGAGAAATGGGAGCACAGGGAAGCGTAAGTGTTGATAAATTGTGGCCATGTAATAATTAGATAAGATGGCTTTTCATCCTACTGCCCGCGCCTCCCATAGCCAACATGGCGGCTGTCCGTGAGTCCTGCGGTGCAGCCGCTTCGTACCGGCTCTTTCTTGCGGGTAGGGTTAGCTTTGCCCAGGGACAGGGCCTCTGGAAAGCCGCGACTGCTAAGCTGCAGAGAAGTCCCGGATGCCAGATATTAAGGCTAAGACACACTACAGTTGTAACAACAAGGAAAAACGTTGCAGCCTTAAGACGTAAACTTACACAGTGGATTTTACTAAAAAGCAGATTGAAGAATTCAACATAGGAAAGAGACACTTAGCCAACATGATGGGAGAAGATCCAGAAACTTTTACCCAAGAGGATATTGATAGAGCGATTGCTTACCTTTTTCCCAGTGGTTTGATTGAGAAGCGAGCCCGGCCAATAACGAAGCATCCTGAAGAGATTTTTCCAAAACAAACAGCAATCCAGTGGGGAGAAGATGGCCGCCCATTTCATTTTCTCTTTTATACTGGCAAACAGTCGTATTATTCATTAATGCGTGGAGCATACGGAAAGCTACTAGATGTAGAAAACCGTCAAGACCAGCTGCGAGCCAAAGGTCTGTTTTCAGAAAAAACTAAAGCCAAAGACCCGACTGGCAGCAGATGGCTGATTAAGGAGGAACTGGAAGAAACGTTAGTGAAAAAACTGTCAGATCAGGATTACGCACAGTTCCTTCGGCTGCTGGAAAGGTTATTGGCGTTGCCGTGTGACGCGGCTGAAGAAGAATTTGTGAGCAGGTTCCGCAGGAGTGTAACCATTCAATCGAAAAAACAGCTGATTGACCCTTTGCAGTATGACGAGAAGGGTATGGCCTTCAGCACAGTCCAAGGTAACAGAAAGACTGCAGAGGCGGAAGTGGCTGTTTATGACTGTGGAAGTGGGAGGATAGAAGTAAATGGGGTCGACTACCTGCTCTACTTTCCGGTGACTCAGGACAGAGAACAGCTGACGTTCCCTTTCCACTTCCTCTACCGGCTTGGAGAACACCACGTGACCTGCGCGGTGTCGGGGGGCGGGGCAGACGGGCGGCGCAGGCGCAGGCCATCCACTTGGCGACGGCGAGAGCCTTGTGCAGTTTTGTCACCGAGGACGAGGTCGAGTGGATGCGCCAAGCGGGACTGCTTACTGCTGATCCCCGTGTCAGAGAGCGGAAGAAGCCAGGCCAGGAGGGAGCCCGCAGGAAGTTCACCTGGAAGAAGCGCTGAGTTTTCTGGGCAGGAAAGGAGAGGGACGCTGTGCACCTGGCATGTGGCAGACGCGCAGGAGACACTTGCTGGCCAGGGTGAAGCAGCACCATCAGACGTTTGAGTTGTGAGATGATTTATTCTAAAATGCAATGTCGTAAAGGTTACCTTCTAAAAATAATTACTTAAAACTGTTTAGCTTTGTTCTGCTGCTTTACTTTTAAAACTTTTTCAGAAGAGAGCTTTAGAAGCATAACTCAGAATCTTGGCATATTCGACCTGAAAGGAGCATTCAGCAGAAGCCAATCACGAGACCGCCTTTTGCGGACGGAAAGGCCCAGCCCCACAGATCTGACCCACCAGAGCCGCACTGCTAACTTAATGACAGGACGGACTTGGACTCACTCCCCCTAACTCTGTCGTTTTCCCAGATAGCAGTTGTTACAACGTATTTTTCAAAACTGAGGGATGAGAGTGCTTGTTGAGAAGAATGAAGTCCGTGGAGCGTCTTTGTCAGGAGCTCAGCCGAGTCTCTGCGGAAGACAACAGGCCAATCCCCTCCCCCAGCCCCTGGCAGCCACCATTCCACTCTCTGTTTCTGAGTTTGACTCTTTTTTTTTTTTTTTTAAAGATTCTACATATAAGTGAAAAAAATTAAAAAATAATTAGATGAGATGGATCCATGCAAACCAGTATTCACTGTATATGGAGTGGAACAATCATTAGCAATCAAGGAGAGACTTCACACATAGCTAACGTTTGGAAATGCACAATTCATTTAAAGTTTCTCATTTGAAAAATGCCTATAAATCTATAGATTCAACAAAAAAAAGATATTGCTATGTTTGTATATTTCTAGTCTATGACTTTTATAGGTTCCTGCCAAATCAGATTTCCAAGTGCTCCCTTAAATTGTAGTAAATACAATTTTTCTTTTTTTTTTTTTAGCAAAATCTCTTTAACTTGAAAGAGTTCAGGAAAATTGGCAGAAATAAGAACTGTTAGTTTCGCAATCTTATTATGCAAATTGAAAAACCCATTCATTGTAGTGAACAGGCCTCTGCAGGCATAGTGGTCTCTGCAATTGGAGAATGAGATATTTACATTTTTAATTCGAACACGCTGGAATGCCAGAATGTCTGCTCATAACCTTAATGAGTAAAAGTAAATTTTGGTGTCAAATTGGTTTAAAAAATATATTTGAGAAATGAGAAAGCAGGATTTTTTTAAACTACCCTTTCATCAGTCTAATACTTTACATATTCCACAACTACTTGTTGAGGATTTTCAAAGCATTAAACACAGTCTTGGGCACTGAGGATACAGAGATCAGTAAGACTCAGGGATGCTCAATGCAACTGAGAGGACGGTTGGTAAGCATTCAATTACAACTCACATGCAGTGTGCTATGACTTATCTTAGAGGATAAATCCTGTGGTTTATCCTGTGGTTTATTCTGTGGCTTATTCAGGAGGGAATGTACAGTTGGCAAGGCACAGATCCAAGGAGAAAGATTGGGAAGTCGTCAGTGTCCTACGGGGCTCACTCCTACCCTGCCTCTCTCTCTACTGCTGTCTTCACAGACTTCTTCCCTTGGAATTTAACTCTGTCTTCTTTGTCCTCCCATGGTACTTTCCACCTGAAGTATTACTATTTCTGTTTCCCCAGATCACCTGCCTAGGGTCAAATTCAAGGTGCAACTTAATGGCACAACAGCCAATCTATACTTTCATCTTTTTTTTTTCTTTCTTTCCTTTGGCTGAAAAAGAAGGTAATTTCTGAATGTCTCAGGCCTGCCAACTTCCTTCTGTTACCAAGTGACTGAGGTGGCTCTCCCTGTCTAACTACCCCAGGACAGAATGCCAGAATGTCAGGAGAATCCAGACTGTTGAAAACTCCACTGTTGGAAAGTATCACTGTTATTGTAACTTGTGCCTGAAATGATTCTCCTTCACATTTTGGTCTCCTTTGCCTTCCATGGATAATAGGGTTCCAGGGACAGGCTACGGAACCTGGTGTGAGTCTATGTGAGATCAGAGGAAGTGTCTTCACCGTGAAGCAGCCACACTGTGTGTGACAAGGACTAATGTATGTGCACCCTCGATTGCTCTGCTCACATTCTGCAAGCTCTACCTCCAAACTGACATTTTATTTTGCCAGTCCCCATCCTCAGGGTAGATGTAGCTTCTATTCTCAGATTTCAAACCAGACCACCTGATTTCCATTAACAGTATTTTTTGGGTGTAGTTGGCAGAGAACATAAAAATGAGAAGCTCAAAGATAAAATCAAAATGTAATTAATTTTTAAATTCTATTTCCTGTTTCATCAGATTAAGAAAATTGTAAGTTCTTCCAGGGCAGGCACCATTTGTATATTTATATGTGCCAAGTAGTCATTATGGCTGGTTGTGTAGTGCTGTTACAGATACCTCATAAGCCTCAGCAGCACCAGGCTCTGAGTTTATAGTCTATGGCCCTCTAAAAGGATTGACAGGCAATATGGACCATATATAGATGTCCTGTTTTACAAGGCTAGGCATAGCAGAGACACCTATTACCATCAGTATCTGTCACAAATCCTAATCTGCATTCAACAGTGACTAGAGCTGGAGAGTTTATTTACTCTCTTACATTGCATATATCTTGTGTCAACCCTTGATTTGCTTCATCTTAATGCAATTCCCTGCTACTTTGATTTTCCTGAGTTTTTTTATAATGCAGAATATTTCAAAGGCTGATAATCAGGCTTTGTCTCATATTATATATTTTTTAACAAAGATACTAGAAGGATGACACCAGGATAGGTTATCAGTATCAGTGCATGCAAACAACAACAGTGAAAAAAGCAAGTCTTTTTCACGTAGATAGTGTATGACATTGTTTAGGATAATACAGTTATACCTTGAACTTTATATTTTTAATTAGTCAAAAGATATAGTTTAAATCAGTGGATCCAGAGCAGAGGGACATGTACTCATTGAAATCTTGCTCTTATTGCACGGAATACATGCAAAAATCCATATATACATCAATTTTTTTCCCCTAGACTGAAGGAATATTAGGTCTTGTATATATGTATATTATAGTTTTTAAAGTGTAAACAGATACCTTTCAGATTAATAAATTACAAATATATTTAAAAGTATTATCCAAATATAGATCATGGTCAAATAATGTCATGATTAATGTCTATAAAATTATGTTGGTATGGGAATCTGCAAATGTTTTGATTTTAAAAAGGACTTCATTCTCAAAAATAAGCAATTCCCAACCTAAGAAAAATATGGACTCCTATCCTTATAGGTAATGGATGAGGCAGAAATAAAATCATTATTTCCTTTTCATTTTCTAGAATGATCTTCTATTTGAAAATATCAACTTTTGATATACTTGTACTATTTCAAGTGATTAGTTACTGAACAGCAATTTTATGCCTAGAACTATAAAAATAACTTTACATCCATCATATTATTTATACTTCACAATAATCACACGAGGTTAAGTTTTACTTCCCCCCTTTTACAGAGGAGGAAACTGAGGTTTAGAGAGATGTAACGTGGCAAAGGTGACACAGTCCTATTATGAGACAGAGCACAAATTAAGCCATGCCAGAATTATTTAATATCTCTGCTGTACACAAGCCACCAAAAACAAAAACAACCTTCCAAACAATGCTGGAGATACAAGTTTCAGTAATTCTTTTTATATATATATAAATTTATTTATTTATTTATTTATTTTGGCTGCGTTGGGTCTTCGTTGCTGCGCACGGGCTTTCTCTAGTTGCGGCAAGCGGGGTCTACTCTTCGTTGTGGTGCGCGGGCTTCTCACTGTGGTGGCTTCTCTTGTTACGGAGCATGGGCTCTAGGCGCGCGGGCTTCAGTGGTTGTGGCACATGGGCTCAGTAGTTGTGGCTCGCGGGCTCTAGAGCGCAGGCTCAGTAGTTGTGGCACACAGGCTTAGTTGCTCCACGGCGTGTGGGATCTTCCCGGACCAGGGCTCAAACCTGTGTCTCCTGCATTGGCAGGCGGATTCTTAACCACTGTGCCACCAGGGAAGCCCCAAGTTTCAGTAATTCTTAACAGGAAGTTATTTCTTAAACCGGAAGTTCATTTATCAATACTGGGTCCATTTTTCCTAACGCTTATAATATTTTTTGAAGTAGTATTTATTTATTATTGCTCCTTCTATGGAAGAGCTAGGGGAACTAAAATGAACAAATAAACAAACAGAATCTTTTCAGTTCTGGATAGGTAGATTTTAAACAGGTAATCAGACGTCAAATATAGTTGTTCTGTGATCAATTAAAGTTCTTTTTCAGGAGACCTTCCTACCAAAAGAAACCTGCACATTATCTTGGTTGACTTTTAGAATTCCCCTTCAGCTATAATGACCAAGGATAATTCAGGGCCAAGAGGAGTCTGGATTTCTTTTCTTTTACTTCTCAGGTTATCTCTGGATGAGCAGCAGAAACATTGTGTAGACGTCTGCTTTCTCCAAAACTAATCTGTTTTTATGACTTTTGTATCATTTGCACGACTGATATCCTTATTTGTAAAAATGTCATTTTATTGACTATCTTCTAGAGAGTTGCCTAAGTTTAAAGTCAGTAATATTTTAAAAGGAGAAATGCCACATATATTTTAATAAATGGTAGTCTTTGTCAGGTTTCTCCACCATAAATTTACTCTTTTTCCTGTGCTTTCCATACTTTTCCAATATATAGACCAATATCAAGTTTAAAATGTAAAGAAATACCATTTTTAGAGATTGCCTGTGGACTACACAATTTATACAGTTTTATTTACCAGAAACAAAAGTTTGATCTTTTAAATGGATCAAGAAACAATGTTAGCTGAAAAGTCAATACTTTGTCCATTATTTCGGTGAACTATCTAAGCACTTCAACAGGACATGCAGTGGTTATAGAAAAATATTAATTTATTTCCCATATTTCTCCAAAAATATTTGCATGTAGCAAAAATATGTTTTTTTTTTTAACCAAATGAATTTACTTTAGAGAACAAGAGATTTTAAAGTAGAGAGACTTATGGTTCTCCATTATGTGTTATACCAGAAATAGTACTCCTCACACTGAGAAATCTTGCATTTTGGTTTTCTACTTTAAAAACAAAACAGAGAGAAGATAGGAGAAAACATGTAACTAGGGCAGAGGATATTATTAAAAATATAAAAGAGGGTAAAGAAGACATGTAATATTTCCTAATAGATCCATTGTTATGAAAAGTGATATATTAGGAAAAACAAGTTTCCAGCCAGCACTGAAACAAAGTTCAAGCCCCACCTTTTTGGTTTTTAGCTCCTTAAGAAAAACCTAAACAGGCCCCCCAAAATGCTTGTCCCTTCATGCATGCCTATAATAAAGACTATGTTTCTCAGCTTTCCTTGCTGTTAGTAGCGTCTTGCTGTTAAGTTCCAAACAAAAGTATGTCAGATCAAGTTATATGTGTCAGCTTCTGGGAAACTTAAGAGCTAGTTAGTCTGTACCTTTTATCTCTTCTTTTTTAGCCTCTCCTTTTCTCTGCTGACTTGAATGCAGATGGATGTGGCTGGATACAGTCAAGCCAAAGTTGACTATGAGTTGAGTGGAGCAACAGACAACGAAGTTAGCAGAACAACAAGACAGAATAAGCTGGGTTCCTGACACAGAAGGTACATCAGCCCTGAAATGATTATCTCCAAACTTTTACATGAAACAGAAATAAACTTTTGTCTTTTTAAAGCCACAGTCATTTTGAGTTTTCTGCTACTCACTGCCAAACCTAAGTTTAATTAATATATTAACATTCTGAGCCCAAGCTCTTGCTTTTTGCTAATAGTAATAATAGCTAATATTAATTGAATTTTTTCCCCATGCACTGGTCTATATGATTTGTATATATTAATTCATTTAAAATTTACAAGAATTGTATGAAGCATGATGATTGCACTTATTTTACAGATGAGCAAACTGAAGCTCCTAAACTTTAAATAAATTGACTCAAAGATCAAAAAGTGTTCAGTAGCAAAACTAGGATTTGAATTCAGTTAGTCTGGGATCTGATCACGTAATCTGAAGAACATGAAACCTCTGTACTCAAATCAAGAATTTTCAGAATATTAGAATAAAAATAATTTTATATTAAAGAAAAAAATCGAGGTTTGACTATTGTTAATAAATACTTGAAGAGGCAGCATAGCATAAAGTTTAAGAACATGGGTCCTAGAGACAAACCACTGAGAATTTAACCTTGTCTGCTTATTAGCTACTTATTAGTTAGATAATCTTGGTCAAATCTCTTAGCTTCTCTGAGCTTTGGGTGCTTCATTAATTCAGTGAGGGATAACAACTGTACCATGTAGCATTGTTATACTGAGGATTAAAAAAATAATTAATGTAAAGTGGTTAGCACTGTGCCTGGACCAGTGTTAATCTTCAAAAATAAATGTAAATTATTACGGTAATTCCTGACATCACAAAGAGAAAAAAAAAATCTACCACCAAACTTGTGAAAGTTTGACTAAGTTTTTAAAAATTCTTTAAACTCATATTATTTGACTTTTTTTTTCTAGGATCCATTCCTAATTACATAGAGTGAATAGCCAGATTTGAATGCTCTCCTGGCACTCTAGCGAGATATATATTTTACTCTGCAAATGGCAAAGATTTACTTTGCTATAATCCTTTTGAGAAAAAATAATTGAATATTTTTCCTTCCTACTTGGCAGTCTATGATAATGGCCTAATAAGACATAATGCATAGAATGTGACAAGTGTCAGAGATGAAGTAATTTGTAACTTGAAATAGTGGAAATTGCAATTCAAAGATCTTATATAGTTTTATTCTCTAAACATACTATGGTAGCAGGTGTGCCCAAGAGACTATTGCTGCATCAATTATTAAGCAAAAGTTTACCAGAATATTTTCATCAATTTTATTTTTTGTGTGTGCTTGTTTTATATTTCTAAGTTGAATCTAGTGTTGTCTGTTACCATGTACTAGAATTGCTACAATCAAACCAGGAAAATGTAGATAAAGTGTTTAGAATAGTCCAAAACCATTTGCTCAAAGACCATAGTGACAATACACTTCATGCATGCTGAGTGTTAGCTGTGGATCTGGAATTCTTCTTGTGTTTATTTAATTCTTCTAATTTATTTAATTCTTCTAATTACCCCGAAATAGAAAATTACTACCTTTATTTTACAGATAAGGAAGCCAAATCACAGAGAGGTTGAAATACTTGTTGAAAGTCATAAAATAAGTGGCAGAGCTGGAATTTGAACCCAAACAATTGGTTTCTAGAATCTCCCTTCAACCGTCATGCTATCTTGTTTCTCAATGTCTAAAATATAAGGCCAAAAGAAATTTTGAAAAATAACTAAAAAGTTAATTTTGGAGTCAAAGATTCTCTATAATTTGTGCTTACATGTGATAATAACCAGCAGAGAAGTCATGTTAAGCCCTTGTTTCAAAAAAGAAATAAAATGGATAGGCAAACTGTATAGGGATAAAAGTCCACAGAAATGTGAAATTACCTCTAAAGATTATGTTCAACCATATTTTTATTATACATTTCATTAACTATCTATAGTATCTTCCACCCTGTGTATCTTGCTTAACTCAACATACAGAAAATTCCACACTCTAAGAGCTTTCACCTTGAAATCAGAAGTATAATCAGAACTCAATCAATCAATATTATCATCCATCCAATGTCCTCAATCCTTTAGAGTAAAAGCAATGATTGAGTCTGTTTCTCTAAATACTTTGAACTGCTCATTTAAATATAGGGATTTTATACAAGGTATTTTCTCCTATCAGTCTCTAAATGTAAATGCTCTATATATCTGAGCTTCAGATGAACTTCAAGCAATGAAATTTTTATCAAGTTTTTCCTGGACTTATAAACTGCCTCAGTACACAACCACAGAGCATTAGTATTTCAAAATTAATATTAGGTATACATTAAGTACATTTTGAAATGCAACATAATTATTAGTATTTTAAAATACTCTGATCTCTATCATTAGCCTTTAAAATGTATTACTATCTTAGAGAAGCAGAGAAGTAGCACAATGTAGATAGGAGCCATGTATTTAGGATTAAAATCGAAAGTGTAGTCTTTTGTAAAGGTACATGGTCTACTGAGATTTTGAGCACTCTAATTAATTGCCTTCTTAGCAAATTTAGTCTTCCTAGTAGTCCTTACCTAGGGATAATTGATAGTTCAAAAAAAAAATCAAAATGGAATTGTGACAAAAAAACTTTAGGCTCTTATCGCATTAATGACATTATTCAGAAATATAGAGCTTGCACCAATGTTTTCAATTATTCAGTAGTTCAATAATTATTTTTGAATTCTTTGGATGTACATAATAGTTACTGTGCTAAAGAGGTTGCAAAGATAAATGCGGCATGTTCTATACTTCAGGAGTTCAAATTTTTAATAATACGTGGTATTATAGTGAAAATACTTCTCTCATGTCAGCATTTTTCACACTGGGTTATAATCATCTATTTATGTTTCTATCTCTTACGGAATCTCTGCAAGACTGTATTTTCTTCCATTTTGGATCCCTAGCAAAAATCTCTCAGCTTCGCACAAAGGAAATCAAGATTTGGTTTGGCAAAGTAAATAGACACCAAGACACACGAGTGGATGGCCTGTTCAGAGAACAGGTAACTGCCCTACCTGTCTGGAAGTGAAATAGCAGTCATCCAAAAGGTAAGTTAAACAGAAGCCACCTTGATAATATCCAAATAAAATATTTTGGTAAAATTCTAAGTATTTAAATAACATTATTTTGGGTATCACAGAATATTTTTCTCACAGAAGATGCTGATTATCCTATAAAAATAACTATGGGTTTGTGAGAAACAAACAAAAATCCATTTGATTAGTCCCAGTTCTATGAAAACATCCTTTCCTCCTACTATAATGAAGACTGCAGTCCCTCCTAGGTTAGCTATGACCTGAATCTAATTCTCTTTTTAAAATCTTGAGTATCAATCCAGAGCACTCCCTTTTTATCTGAAACTTTGTCTTTCTACAGGTACCTTTGTATGAAATTTACACATGCTTAAATCTCTCCCATCCTAAAAAAATGTGCCCCCTTGATTTCCTCTAGTAATCCAGGTGCTGCCTAGTTCGTGTTCCCTTTTATAACAACTTCTTAAGGGGTATATTCTAAAATGCTTTTCCTCTGTTTTTTTCACTTCCCACTCACTTTCCAACCCATTCCATTTTAGACCCTTATTACTCCACTCAAAGTGCTTTTATTAAAATCACCTGTGTTCTCTTTGTCACCAAATAAAAGAACATTTTTAGATACTATCTTGTATGGTCTCTCAGCATAATTTTACCTAACTTCTCTCTCCTCGAAACACTATCCTTCTGTTAAATATCCTTCTGGTTTCTATATCCTTTTCTTTACATTCCTGTTTGATTCTCTCTTATATACTCCTCTATAGCAATCCCATTTATTCCAAAGGCTTCAGTTACCATCTCCATGTCAACAACTTTTATATTGTTATTTTCAGTCCAGATCTCTTTTCTGGGCTTTCATATTTCCATATATGCCTGTCTACTTGACATTTCCACTTACTTATCAAAATCATCTCAAAAGTGGCCCCATCTAACTGTTTAAACTGTAATTCTATGAATCACATTTAACTACATAGCCTCTTACTCCCCACTTCTAATAAAAACTAAAAGCTGGCTTTTAAAAAATACTTGCAGGATTTTATTTTAAATTTTTTATTCTTATAAAATATATATAACCTAAAATGTTACCATTTTAACAGTTTTTAAGTGTACAGTTCAGTGGCAATAAGTACATTCACATTGCTGCACAACCATCACAACTATCCATCTACAAAACTTTTTTTAGTGTCTCAAATAAAAGCTGTCATTTTAATCAAGAGCATTTCTTTAGGGTCCACTGTTTTTTTCCATATTCATTGCTACCACACTATGTTATTGCCATTGCTTCCTAAATTATATTTCCACATCTGTACTTCATATTTTAATCCAATCTTCATATTTTAGACTGACCTTTGAAAAGTCTCTAGTCTATATAGATCCCATTGTTTTAGGAAAAAGATTAATGCATGAAGCACGTCTTCTCTAGCTCTATTTTCCACTATCTCTTTCTGGTTCAATGTGCTTCATTGCTCCATTTACAAATTCTTTAACTTTTTCAAATGAGCTTTGCTTGCTTTCACCATATTTGGTGGTTTTTGCACTTGATATTCCATGTCTTAGAATTCTCTTGCTTGCCATCTTCCTTTATGCCTATCTACATCATACCTATAGTCAATCTAGGAGACCTTTTCCCAGATATCTCATGGTAGGCTATGCCCACTTGTTACTCGCTTCTATACCCATTGTATGAGCCTTGATTTTATCACTCAGTGCTCTTACAAGATCAATGTTTATTTTTATCTACTAGATTTAAATCTTTCAGAAGATTGTGGCTACCACATTTCTGAGACTTAGTAAATATTTGTTGAATGTGTGGCTATTTCAAACATTCATTGAGTGTCTACTATGTTCCAGACACTGTTTTCTGCACTAGAGATACAGCAATGAGCCAAACCAAGGTCAGCACTCTCTTGGAGATGCCATGCTAATAACATAAGATTGATGATACAACAAAATAAATAAATTCATATCAGTTGATAATGTGCTAAGGAGAAATGAAAGCTTAGAAGGGGAGAGTAACTGGGATGCTATTTAAAAAATAGATTAAAGTCTTTTAGATAAGATTGCATTTGATCAGATACCTGATGAAATGTGGTGCCACGGTGGATACCTAAGAGAAGAGCCATCCAGTAAGAGGGATTCTCAAATGGCATGAAACAGTGTGTGCTTGGCTTGGTCAAGGAGGACTTCCAGGGCACGTGGGGTGGGGCTATGAGAGAGTGAAAAGAGAAGAGCAGGTGACAGGTCTGTAGGACCTTTAAAACCATGGCTAACACTTTGAGTGATAGAGCAAGTTATTGCAGGGTTGTGAGCACAAAAGTGACATAATATGATTTACTTTCTCAAAAGAGCACTCTGTCTGCTTTGTAAAGAGTAGGCTATGGAGAGAGTTAGTATAGAATTAAAGAGGCCACTTGAGAGACTATTTAAAATGGTTCTGGTGAGTGATGATGATGGTTAGAGCAAAGTGTTCTAAGTAGAATTGATGAGAATGGTTTGATCCAGGATAAATATGGTAGAACTAATAGTATTTGCTGATGAATTTGGTGTGGAATGTGGGAAAATAAAAGAAAATATTTATGATTCCAATATTTTTGAGTTGAGCAACTGGGAGGATGGTGTTGCCATTTACCGAGAAGGGAGAAATGAAGAAGCACAGATTTGATAGTGACAATAAAGAATTCAACTTGGGACATGTAAAGTTTGAGATAATGCAAACATATCCAAGTGGAATCGTAAGTAGAGAGTTGAGTATATGAATGAATGAGTTTCACTTACTTTCCATATATTCAGGAAAAAAATTACTTAATATTTTTATGCCTCATTTTCTTAATCTATAAGTTGACCCTGCTGGATTGTTTAAAGGATTAAAGGTAATATACTTGCAAATACCCCAAATATGCCAACACAACATAAGCATTCAGTAAGTTTTAGGACTTTTCCCCCTTCAAAATGCAGCCTATAAGATAAAGTTTTTGTGAGATACAAATGAGGCATGGGAAAATTTCCGCAAACTCAGAAGTATCAAAATGTAAAATATTAGTTCCATTATTTCCATTATCATTGGTAGTAATAAGGTAATAATGTCTTAGTCCATTACATTTGTTTTTCATACTAGCGATGCTTTTGAAAAATAAAACATGAGGAAATATAAGGTCTATTTCTTAGGCTCTTTGTATAGTAGAAGTCTCAACAAAGAGAAGCTATTTTATTTTCCTGACCTTTATATAACCTTCAAGTCAATGGAAAATTATAGTTCTTAATCATTACTTGGACAAAAGTCACATGAACACCCAAGTATTATTTATGGTGTTAATTTCCTAGAAGATACACTATAAGTGGGATAATTAACTCCACAAAGAAAAAGATGTAGCCAGCTAGGAATCGTGACCACTTTTCAGGCTATAGAAAGGGACGGCGTCCAGTGCTACAAATACAATTTTTTCCTAGTATAATCTGGTTCCAGTTTGATTAGATGTCAGATAAAGGAAGCAAGGCAAGCAGAATGTCTTCTCTGATAAAACCACATTTTTATTATAGACCTATCATCGATGCTCTTCATTCCACAATCCTTGCCAATGTCAGCTACTCTAAGTCCTGAATACTCATGAGACACTGGATTCCATTTAAAGACAGTTTTACCTTTCTGCCCTCTTTATCAGAATAATGTAGAAAATGAAAGAAAGCATTTCATTCTGATATCTATCACATCAGTGGTCTCGAAAAGTAAGATAGAAAAATGACATATTCATTTATTTAAGCTAATATGTTCAGTTCCAAAAGTCGGAAAGAAGAGATCTAGAGCAAGATAGTCATGTCTGAGTTAAAGAAACTGTGATTACGAACTTATAGGAACTCACTGGTAAGTGTTTAACAGCTTCCTTGATGGGGATCAAAAAGAGCAATTCAAAAGATTTTCAACCAAAAGTAGAGAAAGCTATTTTTTTATACTTCTTTGAGAAGTAAAAGAGTGTTGGTTAAAACAAAAAATGGAAGAATAAAACTAACAAATAGTAAAATGTTGAAAGTGCCAACTTGAAAAATCTGAGTGAAGTTTTGTGTGGAAAGTAAGCTGAACACTAGAAAACTAAATTCTGAGTGAGAGTCAGAGCAAGAGGAGACATCACAGCAGGCAGCAGGTAGCTGCTGGATATAAAGGCACCAAAATATGCTCCTCCAACTAAAAACTGGTCTTTTTGTTCTTATTTTGTTGCATTCAACCTAGAAGTCTAAGTTGTGATATATTTCTTATCCCGATGTGTTTGGTTTAATGACTTTTTTTTTTTTTTTGGCTGTGTTGGGTCTTCGTTGCTGCGCGTGGGCTTTTATTTTTTTTTTTAACATCTTTATTGGAGTATAATTGCTTTACCATGTTGTGTTAGTTGCTGCTGTATAACAAAGTGAATCAGCTATACATATACATATATCCCCATATCTCTTCCCTCTTGCGCCTCCCTCCACACTCCCTACCCCACCCCTCTAGGTGGTCACAAAGCACCGAGCTGATCTCCCCATGTGATGCAGCTGCTTCCCACTAGCTATCTATTTTACATTTGATAGTGTATATATGTCAATGCTACTCTCTCGCTTCGTCCCAGCTTACCCTTCTCCCTCCCCGTGCCTCAAGTCCATTCTCTACGTCTGCGTCTTTTACTCCCGTACTGCCCCTAGGTTCATCAGAACCAATTTGTTTTACTCTTAGAGGAAAACATAGGAAGAACACTCTTTGACATAAATCACAGCAAGATCCTTTTTTGAGAAAGACACATAGGGTTTTAGTACCAGCTGTGTCACTTTCTGGCTGTGTGACTTCTGGCAAGTCAGGTATTCTCTCCATCATCATTGTTCTTATCTGTTACATTAGGATAATAATAGTCCACACCGAACAGGGTTATTCTTAGGATAACACGTGATCATACATCTAAAGCACCTAGTGGGTGGGGGGCGGGGGCGGGCTAATAAAATCCTTTCTCAATCTGAGAATTAGGGAATGCCCAGGTAGAAAGGTGAAAATAATTATTCACAGGCTTGTCTTTATATTTGCTTTATGATGGTAGTCTGGAACTGAACTTGCAATTTCTCTGAGGTATGCCTACATATTTTCATGTGCTGAACGCATGGTATTTGGACATACTTGTTTGTTTGTTTTTTCCTGAGTGAAATGCATAGATTTTAATTGTACTATTTGCTGAGTTTGACAAATACATATACCTATGCAACTGAAACCCCAAACAAGACATTAAACTTTTCCATTCCCAGAAAATTTACTCATACCCCTTTCAGTTAATCCCCACTCTCTGTAACTAATCAACATTTTAATATCGATCAACTTAGGTCAATTTTGCTTGATTTTTGGATTTCATCAAATAAAATTATTAGTAAACTTAAAAAAAAAAAGAAGCTATGAGAGACATCTAAATTTAACAAAACAGAGGAAGAGAGAGTACATGTATATGTTGCGGGGTGTTGTGGGATCAGCAAATGATGGGTAATATGAAATTTGCACCTTGCTAAAGTCAGTTCAATAAAATATATTTAACTAGGTGTACCAAAATCTCCAGGGGACTATGAAAGTGGAGTGGAATGTACAAATTAAATAATCCATTGAGGCTCATGGGTGGGGTAGGGATAATGACGAGTCCTGACTGACCACGTAACCAAAACTCAGCGAGCTAAGAACTGAACTCAGGTAACCTCAATCTCAATTCTGAGCCACTTCATCTGTATTTCATACACCTCTGGAATGAGGTTCCTTGACTTTTTATTTGTTTGCATGTTTTGTTTTGTTTTACGTTAATGAAATGATTTGATGACATGGACTTCAGATGCCATGTAATAGCACATTTAAATTCTTCTATACTTTAGATTCTGGACGAGCTTAGTCCAAACTTGCATTTGTTTCTGATCAAAACAACTGTAACATCCCCAAGATAAGCAACTTGGGTTCCTGAGATGTGTTTCTCTTAAAGAATGACAAATTTTAAAGTAAATTATTTTGCCCATTTCTGTAACAATCTTGTCCTATTTTCTTGTTCACTTACCAAAGTATAGGAGATGACAAGCTTCCTTTGACAAGGTTTTAATTAGTTTCCATATGTGATATTTCTATACCATGTGGTCCTGAAATTTTCTTTTTGTGTGGAAAAAAAAAAGGCCACTCAAACTGTTTTAATTATTTATCTGCATCAGTTCTGATATTCCCCAAGCAGATGGCTTTGACACTTTTTTGCTTGTTTTGCTTCTGATTTTTTCTTTTTTTAAAAGCTTTGCTCTCATTCCAGCAATTCAGATGGACTGGTTCACTTTCTGAGCAATTGAATTAAAGACAAAGTAAAAGATCAGCTGTAGGTCAACTGAAGAATTTTCTGCAGTTAAACTTAATTTCAGGCAACTACTGAAATGAATTCAAAATTACCTTTCCTGAAGGGTGAATGGATGCTGTCCCCTGATTTCTGAAAGGACAGTGCTTGTAGGGCTTTTTCAAAATGAACAACGACATTTCTTATCGTTTGTTTGTTTGGCTGTGGGAGCTGGGTCCAGAGAAGGAAGTTGTTGTTTGGTTGGAGCTTCATTCAGTTTCCACAGTTACACTAAACCAGCAGCCAGCTTTAACAAGGATGATTTATTCTGTATAGGCAGATGAGGCATTTCTATCTGACAGGAGTGATTTAGTTCTAACACAGATACACTTTTCCATTCTTGCAGGTGAGGGCGCTAACTGGGCTGCCCCTTGGGACTCAAGCAGAGATACGTACCTTCTCTTTCTCTTCCTCTTCCTCTTTGACCCCAGCTAGTCTTACGCTTGGCAGAGAGCTGCATACAGGGACCCTCAGGAAAGCTTGAAACCAAGGCTGACTCAAGAGCTCTGACAATTCCTTCCTATCTCAGTTTCCTCTATACCTCTGCCAGCCGGGAATCTTTGTTTTGCCTACCCCTCTCCTCTTTTCCAAAACTCGGCTTGAACTTCATCTTCTTCGAGAAACTTCTTCTATTCAAGCTCATTCACCTTAATTATTCCCCAAAACATTTTGTTTGAGATTTACAACCTGGTCAGTTATTCTTATTCACATATTTTTACTTAACTTGCCTGTTAACAACATACATAAGTCTTGTGTCCTTAACTAGATTTTAAAATTTTACCTTGTCTTTCTCTGACAAAGACCTGACATGTTGCTTCTATTTCTTTCATGTTGGGTTATACATGTGTCTAATGCTCTATCAGCCAGTATTCCAGAAACTTTGACATTTCCTCTCTTACCACTGATACTTAATTGGTGTTGCCAGTTTCTTTCCTTTCCATTTTCCTGGTTCATCACTGTTCTTTAGTTTTAGCAGGTGTGGCCACTTAGCTTCATTTGGCTACCTCATTATTTATTACTCCTTTTATTTATCTCTAATTAATATTCTCTCTTACTTACTGGAACACTTGTCCCAAATCTTCACCAGGCTTCTCAGTCTCAGCCTTCTAACCTACCCCTGGCTTTAGCAAATGGCTTTGCCTCCTACTTTACTACAAAGTTTGAGGTACTTTACCTCCTTTCTCCCTACCCCTGATTTTCTCTGTGTTTTCGCATCTGTCTCCCCTACATCTCCTGCCTATGAAGAGGCCTTTTAGCCTCTCAGCGCCCGCTGCTCTTTCAGAAACACTGACCACCACTTCAGTCTCTCTTCCCTTTGCTTTAGAATATGCTCAAATCTGTCTCTGATACATGAGGAATTTCCCAAGATGAAATGCACAAATGATTGATCTTTTCTAGTGTAAAGTCAATGGATAGAATGTGTCTTTAATTACGTGAACACTATGTGAAGGGGAATACTTACTTATCTCATGAATAATAAATGGCTTGGGTGTGAGGGCATTATGCACTGGGCTAGGAAGCAAAGGCAAAGTAAAGTAAACCTGCTCCCATTCCACAGGGTAGAATTCACGGGCGTGTGGCCACACCACTGTAAGAGTTGTGCAGAATATCATCCCTAGCCATTCAGCCACTTCTCAGTGACACTGCTGTAGCATGGGAAAGGGCAGCACAATGAAAGTTACTTCTGTAGTGAAGCCAGCTGGGTCTAGAGTTTGCTCTACAGTGTTTTTTTTTCCTTTAGCAATAGATTAAATTTCTTTAACAAATATAAAAGTCTTTCACCACCTGCGTGCACAGCTTAGGAATCAGAAATTAGAAATAGCACATAGAATGTTGGATACACTTTTATGCAGTCTACATTGTCTGAGATATTGACCTATTATTCTTGACTTCCTTGCTAGCTCTGAAATCCAGTGTTTGTGTCTGCAGACCAATGAGGCTGCCACAGCTTTTGGATGTTGCTTTCTGATTGGCTTTTATGCCTCATGAATAGAAATAGCAAATGATCTCAAGTGAAAAAAAAGTTATGGCAAGCATAGGACTCGCCACAAAACATTTACTTTTTCTTGGGAATATTTTATATTTGTTTTCAGTAGAAAGGTTAGTCTAAGGTCAACTACTTTTTTTATAGCTGCAAGCAAAAGTCCCAATAAAGGATTTGGGGCAGAGGAGTAGAATTATATGACTTAAGTTACATTTTAGAATACCACTCTGAATACTAGGTAAGAATAGATTATAAGGGAAAAGGGAAAAATTGAGAAGAATTAGGAGACTATTGAAATAGACTAGGTGAGAGATGAGCATTATGAAAACAGTGGTAGCTCTATTTAGTCCCTGTATGTGAGGTCATTCTCAGAGGTGGGACTGAAGGGTCATGTCTGATTGCCCTTTAAACCTCACCTTGGCCTTGGTTTAACTTCTTTCGGGACAACACATGTAAGTCCATATAATGAACATTAAGTTGTCCTACAGCAGCACTCTAAATATGTATAATATTTATTTAGAGCATTTAGTTAACCTTCTCCCTACTGTACATTTTCATTCCCATAAAAGATTGTATGAATATTTCCTTTCAAGTGTTAGTGATATAAAGGAGCAAGATAAAATGTCAACAATGATTTGCTTCACATTCAAAAATATTTTTTCTCTTGCTCAAGAAAATATATGATTGATTTATTTACATAGTGTAAAACAAATCAATTCTTCTTTTAAGTATCAACCCATTTATTATTGAGATAAATAACTATGCTTCTTCACATAGTGTTCATGTATTTAAAGATAAAACAAAGTAGTATTTATTAATTTATAGTACATCAGTTGTTTAGATCATCCAGAATTCTTAAATGAGGGGTACAGATCATATTTTCCTTAAATACTTTAATTCTTCAAAAGACAGTATTTCCTCCTGCACTATTGGTGGGAATGTAAATTGGTACAGCCACTATGGAGAACAGTATGGAGGTTCCTTAAAAAACTAAAGATAGTTACCATATGATCCAGCAATCCCACTCCTGGGCAAATATCCAGAGAAAAGCATAATTCAAAAATATACATGCACCCGATAGCAGCACTGTCTACAAAAGCCAAGACATGAAAGCAACCTAAGTGTCCATCGACAGATGAATGGATAAAGAAGGTATATATACACAATGGAATATTACTCAGCCATAAAAATGAATGAAATAATGTCATTTGCAGCAACATGGATGGACCTAGAGATTATCATATTAAGTGAAGTAAGCCAGACAAAGATAAATATATGATATTGCTTCTATGTGGAATCTAAAAAGAAGGATATAAATGAACTTATTTATAAAAGAGAAATATATTCACAGACACAGAAAACAAAAGTATAGTTACCAAAGGGGAGGGAGAGAAAAGGATAAATTAGGAGTTTGGGATTAAAATATACACACTGCTATATATAAAATAGATAACCAACAAGGACCTACTGTATAATTCATTATCTTGTAATAACCTATAAAGTAAGAGAATGTAAAAAAGGAACACATATTTATATATATGTATAATTGAGTCACTTTACTGTACACCAGAAACTAACACAACATTGTAAATCAACTATATAAAATTTTTTAAAAAGATGGTATTGCATAAAGGTTGAGTATGTGTGCCCTGGAATAAATTTGCTGAGTATAAAGTTTAGCTGTGCTCCATGCTAGTGGATAGTGTTAACCTGGGCATATATACCTATCCTATTTTACAAGGTAACTGTGAAGCTTAAGTATGATAAACATGGAAAATTTTTAGGACCATGCTTGGCTCACAATAAATTATTCCCATTTATAAATTTAATGTAAAGAATGTCTTTATATTTGAAGGCAAACTTATCTGATATTATCCTTTTAAAATTTAAACACTCTATCTCCCTCTCAGCTACCGCATCATGGATAAATAATCTAAGTTGATGCCAGAAGAATGCTAAGAGATTCCTTAAGCAGGTAATACTAGTACTAATACTAATACTAATACTAACATTTTCAACTGACAAATAAGCCAAAAATGCTGAAGCTCACCTTTTTTCTCCTTGTTTCTGCAGTTTTACAGGAACAGCAACTGAGAAAAAATTGAAATATATAATTTGTTAGATGTAAATCTCCTTGAATTTTTGAAGGTATAACATACTCTGTCAGCAACTGGATGTTTCATAATCTAGCTCAATTGCAGTTGGATTGTTGATACACCAACGTAAACTCCAAACACATAAATTATTCTGATTGATTTGTTTTACCATCAGCAAAATGACACCTCAAACCTGCATCTGTGTTTATGGTATAAGACATGGGCAGTAGAAATTGCTAGGACTATATTCTTGTAGATGATTGCTGCAGTGTATTGAAGCAAACATGTTACTAATGGGTTATAACTAGTACATAAGGTTTAGTCAGCAAGTAAAAAGCAGTTTTTGTTAATAAGAGTAAACAATAAGTGTTGACTCAGTGAAACAGTTCTAAATTTGTCAAGGGTGTTTCAGTGATAGAAAAAAAATTGTGTCAAGTATGCTATGGTGTCTTCCAACTTCTCATTTTCTATGATTTATTTAAAACTATTTTCGAGCACTTTTTATAAGAAGGCACAGTGACAGATGCAGAGATAAATAAGCATTATCTGTGTTGTCTTTATTTCTGGCTGCTCTGTGAGGCTTGTGGGATCTTAGTTCCCCCACCAGGGCTTGAACCTGGGCCACGGCAGTGAAAGCACAGAGTCCAAACCACTGGACTGTCAGGGAATTTCCTTATCTCTATTGTCTTGATATAAGGTAGAACGTGATAGCTGATGAAATAGGTACAAATATAAAATGTGGCACTTGAAATAAGCAAAAGTTTACTCTGGCCAGGGAGTTATAGTAAGACTACAAAAACCAGTGTCATTTGACCTGCATTCTAACAGATAGGTTACCCCTTTGGGGATAGGGAAAAGAAATTGTAGAAAAACAAAAAGTATGAAATTAGAAGTGAAGAAAAGGAAGATCATTAGCAAGAAACAAAAAAATAGACTAAAATGTATATGAGGTTAGAAAAGTTAGGTTGGGGCCAGATTTGTTGAATAATATAGAGTTTATTTTTCACTCCTGGGGCAATTTGGGACCACTGCAAGGTTTTTTGTTGTTGTTGTTGTTATTTCTGAGATATACATTTAAAAATAATAACTAGAATCACTTCAAGTTTTTGAGCTGACAAGTTTTGTGGTGTGTATTAAATGACTATTACTATCTTAGCACTGCATTAGATTGATTGGAGAGAAAAAAATAATTGGGGCAGAAAGACCAATTAAGAGCTCATTAAAATAGACTAGCTAAACTGATTTTAGGGCATCAACTTGACTAGGGATAGAACTAAGATAAACCCATTTTTGTTTCTACTTAATGATCCTCCTAAATTATTGGTTCTATATAGTTTAAATTCAAATTTGATTTATTAGAAAATGGAAGTACAAGTAAAGCTATAAATATGGATACATATATATATTTTAATATGAAAAAATATTTAAGCTATGATTTCCAAGTTCCAGTAAGTGAATCCCAAAACTGGAGGAGAGAGAGTTGCATCAGTACAGCTGACGAGGTGTCCATTTCAGGCAAGTTGGTGATCTTGATCCCTGAGTAGCAGAGTCTGAGAGAGAGATTTGCAGTCAGGAAATGTGATTTGGGAAATGCTCTTGGACGACATCTGTGGGGAGCTGAGTAGGCAGAGAGGGAATCTGGACTGCAAAGAAGGCTTCAATGAATCCTAGAGGGAATTCTGGGACTAAGATAACCCTTCAGAGTTGTTTTGGATTGAGGCAAGAGAGCCAGGTTTGGCACCACCATACCTAACATTTGGTAAACAGTCCTCGGGGTGGGACTTGTCAGAGAGCAATTAGCAACCAGTATTCCCAGCAGCCGAAGGAATGAATGCTTCAGTCCTAAAAGGAATGGTATGACCATCTAGGCAGTATACCACAATAAAGCATGGCAAGGAGTAGAGGTGAAGTGTCATGTGTTACCTGGGTTCTCTGAGGGTGTCACCATTGTGGGGTTAGCAAGAAGCAATTTCCATCCAAAGAGTTAAATAGTCATTGAGTCATACCGTGATTTAATCAATCAATCCCGTTGTTGAATTTTTTCTAGTATTTTACCATAATATTGTAATAAACATCCCACTAGCCATAGTTATCTATTGGAATACTCCTTTGGAATATATGCTTTTGATGTATTTCAATCTCCATACTTAGGGAAAAATATAAATACTAATTCTCTAAAGAATAGAATCTGTTCATTTCTGAAAATCTTTAACCAGACCAGTGCATGGCTCCATTTATTGAACTCCTTAATCAAACAAGAATTAATTTGCTATCTAGAAACCTGAAACTAAACAAATCTGCAACTAAAGAGTTCTGCAATATACTCTTCCTCTGAATTGAAAAGGCATGGTATGATCTGGATCATGCTATTTCTTCATTGGCTAGTGAAATCTTGGTGGCTGAATGAGCCAGAGAGGAATCAGAGGTGAGGAATCATGTAATTATTACGGCAGGATGATTCCACAACTTGTGGTAAGAAATAATTATGGAACTGTGCTCAATAAATGTGATTATTTTTTACCTTCTATCACTATCAGACCACTGCCTATTCTTTTTTTTCTTTAAGATTTTTTTGATGTGGACCATTTTTAGAGTCCTTATTGAATTTGTTACAATAATGCTTCTGTTGTTTTTTTTTTTTGAATTTTTGAATTTTATTTTATTTATTTTTTTATACAACAGGTTCTTATTAGTTATCCATTTTATACATATTAGTGTATACATGTCAATCCCAATATCACAATTCATTACACCACCACCACCACCCCCGCCACTTTCCCATCTTGGTGACCATACATTTATTCTCTGCATCTGTCTCTCAAGTTCCGCCCTGAAAACCAGTTCATCTGTACCATTTTAATAGGTTCCACATATATGCATTAATATATATTTGTTTTTCTCTTTCTGACTTACTTCACTCTGTATGACAGTCTCTAGATTCGTCCACGTCTCTACAAATGACCCAATTTTGTTCTTTTTTATGGCTGAGTAATATTCCATTGTATATATGTACCACCACTTCTTTATTCATTAATCTGTCGATGGGCATTTACGTTGCTTCCATGACCTGGCTATTGTAAATAATGCTGCAATGAACATTGGGGTGCATGTGTCTTTTTGAGTAATGGTTTTCTCTGGGTATATGCCCAGTAGTGGGATTGCTGGATCATATGGTAATTCTATTTTTAGTGTTTTAAGGAACCTCCATACTGTTCTCCATAGTGGCTGTATCAATTTACATTCCCACCAGCAGTGCAAGAGGGTTCCCTTTCCTCCACACCCTCTCCAGCATTTGTTGTTTGTAGAATTTCTGATGAAGCCATTCTAACTGGTGTGAGGTGATACCTCATTGTAGTTTTGATTTGCATTTCTCTAATAATTACTGATGTTGAGTAGCTTTTCATGTGCTTCTTGCCCATCTGATATCTTCTTTGGAGAAATGCCTATTTAGGTCTTCTGCCCACTTTTGGATTGGGTTGTTTGTTTTTTTAATATTGAGCTGCATGAGCTGTTTATATATTTTGGAGATTAATCCTTTGTCTGTTGATTCGTTTGCAAATATTTTCTCCAATTCTGAGGGTTGTCTTTTCATCTTGTTTGTAGTTTCCTTTGCTGTGCAAAAGCTTTTAAGTTTCATTAGGTCCCATTTGTTTATTTTTCTTTTTATTTCCATTACTCTAGGAGGTGGATCAAAAAAGATCTTGCTGTGATTTATGTCAAAGAGTGTTTTTCCTGTTTTCCTATAAGAGTTTTATAGTGTCTGGTCTTACATTTAGGTCTCTAATCCCTTTTGAGTTTATTTTTCTGTATGGTGTTAGGGAGTGTTTTAATTTCATTCTTTTACATGTAGCTGTCCAGTTTCCCCAGCACCACTTATTGAAGAGACTGTCTTTTCTCCATTGTATAACCTTGCCTCCTTTGTCATAGATTAGTTGACCATAGGTGTGTGGGTTTATCTCTGGGCTTTCTATCCTGTTCCATTGATCTATATTTCTGTTTTTGTGCCAGTACCATATTGTCTTGATAACTGTAGCTTTGTAGTATAGTCTGAAGTCAGGGAGTCTGATTCCTCCAGCTCCATTTTTTTCCCTCAAGACTGCTTTTGCTATTCGGGGTCTTTTGTGTTTCCATACAAATTTTAAGATTTTTTGTTCTAGTTCTGTAAAAAATGCCAGTGGTAATTTGATAGGGATTGCATTGAATCTGTAGATTGCTTTGGGTAGTATAGTCATTTCCACAATATTGATTCTTCCAATCCAAGAACATGGTATATCTCTCCATCTGTTTGTGTCACCTTTAATTTTTTTCATCAGTGTCTTATAGTTTTCTGCATACAGGTCTTTTACATCCTTAGCTAGGTTTATTCCTAGGTATTTTATTCTTTTTGTTGCAATGGTGAATGGGAGTGTTTCCTTAATTTCTCTTTCAGAGTTTTCATCATTAGTGTATAGGAATGCAAGAGATTTCTGTGCATTAAATTTGTATCGTGCAACTTTACCAAATTCACTGATTAGCTCTAGTAGTTTTCTGGTGGCATCTTTAGGATTCTCTATGTATAGTATCATGTCATCTGCAAACAGTGACATTGGAATACTTCTTTTCCAATTTATATTCCTTTCATTTCTTTTTCTTCTCTGATTGCCGTGGCTAGGACTTCCAAAACTATGTTGAATAATAGTGGTGAGAGTGGACATCCTTGTCTTTTTCCTGATCTTAGAGGAAATGCTTTCAGTTTTTCACTACTGAGAATGATGTTTGCTATGGGTTTGTCATATATGGCCTTTATTATGTTGAGGTAGGTTCCCTCTATGCCCTCTTTCTGGAGAGTTTTTATCATAAACGGGTGTTGAATTTTGTCAAAAGTTTTTCTGCATCTATTGAGATGATCATCTGGTTTTTATTCTTCAGTTTGTTAATATGGTGTATCACATTGATTGTTTTGTGTATATTGAAGAATCCTTGCATCCCTGGGATAAATCCTACTTGATCATGGTGTATGATCCTTTTAATGTGTTGTTGGATTCTGTTTGCTAGTATTTTGTTGAAGATTTTTGCATCTATATTCATCAGTGATATTGGTCTGTAATTTCTTTTGTAGTATCTTTTTCTGGTTTTGGTATCAGGGTGATGGTGGGCTCATAGAATGAGTTTGGGAGTGTTCCTTCCTCTGCAATTTTTTGGAAGAGTTTGAGAAGGATGGGTGTTAGCTCTTCTCTAAATGTTTGATAGAATTCACCTGTGAAGGCATCTGGTCCTGGGCTTTTGTTTGTTGGAAGAGTTTTAATCACAGTTTCAATTTCATTACTTGTGATTGGTCTGTTCATATTTTCTACTTCTTCCTGGTTCAGCCTTGGAAGGTTATACCTTTCTAAGAATTTGTCCATTTCTTCCAGGTTGTCCATTTTATTGGCATAGAGTTGCTTGTAGTAGTCTCTTAGGATGCTTTGTATTTCTGCGGTGTCTGTTGTAACTTCTCCTTTTTCACTTTTAATTTAATTGATTTAAGTCCTCTTCCTCTTTTTCTTGATGAGTCCGGCTTATGGTTTATCAATTCTGTTTATCTTCTCAAAGAACCAGCTTTTAGTTTTATTGATCTTTGCTATTGTTTTCTTTGTTTCTATTTCATTTACTTCTGCTCTAATCTTTAGGATTTCTTTCCTTCTGCTAACTTTGGGTTTTGTTTGTTCTTCTTTCTCTAGTTCCTTTAGGTGTAAGGTAAGACTGTTTATCTGAGATGTTTCTTGTTTCTTGAGGTAGACTTGTATTGCTACAAACTTCCCTCTTAGAACTGCTTTTGCTGCATCCCATAGGTTTTGGATTGTCGTGTTTTCATTGTCATTTGTCTCTAGGTGTTTTTTGATTTCCTCAGTGATCTCTTGGTTATTTAGTAATGTATTGTTTAGCCTCCACGTGTTTGTGTTCTTTACGTTATTTTCCCTGTAATTGATTTCTAATCTCATAGCGTAGTGGTCAGAAAAGATGCTTGATACAATTTCAATTTTCTTAAATTTACTGAGGCTTGATTTGTGACCCAAGATGTGATCTATCCTGGAGAATGTTCCGTGTGCACTTCAGAAGAAAATGTAATCTGCTGTTTTTGGATGGAATGTACTATAAATATCAATTAAATCTATCTGGTTTATTGTGTCATTTAAAGCTTCTGTTTCCTTATTAATTTTCTCTCTGGATGATCTGTCCATTGGTGTAAGTGAGGTGTTAAAGTCCCCCACTATTATTGTGTTACTGTCAATTTCCTCTTTTATAGCTGTTAGCAGTTGCCTTATGTATTGAGGTGCTCCTATGCTGGGAGCATATATATTTATAATTGTTATATCTTCTTCTTGGATTGATCCCTGGATCATTATGTAGTGTCCTTGCTTGTTTTTTGCCACATTCTTTATTTTAAAGTCTATTTTCTCTGATATGAGTATTACTACTCCAGCTTTCTTTTGATCTACATCTGCAAGGAATATCTTTTTCCATCCCCTCACTTTCAGTCTGTATGTGTCCCTAGGTCTGAAGTGGGTCTCTTGTAGAAAGCATATATATGGGTCTTGTTTTTCTCTCCATTCAGGGAGCCTGTGTCTTTTGGTTGGAGCATTTAATCCATTCATGTTTAAGGTAATTATCGATATGTATGTTCCTGTGACCATTTTCTTAATTGTTTTGGGTTTGGTTTTGTAGGTCCTTTTCTTCTCTTGTGTTTCCCACTTAGAGAGGTTCCTTTAGCATTTGTTGTAGAGCTTGTTTGGTGGTGCTGAAATCTCTTAGCTTTTGCTCGTCTGTAAAGCTTTTAATTTCTCCATCGAATCTGAATGAGATCCTTGGCAGGTAGAGTAATCTTGGTTGTAGGTTCTTCCCTTTCATCACTTTAAATATGTCATGCCACTCCCTTCTGCCTTGTAGAGTTTTTGTTGAGAAATCAGCTGTTAACCTTATGGGAGTTCCCTTATATGTTATTTGTCATTTTTCCCTTGCTGCTTTCAATAAGTTTCCTTTGTCTTTAATTTTTGTCAATTTGATTACTATGTGTCTCAGTGTGTTTTTCCTTGGGTTTATCCTGTATGGGACTCTCTGCGTTTCCTGGACTTGGGTGGCTATTTCCTTTCCCATGTTAGGGAAGTTTTTGACTATAATCTCTTCAAATATTTTCTCGGGTCCTTTCTCTCTCTCTTCTCCTTCTGGGACCCCTATAATGCAAATGTTGTTGTGTTTAATGTTGTCCCAGAGGTCTCTTAGGCTGTCTTCATTTCTTTTCATTGTTTTTTCTTTATTCTGTTCCTCAGCTGTGAATTCCACCATTCTGTCTTCCAGGTCATTTATCTGTTCTTCTGCCTCAATTATTCTGCTATCCATTCCTTCTAGTGTATTTTTCATTTCAGTTATTGTATTGTTCATCTCTGTTTGTTTGTTCTTTAATTCTTCTAGTTCTTTGTTAAACATTTCTTGCATCTTCTCGATCTTTGCCTCCGTTCTTTTTCCGAGGTCCTGGATCATCTTCACTATCATTATTCTGAATTCTTTTTCTGGAAGGTTTCCTATCTCCACTTCATTTAGTTGTTTTTTTTTTTGAGTTTTATGTTGTTCCTTCATCTGGTACATAGCCCTCTGCCTTTTCATCTTGTCCATCTTTCTATGAATGTGGTTTTTGTTCCACAGACTGCAGAATTGTAGTTCTTCTTGCTTCTGCTGTCTGCCCTCTGGTGGAAGAGGCTATCTAAGAGTCTTGTGCAAGTTTCCTGATGGGAGGAACTGGTGGTGGGTAGAGCTGGCTGTTGTTCTGGTGGGCAGAGCTCAGTAAAACTTTAATCTGCTTGTTTGCTGATGGGTGGGGCTGGGTTTCCTCCCTGTTGGTTGTTTGGCCTGAGGCGACCCAACACTGGAGCCTTCCTGGGCTCTTTGGTGGGGCTAATGGCGGACTCTGGGAGGACTCATGCCAAGGAGTACTTCCCAGAACTTCTCCTGCCAGTGTCCTTGTCCTCTCAGTGAGACACAGCCACCCCTACCTTTGCAGGAGACCCTCCAACACTAGCAGGTAGGTCTGGTTCAGTCTCCTATGGGGTCACTGCTCCTTCCCCTGGGTTCTGATGTGCACACTACTTTGTGTGTGCCCTCCAAGAGTGGAGTCTCTGTTTCCCACAGTCCTGTCGAAGTCCTACAATCAAATCCTACTAGCCTTCAAAGTCTGATTCTGTAGGAATTCCTCCTCCCTTTGCTGGACCCCCAGGTTGGGAAGCCTGATGTGGGACTCAGAACCTTCACTCCAGTGGGTGGACTTGTGTGGTATAATTGTTCTCCAGTTTGTGAGTCATCCACCCAGCAGTTATGGGGTTTGATTTTATTGTGATTGCACTCTTCCTACTGTCTCACTGTGGCTTCTCCTTTGTCTTTGGACATGGGGTATCTCTTTTGGTCAGTTCCAGTGTCTTCCTGTCAGTGATTGTTCAGCAGTTAGTTGTGATTCTGGTGCTCTCACAAGAGGGAGTGAGAGCATGTCCTTCTACTCTGCCATCTTGAACCAATCTGCTTCTGTTTTATGTTTTGGTTTTTTGGCCATGAGGCATGTGGGATCTTAGCTTCCCTACCAGGGATTGAACCCACACCCCCTGCATTGGAAGATGAAGTCTCAACCACTGCCTATTCTTTACTGGGAGCATATACACATAAAAGTATTGCAGAGTTCTATTTGGTGACACACTAAAAAGAGTAAAGGGTCTATCTTGTCAGACATGCCAACTGATTTCCTTAGGGCCCAGAACCAAGAAGTACTTCCACCACTGTTAATCAAGAGAGAATGATATCTTTATCTGTATCATATGATCCAGGTACATTTATGTCCAATTTTTATAGCAACTCTTTGAATCAGGAGTTAATGCTATTAATTTTCAAATGTACTACGCTACATAGAAATGATAGACCTAGGACTGAATCACAGAATGTTCTGTTTCAACACCTTCATTCAGAAGTTCCCATTCCTGGCTACACATAAGAAACACATTTGGAGCATAAAAGAAATTAAGATGCTGGACTACATACCTGGGAATACTCATTCAGTATGTTTGCAGTAGGAGCTCCAAATGCATGCTTTAAAAGCTGCCCAGATGGTTTTAACAAAAGCTAAGATCAAGAACTATTGCCTGTGCTCTTTTCACTCTATTTCTCTGCATTTTAATGTCAAAAAGAGAAAGCAGTCAGGTTTCCCAGATAGCTTATTGTTGAATCCTGTCAGGAGTATATGTTGAAGGTTATGTATTGAAGATATCTGATCAAAAAAGTTCCTGTTCCTGTTTAAGTTCACAATCATCTGCTATACTGATAAACTTCTAAAAAGATTTCATAAGTTATTATATATACACATACTAATATTACACATAAATAGGACATATTGGTAACATAGTAAAATTGTTGCACCAATGACACAACTAATTAAAATACTTAAGTGGAAATCTTGTTTATTTACTTTCCCTACAGGACTTTTTCCTGTTGTAAATATGTTTGCCATTCTTGACTTATTTCCATTAGCAAAATTTTACTTGCCTTTACACTAATTATCACTTAAATTATAATTTCTTAATGGTATGCAAATAGAATTAGGGTGCTAAGTGCTACTGTGAATGGAGATTTTCAGTTTGGGCACATATTAAAATAACTAACACATTTATACCTGCTAAGTAATAGGTGCTGGACTAGGTGCGTTAAATTGTCTTAAATTGCATACCTGCTATGTGCCAGGCATTTTGCCAGGAATTTTATATTTATAAAAAATAACTTAGGATTTGGAGAAGCAGCCTTATGCTCCATTGTGCACATGATGTAGTGGAGGCTCAGAGAGGTTGCCCAAGAATGCATAGCACATAACTGGAGCCAAAATGAATGTAGGCTAATTCTACTCTAAAGCACTTGCCTTTTGCCCTATATCTAAATGACTATAATGTTTATGCTTCGTGTCCTAGGCAAACATCACTTTCTTATTATTTCTGTAAACAACATTTATTTAGCAGTTGATAGAGTAGGAAGAGCCATGTATTATGAAACAAAAAATCTGGGCTTATGTTATCTCTTAACCAAATGGATTCATGGGGAGAACACATGATCATGAACTTTGGAATCAGGGAGCCTAGGATCAAAGTGCTTCTACTAAGACCTCTCCCCTATTAGCATTTTTTTTTTCATTGAAGTATAGTTGATTTACAGCGCTGTGCCAATGTCTGCTATACAGCAAAGTGACTCAGTTATACACATATATACATTCTTTTTTTTATACTCTTTTCCATTATGGTTTATCACAGGATACTGAATCTAGTTCCCTGTGCTATACATTTAGGACCTTGTTTACCCATTCTAAATGTAGTAGTTTGCACCTACCAAACCCATACTGCTTTATTCAACTTCATCAGAAAAATGGGGAAAAATATGGAACTTATGTCCTGGTGTTGTTGAGAAAGTTTAATGCAAAACTAACTACAAAATATCTACTAAAAAGCAGTTAGTGTAGTAGGTATTGATATTTCATAAATACAGATATTGTTATTAACAAAAATTCATATTAGATAATCAGCCATATTATTTCTGTTTACCTCTCTTAGCTTCAGGAAAATAGGATAAGTTTATCATGCTTTAAGAACTGAAGGCCTACCTAAGTAGTTGTCACTGACATTATTCTAACCTTTATATAGTAAAGGTCTATGAGCATTTTTTTTTATACCACAACCCCAAATCTAGGGAATTTAACTGTGCCATCCAAATAAAATGATATAGGTATGAGAATAACTATGATTAAGAGATTACTGGGGCATGAAGGGTAAATAGTCTGGGTAAATTTATATGGAAAGGGAATTGGTGACTTCGAGCTTAATGGTTTATATCTGGCTAAATCAAACAATCTTGGAAACAGGAGTATCCAAGTTCCTTTTACAAAATGTAGAGAAATAAGAGGGTTATGTTCTGGGAATACTACATGTTCAGGCCATTATTTCTGCACTTATCAAAAGGATGACAACTATCATACCAGCTCCTTCTAGAAGACAGCTGAAGTAATCACAAGAAATCTGAAAAATAGCAAAAAATGTTTGATTACTATTGGAAATATAGTCACAATAGATATCTAGCAAACTGAAGCAATTTAACAAGGTTCACCATCAACAGCCATTCCTGAGAAAATGATGTAGACTATGAAAAATCAGAAGAAATCATAGATATCTAGAAAACTGAAGCAATTTAACAAGGTTCAATATCAACAGCTATTCCTGAGAAAATGATGTAGACTATGAAAAATGAGAAGAAATCGTGACAGAATCTCATTTATACACTGACCTTTGGAAAGGTTAGTTCTAGAAATAAAGAGTTGCAGGAGAGATGCTTTTAACCATTTGGAAATTAGCTGAGGTGGACCCTCCAAGAGCAAACATTGCTGATTCCAAAAAAGAAAACTTGTATGGCATTTCATGGATTTATATTTTACCTAATGTGGCAGATTTCTTCCCTACTGCAATAAACAGTGCAAACAGGAAGGAGGCCCATATAGATATAATGTACACCATATATCTAAAGTCAAGGCGAGGTGGTATAGAAAACTGCATGTGAAAATCTGACTCCAAAAAAGAGTAAATAAATGAATGAAAAAAATGTCAGAGAAGAAATTAAAATATTGATCCGAGCAAAAAGAATATTATATTCCTGATATTAATGACAAATTGAGGCGGCATCATAATTCAGAGAAGTATCTTAAAAAGGGAAATCAACAGAGTGGAATGATAATGAACACAGGATATGGAGCTAGACTACGGGTGTACATGATTCCACAATTTAATGGCTGTATGAATCAGGCAGATACTTAATCCCTCTTTACCTCAGTTTTCTCATTTGTTAAATGGAGATAATAATAATTCTTAATTAGAAGATTATGTAGAATCTTAAATGGATCAATAAATGTAACGTGCTATTGTATTTAAAACTCTTTTATGTAGCCATTAGAAGAATTGAGAGAAGTGAAAAAAAACCAAAGGAAAAAATAGGCAGTGTAGCAGAAGAGAAAACTAAGGATATAGGAAAGAATCACAAAATTAGACCTCAAAATATTGGCATAAAAGTAAGCATTTCAGTCATATATGTTACATTGAATCATATAAAAGTGATGTTTTATGGGTCATAAAATGTCAAATATCAGCAATATCATGTGAGTTAATTAACCTAAAGACATAAATGAGTTTAAAAACTTACCTTTAAGAGAGAGAAATTAATTTTTAGAAATGTATCCAAAATATCACCTACACTCCTCATATATTGAGATTTTAAAATCTTCAGTAAACCTTGAAAATATTTCATGTTTTAAATCATGAAAATAGAATAATCATAGTTACTATTCCTGCAACTTCTTTGTTAGTGAAATAAATAATTTTATTATGAATTATAACGAGGTAATGAATTAATTGCTATTTCATTTTAATTTCAATAAGACAAACTTATTTTTTAATTTCCTCCTTTTAAAACTAATTTGAAGCTAAGATGGAAGTGCTTGATATCTATTTGATGTACTTAGAATGCAGAAAATATTTTCTAGCGGTTATAGCAATTAGACATGTATAATTATACAGAAGAGCAATTCATTTAATAAGATTTCACTAAAGGTATTTAATTTGTGATTAGATTAAATGAGATTGTAAAATATTAGTCAGTAGAATGACTCAAAACTTCTTTTCTTATTTTAGTTTATGTAATTGTGGGTGCTTGTGAAATGACTGAGATATGTTTAATCACATATCTGCTGTTTTATTTTATTTTATTTTATTTATTTTTTAACATCTCTTCTATTTTTAATGGATGATCCTTTTGATGGCTGTCACTCAGTAAGAATAGAAAGAAGCTGTATATATTTGTATGTTACTATAATGGAGAATATATTAAGAAAAATGAAATTAAAGATGTTCAAAATAATTTTTAAATAATGATAAGCCACCTAGGTATGTTAACATATTGGGTATTTCACCCAGAATACTACTAGTGAGTGCATATTTTCAAGGGACTAAGCAATACCTATTTCACTGCATAATTTGGTTAAGAATTTAAAATTCTGAAATCTCATTTAGAGAAAAGCTTCTCAGTGGACTGAAAATAAAATCTGGTGGAATCTTAAATGTTTATTAATCATTTTCACTTTAAGCAAATTACAGTAGTTAAGTCAATAACTAACTTTCTGAGTCTTTAGAGAAAAATAAGTAATGGGAAATAAGCCAACCATTTCTGCTGTAATACCTTTAGGAAAAACAGTGAAGCAAGAAGCTTCCCTCCTCTAATGCAGACAAATAGAACATTGAAGAGACGTGAACCTCTCCCTGAGGTAAGGATGCTGCTGTTGGAACATCCTCACTGTTCAGGTCTTCACTGAGATCCAACTCTCATTTGATTCTCCCACATCATGTGCATTGTCATGTGTGCCTCTAACACAACCCACATGGTCAGCTGCAGTAATCCCAACACAGGAATGTCTGCAACTACAGAGAATTCTGACCAGAAATGAGGCCTGGGAACAATGGGGGCATGGGCAGTGGTTATATGCCCACATTCTAGGGCAGATGGTCTATGACCAAATTCTAAATCTACTTGCTAGCTGTGGAAATGTGGGCCAACTATTAAACTACTGTGTCCATCAGTTTCCTTATCTGTAACATGGAGTTAATGGTACCTACTCATAAGATAGCTGGAGTTCAAAGAGTGATTTCATTGAAAGCATTTTGAACAGTGCTGAGCATATAGTAAGCACTCAATAAATTTTAGTAATTCCTGCTACCACCACTACCACTACACCCAAGACAGGCTTCTTTTCCATTTTTAATGTCTGGTATTGGGTGCTAAACTTATGCTATACTCCTGGTGGGGAGGTAGAGAAAGATGAACATAGATTGTTTCTGATTCCTTTATCTGACCTAGAATCTATTTTCTAACTCTTAGGCATTAATATCCTATTATAAATGGAACCTGCATTTCATAGACAATTTTATTTAATCCTGCACATCTACCAGGATGTTCTTATAGTTACTCCATGCGGTTGCTCTCCTCCCTTCCACATGAGTGCTTGGCACTGCTACCATCCCTCTACCATTTTTTCCATTTTTGTTGAATGCTTCTGATTGTGCATCTTTGGGACAGGACAGTGGCAGGTGTGTGTGTGCTGTCCATTTCACTATTATTTCTTTTACTAATGTACCCATTATTTTATTTGAATGCTCAAAGTTGGAGGAGGGATTAGAGAGATGCAAGCTTTTAAAATCTACCTTATGTTGTCTGTTCCCTCAGGGAATCATACAAATTTTCAGGGCTACCAGTTACATTATTTTCAGTTTCAAGTCCCATTTTGAGAATTAAGTTCACTAAATCCTGGACACATATGCCTTTTGGTGGCTTGTCCCAACATCCTAGTGTTTACAAGTTGAGTGTTCATAACACCGTCACTCATGTTGATCTAATAAGTTCAAATTAGGTCAAATAGAACTTCAATGCCCTCATAACTAAAACATAAGAAAGCAACAGAGAGTAAAAATTAAAAGAAGAGGTTATTAGGGTTGTGGCAGATGAGGGAAAGACTAGAATCAAACACATATGAACATTGGAAAAGAGAATGAAAAAGTAAAAAACAGAGAGATTAAATAAACCTGAGAGGAAGAAGCAGGAAGTCCAAGGAACTCATACTGAATGGCTTAGGCTTCCCAGTAAAGAATGACACAAAGTCATGTAGCAACAGTGAGAGACAAAGGAACTTTGAAACTTGAGAGCAGGTAGGTTTTTCATCATAGGTCTGGTAAATGCCACTTAGAGATTAGTGAATTGAATCTTATGCCTTATGAAGTACTTTTTTGACCTTATAAATGTCAATTAAAAATTAAAGTATTGGAAAAAGGTAAATATATTCACATTTGGCTGGTTCTTTTTGGCCACCTACTCTCACTTCACTCAGATCTCCTAAAGTGAGTTGATCTGTCACAAATGAAGAACACATTGTACATGACTATATACCAGGCTTTTGAGGAAAAGAGAGAAGGTATACAGGTCCCTCCGTCTCAGTTTAATTCTTCTCTCTTTCTCGTTCTCTCTCACTTTCTTCCCCTTTCTAGAGTGGCAATTTTAGTAATGAGGTTTAGGAATGAGGATGAACTCTGATTAGAAGCTCACTCAGATTAGAAAGAATCCACTTTCTTTGGCTTTAGTAAACTTAAGAGAGGCAAGGAATGAAATCAGGGGAAAGAAAACAAATTGCTAGCCTTTAATGAAGAAGGGAGTTCTTAGGTATCCAATCTACTTCACCATGAGGAAGAATGATCAGGAATTCAGGAAAGAAGCATTGCTGAAGACACAGTGTATTCATACTTGAATAGTGGCAACTGAATATTCTTTCATTTTTCATTTCTTTATACCTTAGTATGTTAGTAGGTGGATCTTACTACAGATCTGTCATTCTCAATTCAGAAAGAATGGGGAGATTTTTAAGACTACAAATACTATGTAATGATCCCTCGTGATTCTGTTTCAGTTGGTCAGGGGCAGAGCCTAGGCATCAGCCTAGTAAAGATGCTCTGCGTGTAATTCTTCTATGTCGCCAGAATTCAGAACCACTGATCTAGATACAGAACATCTCTTCTGATTCGCAATTTCTATGTTACATCAATAAGTCCTGAACCTAAATTTCCATAGTTCAGGTCTGAATCTAGAAACTGTATTCTTGGTGTTCATTTCTGGGTCAGTTCTCTGAGATTTATTTTACAGTGTTCGATTAGTAGTGTTTTCTGCAATGTCACCCTTTGGGTGTTACAGATTTCAAATTCAGGGGTCTGAGTTTTGGACTGGCACTCCAAAGCAAAGCGATGATTCGATAGCTCTGAGACAAGAAATTACATAGCAATTCAATATTTTAGGAGCACCCCTGGATAGCACTTGGCTGTGGGTGAATCAGAACGTCAGCTGGCATATCAGCTTCACAGAGAGAGATGGCAGTGCATGGTAGATGGACAAAGACCAGAACATCTCAAGAAACTGAAAGAGTGAATGAAGGGAACAGAGGATTTTGAGAGACCATGAAGCGTAGGATCTGAATACTTACTAAATCAAAGTTTTAGTTCAGTAAGATTTTCCTATAATTTTTTGCTAGCCAGGAGTCATGCTCACAGGTAGGCAGTCCATATCTTCCATAACCTTCCGGTTAGAAGATTATGAAGAAGTGGAAGCTAAGTGGAATATATGATATCAGAAATAAAAAGTCAGAAAAAATAAAACATCACTTCCTTTTACATTCATTGTTCCATTTAATGCTCACTGGAACTCTCTGAGTTACTCTGAAAATATGGTAATTAATCAATATCGGGAACAGGCATATTTTCAAGTCATTTATTCTGGGATTAAGGCAATGCCTGGCAAGAGATATATTGCCTTTTCCACACAATGCTGTAGAATCTTGTTAGAAAATTCTGCTTTGTAAATAGGAAACTATACTACATTATTATTTACATTCCTTATATTAGCAAAATTGGGGCTTAATCACCAGTGTGGTAGACCAGACCCTGAGACCAGAAAGCTCTGTAGAAGAAGCAGTAATCGTCAAAGACTAGACACTGACTCTGCAGAGAGTAAAAACACATGTGGGACTCCAAAACAACCAAGGGACAGCAAACTTAAAGGTAGTTGACTTGTATATGATCCAGTAATTACACTTTGGGTATATATCTGAAGGAAATAAAATGAGTATCTCAAGCAGATATTTGTACCCTCATGTTCACTGCAGCATTATTCACAATAGCCAAGATATGGAAACAACTTAAGTATCCATCAACACATGAATGGATAAAGAAAATGTGGGGATATATCTATACCTATATATATAGAGATAGATAGATAGATATCCATGTTTCTTTCTATCTGTCAATCATCTATCATCTATAATTTATTCATAGAAAAGAAGTAAGTTCTGCCATTTGCAACAATATGGATGAAACTTGAGAGCATTATGCTATATGACATGTCAGACAAAGAAAGACAAACACTGTATGATCTCATTTACATGTGGAATCTAAAACAGTTGAACTCAGAGAGACAGAGAATAGAACGGTGGTTGCCAGGGGCTGAGAGTGGGAGGAAATGGGAGATGTTGGCCAAAGGATATAAATCTTCAGTTATAAGGTGCATAAATTTTCAGGATCTAATATAATGTATGGTGAGTATAGTTAACGACACTGTATTTTATATTTGAAATTTACTAAGAGAGTAGATCTTAAATGCTCTCACCAAACACATACAAAAAAGGTAACTATGTGAGGTGATGGATGTGTTGACTAACTTTACCATGGTAATCATTTCACAATTATACATCAAATCATCATTTGTACATATTGAATTTATACAATTTTATTTTTCAATTATATTTCAATAAAGTTGGGGGGGAAGGTAGCTGGTTAGTATGTGGTGGTTCAGAGAAAGGAAGCTATCTTCTTAGAAGTGTCAGATGGTCTGGTCTTCTGCAAGATGTGGCTTTTGTAATAAAAGAAGGCAGTACTTTATTACAGAACACAAAAATAAGGCACTAGTTACTGGGACTGAGATAAAAATGAGGGTTTATTCAGAGCATAAAAATGAGCAAAAATGGGGTACAAAGTACGAGCCTGTGGAGAAGCCTAAATTAAGAAGAAACACTCAACTTGCTCCCTAATAGTCTATTAAATCCCCCCAGATGGGACATGGTAGTATTGAAATCCTTACTCAGTAGCACCAGTTTAAATAATTTGAATGGTGTATCTCAACACAATAAAAATAAGTTCAAATATTAAAATGAATATTACATATAGCATGCAGCTCTATGGTTTGTACTTAGGAGTGTATTTAAAACCTTGAATGTATCATGCAACATATATGCTAAAAATAAATGCAAAAATTGGAATTCTGCCCTAAATTTTTCCCCCAAAGGGGTGAACCCTATATATACCCTTAACTATTGATTACATGAATATATTTGGAACTTATTTTGTAACATTGTATTCTTCCACAGAGTTTTTAAAAACAGATTTATTGAGATATAACTGACATACAATAAACAGCATGTATCAATATTTACAGTGTACTTTGATAACTTTTGACATCTATATACATCCATGAAACCATCACCAAAATTAAGATAATACATATATTCATTACTCTCGAAAGTTTTCTCCTGCCTCTTTGTAATTTCTCCCGCTTGCTCTAGCCCTCCACACCCAAGCTTTCACTGATCTGAATTCTGTAAATTTAGAATAGTTTACATTTTGTGGTTTTATATAAGTGGTATCAAATAGTATGTACTCTTTTTTTTTTTTTTTTGCCTAGGTTTTTGTCATTCAGCATAATTATTTTGAGTTGTGTGTATCATAGTTCATTTCCTTTTTTTTTTTTTTCTTCTTGAGTGGTATGCCATTGTGGAGATATATCACAATTTGTTTATCTATTCATTTCTTAATGGACATTCACACTCTTTCTAGTTTTTCATGAAATAAAGCTGCTCAGAATATTCATCTACAACTCTACCACCTCTAGAATCCTTGCGTTTTTAGCGTATAGCTGTTCAGCTGAGGAAGTCAGAGCAAAATACTGACAAACTGTCCAAGAGAAGCTACAGACACGTGTGTCCTCAATGGGAATTACGCTGATATCTCGTCTCCTCCATGCCAGCTTGTTGTGTTCCATCAAGGCAAGTACCCACCCTTTTTTGTTGACTCAGGATGAATATGTGGCTAAATAAGATTCAATGATGTAGAAAGTGTATTGAAGCTAAATTCTCTGTTAGTTTAAGTCCTACTAGCTGTCATTATATTTCTTTATTTTCAGATATTTTTCTAAGGAATTGTAGTGAAGATATCCAAGCTTCATAACTGTGAATATCAGAATATAATCATCTCCAAATTGTTTCTAATCAAATTCTAAAGTTTTCATGTAAAAGGAAGTCATACCCATATCCTTTGATTTCTAAAATTCTCTGAAAGACAGGCTTGAAATCATCAAGTTGGAAAGCATTTATTAAGATTCATTACAAACTTTTCTTCAGAATAATGATAATGCAAATCAAATAAGAATATTAAAACTATGTTTTCTCAGTGACCCAATAAATACTTTCCATGAGTTAAAATCATAGAATGTGAGCATTGGTTGAAAGCTTAGGGGTCATCTAATCAACGTTACTTATTTCACATTCCTGGAGGTGAAGTAATTGGCTTTGAGTCACATAAGAACAGTTACTAGAGACTGAGTATGTATTTAAGCCAGTTACCAGTCAGATTTTTTTTTTTAAATAAGTATTTTAATTAATTAATTAATTTATTTATTTATTTTTGTCTGTGTTGGGTCTTCGTTTCTGTGCGAGGGCTTTCTCTAGTTGTGGCAAGTGGGGGCCACTCTTCATCGCAGTGCGCGGGCCTCTCACTATCGCGGCTTCTCTTTTTGCGGGGCACAGGCTCCAGACGCGCAGGCTCAGTAGTTGTGGCTCACGGGCCTAGTTGCTCCGCGGCATGTGGGATCTTCCCAGACCAGGGCTCGAACCCGTGTCCCCTGCATTGGCAGGCAGATTCTCAACCACTGTGCCACCAGGGAAGCCCACCAGTCAGATTTTTGATGTAGTTTTATTTCCACAATTCCTTACTATTCCTGTTGCCTCCTCAATTTTTTAAATGGGTTCAAATTTGGGGAGACGCACATTTTTATGCTAAATTTTTCATGAAAATAGATGTGCATTGTCTTAGCCAAAAGGTACCATTTTACCAAGACAAGCTGTCATCACTGTAAGAGCTACAAATTTCTGTCCACGGAGAAATCCAAAATCTACACTTTTTGTTCTTACTCTAAGTCAAATGTTGTCTTTATTTACTTTAACTCAAAGCTGCTCTTGCTGGTAGAAATAGCAAAAGTTTGCTTTAGATTAAGTGTTCTTTTAAAATGTCGTAGTTCCTTTTCCTCCTATCCAAAAATCCATTCTCATCCAAGGAATGCGAACTAGTTTTAATTTCTAAAACTTTTTCTTCATTTTTTTAATAAAGAAGAAATAAACAAGTTTATTTAAGTCACATAGTGGCATATGTACCCTGAAGTAAGAATACTATGCCACTTGGTAAATGTACAAACTTGTACATGTGAATTTAGCTCTCAAAGGTTTAATTTCACTAGAAATTGCATGTAGTATTCTCCTCTGTGCCCATTTCAAAAGACTGTCATGAGAAGAAATTAAGATGCTTTATGGGAGAGCACTTTATTGACTACAACAGGCCACAGACAACATAGCTGCGATTTTATCAGTTCTTCAAAGTTGGATAAGGAAGATGTGAAAATCTTGTCAGAATGCTAGGTCTAGTCTACTTGGGTTCCTACCTGTGGCAAAATATGGAGTAAAGAACAATGAGTTTTAGAAGTGCAAGATCCACTTCTTCAAGACCACTGCAATGGTTTTAGAAAAAATATGTCTAGTTCTTTGTCCCAGGGTGTGCTGAACACATGATGAGGGGTATTCTCATGCTGTTGAAAGCACTACTGAGGAGGAAAGAGGATGCAGAAGTCTCCCATAAACCCAAAGATTTCTGTGTTTAAAGTACAGATTCCCTCTGCTTGGTTCACATATTGGATTTGAGTTGTATAAATGACCCATGGTTAACTGAGACAATCACATTTTCAATTTAGATACATTCATTCAACATGTGTGTATATAAATAACTTTCTCTGAATCAGGCATTGCTAACCCCTGGATATACAGTGATGGACAAGATCAATATACGTCCTGACTTCAGTAATTTGTAATTGGGTACCTATATTTCTCCACTGTTAACTTGAGCTTGTACATGGATGAAGCTATATGGTGTTTTGTGAATCTGACAAAGATTTTAAAAGTAGAGGCTCTTCCTAGCAAGCTGTGAAAAGACATGGAGGAATCTTAAATGCATTTTACTAAGTCAAAGAAATCAATCTGAAAATGCTATACTCTGTATTACAGTTTCCGATTATACGTTGTTCTGGAAAAGACAAAACTATGGAGACAGTAAAAAGATCAGGGTGGATGAGGGGTGCAGGAGTGGATAAAGATGAATAAGCAAAGCACAGAGGATTTTTAGGTAAGTGAAAATATTCTGTATGATATTATAATGATGGATATATGTCATTATACATTTGCCGAAACTTATAAAATGTACAACACAAAGAGTGAATGCGAAGGTAAACTATGGACTTTGGGTGATTATGTTGTGTCAATGTAGGTTCATCCTTGGTATAAAAATGTAACATTCTATTGTTGATGGTGGAGGAGGCTATGCATGTGTGGAGCCGGGGGTATATGAGAAATCTCTGTATTTCCCTCTCAAGTTTGTTCCTCTAAAAAAATAAAGTCTTAAAAAAATCAAATAGGAAAAAAAGTAGAGGCTTTTAATTCAATAAAGGGAACACTTCTCTGCATCTTCATTTGGTATCCATGCATCTAATTCCAATATGTATTTTCACTATCTATTGATGATAGTAATTTTCCATTTCTATAATATCATTTTACTTCATATTTTCAAGACAGAGTGATGAAAAAATATATAGATAACAACTTTGACAAATTTCCAATGTATGTGATAAAATATTTTGAATTTTGGTACATAACAAATCATCCCTCCAGCAGATGATATTGGTTGATAATAAACATTTTAAAAAACCTTTTGCTTAAAATACTATAGAATATCTGATATGTGTAAACACAGCCTTGATGTGTGATGAAACTTCCAGACTGCTTCCTGAAGAATAATCCTGATTTTAGTCTGTAACTGAATTTTTAAAATACAGATGAACTTAAATCTTTTCTTGAGTAGAACTCTGGTTTTCACTGCAATTCTGGCTAAGGTAAAAAGAGTAATTTTAATTTAAAATATTTAGAAAGTAGATGAAAATATACCTGCTTTCAGAAATTATCTTTTCAACTGAAAGGTCAAATAAATCTGGAGTAAATCCCATTTCATTGCCTTTTATTTACAATGACCTTTTTATTCATATATATTTCAATTTCTAAAACTAAAAGGTAACATTTGGAAGGAATATTATGACTTTCAAAGTTTCATTCTTTCTGTGATTGTTTTAAGTGTTAAGAAAAGTTTAAATGTTGCATTTTATGGAGCAGCTATGGAAGCATAAATGGAAGTTATGCACAAACATCACAGCATGAGTTCCCTCTCACTAAGGCCGATCTAGCTGTTCCTGAATTCTTGAACCATAAAAAGACAGGCAAATGCTGAGCTTCAGATATGGTAACGTCTCTCAATGATCTAGCCAGGTAATTGGAACCCCACTGATTATTTCTGAACCCTTTCACTGTCGAGGTGACAAAGTTTTGATCTTGCTGCGATATTCATCCACTCAATACAGGAAGGCAAACCTTCCTGCCTACATTACGTTGGCTAGAATAACTGTGTGATTCTTTACAGAAAATTTGACTTACTGACAAAGGATCCTGCAAAAAAACACTTTGGATCAAACAACAAGCCTGGGGATGACAACACGTCGGTCTGGGTTGCCGTTTTCCATGAAGGAGTATAGACACTGGACGAAAACATATAAATGGCACACTTGCCCAACAGTCAGAATAAATGAATCCCAAACCAGGTTGTGGAAGTAGGATTGGCTCCTATCATCATCACTCTCAGTGACTTTGCAGATTTGAACTTTGTGCCCATGCAACCCTAGGCTCTCCTGGATTGCAGGTCCTGGTCACCAGATGGGGTGCCTCCATCAGGGTACATTGTAAGAGTTCCATTGGGCATCTCTTGGAACTTTCATGACTTTTGACAATAGTGCATGGTCAGTTGCTGAAACCAAACCTGACAAGGCAAAGGGCACCAAGGACTCTGATGCCCAAAGTATGGTGACCCAACCAGATAAGCAACTTACTCCAGCTGACGTGCTGGCCAAGAGGGAAGGAAATCTAGAGTGGGTAGATGAAAAAGATGATGAATATCAATTATAACCTCTGTACTAGCAGCAAATAGGAACCATAGCTTGTTTTCTTAACTCTATTGTAAACAAATCTTATTTTTAGAGGTTGAAAGCAGTACCACTTAGAAGAGTCAGCAATAGAGTGAACTTAACATAAGATGCAAGCAGATTCAAATGATAAAACTGATGATCTATGCTTGGATGCACCATGCTAAATTTCATTGTCCCACCTGAATTCAGCACAGCTATGGTATACTGTTCACTCACCTGGTCTGAGTGCCATGTTAAATATACATAGTGCAGCCTCTGTGCCTTGCTGCCTTGTGGACTTCTCTTAGCTGCAGAAGGCTGCTTGGCATGTCACTGCTGCAACCTGAGATTCAAGGTAGTTAAAGCCCCCTGGGTCATTCCTGAACAAATATGGAACAAGAGTTGGTATATAGTTCAGCCAGCCTTTTTATCCCCAAGGAAGAAGGGTCAATTCTGAGTTGTGTTCTATGTAGTTTCCTCATAGTTTCCCCAGTGAGACCGAGCCTTAGTTTTCTACAGAGGTAACTAATTAACTAACACACACTTTATTGGTTTTTCTGTCTTCCACACCTTACATTCTTTCTTCTATATACATTTTAAGAGTTGTCACAATATAAAGTATGCAAGAACTAAAGGGAGATTCTTTAGGTTATTTTTATAGCCTCATTATTCTATATGTGTCCACATGCAAATGTGGAGTTGAATGGTGTTCCACAAGAATATTTACTTAACACATTTCATTTAATCTGACTTTGGTCCAAGTGGTCCATTGACTATCAGTTCTACATAGAATCCCAATTTCTCTACTCCAGGACGTGTCTGCATTTCAGTATTGTCTTCATATCCAGATCACAAATTTTTCATTGTCCTATAAATTGCCTTTAGATTTGGTTACTTTATGTAACTTAAATTTCATCCCTTTCATCTCCAGATCATGGTGATGCTGAAAATGTAATAGATGCTCTGGCAAAATGAACTGATACCAGGGAGTATGGAAAAGAATGTACATCTGTCTATGGTTAGTTTTCAGTCTCAATTTGAAATGTTAAATAATGTTTGGACTACCAAACAAATAAGGCTGAATCAAGGGATATCAAATGGGTAACTATTTTATTTAAACCTGGCAATTTTATTCCTTCTATAATAGCATACCAAATTTTCAAATTAATTATTCTTGAGCATAGTTTATGGTCAGTGGACTTTACACTCATTTATTTGAAAACTGTTCTTTAGAATGAGAATAAAAGGAATTTATGAGGTGTTTCACAGTTCTACTTGTAGTATTAGGTGACTCTGAGGACAATAAAATTGAGTATGTTTATGAATATTCTTTTCTAGATACCATCCCAGGAAGACTTCTTCAATAGTACAATAATTTCTATTTTTTCTTGTCAGTCTTAAAGCTAAATAATATTTTACCAATTCTAAGAAATAAATTACTTATATAAATATTTAAAATTTTATTAGTCCATGGGTTTCATTTTTCTTATTTAATAGCAAAAATATTTATTTAACTAATGACATTATAAGCAAATATATAATATTGTGCTATCCAGGAAATTAATCAAAGGACAGAAAATATCTTTGATAGAAAATCTATGCAACAAAGGTTTGTTGAATGCTCACTAAGTGCCAGATACTGAGGAGAGTTTATTATAATGGGTGAGCAAATGCAGTTTGAGTCTCAGCTTTGATATTTGCTGACAACGTGATTTGAACTACTTATTATTAACTTCTCTGCTAATTTATCATTAACAAAGGAGAATATGGGTATTTGTCTAATAAGCTTGATGTCAGAATTAAATGAAATAATATGTGTAAAATGTCAAGCAGTGCCTGGGCAAAGGGCTCAATGAATGTTAGTTATTCTTAAACTCTAGGGATTTAGGCATAAACAGTGAGACATTTAGCATGGAGACAGCCAATGTAACATGTAATTAAATACAGTAGGATAAGTGCTCTTATAAGTGAAATAGAGGAGGCGGTCATAAGATAGAAGAGAACAGGCTTCTGGAAAAAGGTAATATTAAAGTTAGAATCTGAAGAAAAAGAGAAAACAGGCAAAAATAAAAGAATGATAGTACTACAGAACAAAAGAAAAGGCCAGATAATGAAAGAGCACGGCAATTTGAAGGAACTAATATAACTTAAATGTAGCTGAATAGGTAGTATAATGGAAGTTTGCAACAAGAGATAAACATGGAAAGAGTAAGTGAGCTTAGATCAGTGGCTCTCGAACATTTTGGTGGCAGGACCTCTAGCTGCTCTTAAAAATTACCAAGAACCTCAAAGGGATTTAGCTTGTGTAGGTTATGTCATTCAATATTTACCATATTAGAAATTAAAACAAAAAATTTAAAACATTTATCTATTAATTCATTTAAAAATACCAAAAATAAGCCCATTATGTGTTATGTAAATAACATTTTTGTGATAAATATATTTTCCAAAACGAACGAAAAAAATTGTGGAAGAGTGGCATTTTTTTTCATTTTGCAAATCTTGTCCTTAAAGTCTGTCTGAACAGAAGATAGCTGGATTTTTATGTCTTCTTCTGAATGTAAGCTTTTGTGATATGTTACTTTTGTTAACATTTGTAAAGTAAATACAGTCTCACATAGATGTGAAGTAGGAAAATGGAAGGAGTATTTGCAGGTAATTGTGGATAGTCTCCCTTTTGATACTCTACCAAAAATCAACAAGGAGTAGTTTCTTAAAAGTTAGGTACAGGGCTTCCCTGGTGGCGCAGTGGTTGAGAATCTGCCTGCCAATGCAGGGGACACAGGTTCGAGCCCTGGTCTGGGAAGATCCCACATACCGCGGAGCAACTAGGCCCATGAGCCACAATTACTGAGCCTGCGCGTCTGGAGCCTGTGCTCCGCAACAAGAGAGGCCGCGATAGTGAGAGGCCCGCGCACCGCGATGAAGAGTGGCCCCCACTTGCCACAACTAGAGAAAGCCCTCGCACAGAAACGAAGACCCAACACAGCCATATAAATAAATAAATAAATTTTAAAAAAAGACTTTCTATTAAAAAAAAAAAGTTAGGTACAGTGTGAGATCTGATCCCATATCAATGAAATTGTCATACACAGTTACATTATGATTCATTTGTCTATTTTGCACTTTGGTGAATCTTTTTCTCAGGTATAATTTTGCATCATCAGCCACTGGTCATTTGGAAAATATTGGTTCACTGTGTTATCCCATACTGGCCTTTCCAGAAACATCATTAAGTATTGGGAGGATAACAAGTTCATGGTAGCAGATACAAGTTTTTAATTTTCACTTGAAGGCTAAAGTTTTATTATTGGCAACAAATATCACATATTTTTGAACAGCTTCACTTCATCAGTTTTGAGAAAATTGGGCAAATACTCAATTCCAAATAATCATCTTTTGTCTGTCAGTTGTTCATTCAAGTAAAAATGGTGTTGAATCAAGAAAGTGGCTAGTTCCACCCGCAAATCAAGCAATTGCCAAGTGCTTCCAAAGCGTTTTATGCATGCTTCCCATTTTATCACACAGATTATGAAAAAAGACACATTCACAAGAGTTGAGGTATGGCAACACTATGAATCTTACTTCTTCATTAAGATTATTTTTAAGTGAAGTGGATTATTTTTAACTTTTTATTTTATATTGGAGTATAATTGATTAACAATGCTGTGTTACTTTCAGGTGTACAACAAAGTGATTCAGTTATACATATACATGTATCTATTCTTTTTCAAATTCTTTTCCCATTTAGGTTTTTTTTTTTTTTTAACAGAGAATGTATGACGATGAATAAATCAATGACTACTGCTAAGTTTGGTGCCACTGTCTCAATTCACCTAAGCTAACACTGCTTATGTGTTAGCAGTATTATCCACCATTGTTTCTGCACCATCGGTACAAAAGGAGAAAAGATATTTTAGTATTGTTATAAAAATAGCTTTGATCTCACAGGCTCCTCTCTGGAACCCAGCGGTTTTGGATCACACTTGTTCTAAGAATGATTAGATTATTAAAACCCAAAAATATCCAAGAAAAGGAAGCATACATTTTAAATGGTATATAATTTATCTCTTGTAGTTGTTACTTGGTCATCATATAAAGGTCTCTAAGTGTTTAGACAGCTGTTAAATAAAATAGGAATTAGATGTGTTCTATGTTTGGTTTCTGTGGGTAGAATTAAACCAGTAAGCATAAATGACAATCAGATGTATTAAGGGGCAGCTAAACATGACTTTTTTAAGCATCACTGGCTGTCTCAGATGGTGAGACTGTTTGTGGTAAGTGATACATTTTTAGGAATTGAGCCAAGGCAGGAAAATAATCAATGCTCCAGAGTAGGCTTAAGTGCAGAGAAGTTGTTGGACAAAATTACTCTTAAATTTTCTTCAAGTGTTGAGACTACGATTTTTTTATTTATTAGATTGCACCAAATGTAAAACAGTATGGGACACACAAAATAATTATAAGAAAAGTTTTGTCAAATTAATTCTTCAGAGCTGTTTTGTTGTTTTAAACTCCAATTCCGCAGATTCCCACAGACCAATTACTTATGGAAAGAAATTCTATTGGTAGCTTATTTGGCTAAAGCATTTATCCAAACACAATCTGATTGATTAGTCCTAAATAATGATAAAAGCTGCACATGGTAGTGTGCTAAAACAGAAGCAAGTTATTCATAATTTTGCTTAGTGCCAGAGCTAGTTAATTTTTATGAATTCTGCTTCATTTGTCTAGTTACCATGATCACTTTCTGCTTTGTTGATTTTTTTTTTTTTCAGTTTTCAAGTGGACAGTGGAACTAGTGCATCAATTCAAAAAGAGTTGGAACAACTAGACATGAATTAAAGAGTGACATAATGAATAGGTGACAAGTTTCTTAATTGTTTTAATGAAACTTTATCTCAGGTGAAATTTATGTGATACCTAAACAACCATTTAATTCAGTTAATTGGGAGAGAAAAAAAGTACGACGCTCTCAGATGATCATTGGCTTCCTATATATCTCAGTAATTATACTGCTAACTTTTGATGTTGTGTAGGCATAGCAAAATATACTTTGATCTAGAATAATAAATATGTTTTGTTAACTAATTAGTGTGTAAAAAAGCAAAAAGATCTCTCTCTCTCTCTCTCTGTCTCTCTCTTTTAAAGTAAAAGAAAAGTTGTAAAGAGACCTGAGAAGCTAAGAGATAAAAAGATGCCTGCTACAGTTCTATGAAATACATGGAGGTGAAACCATGTGAGATTTTTAAAACAAATTTAAAAAGAAATCCACAGTGTCCTTTTATTCTTCATCCTCGTTTGTCTCCTCTATAATATATAAGAACACTCCAATCACATCACTCCTCATCTGAAGTGCTATTGTCTGTTTCCTTGTTCTTTCAATCTTTTCTCTCTTGCATGGTAGCTTCTTTCATCTTTAGCTGTTAAAAGGTAATTCTAACCATTGTTTAAAGAACAAGTAATCTGAGGTGAAAAAAGCACTAAAGAGCATTACATTTATTGAATTGTACTTAAGATCATGTATTATGATTTTTCTATTAATGTTCCTTCGCTGTTTTATGGACACATTCTCCTATTCTTTGTTATATATATAATGCACCAAGCCTGTATGTAAGCAACATTCAGCTTCACCTTCAGTCTTGTCTCACCTTTCTCGTATGGGCTTTTAGTAATTCTCTCTAAATCAATATTTGTCCTTTCTATTAAAATACAAGCTCTTACAAGCAAGAAACCATTTACTGTGCATCCTAAATCAACAGAATATAAGCTCAGAATTGTGTTAATTCTAATGCCTGAGATGTCGATATAAAGAAAAATAATTTAACTGCAATGTGAAATTTGTCTTCAACAGATGTTAATTCAAAATTATTTAAAATATTTGTTTTAAGGTAAGCCTACCTGAACAACTTTATAAGGACATGATTGAAATAGGTTACAATGCATCCTCAATATTATGATTATGATTTTTTGGAGTTTTTTTATAAGTACCCTAATTGAACAAATTTGATACATTTTTCCTTTACTCACCATGGTTTTCACGCATCAAAGCAAAAATTGCACCAAAGTTAAACAGGCAAGAGAGACTGAACTCGACTTCCTGAAACAAAAGTCTGGAGAGATTTTAAGAGCTGGAGTGGAGGGATGATCCTCGGCCATCTGTGTTTGCTAATTCGCTTTACTCAAAGGAAAAGTAAACTTTCTTGTATCCTCATGACAGGAAGTAGTTTTACAAATTGGAGTAAGGTACTCACAGAAGTTAGGCTCCAACCTTCCACAGAAACTGAGAGATAGGAGTGCTGTCTTCCTCCATGTTTACATTTCAAAGGATTGCTCTCAGAACACTGGGGTGCACGTATCCTTTCAAATTAGTGTTTTCCTTTTCTTTGGTTATATATCCAGGAGTGGAATTGCTGGATCATATGGTAGTTCTATTTTCAGTTTTTTGAGGAACCTCCATACTGTTTTCCATAGTGGCTGCACAAATTTACATTCCCACCAACAGTGCAAGAGGGTTCCCTTTTCTCCACATCCTCACCAACACTTGTTATTTGTAGACTTCTTTATGATAGCCATTCTGGTAGGTGTGAGGTGATATCTCATTATTTACAATAGGCAAGATATGGAAGCAACCTAAGTGTCCATCGACAGATGAGTGGATAAAGAGGATGTTTTATATATATACACACACACAATGAAATATTACTCATCCATGAAAAAAAAGAAATTCTGCCATTTGCGACAATGTGGATGGACTTAGAGGGTATTATGCTTCGTGAAATAAGTCAGACCGAGAAAGACAAATACTCTGTGTTGTCACATATGTGAAATCTAAAAAATAAAACTAATGAATAAATACAACAAAACACAAACAGACTCACAGATATAGAAAACAAACTAGTGGTTACTAGTGGGGAGAGGGAAGAAAGGAGGGGCATAATAAGGGTAGGGGATTGAGAGGTACAAACTACTATGTATGAAATAAATAAGCAACAAGGATATATTGTACAGTGCAGGGGAATATAGCCATTATTTGTAATAAATTTAAACAGAGGATAATCTACAAAAATATTGAATCACTATGTTGTTCACCTGAAACATATTATAAATCAACTGTACTTTAAGAAAAATAATAATAATAATAATAAAGGATGACTCTCTGAACCTTAAGAAAAACATTCCTGGGTTGCAAACTGGCAAGAAGCTTGGAGAAGATTTACATACATTTCAAAGAAGCAGAGAAAGAGTTTGCACTGACAAGTTTTTTAAAGTAAAACTCTAAGGAAAAGGAGGTCAGGGGCCTAGAGACAGGAAGAAGCCTGCCTAAAATTTGGTCAAGCTGTGGAAGAGGGTATGACTGCCCTGATCACATGCATAGTTTTTTTCTATTGAGACCTGCCTTCTAGTCTTAGATTGCATTGGCTCATCCCAGTTACTGATAGGAAAGACAAAGTAGTCCCTATATTACAAAATTTGGAGGCAATGGCTATTGATTTTCAGATTTTTATTATAAAAATATCTATGAAAATGTTTCTTGGCTTAGCTATTAAGGGCCCACAATTTATAAATTACCATTAAGTAACATGAAGAAACAGGGTATACAGGATATTCTCTAACCTTGAATAGCCATAATCACATATTTTTATACTAATTGGTGATCGTGATATTTTTAATATTTACAAGATGATAATTGTTGGGCAAATAATTGGAATTTGTCTAAAATCTTGCCAAAGGTTCTGAGTTATCACATATACAACATACACAACCACTTGGTTTTAACAAATATTCCTTGGATTGACATATTGTCTACTCTGTGGAAGTCTGAAAGGATATAAATAGGAAAGGAAATTAGAAACATATATTGTTAGAGTTAAGTGCAATCTTAGATAATGTCAAGTTCTCCCTATTATTTTACAGATGAGGAAGAAAACAAAAGAAAATTGAGATGGTCCAGAGTCACAGGATTATCTGTAGGACTTCGGCCCTTCCTCTAAATTCTTGAATATTGCTTCAAATGGCAGGAAGTACATATGGTTTAAATCTGTCTGGAGAGTTGCTAAGCACTTGATTTAAAAGCATTTCTTAGGTAATTACGGACAATAAAAGTACAAAAGTAAAGATGGAAGAAGCACTGGCACATACCACAAAATAAATATTCAACACATGGCTGAGACAGTTGTTAGTAACAAGCACCTCTTAATTGTTAAAATTTTACTTTGACCATATAGTAATGAATATTACATTTTATCAGATACTTTGAGGTGTGATTTTCCCATGTGTCCTATAATTATATATTGACTCTGACCAATGTGTGTATGAAGAAAATTCTAATCTTACATGTTAAGGAAGAGTAGTTTTTACTACCATTCTAGAGAAACAAGTCACTTTGAGTGACCCCTTTTTATATAGGTCTTGACTGCTCTTAATTTGAATTGAATGGGTAATTAGCAGGCAGAATTACCTAGAGAAAACAATCTATTTTCAGTTCTCCAGTGGGAATTAGCTAGTAGGGATTCAGCCTATTGTGCAGAACATCTCATTCAAATTATTCTATCTTAGAAACGTCTTATGCATGGTCACAAAATGGTTTAAAGACTTTTCTGAGACTATGGATTAAATAGGGCATTTAATAATAAAACAGAAGAACAAAGTGGCATGATATGGATGCAAACCTAATCAACCTCCTTGCCATGAGCATCTTTTTTTTTTTTTTTATGAAAACAGGTATTTATTGCAGAACATTTTTTTTTCTTAATTAAAGGCTTTAAACAAAAAAACATAATTCCACACACTGTTGACTTGGTAGCATGGAAATACTTCAGCCTGGAGAGGCATGTTTGTTCTTGATGAATTTACATATAATAAATTCTCATGATGTTTGATTCCGAAATATATGTATGAACTGACTTGACATGATTATAAACATAAGGGCAATTTAAACACTGGTATTAGTTTACATGAGTCAATTCAAGGTCAGTGACTGGAGAACTATATTTTAAAAAATCTGAGATAAAAAATTCTTTAGGAAGCAACCACGTACCTATGTATAGTTGAAGATCAAGGGTTAAAAATCCACTCTTGATGAATACCATTAAGCAAAGGATGTATAACATCCATCACACATCTGTTCCAAAAACAGCATGTTTCCAAAATTATACATTTCTTTACAAATAAACATTACAGCATTAATAACTATAGAGGAACCAACAGAATGAGTTCCAAAATGTGCTAATTCTCACAAGGCAACCCTGAGCCATATCTTAAGGCATCCGTTTTAATCTTGGGGCTTTAAGAACATCTTCTTTGTTTTAATTGGTTTTATGTCTCCATTTTCATCTTCTTCGTAATTGGCACGGTCTCTTTTTTTTGGCAAACTTTTTCCCAATTGTCCCCACCAAGGTCTCATATCTTCTAGCCATTTCTTCATCTGACACATCGAGCTCCACTGTTTCCTCTTCAACTTCTTCTGCTTTGTTCTTAGCAGTCATCTGAAGCATTAATTTCTCAACCTCAGGATTAAATCCTCTGAATGACATTCTTCCATAGAGAAGATCTTCACATAACAAGAAACTCTGCTCTTCTATTATGAAACTCTCTTTCTCTTTAAGCTCGGGCAAATCCAAGTACCAGTGCTCTTCACTAATGATTTTCTTTTCTTCCTCTTCTAGTTGTTTCTTGGTTTCTGAGTCCAGTCCCCTTTGCATGAACTTCATGTGCAGCAGGTTCTTGGACAACTTAGTTTTGTGCTCGGCCGCCATACTGAGCACCCCGGCCACCGCGCTCTGCCACTAGGTCCGCTGCGCATGTGCGATGCTGTGTGCACCCGTAAGCATCCTTTTGTTGCTTCTTATTGGTAAATTTGCCTTTCCATTTCTTTTTAAGTATTGTATATAGATATCAGTAATAAAATGGGAGCTGAACAGAATATTGTTCTAATGGAGCCAAAGGCAGAGTGCATCTTCCAGTACAATTCAAATGCAACCTAGGAAATTAATTTCAAGATGCCTCACGTGACACGATCGATTTTGGTTTTAAAACCAATTAATGTGGATGGGACAAGAATATTATTTTTCCAACTTTACTGTGTATGTAATGACAGGGCTCAAGCTACATAATTAGATCATAATGGCAAGAAAATATTCCCGGATTTTAGATACTGAAATGAAGTGGTCAGGAGTGTAATGCCTCAGTCAGGAGGTGACAACTACATTTTTCACACTGCGCCTGTTCAACATGGTTTGTAGGTAAAAGAAAAATAACCAGTTTTGGATAATTCCTTTAGTATGAATGTTTTCCTAAATGATCTGTATTAAATAAATTTAAAAAAATTATCTGACTGCTGGTGAATATATTATTAAAGGGAATAGTGAAGGTAATTATAAAATCTTTGAGGCTGTGTATGAGGATTCTAACTCTTAAAAGTGATGTATATATATTGGCTGTTCTTAATTTGAGTTAAATGGATAAGTAGCAGGAAGAAAGGTAGAAATGCCTAGAGAAAATAAATTATTTTTAATTATCCAGTGGGAAAGGAATTAGCTAGTAGAGATTCAGCCTTCTGTTAAATGGTAGCTTCTTATTGCTTATGTCAATACTATAAAAACAAGGGAAACTCCAAATATTATTCATATTTGGCTTAAACTATAGTCCTTGCTTATTATACAACTAATAAATAAATATATTCTTTCTATAAAAGATTTAAAGTGCACAAATATAAAGAGTAAATTGTGCAAGTCTTTTCTTCCTCTCCCCAGGCCTGCTTTCATCCTTAGTGTTACCACTCAAGAGCTTGGTATACATTCTTTTGCTGTGCATTTATATACATTTACATGTAAGCAGACAACGTACATAGCTTTTTTTTTTTACCTACATGAGATCACGGTATATGCACTTTTTGGCAACTCATATTTCAATCACTAAGTTTTGGTGATATTTCCGTGTCTGTGCATATAGGCCTACTTCATTTTTCTTAATGGCTCCATAGTTTCCCACTGTATGGATATACCATATATTATGTAACTATACATCTCTTAATCAACAGTTGGGTCATTTGCAATATTTAGTGTTTAAAAACAAATTGGCAATGAACATTCTTTAGAACATTTGCGAACTTCTACTTCTGGGGTTTAGATTTCTAGATGTCAAATTTCCCTCTCAAATGTACCAAGTTTTAAAATCTGTTAGGTACTGCAAAAGTACCTTTCAAAAAACTTTATGGATGTAAATTCTAACCACCAGTATGCGTGTGCTCACTTTTCCCACATCCTTGCTTCTTGTGTGGCTATTACGCATTTTTGTCATGCTGTGTACATAATAGAGAAGGGCCGGTGTGATTCTTGACTTGGTGGAATACACAGTATTTCATCATATTTTGACAGCTTCTACAGTGAGCTATTCCACAGTCTTCTGGACAGGCCAGGGCATTATGAAATGACCAGTGGTATTAATTCTCTTTGAACAAATATTTTGCTGAAAACACTGCCTCAGAACCTCTAAAAGTTTTATGAACTTTTGAAATCTTCCTATGAAAGCTGCCCTTGAAGAAATAAACCCTATACGTTTATGATCTAGTGTTTGTTTTCAGATTTATTATATACATTTCCTTTACAGTTTTGTTTTTATTATTTTATCTTTATTCTTATATATCGATAGAATAAGAGCTTTATGCCTATGTTAAAACTACAAAATATTTAGGAGAATGTTGATGGAACATGTCGCTAATAATTGCTTTCATGTAATCTCTGGTGAAACTTCTGATTAAAGTTATTAGTGTTATGAGAATGGCCTATTATCTATATAAAATAATCAGATAAAACAAATTAAAAAATTTAGATTTTCTTCATATTGTTTTCTCTGGAAAGTTTTTATAGCTTTATGTTATTGACTACCATTTCCCACACTTTCTTTTTGAGATCAATATATTGCTGGATGAATTGCAACACATAGTTAGGAAACAATTTGCTTTTTGTGATGTTATTTTCCTTCAGGCAATATTTCTCTATATCCTTTTAAGATATAGAAATATTAATTTTAAAATGGAAACAGTTCATATTTTCTTATCAGATACTTCATGTGGAGTATGACTGGATAAAACTTTGAGCAATAAAAATAAAAGAGCATTTACTGAGCATCTACTATTTGCCTGATATAATGATCTAAAAATCTGTATGTCAGGGTATTAGCTGACAATTTATTTAATGTATTGTTATATAAAGACAGACGGTTGCATATTCTTATATGGTAAAATATTCTAAAACGTAACAGAGAAATCAAGAATGTCTAGCTCTTTGGCAGATAAATGTTTACTAATTGAAAATAAAATCTTCTATATTGACTTTTTTAAATGATGAATTATGCCAGAGCTCAGGGAAGTCATACATATTTCAACTGGATTTTAAAAAAATGTCTCAGTGAGCCAAGAAAGACAGATTTCTTCTCATTTTTATACATGCTCGGCTCATTTTAAATTACAGCAATGTTTCATTACCACCAAAATTCTCAAGATAAAATTCGTAGCACAACTGCTTGCTAAGCAAAAGGAAAAACATAAATTGTATCCATGTTGAGAAAATGGATATGGAAACTGACTTTTATTTGGCTTGCAACTCCCTTTGCAGAACAAAGTTTCTGCTGATTCTGTTGAGGATGTGGCTAAGGTCAAGCAGATAATTTGACAATCAACTGATCTACAAGAAGGGTAGACCAAAACACGTTCTCTGTTTTATAAATAGCAGTGATTCCTTTAACCTCACCAGTTCTGATGTGGAAAAACTAACTGCTCACATTCATTTTTTTTCGCTAAAAGCAACATTTTTGGTTTTTTTTTGTTTAGAAACCTAACATTCCAGCTGTAATTATATTATTCCAGTAAAATTACAAAAAAAAGTCTTTTTATTAATACATAGAAACGATCACTTAGAACAAAATACATGCCCATTTCAATCTGTCCAATGAAGCTCATTTAAATCACTGACGTGTTCCTTGCAGTCTCCTCAGAAACACATTTTCTGTTTCTTAATGTGTAGGTTGTCTAAAATTTGCAAGAAGCCAAGTAACCCACATTTACTTTCATGTACTTCCACTCCCGAGCATTTATTTTCTCATATAGTAATTGCTAGTCCACGCAAATAGATTTTTAACATGATTCTACTGCTTTCTTCAATAATATTTTTGTTTATTCAATATGCAAATTCCTAAGCTCTGCTATAAGTTACTTTGTTTCTAGTGTTGCTAGAGAGAGTGAATCAGAACAGATATTACATGGCTTCTTTTACATACATTGGATTCCCCATTTTTTTGAACCATTATTGTTTAGATCCCCCATTTAAGTTTATTCTTGTGCATACCTGTATTTTGTATTTTGATTTGACAGAGAAGGAGCTGAAAACAAATGGTCAATGCAAAATTTGGCAGTCACGTAATATTCACTTTCTGGTGATAAGTACAGTTATTTTCTTTATATAAATAATTTATCCAAATGTAATACAAACTGGTTTCAACCTGTAGGATTGAACACATATGTTTACTTCCACTCTCCTGAAACTACACTAAAATGTAAATAAAGAGACTTTAAATAGGCATAAAATGTTAAGGACAAATAGAAGTGACAAAGACGGCAATGACATTTTGAGACTGGAAAGCAGAAATAGTAAATCACACACACACACACACATCAATCTTCCCTTCTTGCTCAATTTTTCCCCTTAGCACTTACTACTTGGTTCTGGCCTAGTGCCTGAATCTCTGCCAGAGCAGGATCTACACTAACTATTAGGACATAATTTCCCAGTAGAAAGTAGAGCACGTGTTACTGTGTGCTAGAGTCTGAATCTTCTTTCCCAATAATGGTCCAGTTGGTAGAAGGTCAATTTGAATATTAGCTTATGACATTTTTTTCCACATAGTTTATAGAGTTCTTAAATGATGACCCTATAATTCTGTGTCTTCATAGATATTCATAATGGAAAGTTTAGAGGCTCTTGTAGTTCACTGTCATTTAACCAGGAAGACGGGAATTTTTTCTTTTTTTTTCTTAAACATTTTTGATTTGGGGCTCTAATTTTTACATGAGATTGTTTAGTAGGAAATGCTTCTTCCAACTTTTAAATAAAACAATCTTGGCCAATGGAACATAAGCAAAACTAATATATGAAATTCTGGGTAAAACTCTTAAAGGGAAGTAACGTTCTGGTCCCTTCCCCTTCTCTTCATGCTGGGTGAAATATAGATAGTCTCTCAGTATCACCAACCAAGTCAATATATCCTATAGCTATTGGAGGAATAAGAAGAAAAAACCTGGATCAATTATTATTTTGCAGACATACATTATGCTTGGGAAATTGAATGATCTTACTTTAGCCATGCTATTTTGGCTCTCATGTATAATTTGTTATTAATTGAGTTGTGTCCTCCCAAATTTCATGTGTTGAAGCCCAAATCCTCATTGTGATTGTACTTGGAGATAAGACCTAAAAGGAGGTAATAAAGGTTAAGTGAGGTCATAAGGGTGGGACCTTAACCTGAAAGGACTGGTGTCATCATAAGAAGAGGAAGAGACATCAGAGATCTTTCCCTCTTGTCTCTGTCTCTGTCTCTCTCTTTCTTCCTCTCTCTCTCGCTATCTCCATGCAGAGGAAAGCCATGTGAGAACACAGTGAGAAGACAGCCCTCTGTAAGACGGGAAGAGAGGCCTCTCTAGAAACAAATGCTGGCACCTTGATCTTGGATGCAAATTCAATAATTCAGTGAGGAGGGTAAATTGAAGTTTGTGCACATGAAGGACTCCCTGACATAATTAATCACGATTAGAAAAATTAAATGTATTCAGTATCAGAAAAATGACAAATGCATGGTCCGTTATTCAGAGTGCATTTTGTGGAGGTATCTAGGGAGTGTGCACTGGGCTGGTTCCTGGGCGAAAGAAGTGAGAAAGGGGAGAGAAGAGCGCTCAGCTCGCTTACCTAGCAAAGCTAGCACATGGGTTTAGAAACGCAACAATCTAGGTATTTTTCTCAGAAATTAATCTAGTGATATCATTCTAGAAAAAGGCTTCTTTAATTAAATATTGTGGGCTATGCTATGTAAAATATTATTTCAGTAATTATTTAAAATTAGTATTAATTTTATACTGATTTTAGGGAGATTTACAAGGACTCATTTAGTTTTATTAAGTGAATATCCTAATATTATTTAAACATCAAACAACTTTTCTCATTTTTTCATAGAGTAACTATATATTTCTTGAGGAATTGGGGCTTAGTAGAACATATATTGGGAGATACTAGTCAAGAAATCAGAATTTGTACTTCTAACGTTTAGCTAAAGCTGCTAAGCAAGTCCCAATTAGGTCTTTCCCCTGAATTCTTGCTAGAAAAGAGCAGTTTTGTTCACTGTGTTTGTACACAGTTGTTACCAAATCAGGATACATTTTTAAAAATCAATTGTTCTCAATATCTTCTAACTTCCATTTGAGAATCCATTTAGTTTTTGGTAAACTGACTTCATAGTTCCAGGGTTGGGACCCAAGACCTAATCTAAATATGTGTTCCATTCTATCTTCTTGACCATAATGATTGGTTCAGAGAATGGGCATTTGCCTCTAAACCGATCTAATTAAAGAAAATCTACATACACTTGTTTGGAACACTGGGCCAAGAGTTTTTCTTTTCCTCTGGGTAGTATGCTATATGGACTTTATCCTGGAATTCTGAGAGTCATTTGTTTAACCATAACCTTGGCAAGGAAGCAGGCAAACAGGAGATGAAGCAAATTAAAGAGGAGGGTAGTCAAGATATTTTCAGACAGGTGGACCAGGGACCTTGGTGCTACTGTGAACCCAGGATTCAAATTATGTGTGAAAACTGACATGCTATTGAGATCTTTAGTTATGTGAGATTATAAACTACTTTTATTACTGGAACTAGTTTGAATCAAACTGTTACTCGTAACACGAATAGTGCTGATATACCCATTCCAATAGGAAATGAGAGTATTCATTCTGAAGAGCTTTCTTCGAACTCTACTCACAGTACAGAGAAGAGTTGGAGTGGAGCAAATATCTAAGATACTGATCCGAGAAGGGCAGAGAGACCATTCAAGATATTATCACTGAGGAAGGATCAATTGAGAGGAATAATCAATAACACTGTATTGAGTAATTAAAATTTGCCAAGGGGAATTCCCTGGTGGTCCAGTGGTTAAAACTCCATGCTCTCACTGCCGAGGGCCTGGGTTAAATCATTGATGGGGGAACTAAGATTCCACAAGATGTGAGGCGTGCCTAAATAAATAAATAAATAAATAAATAAATAAATAAATAAAATTTGCCAAGAGAGTAGAACTTAAATGTTCTCAGATTAACCAACATGGCGGAGTAGAAGGACGTGCACTCACTCCCTCTTGCGAGAGCTCCAGAATCACAACTGGCTGCTGGACAATCATTGACAGGAAGACCCTGGACTTCACCAAGGAGGATACCCCATGTCCAAGGACATAGGAGAAGCCACAGTGAGACGGTAGGAGGGGCGCAATCAGAGTAAAATCAAATCCCATAACTGCTGGGTGGGTGACTCACAGACTGGCGAACACTTATACCACAGAAGTCCACCCACTGGAGTGAAGGTTCTGAGCCCCACGTCAGGCTTCCCAACCTGGGGGTCCGGCAACGGGAGGAGGAATTCCTAGAGAATCAGACTTTGAAGTCTAGTGGGAATTGATTGCAGGACTGTGACAGGACTGGGGGAAACAGAGACCCCACTCTTGGAGGGCACACACAAAGTAATGTGTGCATCGGGACCCAGGGGAAGGAGCAGTGACCCTGGGGGAGACTGAACCAGACGTACCTGCTGGTGTTGGGGGGTCTCCTGCCGAGGCAAGTGGTGGCTCTGTTTCACCGTGGGGATAAGGACACTGGCAGCAGAGGTCCTGGGAAGTTCTCCTTGGCGTGAGCCCTCCCAGAGTCTGCCATTAACCCCACCAAAGAGCACAGGTAGGCTCCAGTGTTGGGTTGCCTCAGGCAAAACAACCAACAGGGAGGGAACCCAGCCCCACCCATCAACAGTCAAGTGGATTAAGGTTTTACTGAGCTCTGACCGCCACAGCAACAGGGAGGGAACCCAGCCCCACCCATCAACAGTCAAGTGGATTAAGGTTTTACTGAGCTCTGACCGCCACAGCAACAGTCAGCTCTACCCACCACCAGAGCCTCCCATCAAGCCTCTTAGATAGCCTCAACCACCAGAGGGCAGACAACAGAAGCAAGAAAAACTACAATCCTGCAGCCTGTGGTCCAAAAACCACAGTTACAGAAAGACAGAGAAGATGAAAAGGCAGAGGGCTATGTACCAGATGAAGGAACAAGAAAAAACCCCAGAAAAACAACTAAATGAAGTGGAGATAGGCAACCTTCCAGAAAAAGAATTCAGAATAATGATAGTGAAGATGATCCAGGACCTCAGAATAAGAATGGAGGCAAAGATTGAGAAGATGCAAGAAATGATTAACAAAGACCTAGAAGAATTAAAGAACAAACAAACAGAGATGACCAATACAATAACTGAAATGAAAACTACACTAGAAGGAATCAATAGCAGAATAACTGAGGCAGAAGAACGGATAAGTGACCTGGAAGACAGAATGGTGGAATTCACTGCTGCAGAACAGACTAAAGAAAAAAGAATGAAAAGAAATGAAGACAGCCTAAGAGACCTCTGGGACAACATTAAACGCAACAACATTCGCATTATAGGGGTCCCAGAAGGAGAAGAGAGAGAGAAAGGACCAGAGAAAATATTTGAAGAGATTATAGTCGAAAACTTCCCTAACATGGGAAAGGAAATAGCCACCCAAGTCCAGGAAGTGCAGAGAGTCCCATACAGAATAAACCCAAGGAGAAACATGCCGAGACACATAGTAATCAAAGTGGCAAAAATTAAAGACAAAGAAAAATTACTGAAAGCAGCAAGGGAAAAACGACAAATAACATACAAGGGAACTCCCATAAGGTTAACAGCTGATTTCTCAGCAGAAACTCTGCAAGCCAGAAGGGAGTGGCATGATATACTTAAAGTGATGAAAGGGAAGAACCTACAACCAAGATTACTCTACCCGGCAAGGATCTCATTCAGATTCGATGGAGAAATCAAAAGCTTTACAGACAAGCAAAAGCTAAGAGAATTCAGCACCACTAAACCAGCTCTACAACAAATGCTAAAGGAACTTCTCTAAGTGGGAAACACAAGAGAAGAAAAGGACCTACAAAAACAAACCCAAAACAATTAAGAAAATGGTCATAGGAACATACATATCGATAATTACCTTAAATGTGAATGGATTAAATGCCCCAACCAAAAGACATAGACTGGCTGAATGGATACAAAAACAAGACCCATATATATGCTGTCTACAAGAGACCCACTTCAGACCTAGGGACACATACAGACTGAAAGTGAGGGGATGGAAAAAGATATTCCATGCAAATGGAAATCAAAAGAAAGCTGGAGTAGCTATACTCATATCAGATAAAATAGACTTTAAAATAAAGAATGTTACAAGAGACAAGGAAGGACACTACATAATGATCCAGGGATCAATCCAAGAAGAATATATAACAATTATAAATATATATGCACCCAACATAGGAGCACCTCAATACATAAGGCAACTGCTAACAGCTATAAAAGAGGAAATCGACAGTAACACAATAATAGTGGGGGACTTTAACACCTCACTTACACCAATGGACAGATCATCCAAAATGAAAATAAATAAGGAAACAGAAGCTTTAAATGACACAATAGACCAGATAGATTTAATTGATATATATAGGACATTCCATCCAAAAACGGCAGATTACACGTTCTTCTCAAGTGCGCACGGAACATTCTCCAGGATAGATCACATCTTGGGTCACAAATCAAGCCTCAGTAAATTTAAGAAAATTGAAATCATATCAAGCATCTTTTCTGACCACAACGCTATGAGATTAGAAATGAATTACAGGGAAAAAACGTAAAAAAGACAAACACATGGAGGCTAAACAATACGTTACTAAATAACCAAGAGATCACTGAAGAAATCAAACAGGAAATCAAAAATACCTAGAGACAAATGACAATGAAAACACGACGACCCAAAACCTATGGGATGCAGCAAAAGCGGTTCTAAGAGGGAGGTTTATAGCTATACAAGCCTACCTTAAGAAACAAGAAAAATCTCAAATAAACATTCTAACCCTACACCTAAAGGAACTAGAGAAGGAAGAACAAACAAAACCCAAAGTTAGCAGAAGGAAAGAAATCATAAAGATCAGAGCAGAAATAAATGAAATAGAAACAAAGAAAACAATAGCAAAGATCAATAAAACTAAAAGTTGGTTCTTTGAGAAGATAAACAAAATTGATAAGCCATTAGCCAGACTCATCAAGAAAAAGAGGGAGAGGACTCAAATCAATAAAATCAGAAACGAAAAAGGAGAAGTTACAACAGACACCGCAGAAATACAAAACATCCTAAGAGACTACTACAAGCAACTTTATGCCAATAAAATGGACAACCTGGAAGAAATGGACAAATTCTTAGAAAGGTATAACCTTCCAAGACTGAATCAGGAAGAAACAGAAAATATGAACAGACCAATCACAAGTAATGAAATTGAAACTGTGATTAAAAATCTTCCAACAAACAAAAGTCCAGGACCAGATGGCTTCACAGGTGAATTCTATCAAACATTTAGAGAAGAGCTAACACCCATCCTTCTCAAACTCTTCCAAAAAATTGCAGAAGAAGGAACACTCCCAAACTCATTCTATGAGGCCACCATCACCCTGATACCAAAACCAGACAAAGACACTACAAAAAAAGAAAATTACAGACCAATATCACTGATGAATATAGATGCAAAAATCCTCAACAAAATACTAGCAAACAGAATCCAACAACACATTAAAAGGATCATACACCACGATCAAGTGGGATTTATCCCAGGGATGCAAGGATTCTTCAATATACGCAAATCAATCAATGTGATACACCCTATTAACAAACTGAAGAATAAAAAGTATATGATCATCTCAATAGATGCAGAAAAAGCTTTTGACAAAATTCAACACCCATTTCTGATAAAAACTCTCCAGAAAGTGGGCATAGAGGGAACCTACCTCAACATAATAAAGGCCATATATGACAAACCCACAGCAAACATCATTCTCAATGGTGAAAAACTGAAAGCATTTCCTCTAAGATCAGGAACGAGACAAGGATGTCCACTCTCACCACTATTATTCAACATAGTTCTGGAAGTCCTAGCCACGGCAATCAGAGAAGAAAAAGAAATAAAAGGAATACAAATTGGAAAAGAAGAAGTAAAACTGTCACTGTTTGCGGATGACATGATACTATACATAGAGAATCCTAAAACTGCCACCAGAAAACTGCTAGAGCTAATTAATGAATATGGTAAAGTTGCAGGTTACAAAATTAATGCACAGAAATCTCTTGCATTCCTATACACTAATGATGAAAAATCTGAAAGAGAAATTATGGAAACACTCCCATTTACCATTGCAACAAAAAGAATAAAATACCTAGGAATAAACCTACCTAGGGAGACAAAAGACCTGTATGCAGAAAACTATAAGACACTGATGAAAGAAATTAAAGATGATACAAATAGATGGAGAGATATACCATGTTCTTGGATTGGAAGAATCAACATTGTGAAAATGAGTATACTACCCAAAGCAATCTACAGATTCAATGCAATCCCTATCAAATTACCAATGGCATTTTTTACGGAGCTAGAACAAGTCATCTTAAAATTTGTATGGAGACACAAAAGACCCCGAATAGCCAAAGCAGTCTTGAGGCAAAAAAATGGAGCTGGAGGAATCAGACTTCCTGACTTCAGACTATACTACAAAGCTACAGTAATCAAGACAATATGGTACTGGCACAAAAACAGAAACATAGATCAATGGAACAAGATAGAAAGCCCAGAGATTAACCCACGCACCTATGGTCAATTAATCTATGACAAAGGAGGCAAAGATATACAATGGAGAAAAGACAGTCTCTTCAATAAGTGGTGCTGGGAAAACTGGACAGCTACATGTAAAAGAATGAAATTAGAATACTCCCTAACACCATACACAAAAATAAACTCAAAATGGATTAGAGACCTAAGTATAAGACTGGACACTATAAAACTCTTAGAGGAAAACATAGGAAGAACACTCTTTGACATAAATCACAGCAAGATCTTTTTCGATCCACCTCCTAGAGTAATGGAAATAAAAACAAAAATAAACAAGTGGGACCTAATGAAACTTCAAAGCTTTTGCACAGCAAAGGAAACCATAAACAAGACGAAAAGACAACCCTCAGAATGGGAGAAAATATTTGCAAATGAATCAACGGACAAAGGATTAATCTCCAAAATATATAAACAGCTCATTCAGCTCAATATCAAAGAAACAAACACCCCAATCCAAAAATGGGCAGAAGACCTAAATAGACATTTCTCCAAAGAAGACATACAGACGGCCACGAAGCACATGAAAAGATGCTCAACATCACTAATTATTAGAGAAATGCAAATCAAAACTACAATGAGGTATCACCTCACTCCTGTTAGAATGGGCATCATCAGAAAATCTACAAACAACAAATGCTGGAGAGGGTGTGGAGAAAAGGGAACCCTCTTGCACTGTTGGTGGGAATGTAAATTGATACAGCCACTATGGAGAACAATATGGAGGTTCCTTAAAAAACTAAAAATAAAATTACCATATGACCCAGCAATCCCACTACTGGGCATATACCCAGAGAAAACCGTAATTCAAAAGGACACATGCACCCGAATGTTCATTGCAGCACTATTTACAATAGCCAGGTCATGGAAGCAACCTAAATGCCCATCAACAGACGAATGGATAAAGAAGTTGTGGTACATATATACAATGGAATATTACTCAGCCATAAAAAGGAACGAAATTGAGTCATTTGTTGAGACGTGGATGGATCTAGAGACTGTCATACAGAGTGAAGTAAGTCAGAAAGAGAAAAACAAATATCGTATATTAATGCATGTATGTGGAACCTAGAAAAATGGTACAGATGAGCCAGTTTGCAGGGCAGAAGTTGAGACACAGATGTAGAGAATGGACATATGGACACCAAGGGGGGAAAACTGCGGTGAGGTGGGGATGGTGGTGTGCTGAATTGGGTGATTGGGATTGACATGTATACACTGATGTGTATAAAACTGATGCCTAATAAGAACCTGCAGTATAAAAAAACAAACAAAACAACTAATACTAAACTTTCATTAGGTTATTTGTATGGAAATATGTTAATATAAATGTTTCAGACATTACATGAAATTTCTAAAAATCTTATATTTGTATTTGTATGGAAATATGTATGGAAATATGTTAATATAAATGTTTCAGACATTACAGGAAACTTCTAAAAATCTTATATGTTCTGGTATAAGGTTATAAGTAATAATCCTAGTTACTACTTTAAAATGTATATCTCAGAAATAACTAATTTTCTTGTCAACTGCATTATTATGAACTTTCATCAAATCTTTAACCATGGTCATTTTTAAGTCTTCTGTCATTTACAGACAGTTCTGGGTGTACTCTGATGATTTTGCAAATATGTTCCTATAAAAGGGTTTCATCTTCAAGAAATTCATGGAAAAGACTCTGACAAGTACAGGTTTCTGGTAACTGACTGTACTGCTGAACTGAATGAATAAGCATTTTCAGAACTCTAATGAAAAACTGATGAACTCATAAAAGTGCTAACAAAAGATCAAGATGAAAAAAAAAATTAATTACATGGGACTGAGTGAACTGATGAGGATGAGTATAATTTTTGTGACTTTCTGTCTGAATTAAAAAAAAAAAATCCCACAAGGACTCAGAGGCAAAGAATATACAAATCAATTTTCACTGCAAAGTAAAGAGCTGTTACAGTGGAGGATTACTGGACTGAATGTCAATATTATGACATAGTATGAGTGTGTTTCATGTTTGGTAATTGCAATCATTGTTGCTTTTGTTGTGGTCATCCATGTACAATGCTTGGTGTCAGTCTATTTGTCTCTTGTAAAAATAAAATACAGTGTGTGTGTGTGGAAAAAAAAAAAACTGGAAAGAAAAAAAAAAAAAAAATGTTCTCATGCCCACTCCCCCCCCAAAAAGGTAAATATATGAAGTGATGGATATGTTAATTAATGGAGTAATCCTTTCACAATGTGTATGTATATGAAATCATCACTTCATATACTTTAAATATCTTACAATTTTGTTTGCCATTTATACCTTAATAAATTTGAAAAAAAAAGATAATAAAATGGTTTTTAAAAAAGAAAAATGTTTAGGGTTGAAGGATAGTCTCAAACTGAGGCAACAGTGGAGAGATCAGAAATTATATGTTACATTGGAGTAGGAGTAGAACTTTGCTGGGACTTTTATTAGAAAGCTAACTGGGCCTTCATGGTAAAAAAAAAAAAAAATTGATGTGATTAGAAAGGAAGAGAGAAAACTATATTATTTGGAGGAACTTCTGAAACAATGGAGAAGCTGAGGCTATTTTTAAAATATACAACAGAGCCTCTTTTACCCTGTAGTTTATAAGCAATTTTCGAATGATATATTTATTATACTTTGACTATTGCTTAATTCTGGATTTACTTGGCAAAACCAAGTGGCTCAGATAGTTTTGTGTACTCCCAAAAATAAATAAATAAAAGTAGAAGTAGAATAAATGAGTTTGTAGGATCTACTGCTCTCCTGCCATTATGTAGAGATCTATCCCATGCAAAAATTTAGTTTATCTATAAATCTATTTACTTTGGCCTCATAAACTAAATTCAATAAATTGTATGTGAACTAAGGATAATGTTGGAATGAAAAGTGTGAAGACAAGCTTGTAAAAGAACAGTGGGAGATTAGATTATTATTCCAAATTCTTTATTCTCTTCCTGTTAGAAAATGATTTATCCTGACAAAGGAGACAGCATTTATTTCTCTACCCTATTGGTCTTTTGCTTGGCCATGTAACCTTCTCAGCCAATGGAATATTAGGATATTTGATACAAGTAACTTTATTTTAGTTTGAGGATTTGTTTTGCTTTCTGACACTCTTGTAACCTGCCTTTAGAAGAACATACCCTAGGTAAACACCACCCCTTCAGCCTGGACTGTGGAATGCAGAAATGTGAAACAGATTTGAATTTAGTTGGACTCCTGGAGAACAAACTCACCCAGTCAATCTGGCTCAGGTTAGTTGAACCACTGTCAACCTGGAGACCCTCGAGCATGAAAGTAAATATTTGTTCTGTTAGTTGTTGAGATTTTGAGAGTTTTTTCATTGTTGATACATAGGATACTATGGCAACAGCTGATTGATAAAAGATACCGGTAATAAACTATTGGGAAACTGATTGATATATTAAAGCGTCAATGTAGAACCCTTGTGTCAAAGATGAATTTTGATTATTTTGTCAAAAAGATTTGAAGAGCCAATGTGCTGTGGTAAAAACATTCTTGGATTAGTAGTCATATAATACAGATGAATTTTGTTTTCTTTATAAATGACATTTTCTATGTATAGTAGGTGAATCTAATTAATTTGTGGGTAGATTTTAAGTAATGTATTTTTTTCCATTCCTTCTACTTTTGTTAGATTTTTCCTCTTCTTTTATAATCCATTGATTTTATTTTAAATTTCATCTTCCTTTTATATTGGTTTAGAATTTATACAATCTATTTCTTTTCTTTTTTAATAAGCTTAATATTAAAAAATGCACACTTAATAAAAAAAAGTTAATCAACATATGTAGGTTGCTTTCACTTAGTAAATTTTAAACATTTTAATTTGCCTTCCCTCATTTACATGCTATTTGGTCTAGCATTTTAGTTCTACAAAAGCAAACATTATTTTTATTAAGAATCTTTTCTTTAGCTTTCCACTCACTTAACAACTTATCTGCTCATAATTTGTTCTTCCTCTTATGCTTTTGGCTTTGAGTTCAGTTTTCTCTTCCTGAAATATAGACTCTAGAATTTTTTTAGTGGGGAATGTTGGGGATTACCTCTTGTGTATAGGGGTGTGTGTGTGTGAGTGTGTGAAAATAGTGGCATCTCCCCTTCTTATTCCTGTGTTTTTAATTAATTTGACATAAAATTCTAAGATCGTTATAGTTTTCTCTCTTCCATTTGAAATAAATTTCCATTTTCCTTGCTTTAATTACCATTATTGAGAAGTCTACTGTCAATTTTGGTTATGTATCTTTTTCCTCTGGGTGCTTTTAAAGTTTTTTTTGTTTTTGTTTTTGTTTTGTTTTGTTTTGTTTTTTTAACTCTGTGTTTTCTCAAGGATATGGTTAAATTGTGGCCACCATTTTAGTCTTCTGCTTTTCTGCTTCAGACTTGTTGAGACATAAATTTGAAAATTCACTTTTCATCAGTTATGTAAATTCTCAGCCATTATTTATTTGGAGATTTACTCTTCTTCTTTTTTTATATTTTTTCTTCTAGAATTCAATTAGCTTATTTTAGATCTTTACTCTTTCCCCATCTTAACTTTTGCCTCAGTTTTTCATTTTTTTTGTTGCTCTGTGCAATTTCTTTGCATCTCTCTCCTTAATCATTAATTCTATCTTTAGCTACATGTGATCTACTGTTTAACTTGTTTAATGAAGTTTATATTTTAAAGATTATAATTTATTATATCTATAATTTCTTTTAATTATTGGTTCTTTAAGAATTCTAAATATCTCTATTTTTTATTCTGTGTCTGATAATTCCATTCAGGTGCTGTTATTCAGGGGTTTTGTTTGTTTTTGCTGCATTTTGTTCAGGGTGGCTTTCCCTTCTATTTCTCTGATGTTAGGAAGAGTTTTATCTTTGAGATTTCTATGGGGATTGGGGCTGCATCTCTCCAGGGACCATCAAACACTGAAGAAGCTGAGTGTACCAGAGTGCTACCTACCTTGGGAAACTTTAATTTCTCATCTTGAGGATTTTTGAAGCATGTAAAATTATAATTTGAAACTCTAACACAAATAAAGGGAGAGATGTAATTACAAACTATCAAGGGAATTTTTTTCTTACACAATGCCCAAGTCTAGATAGGTAAGGTATTTTGATACCTGGCATTGATGGAAGGTATATATTTTTAATTGTCCAAATAGTCAAGGAGTTTTTGAAGTTCTCTGTTCTAACCCTCTTCCACATATAAGTTCAGGTTCTTATGTTTGATCCTCTATGCAGTTCTTATAACCCAAGTTTCTTGGATACTAATATTGACAAACACTTCCAGGGATTTCAACAACAGCTTGTTTCTAGGTTCCTAATCTTTTTTTTTTTTTTTTTTTGGCTTTGGACGATTTTGTTATATTTTCTCAATTTTTTTAGTATTTTACATCTTCACATTTTTTTTTTTCATCCTGTCTAGTGCACTGCATTGCCAAAATGTGTTTTGTGATTTCCTCTATAACTATATATGGTACTTAAGGGATTTGGGGATGATCAAGGAAAAAGATATGACCACAGGAGGCAGTAACACACAATTAACTTTACTGGGTGGTGCTTGGACAGGGTTTCATGCAAGGGAAGTCTATCACAGCATGAGACTGTCCAGAGGCTTATAGCAAGGAGGCCACCATCTAGAAGGTGAGGAGGGCAAAGGAACCCCTGGGGAGTGAGGATAATCAGACAAAGGGATTACATATTTAGGTGACGACACTCAGAAGTATGGTAGGGAGACTGTGGGTCAGCCTTATAACCACAAGCCTCTGTCTTCAAAAAGATAGCATATATGGGATGGTATTTCACAGGGTATGCAAAGCAAGCAGGCTCTAAATGGCTTAAAATCTGCTTGCTTGGGCTTTTTAAAGAATGATTGGATGCGTAAAAATTTGATTTTGGCACTGGTGAGCTTTTGAGCTAAGATTTATTAGCCTACAGTAAAGAAATAACCTAGGGGCCAATACACAGAGGCCATCTTTGGCTCATCTGTGTAATAATTACCTGAATCCCAGTTACTTTGCTTTTATAAATACAGAAAATATAACTTTGACCAAATGTGTTTATTTGATTGTTGTTTAAGCCCTCATAATGTATGCAAGATAAATAATAGACAAACCAATGCATTGATCATTATTTCATTTTCTCACTTTCCAATTTGCCTCTCTAAATTCTAAGGAATTTGAGAAAAATAAAGAAATGTACAGACAAAAGCCATATTTATTTTTTCCTCTAATTAAAGTAGATAAAACCAGGCTTCTATTTGTGTTGACACATCAGTATTCTTGTGAACTAGTTGTTCAGGGGAAGTTAGTTATGAGTGGTTGCTATATATTTCATATAATATCTAACTGTTTGATTGGTTGGTCATTAACCTTAATGCCAGCTGTGCTCGTTCATTCTTTGGATATATGGATAAATTCAGCTCAAAACTCCAGTCCCATGCCCTAAAAAATCTAAATTTCTTCCAAGGATGTCTGTGAAACTCATTTGCTCATCAGCTTCCCTGCCTCTGGTTTTTACATTCACATATTCAGTTTCTCCTTATTTGATGTCAATATGGATGTGAAATCAGCAGCTGACAGGTTTCTATATACCCTTAAGCCATTTACACCAAGGATTTAGAAATCTGGGCTTATGGGTTAACATCTTTGAACGTATTACTCTATGACATTTATATTACTCTGACTTTTATCTCTTTAATATTTGCCTTTTCTCTTTTCTTCTCCTATTGTTTTGAGAACAAAAGGAAAATTTCTTCCCTTATATGTAGCAGTATAGTGACCCCCTTTGGAAATCTGAGAACATTCATCTCAAGTAGCTTCTCAGTTATTCTCTATATCACTTAGTTTTCTTACAAAAAGTTTACTATTCTTTCAAAAAGTTTTTCTGGAAAACAAAGTTTTCTTCATTATTTGCAAGAAGAGCATAGGTGCATATTTATTCATATATGTATGTGAGAATAAATGCATTTATCTGGAATCCCTCAGAGTTAGTTTCATTTTTTCCTTGTTTAGGACACTAATTGCAAATATATATAAATATTCTCAAGCTACTTATATTTGTCATAGAAATAAGATGATAGTATAATGTCTATCATGATTGTTCCCATGTTGTTACTTTAAAACTGACAAATTGCCAGAAACTCTTAATCAATTGTAGAGGTTGTCACTAACTACAGACAAAACAAAACAAAAAAAAAACTAGCTCTGTTCAGAGGAGACGAACATGAACAATATTCCTATTGAACTATATCTTGAAACACTTCAAAGAGAGGTAAAAATTCCTGAGCACTGTCCCCAGTGAGTTGTTGATCATTGTGAGGAAGCACAACGGCAACGCAGAGCATGGGTTCACAGTCGCTGCCTCTTATGGCTGTCAACACAAAACTCTTTGCAAATCTTGGTTTAATTTTTCTTTATATACTGATGTTTGATAATATGGGATGATGTCACAATCAGTATATGGTAATTAAAACAATAATGTTTGACTATATTTTTGAATCACCAGCCAGTGCTTGCTGCTTTCTACCTGTGCTATTTTCCCCACTTCTATTGTGTTAATTTAGTTTGCAATAAATTATTCTAATATTCTCACTCTCTCTTGGAATCCACAACAAAATTTTCACTAAGACTGATTATTCAAAAAACGATAAAAAATGTGATAGAAGTGATAAGCATCAATTCAGCCCTATATTTATATATAATTTTTAATATTTCCAAGTTCTATCTTAATCATCTACTCTGATATTTTGGCTCTCACATCCTTCCTAATTAACTAGACAGAAATTCTGTGCTCCAAGATTTTTTCAGAGTTTACAATTTTGAGTTCTCTGCCACCAAGTTTTTTTTTTTTAACAAAAGTGGTATGTCCATACTATAGAATATTATTTGGCAACAAAAAGATGAAGCACTGATACATGCTACAACATGGACAAATCTTGAAAACATGATGATTGAAAGAAGTCAGTCACAAAAGACCACATATTGTATGATTCCATTATATAAAATTTCCAGAATGGGTAAATCCGTAGAGACAGAAAGTAGATTTAGGGTTTGCAGAGTCTGGAAGAGAGGGAAATGAGAAACTACTGGGTGTTGAAAATGTTCTAAAATTAGACGGTGGCCATAGTTGCACAATTCTGTTGATATACTAAAATCTACTTAACCATACACTTTTTTAAGGTGTACCTCATGATGTTTTAATATACATATACATTGTGCCACCAAGTATTTATTATAATTCTAGTTTGTTTATTCAGTCAACAAACATTTAAGTTTCTACTATATTTCAGTTGCTTTTCCAGGTGCTAAGGGGCCATAGAACTTGTGTTTCTTAATATTGATGGACATACAGTGAAGAAAAACATATAAACATATAAAAATAAAATTTCCATATCTGTTTTGATGGAGGTCACAAAGGAGGTCAAAACATGGAATAGTCAATCGTAAAGTATAAGGAGATTTGTTAGTAAAAACTATTTGAGTAACTTTTGCTTTAAAAATAATATTTTGGTGTCATTCTGGGGCATAGCTTGAAAGAAGCCTACTGCTAACTGTAAAACAACAAGTTAGTGACTTTTTTTGAACCCACTGAAGTGCTAAAGTTACAGGGAAACTGATGCTATAATCTAAAAAGAGATAGGTTCCTTAAAATAGAGACAAAGTGTGAAGATGTGCTTACTTGGGCAAGGCACATCTGGACATGGATTAGGTGAACTGGTGAAGGCCAGCTTAGTGTGCACTGCTGAGAGATGGCAAACCCCAGGGACCATAAAAATAATGAAAGTCTACAACCTTCTATGGGTTTTTTTTTTTTTTTTTTAATGTGCTCCACCAGTTGCTCACTAGAAATATCAGGAGAGTTCAAAAAATGTCTCCTCATTATGCAGAACTGGAAAAAGGAAATGGCAGCATTGTGGAAGAAGCAGAAAACTCTAACTGGACCTCGTGTCCTACTTTCTCTATAGAACTAAAGCCTTAATTTGTGGATAGATGGGAAAAATATAGTCACATTTAGGCACTGATGAAAATGCATTGCAGTTACAGGAAGGAAAAAGGTGAAGAAAATGCTACACCACCTGCAAGAAGGGTAGGAATAAGTTCTAGGTGCAGATAAGTACTGGGGAGGTGATAAGAATACAGATATGAAATAAATTAAGGTAAACATCATTAAAAAAATTTTTTATTGCTCTAAAAGATTATTCCCTCTCTAAAGCAAAATTATTGCAATATATTTTGTGTTTGTAGCATGTGTAAAAGTAAAATATATGCCAATAATAGCCTATAGAGTGAGAGGAAGGAATTGGAAACACTGTCATAATTGGGTTAAGCAAGTAAAGCAGTATACTATTGATTTAAGGTAGATTCATATTAATTAAACTATATATTAAAAAATATAGATGACCACAGAAGAATTTTGAAATATATAAATACTAGGTCAATGGAGAAGCTAAAATAAAATTATAAAATGTCTTAATCATCCAAGAGAAGGTAGACTATAAAGAAAAAATATATGGAAAAAATGGAAAATAGCTAGCAATATGGTAGATATCACCATACCAATAATGACATTAGTGTCCATGGTCTATACACATCAGTTAAAAGACAGAAAATTTCAAACTGGATTAAAAATTAAGACCCAACTAAATGCCATCTACAAAAAATAAAATAGAATAAAATAAAATAAAATAAAAAACACTTTCAATATAAAGACATACATAGGTTAAAAGAAAAAGGGTAGAAGAAGATAAACCATGCAAACTCTATCCCAAACAAGCTGGAGTGGTTATAGTTAAGTCTAGGCACAGTTAATTTAAGAATTAACAACAAGGAATATTATCAGGGATAATGATAATTATTATATAATGCCAAAGGGAAAATTCTCAACAAAAGTATACCGTTCTTAAATGTGTATGTATATAACAACAGAGCTTCAAAATAATGAGGCAAAAACTTAAATACAGCTGAAAGGATAAACAGACAAACATACACAGATGGAGATGCTAATGTTCCTTTCTTACACAGGAATAGAAAATAAATAAAATTGTACCATGTAAATTAATTTTCTACCTCTGTCTCCCCTTCTAAACAGCATCTATAACAAGACTGCCCACAGGGGAAAAATCTATAAATGTATTTGATCATGTCTAGAATACCTTTCTGAGTTTTTGTTTAAAAGTAAATAAACAGGGTGGTAACATCAGTGAAATGACAAAATAGGTAGACCCAAGGGCTTGTCCCTTCACTGACACAGAAAAAATAAATAAAAATTATTGGAATCAACTTTGGCAGAACTCTGGAAAAATCAAAGGCTTACAGAAACCCAGTGAACATAGAATCAAGAAAAAGGCAACCTAAAAATGGTAGGAAATCTTTGAGGCATATTAACTTTGGCATTTTACTTCCTCTTACACCGAAGTTTTCACCTCTGGTTGATCTTTAGGCTCAGCACAAGCCAGAAGTGAAGCTAAGGCAAAGTTTAAACAGCCTGGGTAAGTGTTTAGTACCTCAACATAGAGTCAATCTCCAAAAACTAGGAAAGGTTTTTTCCTTTCCTTTCCTTTCCTTTCCTTCTTCCTTTGTTCCTTCTTTCCTTCCTTCCTTCCTTCCTTCTTTCCTTCCTTCCTTCCTTCCCCCATATTATTTAAGGAAATCTCTGTCAAAACATTAGCTGACCACAAACTAAAGGAACAGAGACTTTAGAGACTACACACAACAAGGAATACAGATTTTATAATATTTAGAAAAGTCAATTAAATAACAAACGATTACAACCCACAGCAAACAATAAAACAAAACCTGAGAAGGAGGGAGGAATCTAATTTTCAGAGTTTCCACATATAATATTCAAAGTTTCCATGACAAAAATCCATGAAGCATGTAAAGAAAAAGAAAGTATGGGCCATTCATAGGAGACATTAACATGAATTTTCACTTAAGAAGCACAGACATACTTAACAGACAAAGACTTCCCTGGTGGCGCAGTGGTTATGAGTCCACCTGCCAATGCAGGGGACACGGGTTCGAGCCCTGGTCTGGGAAGAGCCCACATGCAGCCGAGCAACTAATCCCATGTGCCACAACTACTGAGCTTGCGCTGTAGAGCCCATGTGCCACAACTACTGAAGCCGCGCACCTAGAGCCCATGCTCCACAACGAGAAGCCACCAGGATGAGAAGCCCGCGCACCGCAACAACGAAGAGTAGCCCCCGCTTGCTGCAACTAGAGAAAGCCCACACGCAGCAACAAAGACCCAATGTAGCCAAAATTAATTAATTAATTAATTAATTAATGAAAAAACAAAATTTTACAAGAATAAAATTTTACAAGGGACAGATAAGGACATTACTGATAATATGATCAATTCATCAAGAAGATTAAAAAAATGCACCAAAAATAGAATTCCAAAATACATAATGTAAACATTAACAAACCAAAGGGAAAATAGGCACCCCTACAATATTTGGAGACTTCAATATCCCACTTTCAGTAATGGATAGAACATCCAGACAGAATGTCAGTAAGGAAATAGAGTACTTGGATAACACTGTATCAACTAGGTTAACAGACTTACATGAAACTTTCTACTCTAGAAAAGCAGCATAAAAATTTTTCTCAAGTGCACATGAAACATTCTCCAGTATAGACCATATGTTAGGTCATAAAACAAGTCTCAACAAATTTAAGCAGATTGAAATTATCCAAAGCTCTTCTCTAACCACAATGCAATAAAACTGGCTATCAAAAACAGAAGGAGAAGTGGGAAAATCACAAATATGTGGAAATTAAACAACATCCCCTTAAACATCCAATGGGGCAAATAATAAATTATAAGGGAAATTAGAAAATACTTTGAGATGAATGTAAGCAACACTACAACATACCAAATGTATGGAATGTAGTAAAAGCAGTGCTTAGAGGGAAATTTTTAGCAGAATGAAGGAAATACTAAAGTTTAGAGTAGTGATTAAAAAAAAACCAGAGAAAAGGAAAACAATAGATAAAAATCAATGAAACCAAAAATTGATACTTTGAAGAGATCAACAAAATTGACAAACCTTTAGATACACTGACTAAGGAATAGAGACAAGACTCAGATTACCAGAATCAGAAATGAAAGTGGGAATATTATTACCAACTTTCAGAAATAAAAAGAATTATAAGAAAGTACTATGAATAATGGCATACCAACAAATTCAATGATCTTAATGAAAAGGAAATATCTTAGAAATGGACAAAGTACCAAAATAGATTAAAGATGAAATAGGAAATATAAAAAGACTTTTAGCAGATAATTAGATTGAACTAGCAATTATAAAATCTTCCAACAAAGAAAAGCGCAGGAACAGATGGCTTCATTGTTGAATTCTACCAATCATTTAAAGAGTTAACAATAAATCTTCTCAGACTCTTCCAAAAAACATGAAAGGAGGGAATACATCTCAACTCATTGCTCTGATACCAAAGCCAGACAAAGATATAACAGGAAACTAAGCAGACAACAACAACAACAAAACTACAGACCAATACCCCTTATGCATATAAGCAAAAATTCTTAACAAAATACTAGCAAACCAAATACAGTGCATATTAAAATAATTATACCCCTTAACCTAGTGGGATTTATCCCAGGAATGCAAGGTGGTACAAAATACAAAAATCAATCAATGTAATACACAACATTAATATAATTGAATGTTATAAAACAACAAAAAACTCATGATCATCTTAACTGATACAGAGAAGCATTTGATAAAATCCAACATTTTCCTGATAAAAACACTTAAAAAACTAGAAATAGAGGGGAACTTCCTCAAACTAAAAAAGAGCATTTATGAGCATACCACAGCCAGCATCATATTCAGTGGCGAAAGACTGAAAGGTTTCTCCCTAAAAACAGGAATAAGATAAGAATACCCACTTTTGCGTGTTCTACTCAACATTGTACTAGAAATGATAGATAGAGAAATTAGGGAAGACAAAGAAATTTAAAAAAACTTCCAAATTGGAAAGGAAGAAGTAAACCTATCTCTATTTGCAGATGACATGATCTTATATATGAGAAATTCTAAAGAATCCACCCATAGAAAAACTGTTAGAAGTAATAAACAAATTTGGTAAGGATACAAAATCTAAACATAAAAATCATTTGTATTTTTGTATGCTAGCAATGAGCAATCTGAAAGGAAATTAAGAAAAATGTCCATTTCTGATAACATCAAAAAGTATAAAATAGGATAAATTTAAAGGAGGTGCAAAGAGTTGTACACTGAAGTGTATGTTGTTTAGTCTCTTTTTTATACTATTGCAGTAAGGGAGTAAAGACTTGACTTACTTTGTTTTGGCTTATTGTCTTAAGTGACTACTCTGACACCTAGCATAGCAGCTCAGCCTAACTCTTAATATGCAGCTAAGAGACAGCAAGACACAGATACTACCTGAGGAGGGGCTCTTAGGGAAGCCCAAAAACAACAGAGAGTATATTGACAAGGACAATGGAAGAAATTGAAACTATGGCACTAAGAGTTACAGCAAACATTAAACACAGCCCAACTCTTAGCCAGATAAAGCCTCACACTAATGGCCTATTTACCTCAGTTTCTACTACCTTGATACATTATGTCTGGTTTTCAACAAAAAATTACAAGTTATTCTAGGAGGCAAGAAAAAACACAGTTTGAAGAGACAAAATAATATCAAACAGATTCAGATATTGCACAGATGCTGGAATTATCGGATAGAGAATTTAAAATAACATTGATTATGTTAAGGGCTCTAATGGAAAAATAGACAACATGCAAAAATAGATGGGTAATGTAAGCAAAAATGTGGAAACTCAGAATGAATCAAAAGCAAGTTCTAGAAGTCAAAAACAATGTAACATAAATTACAGAGTGCCTTTTATGGGCTCATCAACACATTTGGCATGGTGGAGTTAATTATCTTTGAGCTTGAAGAAACATTAATAGAAATTTCTCTAACTGAAATGCAAAGAGAAAAAATAATTAAAAACAAAATCGAGAAGAGAACATCAAAGGATTATAGGACAAGAAAGGTTTCCTAAAAGAGGCAAAACATGAACTGAGCTTTTTTTTTTTTTTACTGTTTACATTTCCTTTTACAGAAGTAACACATGCTCAGTGCAGAAAACTTAGAAATTATTGGAATATGTGAAGGAAGAAAATACACCAATAATCCTACTGCCTAGAGGCAGTTAATTTATTACATCCTCTTGTGTGTCATGTGTGTGTGTGTGTACAAGGTTGTGATGTTAAATTTACTTTTTACTCAAGATCCAGGCTAGTTTGAATGTATGTGCATTTGAGGCAAGAGCTGGGGCAGAGTTGGATTATTCTGCATAATAGAGGGGTAATTTATGGTCCCCAGAACATGAGAAAGCAAAGAATTTGAAAGCTACTGGGAGAGGGGGAAGCAGGAGAAAGGAAAAAAGTACCAGAGTAGAAATACAGCCTAGAAAAGACTTTGGAGAGAACTCAGTCAAATAAAAAAAAAAATTTTTTTTTAATAAAGTATTATGAGACAATTTCAAAAGGGTTAGCATAACCATGATTGGAATACCAGAAGGAGAAAAGAGAATAGAGCAGAAGAAATATCTGAACAAAGAATGGCCAAAAATTTTTGAAAATTAATGACACACCAAAACACAAAATATAGGAAACTCAGGACCATAATATTGTTTTTGATGCATCTTAATTTCCCTGATTTATACTTATGTAGTCATTATTTGTTTCCCATTTTCTCTTTAACCTTGTAGTTTACCTGCTGTTGTCTTAAATATGCAGATGTTTTAATCCTCTTCTATTAACCTCTTAAATCTTAATTCTTTCCTCAGTATCTAATCCTACTGTCATGTTTATAATCTTTACCTTTTGCATTGTATCCTTTTATCATATTTCCCCTTATTTTAATATTTTAAATGTTACTTTATTGATTTCATGCATTTGCTCTACTACACTTAAATTGGTATAAAAATCTTTAAATTGTGCTTGAATTCCTGATTTATATTATTTTAATACAATCACTTTTCATTGTTTACCCTTAATCTGTTCTAAAATTCTTAGTATTGGCCTCTTCATCTTTTATTATTTGAAAGTTCTTTTTCTTATAAGGGAATTCTCAGTAAAATATTATCTTCTCTCTAATCACCATAAACTGGACATAATAAAACCTTTAGCATTTATTCATTGTCTTACATTCATTTAACAAATATTTATTGATAATGCACTACCTGCTCAGGGATTTGTCTTATCCATATATTGGGGAGACATTAGTGAAAAATACAGAGTTCTTGATTCTTATGAAATTTATGTTCTAGTATATATTTGTGAGAGTAGGATGGAGGAGAGCATGATCTCAGAAATAAAACAAGCAAGTAAATAAAATAACCATGATGTAGTCAGATAGTGAATATTCCCAAGAGAGAAATAAAATGATTTGATCAATTGCCAGGGTTAGGGAGTGCTTTACATTGGGTGGGCAGAGGTGACATTTCTTACAGAATGATAAGACTTGAATGATAAGAAAGAGACAAAGAGCTGACATATTCATACATATTCTAGGTAGAGAGAACTGTGAGAAGGCCCTAAGGTTGTAAACATCTTCCTGTCTTCAAGGAACAAAAGGCAGCCAAGGTAACTAAACACGGCTGAATGAGAGAGAGAGAGAGAGAGAGAGAGCCAGGAGATTAGACAAGAAATGTGGTCACATGCCTGATCTTCAGGGCTTTGTCAGATATGATATAAATTTTAAGTTTTATTGTAAATGTAACGAGAAGGCTTTCAAAGTTCTGATGAACCCTTAAAAGATGATCTTTCTGGCCTCCATGTAGAAAATGAATTAGACGCAAGAGTGGACAAAGGAAATCTATTTCAGTAGTTCAAGTTTAAGGTTGCAGTGACTTCCTGGTGCAGTACTAGAAAGAAAGCAATGGAAAAATGAAAAGTAGACAGATTCAGGATATATATTTTTGGAAAAACTTACAAGATTTACTGATAGGTTAGATGTGAGGGGAAAGATGAAATCAAGAATAATTAGTGGATTTTTGGTTTGTGCAATGGGTAGAATGATTCTGCCATTTATTGAGATAGAGGAGACTGAGAAGAACATGTTTGAAGGCAGAAATTGAAATTTTATTTTGAATATTTTAAGTGTGAGATGCTTATACATATCCAAGTTCAAATCTAATGTAGGCTGTTAGAAATACGTGTCTGTTAACCTTATGGGAGTTCCCTTGTATGTTATTTGTCATTTTTCCCTTGCTGCTTTCAATAAGTTTTCTTTGTCTTTAATTTTTGCCAATTTGATTACTACGTGTCTTGGTGTGTTTCTCCTTTGGTTTATCCTGTATGGGACTCTCTGTGCTTCCTGGACTTGGGTGGCTATTTCCTTTCCCATGTTAGGGAAGTTTTCAACTATAATCTCTTCAAATATTTTCTCTGGTCCTTTCTCTCTCTCTTCTCCTTCTGGGACCCCTATAATGCGAAAGTTGGTGTGTTTAATGTTGTCCCAGAGGTCTCTTAGGCTGTCTTCATTTCTTTTCATTCTTTTTTCTTTATTCTGTTCCACTGTAGTGAATTCCACCATTCTGTCTTCCAGGTCACTTATCCGTTCTTCTGCCTCAGTTATTCTGCTATTGATTCCTTCTAGTGTATTTTTCATTTCAGTTATTGTATTGTTCATCTCTGTTTGTTTGTTCTTTAATTCTTCCAGGTGTTTGTTTTTTACTTCTTCTAGGTCTTTGTTAAACATTCCTTGCATCTTCTTGATCTTTGCCTCCATTCTTTCTCCAAGGTCCTGGATCATCTTCACTATAATTATTCTGAATTCTTTTTCTGGAAGGTTGCCTATCTCCACTTCATTTAATTGTTTTTCTAGTGTTTTATCTTGTTCCTTCATCTGATACATAGTCCTCTGCCTTTTCATTTTGTCTATCTTTCTGTGAATGTGGTGGTTTTCATTCCACAGACTGCAGAATTGTAGTTCTTCTTGCTTCTGCTGTCTGCCCTCTGGTGGATGAGGCTATCTAAGAGGCTTGTGCAAGCTTCCTGATGGGAGGGACTGGTGGTGGGTAGAGCTGGGTGTTGCTCTGGTGGGCAGAGCTCAGTAAAACTTTAATCTGCTTGTCTGCTGATGGCTGGGGCTCAATTCCCTCCCTGTTGGTTGTTTGGCCTGAGACGACCCAGCACTGGAGGCTACAGGCTCTTTGTTGGGCCTAATGGTGGACTCTGGGAGGGCTCACGCCAAGGAGTACTTCCCAGAACTTCTGCTGCCAGTGTCCTTGTCCCCGCAATGAGCCACAGCCACCCCCTGCCTCTGCAGGAGACCCTCCAACACTAGCAGGTAGGTCTGATTCAGTCTCCTATGGGGTCACTGTTCCTTCCCCTGGATCCTGATGTGCACACTACTTTGTGTGTGCCCTCCAAGAGTGGAGTCTCTGTTTCCCCCAGTCCTGTTGAAGTCCTGCAATCAAATCCCACTAGCTTTCAAAGTCTGATTCTTTGGGAATTCCTACTCCTTTTGCTGTACCCCCAGGTTGGGAAACCTGACGTGGGGCTCAGAACCTTCACTCCAGTGGGTGGACTTGTGTGGTATAATTGTTCTCCAGTTTGTGAGTCACCCACCCAGTGGTTATGGGATACGATTTTATTGTGATTGCACCCCTCCTACCATCTCATTGCAGCTTCTCCTTTGTCTGTGGATGTGGGATATCTTTTCTGGTGAGTTTCAGCGTCTTCCTGTCGATGACTGTTCAGCAGTTAGTTGTGATTCTGGTGCTCTCGCAAGAGGGAGGGAGTGCACATCCTTCTACTCTGCCATCTTGAACCAATCTCCCAACTAATCTTCTAAATGGCATACTTCCTTCTGACTTCAACCCTTCAAGTCCAGACTATAGATTGCTGTCAAGTCTTCTCAGAAATACTTCATCATTGTCTTACCCTTCCTCATAAACTTGGAAAATTCTGAAATAAAGTCTCTTTATAATCTGACTTGAACCTATAACTTCCAGGTATATCTTCAACTACTTCTGCAGAATCTTCTACCCAAGTTTTGTTTTGTATATTTTCTAAATTTGCATTTTTGTTTTTCCTCTAACCTTTGGCTAGAAGGACTTGACCTACTTACATTCTAACAGTTCTTTAAACTTCAACCTGAAACTTATTCCATCATATCACCTTCCTGGGACTCCAGTGATGTCTCCATACCATGAAATTTTATTGGGCTAATCGTCTTCATATTCTCCTCATAATTTTTATCTCCTGCATTGAAATGTTCTTTATTTATATATTTTATAACTTTTCACAATACTTAGCACCAGTTTCACCAAATAAATGTATTAAGTGACTATTATATACAGTTTTTTTCACATATTTAAAGTTCCTTCTCAATTAGATTAATTATGTCCCACAGTGCTCAAAATTTTGCCTTGCACATACTAAGTTTTCAACTATGTGCAGGCGGGCTGGCCTCATATCAATACATATTTAAGTATACTTAAATTTATGATTATTAAGCTCATCCTTAAACTTTCTCATTCTTAAAATTGTCCCTCCTACAAGTGTTGAAATAAGTGAAAGTAACATTTTACAGTAAAGTGCTAAATGTTATATTGTATAGTTTCCATTGTGCATAGTAGTTTTGTAAGTTTAAGTGAATTTTTGTTTTATTTTGTTTTGCATTGAGAGTAGGTAGTTGGAGAAACACATTGTACAACAGTAGAAAAAGCATGGTGTTCTGAATCAAAAGATCTAGGTCTTAATTTTGCTATTTCCTAGGTGTTTGGCTATAAGCAAATAATTTAATATCTCCCTGAATCTCTTTCCCCTCATATAGAATGTGGGTGATAATTCTAACAAAATTTAAGGCCCCTGTGGGATATTTGTCTGTTTTGATCACTGTTGTATCCCAAGTATCCAGAATAGGGCCTGGTACAGAATAAATACTCAATATATTTGTTGAATGAACACCTCCTCCAAAAAAAGTGTTTGTCAGATTGAAAAAAATTAATGTTTGTGAATGTGTTCTGATGAGGGATTCTTTAGTTTTCTGCAAAATTTTATGTGACGTCCTGAAGGAAAGGACATATCATTTACCAACTTACCCCTCATGCCTGGCACATGGAAGATGAACTATTCACTTATAACTTGTCTGAAGGCAGAAGTAGAGGCTGACAACAGTAATTCCTATACTTGTATTTGCCATTGTACTCATATGTCATTATTTGCCTGTAACTTTTCTCTCATCATTTAAAATATGCTATGGTTGATATAGTTCAGGAAACCAATTTGTATCTGGGTATCAAAATCAGGTGCCACTAAATTACAATGTAGACTGGTAAAGCTATGTGTGAGTGTGTGATTTTTAGAGATAGATTAAAATATTTAAAGACATGCAGGGGAAATAGGAAAATTAACACCTCTTTGCCCTGTTATAGGATCTAGATGTTTTTCCTTCCATTTCCATTTGATAAATGTATCATATTCCCACTATGTGAACAGAGATGAATATAAAACATTCACATTCTATTTGTTTTCTTAGGAAAACTAAGTTAGCTCTATTAAATAAATGTATTCTTAGCCCCTCTACAAATATAATAAATAAGATTTAGAGTGGGTGAGATCACATAGTTAAACAGAAATCAAGGTGCAAAGACAAGAATCTAGGCCATTAGTTTTCAGAGAGTGTCAAGCCATGATTATAGTAATATCAGGACCATTTGTTTGAAGGCTGTTATGCATTCTTAAGAAACCAAAACTCCTCTGTTTTCTTCATCATTGTATCCTCATTGCCTATATTTTTTGAATAAGTAAATAAGTAAATGAATGCTATATTAGAAGTTCAAATAAGTTGTCAGGGAAAACCAAAATGAAAAGATTCCTTGGGAGAAACTGAAGAAGTTTTTAGAAGATAAAAAATTCTACTGGATTCAGATTAAGAGTAGGAATCTTGTTACATGAGGAGGGGGTTATGGGAAAAATTATTTTGTGCAGAGAATGGAACACACTCATGGATACTGAAGTAAAGAAAGGGAGCAAGTTCAGGAACTAGCGGTTTGATGATGATAGAAGGAAAAGATATAGAATGGATGGTACTTAACTAGAATATACCCTAGTGCCCTGAACACAAGGCTTTGAAGTTTGAATTTAAGTTTTATGTGATAGGATCTGTACTTTAAAATTATGATTCTCAGAACCCTATGTGGGGGGGTACTGGTGTCAGGAAAGACCGAACCTAAGAGTTTGTTAGAATAATATTAAATAATAGCTCAGTAGAGAAATAACTTTTGTTTGAGATGCACTGGGTCTGGTGGGCATGGCTGTGCCAGGGCCAGCAGGGAGGAGAGGGGCCAGCACCAGTTCTGGGGTTCTGGGAGAGCACAAAGTTATTGGTTATGGGAAGTTCCAGTCCCTGGTGTCTGCATTGGCTAAGACTGCAGGGTCCTTGGTGGAGAAGGCTGTGATAGGGGTCTGAGGCTGCAGCAAGGGTGAGAGCTGTGGGGGTCATCCTGCTCTAACCTTTTTCCCCATGGAGGAGCTGGCAGCAGACAGGATTCTTCTCGGTGCTAGGCTGTGTTGGTCTGGGGGATGGGGTGACACAGCTAAAATGCCTCCTACCTTTTCCTCTGCTGTCATCTCTGGTCCCTGTTCTCCACTGGGTTGCTGCAGCTTGTCATCTGCACTCTGGAGTTCTCCCAGAGCTACATTCATCTATGGAGAGTTGGTAAATAATTGGTTTTGGCACTGGATGGGAGGGTGGGAGCAGACAAGACCTGGGACATCCTATTCCACCATCTTGCTGACATTGCTCGCTCCTAAATTCTTCCTCCGGACACAGTCGTCAGGCCCAAGCTAGAGAATAATCAATTCCCCTTCTTGAGCAGCTGAGGAAGTTTACGCCTCAACCACTTCCCTTATCAGGTTCTCACACACTGTGCCACTGTGCACCTGCCCTAATCACCCTGGAGCCAGGTCAGACGACTAGGAAAGCCACTGAGTCCCTGAGCCCAAGAATTTATTCTAATTAGGCAATCCTCAGGAAGCCCGTGAAACCCAGTTAGCCCCACCCTTCTTGCTGTTCACAAGCTGCCCCCTACAGCTCTGGCTTGCTGCTACTCTGCCCCCAGGTGGAACTCCCTGAGGGGCCCTGCCTGGCAGCCTTCTCTCTTGGAGCTATAAGTAACAAAATTCTGCCTTTCGTCCATTAGAGTGTCAGTGTGTTGTGTTCCACCATCAGAAGAAACGTTAATATCTTATAAAACATATCCTGAGACAGATTTAGTATTATCTGGTACCTGGAGAGGAGTGGAGTGAGATAATTTGGTAGAGTAGAAGGCATAAATAACCAAGGGATTATAAAGAAAAAATAGGGAGTAAAAAGCAATCCAAGGACAGAATGTTCAATGTGCCTAATCTTAAGGAATTTAAGAAATAGACCGAGGAGGAAAATGTGCAGATCACAGTAAGTGGTCTAAGATGGCAGAAAATCTGGAAGGGTGAAGGGTCTAAGCCAAGGAGTCTTATGGGGTCTGTACAGATTTTAAGAATCACTATAACCGTTAAGAGAGAGAAATGACCAACACAGATGAATGCTATAGCAAAGAAGAAACTGAAGGGGACTTAAAAGAGTTTAATGGCTATTTAATTCACAAAATAATCTCCATGGCAACTTCTTCTAGCAGTTAGTGGTTCCCTCTGCTGCGTTCCCATAGCTCTTGGTGTGCATGTCCCTTATTATGGTACATACATGCCATATTGTCATAACTTGTCTGTTTCGTACGTTAAAATGTAAGCACTCTGAGGATATAAATCATGGACTGAATCTGCTGTCTATTTTTTTTAACATCACATATAGCCACTGAGATAGAACTATTACTCATTGATTGTTTGTTGAAGGAAACAAATGTTTATTTTACTCTGATATTAACATTTCAGTGCATTTCTTGGTATTCCAGAGGGATGTCCTGGAAGTGGAGGAGATCCCTTGTTGATTTCCTGATTTCCCTAACATAGCTCCGACATTCTACAGCAGCTCAGCTCAGCAGTTATCAATACTTGAAAATTTGTCCTGCCATGTATGTTTAACGTGTTCTTTCTAATACTGGTCCAAGCAGAGCTAGAGAAACTAGATAATCTTGTGTCAAAATTCAGTATCAGTGTACTCCTCAAATTTATCTCATCCCCGTAGCAATAGCCCCACCTCCCTCTACAAAGACACTGTGTGCAAAGGTGTTATGTATGTGATATGGAATCATAAGTCCTTCGTTAGTAAGTCAGTAGGTTAAAATCTTGTGCTTATGAGAACAGTGCTATTGGGAAATAACTTCTCTAGGGACCAATTAACTTTATTTTGCCTGATGAATACTGAGTATATTCTTTACCCTAATAAATCATCTCATAAACCTGTGTTTCTGGTCACAGGGGCAACTAAATAAGAAAATATATGTCCGAATTTAAAAAATGAAAACATACAGCAAAGTAATACAACACATATATTTATATTGATTTCCTATTCTTTGCCAGGCGATTGGACACTGGGGCTCCTCCCTATGCAAAAAGAGGATGGTAGATGGAGAGAATGTTAACTTACAGTAAGGAATGCTTATTTTGATGATAGTGGGTGCTTAGTATCATTTGCTCCTAAAAGTTAGAAGATGAGGACATGAGAATTAAGTCAATCACTTTAAAAAATCTCAACAGAATATGGGGTTTTGTTTTTTTTAAAAAAACACTCCGAGATATTTTATATATAACTGGTTAGTAACCTTACAACAGTTGCTCTAACTCTCACTGCATGTTAATATCACCTAAGGAACTTGGGAAAAAAATATATCGATGTCTGTTGCCCCCCTCCTAAAAGTTTTGATTTAATGGTTCTGTATTTGGCTAACATTTACTATGAAGTCACAGAAAGACTGAATAGTATTTTCCTCATTCTGGGAGAATGAAGGATGACCACAAAAGAATATTAGCAACATCCGGAGATTACAACAATCCCTTACTTCTAAACAGTCAGATATTCTTGTATTGGGCAAGACACAATCTGCTTTTCAAAAACAGAAGGGGAAATAAAATGAAAGAAACAAAATGTGTTCACATTTCCAAATGAAATATGAGAATGGACTTTACATAAAAATGAGCAAATATTTGCTTTATTTCCAATGTTGCTGCCATTGACAATGCCAATTCCATTGTCTAATTTTATGGAGGTTTTCTGTTTGTTTATATTTTTACATTTTAGAAACTAAAAGACAAATTTGTGTGCTGGCTTTTATTTACAGATGCAGGTCTGTTTACTGAAAACAAGAAAATAAGTGAAGAATTTAGACCATCCCCCAACTAGAGAAAAAGTAATTACAAATTTAGTTATGAGCAACAAATAATTTGTATGGCAGGAGTTCAAATGGGCCACATTTCAGTTTTTAATGTGCAGCTGGGTTTGAGAATGCAGTCATGTTTGAAAACACTATCCATTAAGATCTAAATTTAAAAGTCATAAAATAAGGATTTTATTCACAATAGAAATAACTATGCACTAGAAGTAAACTGAACAAAAATGTTTTTAAAAGAGCTGCAAGAAACACCTAAGGGACCTTGGGGAAGAATGAATAAAGGAAGAGAGATACCATGTTCCTGAATATCAAAACATTTCCAATATTTTAAAGATGTCTGTTTTTCCCCAAAGTAATTTTCAAGCTTAATATAATTAAAATAAAGCATCCAATGAGTCATCATTATTATTTTTTAGGAGTGAGAGGGATGTCACAAAAGCAATTCTAAATGTTATATACTTTTCTATTGACTCATCATGTTTAGGTTTTTGCTGAGCATAAAAAAGAGAATCTTAATAAATATCTGCTAATTGATATCTTGGTAGTTCAGTAAGTAATCAAGTCCTCTTACTTGGTTTTAAATACACTATATATTTGATACTGAAGTTTAGTATCAAATAGTATAACAAATATGCTATGTAGTATATCTTTAACTGTTTCTATTAGGAAAAGTTTCTCTGAGTTTTAATAATTGAAGATTCAACAGATCTTCAACCTTCCTATGGTCATAAATAGACCCAACATTTATTTATTTATTTACTTATTTATTATTGACTTACAATATTATGTTAGTTTCAGGTGTACCACACAGTGAATTCAATATTTTTATAGCTCACAAACCATACAAAGTTATTATAAAGTATTGGCTATATTCCTTGTGCTGTGCATTGAATCCCTGTGACTTGCCTATTTTATAACTAGAGGCTTGTACTTCTTAATCCCCTCTTTTGCCCCTCCTCCTACCCCTCTCCCCTCTGGCAACCACTAGTTTGTTTTCTCTATCTGCAAGTCTGTTTCTGTTTTGTCATATTTGTTCATGTGTTTTTTAGATTCCACATATAAGTGAAAATGTACAGTATTTGTTTTTTCTCTATCTGACTTATTTCACTGAACATAATACCCTTCAGGTCCATCCATGTTGTTGCAAATGGCAAGATTTCATTCTTTTAATATTTCTGTCTGTGTCTCTATCTCTACCTCTCTCTATATCACATTTTCTTTATCCATTCATCTGCCCATGGGCACTTTGATTCCTTTCATATCTTGTCTGTTATAAATAATGCTGCAATGAACATTGGTGTGTACATATCTTTTGAAATTAGTGTTTCTGTTTACTTCAGATAAACACGCAGGAGTGGAACTGCTGTATCGTACGGTAGTTCTATTTTTAATTTTTTGACGAAACTCCATACTGTTCTCCATAGTGGCTGCACCACCAATTTATATCCTCACCAACAGTGCACAAGGGTTCCCTTTTCTACCCATCCTCTCTGACACATTTCTTGTCTTTTTGATGATAGCCATTCTGACAGGTGTGAGCTGATATCAAAAGAGGAGTCCTAAGGGAATATGACATATGAGAACCATGCCACTCAATCTCTTGGGACACAGCTTATCTTCACTCTAGATCCACTGGCAGCCAGTCCTCAGTGCAGCCAATCTTACCTGTTAATCGATTCTAGCCCTGGGCCAAAAACCCCATGTGAGTGAAGCCAGCTGTCAAAAACTATTTAAAAAATCAAATGAGCAAAACACAGCACCTGTTTCTTTTCCTTATTTTTACTTTACTTCTTCCAGATTCCCACTTTTTTTCTTGACCTTGTATCTTTCTATTCCATCTTCCATTGACTTATAAAATATGGTTACATAAAGATATTAAGTATACTATTCATAGATTTACATGGGATAAATCAGTTGCTGTCTTCTAATAATCAAGAGTTACAAATATTCCCCTGCAGTAAAATTATAGATTGATTTCTCTGTGTTAATAGCATGTTTGAAAGGTTTATCGTCTGTTAATGGGTTATGATATGTTTTCCTAGAAGCATATGAAGAAAACTTTGAGAACACAAGAATATTGAAGATGGAGACATTATAATATCCAAAAATTATGTGGAATTATAAACATTCATAACTAGGTGCCATGTAGAATGGGAACCCATTTGCCACATCCATGAATGAAAATTGGGACTAGGTAATTCCTAAGTTCCACTCAAATTCTTACTAAGATGGCTTTATTATTAATTTCATTTCCAAGTACAGGTATAACTTTTTTAAGTACTGAGAATTGATTAAGAAAGGGAAATATGTAAAACAGAGATTTAAAAAAAAATTCTAAATATATATTTACATGAGCCAAAACAAAATAAAATTTCCCAGGTGATGTATAGCCAAGTAACTAATTAAATGTCTGTCTAGACAAGAACCCCAAGTCCTCAAATCAGTTTTTCTAAACTGTACTCTGAAAACACTAGATCTCTAAGAACCTACCCCTCCTCTTCTCTAAAAAGAAAGAAAGGAAAGAAAGAGGGAGGGAGGCAAGGAAGAAAGAAATAAAGAGACAGAGAAAGAAAACAAAGAAAGAGAGAAGAGTTGCTTGTTTCATTTTAAACAAGCTTGGGCTTCTTTAGGCAAAGTTTCTTTACTTCACAGAATTTCTTAATGCCATTAATATGATCTTGAGCATTGTGAATCTATAAGCAGGAACACATATTTTTTCCCCCAAACTGATTTGGCCACAACAACTATTTTTATTACTCAATACTTGTTAATGTATTATGGGATTTATTTAGGAAATACTCCCCCAGATGATTAGACATTCTTCATAGAAGAGTTAACGTTACTCTTTCAATCATTCCAATTCTATGATGCCATATTTCTTTTCAAATATTAAACGAGATCATTCCTAAATTGCTTCTGGTAATGAGAAATGGGAAATAAACTTTTTTATTATTAGACTAATATGTAGCACATAACATTATTTCATTGAGAACTAAAACTTCAGTCCTTGGTCTAAGAGTTATGGTTTTCAAGACCAAGCAGTTATCTAATTTACCCCGCAAGTGTATAATAACTGATTATTAGTGTTCAATTATCCATCATTTTTATTAATATGTCTCTTCATTACATTTCCAATGGGAGCTTAAAATGACTTTTTTTTGGGAGGAATTAACTATTAAATTCATAGCTGGATGCATGCTTCTTTCATTTCTTAGTGCTGTTCTATAAAATGGAACGGAGCTGTCACTGGTTAATTTATTTCCATGCCAAACCATTTACACTCTCCAGAGAAACTTCTGTTTAAATAAGGCATGCTTGACCAAGAAAGGTTGTCATGTATTAACTGTCTCCGTGGGGAGTTGATGTTAAAAGCATAATTGGTTCAGTGGAGGGAACAGAAAATAAGCTCTTCTATTCACAGTCAGAAAAGCAGCTCCCAGTCATTTATGTATGTAAGTGTGCTGTCACTTCTAACTAAGAAAGTGCCACCATACATAATTAGCAGTAGGAAGACTTCTGCTTTTCAAACCTTCAGGATTTTTTTTTTCTACCCCGAGGACAAAAGTTCTCCTAATATGCATTCTCTTATTGCCATTTATCTGTTTGAGTGTGAGGATGCACTTTTCAACTTTTTCTATTTCCTATCAAAGAGAGAATCAGATTTCCTCTTGTTTCCTTCTTATTTCTCTTCTCAGTTTTTCATGATATTGTATTCCTCCTGGTATTTCATACTTTCTTCTAGTATGGAGAAAGCATTTATGCCATGGGATTTCAAGGTTATTCCTATGCTGTATAAGCAGAAGTATTTTCCAATGCTAAAAAAAAACACCATTTTTAATGGGGGAGAAAAGATTAAAGACAACATCAATTGCGAAGAGAATCAGAATCCTCCTAGGATTTTTAATCCACAGTTCAAACAAGGTTCTAATTTCTTAATCATGGTATCGAAAGACTAATGCAACCAATAGAGAAAACCATTTATTCCCTCCCTCTTTAAACAGCTCTACTCAGCAATAGTTTCAACCTGGGGATAAAATACTTTATACAATTCTTCACTATGATTAGCCAGTGTTGATACAGCAAACCACAAAGGCATTTGCAACCTAAATTTTAGTTTCTTTTAGAAAATGTTTGATTTTCCCTTGGCAGCACAATTTATTGTTTCTATTGCCTTTCCAGCAGCGTGAATTCAGACTAACTTTTTCAGCTTTCAGAAATGATGGCTTAATACTCTCTCTATTCTTTCTTACATACAAAAAAATACAAAATGTTGTGGCTGATTTGATTTTTAACTTTTTTGTGTTGTTAAACAACACGGACTGTATGATATCAGTTCTTTGAAATGTGTTGAGTCTCAGGAGTGACTTAGCGTATAATCAATTTTTATAATAGTTTAATGTGTACTTGATAATAATGTACTATCTCTACTTGATTACAGTACCCAGATAGATTATGTTTTGTTTTCAAAATCTTCTATATCCTGGCTAAATTTCTGATCTACTTGATCACAAGTTTCTGATAGAGTATTATAAAGATTTCCCACTATGATTAGTGAGTTTATTAGTATCTCCATATAAATCTCAACAGGTTTTGCTTCATATATTTCTTCAAGATGCCAATAATATTTTAATATATTCTTATCCATTTGTTTCTTTTATTACACAATGCTAATATTCATCTCTATTAATGCCTTCTACCTAGATTCCATTTTATCTAACGTTAATATTGTTAACAATTTTCTTTTGTTTAATGTTTAGGAGTACATATTTTTCATATCTTTATTATTTAACTGTTCATTTTGCTTTTGTTTTTGATGTGCTTACTTTGTATTTTGTGTTATCTGTTCCTAGCCCCTCTTCTTTGCTTCTTCCTCTTATCTCCCTTTTTTGCCTTCTGTTAATTGATATATATGTTGATAATTACCATTTATGTTTCTCTGTTAGTTTGAAATCTATGGATTGTATTTTAGTATTTAGTTGTTATGTTTACATTTCAATCTATATTTCAACATAAATTTTTCTGACAAAAATTAGTAAATATCTTCATCTTCCTCCAGAAGATAACTTTATTATTCTCCCCTCTTACCACTCTCCCAATCTTATTATTGGCATCTTGAGATGTATTTTTATTTTTACGTTGTTAGGTAATTTGTTCCATTTTACAAATAGTAAAATTATGGAAAATAATTCTCTGAGTAAAAGAAAAGCTTAGATTAACTTACTTCACTCAACACAAATGTTTTTAAAACATAACTTTTAACTTCTGCCTTTACAGTCTATTTTTGAAGATATTTATAAGCATTCAGTTGAAGAAAACCTTTCTCACTGCCAACTCTTATGAATCCAATTTTTCTGCTTTATATCTATCTTACAAATAGTCTTTGTATCTGGGGTTCTGTGGCATGATGGAGAGTGGTATTTAACATTATGACTTCCCTATTCAACATGGAAAGCAGAGTAACAAAGCATCTTGACATTTAGATGCTTTCCTAGTTTTACTTATTTTGTGTGTATCATGGAAAAGCCTGAAAGCTTTATTACTCACTGAAGCAAAGTATCATGTTATTCCACAAAATAACCCCAAGATTAAGCCCATCTTCTTATTTTATAATTTACAGTTGTGTGTTTGTAGGTGACCTTTGTATAATATCCATTCTGTGTGTTCTTTTCCTAGTAAAACTTGTACTCAATGTCTAGGCAAATGGAACCATCTTCAGTTATTCATATTTTTGCTTAGTTCGTTTGAAAGTGCACCTGCAATATATCTACTGAACACAGAGAAGAGAGAATGGTTTCTCTCATCCAATTTTTGTTCCTTATTTGAGTCAAGGAAGAACAGCTAATACATTAAGGGTTATATATTACAATCACCAGGAGAGAACTCTTGGTATTTGGCTCCAAGATGATTTACAGACATCTGCTAAGAAGTTTATTGATCACTGCTGAGTAAGAATGAATTACTAATTTACACATATGTAGCATCTCTAATCTGGGTTCTTCCTAATTTAGAGATTCAAATGAAGAGAATATTATAAGTAAACTCATGCTTATTAACAAACAAGAGACACATTTCATTATTGGCTTATGGGAAACTCCTTTTCCATTTTTCTGGTAAAGAATAAAGTTGAGTTGAGAATGGGGTTTTCAGGTAATTAATATATAAGAATCTTACCATCTGGTTAACTTTCCTGGGTTTATACCTTTATGATATCTGTGTATATGACTGACTCTCCCTCTTTCTCTCTCTCTGTCCTTCTCTCTGTCTCTGTCTCTGTCTCTCTCTCTATATATATACATATATATCAAAATAAGTTAAAAAACAAGTAAAACATTTGTAATCTTACACTTGAAATGAAAATATAAGTAGGATCTCATAATTCTTTTCCAACAGAATAACATTTTTTGCTCTGTGCAACTTTAAGTCCAAGAAGCAATAACAACTCAGTTGCAGTGAGCTCACCTACTACCCAGGTGATACTCTCTAAATACCACTTTCTACAAAAAGATGAGAGTTCTTTGGGGGAAACATGGTTGATTCCAGGTCTGGGGAAGAAAATATGCAAAGTTAACTTGTGCTTATATTGCTGTACCAGAAAGAAAGGATGATATATAAAACAAATGAGTCATGTCAGAGGAAACAAGACAGTCTGCAGGTTGACAAAGATGGGAAAATTTTGAATTCATCAAACCAAAACACATCAAATACATAGAAATCTAGAATTCATAATGATACTCAAATGAATTTTAGGCAGCAACTAGAACACTAACTCATTATTCTGAAAAGTGGTAAATAAAGTAAAGGGAGGAGCATTGGTTTTGTACCCTTATATTGTTGGATAACCAATAGTTAATAAGAGAAAGTCTTCTTCATAAAAAAATTAAAGGTAATAAATGTGGGAGGAATGATAAAAATGTTATACTACTATTTTGCAGTCTCTAATGAAATAATGGATCTAGGCAATGATCAATAGTGAATGCTAAAAGCATTTGGTGAAAGGCTGATGGGGAAATGGTGAAAGGCTGATAGGGAAATTATAAAAGGAATAAATCTGATGTATTAAATTTCTATTGTTGTCATAATAAATTATGACAAATTTAGTGGCTTAAGAGAACACATATTTATTATTTCACAATTCTGTATATTAGATGTCCAAGTACAGTGTGACAGTTCTCTTACCTAGATTTCACAAGTCAGAAACCCAGTTGCCAGCAGGGCTTCATTCTTCCTGGAGGGTCTGGGGATGAATCTGCTTCTAAGCTCATCTAGGTTTTTGGCAGAGTTCAGTTCCATGCGGTTGTAGGACTGAGGTCCCATTTACTTGCTGGTTTTTGCCTGGGGATCATTCCCAGCTTTAGAGGCCACTTCTACATAGTCAGCGACAACAGTTTTACTCCTTTTCATGTTATGAAATCACTGACTTCCCCTTCCGCCTCATCTCTCCTGCTACCTCTTCTCTCTGACCCCAGACTGAGAAACCTTTCTGCTTTTAAGGGCTCAGGTGATTAGACTGGATCCACCCACTTAATCTAAGATAATCTCTTTATCATAATTAGATCTTTGAAGTCCCTTCACAGCAGTACCTAGGTTAGTATTTGATTGACTAACCAAGGCCAGGAACTTGGGTGGGCATCTTTAAAAGTCTGCCTACCACAGCTGAAAATACTTGAAACTACTAATCAATCCCAATCAAATCCAACTGTAGCTTTGGTTAAAAAAAAACAAGTAGAGGTTGAGTTTCCAGTTCTGCATATAAGGACCTTGGAAGTCACCATTTCAACTTAACAACAAACAGAAAGCTGAAAAGACTGAAAAATCAACAACTCTTCTTGAATTCATGAGAGAGGAGAGGACATAGGGCAAACCACTGCCCCCCAGGATAGGAGAGACAGGTGAATACAGGGAGTCAAGGTTTACAAGGGCAGATTCACAAGCAGAAACTGCCTCAGGAACCAGTGCCGGGGTAGGAAAACCTGAACTGTAATTGATAATTGCTGAAGGCTCAGTGTGGACAAGTCTGAGAGTTAAAAATTCCAGGAGAACCCATTGATGGTCAGGGGTGTGGGGGCAGTGGGTGCCCACAAAATTGTGAGGTTTACCTACAGGAGCTCTACTAAATTCCCGGAGTAAATATCAAAGAATATCCCTTCCTGCTTTCAGCAGGGGTAGGCAAAAGGAACCATTTTGAAATATGCCAGAGCATTCTTCTTAACATGGCCTGACCTCAGGGGAAACTAGTTAGCCTGAGCCTAAAACTATTATCAGAGCTAAACTGACCTGGGGACGGAAAAAACCCAACTCTAGCCATTTTTCGCCTACCACAAAGAAGAGAAATACTAAATACAACTCACTCTAGGCATCCTCCCCCACCTAAGGGGGAGAAAAAAACTGAGAAACACTTGTAAAGTTTGCAGTGTAGAGGCTTAGGCTCATTAGAAGACTGAGACCTAAACACAGTACTGTAGAATGCTTCCTCTCCTCCTAAACCTTAAAGATCTATTTACAGTAGTTTCTTTTACCCAGTACATCATGTTTGGCTATCAAGAAAAAATTACAAGGCATTCCAAAGGGTAAAAAAAACACAATTTGAAGAGACAGAAAAGGCACCAGAACCAGACATAGTAGGAATGTAGGAATTATCAGAGGGTAATTTAGAACAACTATGATTAACATGCTAAGGGCTGTTATGGTAAAGAGAACATGTAAAAACAGATGGGCAATGTAAGCAGAGAGATGGCAATCCTAAGAAAGAACCAAAAAGAAATGCTAGAGATGAAAAACGCTGTAAGAGGAATGAAGAATGCCTTTGGTGGGCTCATTAGTAAAAAGAGAACAGTGAAGAAAGAATCTCTAAGCTAGAGGATATATCAATAGAAACTTCAAAAACCAAAAAGAGTAGAGAACAAAGACTGAGGATAAAAGAGTGGAATGTCTATGGAATGTGGGTCAACTACAAAAGATGTAACATACACATAATGGGAATACCAGAAAGAAAAGAAAGGAACAGAAGGAATATTTGAAACAATAATGACTAAGAATTTCCCCAAATTAATGTCAGACACCAAACCACAGATCCAGGAAGCTTAGAGAACACCAAGCAGGATAAAAGCAAAACAAAAACAAAAACCTAAAACAAAAAACTCCTACATTATCATTTTCAAACTATGGAACATCAAAGTAAAAACATCACTGGTTGCTAGGGATTGGGGCTGCAGGAGGATGAATAGGCAGAGCACAGAAGGTTTGGGGGGCAGTGTAAATACTCTGTATGATACCATAATAATGGATTCATGTCATTATACATTTGTCCAAACCCATAGGGTGTACAACACCATGAGTGAACTGTAATGTAAACTATGGACATTGGGGAATTATGATGTGTATGGCAGTGCATCAGTGGTAACAAATGTATCATTCCAGTGGAGGATGTTGATAATGGCAGAGGCAATGCATGTGTGGGAGCAGCCGAGAATATATGAGAAATCTCTGTACCATCCCCTCAATTTTGCTGTGAACCTACAACTGCTCTAAAAAAGTAGTCACAAACAAAAAAAAAATTAACAAAGCTAGGTAGTTTAAACCTTTCACACACACACACACAAAAAAATTTAAAGTGTTAACTGTTGATGCTGGCTGATGGGTACATGGGATTTTATGATATTATTACAAAATTCTTTCTTCTTTTATGTGTATGCTTCCATAATAAAAAGAATAAATAAACTTTCACCTTAGATTTTCCCAGCGTGGTGCCTCAACTGCACTTAAGAATGAATCCATAGATCCTTGTTATCCAGGCTTCTTGCATATTCTGTGTCCCCCACATTGATAACATTACCACCTTGCTTGGAGCATAGTCTTGGTTGGTGAATGCAGTTGGTGAAACCAATCCAACCTTGAGGGAATGGGGAAGGGAACCCATCTCCAAATATCTAGATGGCCATTGCTGATTATATTCCCTTTTTGTAAGTGAATCTATAAGTTGAAATGGTCTGTTGTTATCATTTGACATCCATTACCAGTGTCCTGGTTACAGCTGCTAAAGAACCTGGCCACCTCGCTATGATTAAATTTGCTGCAGTTGGGAATAAGCATATGTACTGAGTTGGGCTCCTTCCTGACCTATTTCCATTTTGCCAGAAGGATCTTATTTCTATTCTTACAATAATTTTAACCCTTCCAAGCCTGAAAGTCTGGTCCTTAAATGAGTTTTAAAGAAATGACATTTTCAGACAGAGGATTAACCAAGATGGCGGAGTAGAAGGACGTGCTCTCACTCCCTCTTGCGAGAGCACCAGAATCACAACTGGCTGCTGGACAATCATTGACAGGAAGACCCTGGACTTCACCAAGGAGGACACCCCACATCCAAGGACAGAGGAGAAGCCACAGTGAGACGGTAGGAGGGGCGCAATCAGAGTAAAATCAAATCCCATAACTGCTGGGTGGGTGACTCACAGACTGGCGAACACTTATACCACAGAAGTCCACCCACTGGAGTGAAGGTTCTGAGCCCCACCTCAGGCTTCCCAACCTGGGGGTCCGGCAAAGGGAGGAGGAATTCCTAGAGAATCAGACTTTGAAGTCTAGTGGGAATTGATTGCAGGACTGTGACAGGACTGGGGGAAACAGAGACCCCACTCTTGGAGGGCACACACAAAGTAATGTGTGCATCGGGACCCAGGGGAAGGAGCAGTGACCCTGGGGGAGACTGAACCAGACGTACCTGCTGGTGTTGGGGGGTCTCCTGCAGAGGCGAGTGGTGGCTCTGTTTCACTGTGGGGATAAGGACACTGGCAGCAGAGGTCCTGGGAAGTTCTCCTTGGCGTGAGCCCTCCCAGAGTCTGCCATTAACCCCACCAAAGAGCACGGGTAGGCTCCAGTGTTGGGTTGCCTCAGGCAAAACAACCAACAGGGAGGGAACCCAGCCCCACCCATCAACAGTCAAGTGGATTAAGGTTTTACTGGGCTCTGATCGCCACAGCAACAGGGAGGGAACCCAGCCCCACCCATCAACAGTCAAGTGGATTAAGGTTTTACTGAGCTCTGACCGCCACAGCAACAGTCAGCTCTACCCACCACCAGAGCCTCCCATCAAGCCTCTTAGATAGCCTCAACCACCAGAGGGCAGACAACAGAAGCAAGAAAAACTACAATCCTGCAGCCTGTGGACCAAAAACCACAGTTACAGAAAGACAGAGAAGATGAAAAGGCAGAGGGCTATGTACCAGATGAAGGAACAAGAAAAAACCCCAGAAAAACAACTAAATGAAGTGGAGATAGGCAACCTTCCAGAAAAAGAATTCAGAATAATGATAGTGAAGATGATCCAGGACCTCGGAATAAGAATGGAGGCAAAGATTGAGAAGATGCAAGAAATGATTAACAAAGACCTAGAAGAATTAAAGAACAAACAAACAGAGATGACCAATACAATAACTGAAATGAAAACTACACTAGAAGGAATCAATAGCAGAATAACTGAGGCAGAAGAACGGATAAGTGACCTGGAAGACAGAATGGTGGAATTCACTGCTGCGGAACAGACTAAAGAAAAAAGAATAAAAAGAAATGAAGACAGCCTAAGAGACCTCTGGGACAACATTAAACGCAACAACATTCGCATTATAGGGGTCCCAGAAGGAGAAGAGAGAGAGAAAGGACCAGAGAAAATATTTGAAGAGATTATAATCGAAAACTTCCCTAACATGGGAAAGGAAATAGCTACCCAAGTCCAGGAAGCGCAGAGAGTCCCATACAGAATAAACCCAAGGAGAAACACGCCGAGACACATAGTAATCAAAGTGGCAAAAATTAAAGACAAAGAAAAATTATTGAAAGCAGCAAGGGAAAAACGACAAATAACATACAAGGGAACCCCCATAAGGTTAACAGCTGATTTCTCAGCAGAAACTCTGCAAGCCAGAAGGGAGTGGCATGAAATACTTAAAGTGATGAAAGGGAAGAACCTACAACCAAGATTACTCTACCCAGCAAGGATCTCATTTAGATTTGATGGAGAAATCAAAAGCTTTACAGACAAGCAAAAGCTAAGAGAATTCAGCACCACCAAACCAGCTCTACAACAAATGCTAAAGGAACTTCTCTAAGTGGGAAACACAAGAGAAGAAAAGGACCTACAAAAACAAACCCAAAACAATTAAGAAAATGGTCATAGGAACATACATATCGATAATTACCTTAAACGTGAATGGATTAAATGCCCCAACCAAAAGACATAGACTGGCTGAATGGATACAAAAACAAGACCCATATATATGCTGTCTACAAGAGACCCACTTCAGACCTAGGGACACGTACAGACTGAAAGTGAGGGGATGGAAAAAGATATTCCATGCAAATGGAAATCAAAAGAAAGCTGGAGTAGCTATACTCATATCAGATAAAATAGACTTTAAAATAAAGAATGTTACAAGAGACAAGGAAGGACACTACATAATGATCCAGGGATCAATCCAAGAAGAAGATATAACAATTATAAATATATATGCACCCAACATAGGAGCACCTCAATACATAAGGCAACTGCTAACAGCTATAAAAGAGGAAATCGACAGTAACACAATAATAGTGGGGGACTTTAACACCTCACTTACACCAATGGACAGATCATCCAAAATGAAAATAAATAAGGAAACAGAAGCTTTAAATGACACAATAGACCAGATAGATTTAATTGATATATATAGGACATTCCATCCAAAAACGGCAGATTACACGTTCTTCTCAAGTGCACACGGAACATTCTCCAGGATAGATCACATCTTGGGTCACAAATCAAGCCTCAGTAAATTTAAGAAAATTGAAATCATATCAAGCATCTTTTCTGACCACAACGCTATGAGATTAGAAATGAATTACAGGGAAAAAAACGTAAAAAAGACAAACACATGGAGGCTAAACAATACGTTACTAAATAACCAAGAGATCACTGAAGAAATCAAACAGGAAATAAAAAAATACCTAGAGACAAATGACAATGAAAACACGACGACCCAAAACCTATGGGATGCAGCAAAAGCGGTTCTAAGAGGGAAGTTTATAGCTATACAAGCCTACCTAAAGAAACAAGAAAAATCTCAAGTAAACAATCTAACTTTACACCTAAAGAAACTAGAGAAAGAAGAACAAACAAAACCCAAAGTTAGCAGAAGGAAAGAAATCATAAAGATCAGAGCAGAAATAAATGAAATAGAAACAAAGAAAACAATAGCAAAGATCAATAAAACTAAAAGTTGGTTCTTTGAGAAGATAAACAAAATTGATAAGCCATTAGCCAGACTCATCAAGAAAAAGAGGGAGAGGACTCAAATCAATAAAATCAGAAATGAAAAAGGAGAAGTTACAACAGACACCGCAGAAATACAAAACATCCTAAGAGACTACTACAAGCAACTTTATGCCAGTAAAATGGACAACCTGGAAGAAATGGACAAATTCTTAGAAAGGTATAACCTTCCAAGACTGAACCAGGAAGAAACAGAAAATATCAACAGACCAATCACAAGTAATGAAATTGAAACTGTGATTAAAAATCTTCCAACAAACAAAAGTCCAGGACCAGATGGCTTCACAGGTGAATTCTATCAAACATTTAGAGAAGAGCTAACACCCATCCTTCTCAAACTCTTCCAAAAAATTGCAGAGGAAGGAACTCTCCCAAACTCATTCTATGAGGCCACCATCACCCTGATACCAAAACCAGACAAAGACACTACAAAAAAAGAAAATTACAGACCAATATCACTGATGAATATAGATGCAAAAATCCTCAACAAAATACTAGCAAACAGAATCCAACAACACATTAAAAGGATCATACACCACGATCAAGTGGGATTTATCCCAGGGATGCAAGGATTCTTCAATATACGCAAATCAATCAATGTGATACACCATATTAACAAATTGAAGAAGAAAAACCATATGATCATCTCAATAGATGCAGAAAAAGCTTTTGACAAAATTCAACACCCATTTCTGATAAAAACTCTCCAGAAAGTGGGCATAGAGGGAACCTACCTCAACATAATAAAGGCCATATATGACAAACCCACAGCAAACATCATTCTCAATGGTGAAAAACTGAAAGCATTTCCTCTAAGATCAGGAACGAGACAAGGATGTCCACTCTCACCACTATTATTCAACATAGTTCTGGAAGTCCTAGCCACGGCAATCAGAGAAGAAAAAGAAATAAAAGGAATACAAATTGGAAAAGAAGAAGTAAAACTGTCACTGTTTGCGGATGACATGATACTATACATAGAGAATCCTAAAACTGCCACCAGAAAACTGCTAGAGCTAATTAATGAATATGGTAAAGTTGCAGGTTACAAAATTAATGCACAGAAATCTCTTGCATTCCTATACACTAATGATGAAAAATCTGAAAGAGAAATTATGGAAACACTCCCATTTACCATTGCAACAAAAAGAATAAAATACCTAGGAATAAACCTACCTAGGGAGACAAAAGACCTGTATGCAGAAAACTATAAGACACTGATGAAAGAAATTAAAGATGATACCAACAGATGGAGAGATATACCATGTTCTTGGATTGGAAGAATCAACATGGTGAAAATGAGTATACTACCCAAAGCAATCTACAGATTCAATGCAATCCCTATCAAATTACCAATGGCATTTTTTACGGAGCTAGAACAAATCATCTTAAAATTTGTATGGAGACACAAAAGACCCCGAATAGCCAAAGCAGTCTTGAGGCAAAAAAATGGAGCTGGAGGAATCAGACTCCCTGACTTCAGACTATACTACAAAGCTACAGTAATCAAGACAATATGGTACTGGCACAAAAACAGAAACATAGATCAATGGAACAAGATAGAAAGCCCAGAGATTAACCCACGCACCTATGGTCAACTAATCTATGACAAAGGAGGCAAAGATATACAATGGAGAAAAGACAGTCTCTTCAATAAGTGGTGCTGGGAAAACTGGACAGCCACATGTAAAAGAATGAAATTAGAATACTCCCTAACACCATACACAAAAATAAACTCAAAATGGATTAGAGACCTAAATATAAGACTGGACACTATAAAACTCTTAGAGGAAAACATAGGAAGAACACTCTTTGACATAAATCACAGCAAGATCTTTTTCGATCCACCTCCTAGAGTAATGGAAATAAAAACAAAAATAAACAAGTGGGACCTAATGAAACTTCAAAGCTTTTGCACAGCAAAGGAAACCATAAACAAGACGAAAAGACAACCCTCAGAATGGGAGAAAATATTTGCAAATGAATCAACGGACAAAGGATTAATCTCCAAAATATATAAACAGCTCATTCAGCTCAATATCAAAGAAACAAACACCCCAATCCAAAAATGGGCAGAAGACCTAAATAGACATTTCTCCAAAGAAGACATACAGACGGCCACGAAGCACATGAAAAGGTGCTCAACATCACTAATTATTAGAGAAATGCAAATCAAAACTACAATGAGGTATCACCTCACTCCTGTTAGAATGGGCATCATCAGAAAATCTACAAACAACAAATGCTGGAGAGGGTGTGGAGAAAAGGGAACCCTCTTGCACTGTTGGTGGGAATGTAAATTGATACAGCCACTATGGAGAACAATATGGAGGTTCCTTAAAAAACTAAAAATAGAATTACCATATGACCCAGCAATCCCACTACTGGGCATATACCCAGAGAAAACCGTAATTCAAAAAGACACGTGCACCCGAATGTTCATTGCAGCACTATTTACAATAGCCAGGTCATGGAAGCAACCTAAATGCCCATCAACAGACGAATGGATAAAGAAGTTGTGGTACATATATACGATGGAATATTATTCAGCCATAAAAAGGAACGAAATTGAGTCATTTGTTGAGAAGTGGATGGATCTAGAGACTGTCATACAGAGTGAAGTAAGTCAGAAAGAGAAAAACAAATATCGTATGTTAATGCATGTATGTGGAACGTAGAAAAATGGTACAGATGAGCCAGTTTGCAGGGCAGAAGTTGAGACACAGATGTAGAGAATGGACATATGGACACCAAGGGGGGAAAACTGCGATGAGGTGGGGATGGTGATGTGCTGAATTGGGCGATTGGGATTGACATGTATACACTGATGTGTATAAAACTGATGCCTAATAAGAACCTGCAGTATAAAAAAAACAAACAAAACAACTAATACTAAACTTTCATTGGGTTATTTGTATGGAAATATGTTAATATAAATGTTTCAGACATTACATGAAATTTCTAAAAATCTTATATTTGTATTTGTATGGAAATATGTATGGAAATATGTTAATATAAATGTTTCAGACAGTACATGAAATTTCTAAAAATCTTATATTTGTATTTGTATGGAAATATGTATGGAAATATGTTAATATAAATGTTTCAGACATTATATGAAATTTCTAAAAATCTTATATTTGTATTTGTATGGAAATATGTATGGAAATATGTTAATATAAATGTTTCAGACATTACATGAAATTTCTAAAAATCTTATATTTGTATTTGTATGGAAATATGTATGGAAATATGTTAATATAAATGTTTCAGACATTACATGAAATTTCTAAAAATCTTATATTTGTATTTGTATGGGAATATGTATGGAAACATGTTAATATAAATGTTTCAGACATTACAGGAAACGTCTAAAAATCTTATATGTTCTGGTATAATGTTATAAGTAATAATCCTAGTTATTACTTTAAAATGTATATCTCAGAAATAACTAATTTTCTTGTCAACTGCATTATTATGAACTTTCATCAAATCTTTAACCATGGTCATTTTTAAGTCTTTTGTCATTTACAGACAGTTCTGGGTGTACTCTGATGATTTTGCAAATATGTTCCTATAAAAGAGTTTCATCTTCAAGAAATTCATGGAAAAGACTCTGACAAGTACAGGTTTCTGGTAACTGACTGTACTGCTGAACTGAATGAATAAGCATTTTCAGAACTCTAATGAAAAACTGATGAACTCATAAAAGTGCTAACAAAAGATCAAGATGAAAAAAAAGAAATTAATTACATGGGACTGAGTGAACTGATGAGGATGAGTATAATTTTTGTGACTTTCTGTCTGAATTAAAAAAAAAAAATCCCACAAGGACTCAGAGGAAAAGAATATACAAATCAATTTTCACTGCAAAGTAAAGGAGCTGTTACAGTGGAGGATTACTGGACTGAATGTCAATTTTATGACATAGTATAAGTGTGTTTCATGTTTGGTAATTGCAATCATTGTTGCTTTTGTTGTGGTCATCCATGTACAATGCTTGGTGTCAGTCTATCTATCTCTTGTAAAAATAAAATACAGTGTGTGTGTGTGGAAAAAAAAAAATATACAGACAGAGGACATAAAGGCACACTTCCAAATTTGTTTTATGAAGTGAATTTCAAACTGTTGTAAAAATTATTAAGATTGTACACAATAAAAGAAAATCAGATCCTAAAAAAAAAAAAAAAAGAAATGACATTTTCACTATAAATAGAACACTAAATTAAGTTACCATAAATAGAAGGTAACTATAAAAATAATCAATATAAAAACTTAGTAATGTTATTAAAATTTATCTAAATTCCCTCATTCTTTGAGTGTAGAGATTGTCAGTTGCTGCTGCAAGATAAAACTCTTCTGAGGCAAATGATGGCAAAATCAATTTCCATTGTATCTGCTACTTTGTGTTCTTTCCTGTAGCTCCAATCACAATTATAATTATAAAAATATCATATTTGCTTCTTCCTTAAGATGGGATTATTCAGTATTGTCTATGGTCACATTGCTTCCTGAGGATACACATTGATCACACTTGAACATCACCAAGACATAAGGAAACTCTGGCAACAATCCTTTGACTCTTTCTAGGGGTCTGTATATTGCTCACATAATTTTCTGCTTCTTTCTGAGTGTCTTTTTCATTCTTTAATCATAAAATGGACCCACTGTCTTCATATGTTGTAGAGATAATCAGTCATGAGAATTCTGCAAATTAGCCTAATTCCTGTTGATAAATTCATAGACAGCCTGGCTCTTTGCTTCTAGCAACCTTATGCGTTGGTAGAGGTTAGTAATAATCTTCAGTTGGGTTAGTTTCCTGATCACAATCCAATCATCTACCAAGCGTGATAAAACACAGTTGAGAACTCTGGCTTAACAAAGGGTGTGTATGGGTAATTATATCTATTATAATTTGGACCTGGCAGGTGCCCTGAATGACATGCCCAATATATCCTGAAGCAAATGATTTAAGCCATATAGTAAATATAGCAGTCAGAATGAAAGACAAGAGAAAGACAATGAACTAGAAATATGTGGAGGCTACCATCAGCAGACAAACATTTTGAAATAAATCCATTGTTTGAAAGAATGGAGGAAAAAAAATTTAAAAAGAGTTAATAGGGTTCCAGTGAAGGTTGTTTTATTTATTTACTTTTGTTTGTTTTTACCATCAGAACCAAGGCAGATCTGCATATATTTGAAGCTATGACTTGAAGGATACAGGGAGAAGATTGGCACTTTTGGAAAAGGAGGGATGTGTGATCCGTTCAGAGTTAGGAACAGAGTAGAATGTCAGCATATTTCAGGTGTAAATGATAACAGACTACAGAGCTGGGAGAAAATGCACAACTCTTTGAAATCTCCAGAAATATTGTATTATAGCAAATTTTTGAAGAAATATGACATATGAACAGTGCTCATCTGGAAGGACAGAATTGACATTGATGTAGTAGTATCTGCATTCAGCAGGTAGGGAAAAAGAAGATTGTTTTCAGTTCAAATAGTACCTTGGTTTGGTTCTTATTTTCTTAACTTGATGGTAAAGAAGATGTGGTGTGTATATCTATCTATGTATCTATCTATCTACATACCTACCTATCTATCTATGAAAGGGAAAGAGAGATACTGTATGATATCACTTTTATATGTAGAATTTAAAAACAGCCAAACTCATAGAAACAGAGTAGAATAATGGTAACCAAGTGCTGGGGGGTGGGAGTATGGGGGAGATTTTGGTCAAAGAGTATATAAACTTCCAGTAGCTACTAATCATGGAAGTTAAAGATATTTTAAATTTAAGTTTAAAAAATTATGTATCATACCATGATCTTATGTCATAAAACTGATTTGATAATATAATATCTATACAATTAAAAATATAACCTAAATATAACTAGTTTCCTCTCTGAACTAATCCTGAAAGTCTGGTTTTGAAGAGGTCAAGGAAGTACAAGTCATCAGATTAGCACTGTGCAGATGGGGGCACAGAAGGGACCAGACAGGTGAGAGGATGCATGTGACAGTCTTTTATAAGACTCATCACTTTGACTTGTAAAGAAGAAAATGACACCATCTGTGCTGTCATTTTTGTTAACCTTCTGCTTTGAATAAGAAAGATAAACTGAATACTGAGAATAGGTGAATGAACACAAAACAATATTTGCATCAGGGTTATTGAAAATCAAAGGATGAATAACCTTGCCTCTCTCATGCTTATTGTACATGTTTTTGTAGATAGTTATCTTCATGATTGAGAAACTATTTGTTTTGTGGGAAAATACTATGCATTAATTCTAGTTTGAAATTCATCTATTTTTATGCATTAAAATCATACTTTTGATGTTAGTGAGCTATTTATTAGGTAATATTTCACTACGGCTCTTATTTTTAACATCTTATTTTTATTAACCAATCAGAGAGAGAGGAAGTAATTTTGATTTTTACATGTAATTTAGCAAAAAAGAAAGGAGAAAAATTTTAATGTTAATGACACCATACATATTTTCTTGGTTTGACTAAAATTGTGAGAGAATAATATTGTCTTTTATAACTACTAGTCTTCCAGTTTTATACTATTTTGAGTGATTTAATTTCTCAGACCCTTAAGACATTCATTTCTTTTCTTCTATCACATCCTGCTCAAGGGAAGAGAACTAATCTATTCAGATCCTCAAAGGTCTGTGTAATATGCACTACCAGTCACACTAGTTCCTTATGTCCCTGAGTGCCTTAGTATCTAGCCATGTGATCGACCAAGCTGTATTTCTCCGTGATTCCTGTATCTTATGTTGGACTAGGTACCTGTCATTTGTACTGTTTAACTTATATAGCTACCCAATTCCCTACTTAGATTTCCTTGCCTCATCTCTAGTACATAGTATATTCTTATTAAATGTGTGCTATTATTTGCTGACCGATTTCAGTACCCATAGGATAAAACTGAAACTCCTTAGTACAGCATGTAAGGTCCTTCACTATTTGACTGAAATTGCTGTCCAGAGCCTCATCTCCTTTGATTTCATCTCATACCCTATGTGTCAGCTGAAGCTATAATCTTGCAGTTCCTTACACACTAGTCTCTTGGCCTAGAATGTACACATCTCACCCCTCCATTGTTCCAAGGCTAATCTTGCATACCTAACCCCGCTTGGCTCACATGCCTCTCTAATGTGAATCCTCCCATAATTTCCATGGTAATGACTTGTCCAACACAATTATTTTGATAGAGTTTACCTTCAAGTGATTTCTTCAGCAAAGAAGAATGGAAGGTAAACTTGACTCTGTGAATATTGAAGATATCTATGTTGTGTTCATATTTGATTGAGATCAAAAGTAGATTTAGATAATTGTGAAGAAACCTTTTTGCAGAAGAGGTGATTTTTTTTTCAAATTTACTTATATATTTAGTGCAATTCCAATTAAATTATAAAATTTAAAGAGAAGAATAAGGGAAACATACATATCCTTTTGTAATATATGTATATCCCAAAGCTGATACTACTATATTTTTAATTGTAATATATTATAAAATCACTTATTATAAAGAAAGGAACACAATTCTTTATAAAGTTATTTAGTTTTATGTCTGCCTCTCCATTCTAGACTGGAAGACACTTGTTGACAAAAACTTTGTCCTATGGTTTTTTCTAAACATAGAGCATTGCTATAAATAAATGATTCAAATAATAAACTATAAGTCATAAGAATTGATATTATTTTTGACATACTAACTCAATATCTTCTCATGGTCATATTATCTTAGTTCAGATAAACAACTTAATAGAATGGAGAAACATCTAAGAGCGAAACTCCTAAGTTATGAGTCATGTCTGAAAATTTAGAAAATTCAAAAGTAGCTTCATCATAGATTCTAAGCATGATCTTTTTACTCTTTGGAGACCAAAGCAATATCATTTCTAAATAACTACTGAATATTCATTTTCTTATACCCTGAGACAAAAGGTGTCTCTTTCATAGGTGTTTTAAAGAAAGTGATTTAAAATATATTACCTAGCTTTGAAGAAAATATAATCCCACATCTTGAGATTTCTGATGATAAGCAAATAGTGAGAGGGAGTGGCTTCTGACATTAGACCACATTCAAGCATTAAAGAACAAAACAAAACAGGGAGATATGCCCAAAGAGGAACCAAGGTTCAGATGGGGAGAGACAAGACGCAGTGTCAAGATTTAGCAATTTCAAGTTTTCAATTAGGAAAATATATAGGTAGGTGACATCCAGAATTGTGGCGACAATGATCTCATTACTTAGTTTATATAAATATCTCTTATGCTTGTTGTTAATCAAGCAGCAAAAGTAACATACAGGAAACTCAGTGTTCAAAGTCAGAATGGTCAGAAGTTGAGTAGTTTTCCCCTGGGCAACAGAGAACCAGCTGTTGAGAAAGGGTTCAAGGGCAGTGCTCAGGGAGTTCAATCTTCAAATGCAGTCAAGGGAACATATAAACACAAGTTCATAAACTGTAACTTGTTGATATTATTTCTGATTTTTAATGTTATTTTATGAAGAGTTAAGAACTGACTTGGAAAGTAATTTGACATTTTTCTTCTCATGATCATGTACATGACCACAGGGAAAATTTAGTGGATTTGATCATTTGTATATTTTATATACTTACCCTATTGTCATAGTCTTGGCTGTAATTGTCACTTTTCTCCAAATCCTGTTTTTAGTCCTCTCAATGTAATTAACTCTAAGAGTCTATTAAAAATTACTCACGTGTCAAAATTTCTATTTTTTTCAGCCTCAAATTTCATTTGGAGGTGTCATGGAGATTAAACCACATTTAGAACCCCAAATGATTGCCATAATAGAAAGGCAGGAGTAGAAAACAAAATATATACTTCAATTCTCAGTAAAATAAAATATAAATATGAGATTTTCCCAGACATTTATAGGGCATTTAATGTGCACACAGAGGCATTACTCGACATAATTCATTTAAACAAGGATTCTAATAGTATAAAGCAAATCCATTATACACACATGAATATTAAGACACATTAAAATTTAATTAATCTGAATAAGCTATTGTATCCTATTTTCTATCTATATTGTTAGAATGTTCAATATAAAAACACTAAGAAAATTATTGAATATGTTCACACATATTAAATTGGGATTAAGAAAACTTCAGCTTCCATTATTGTCAATGAAATATTTTTTTCCTATATTATGCTGCCATTCAATAAATTATAGACTACAATCTCATTTTTATAACTGAAATGCAAAGCCCCAGAAAGAAGAATATGCTGAGAAAAACATTCAGAAGTTTCTGTTTTATTTTATCTTTTCTGGCTTGGAATTCAGATATCTAATAAAAATAAAAATTTTTGACATTGTTAACTATTGAGCATATCCTATTTAATTAGTTATTTGTGTTTTATTCACCGACTGCTAAAAGAGAATCAAAAGAAATATAAGGCACCATATAAAGCGTTTAAAGATTTATCTTCCTCTTCTTGATGAGGCAAGGTGAACTCCTCAGTATCCCCTCATTGCCTTTAATATAAAGTCTGAGTCTTAACATTTATGATATGATGCTTCAATCTCTTTGCTCTATATCTTAGAGTTGAAAATGCAAGTGACTAGTCCAAGTAGAGTCAAGCTGTAAGCCTAGCTGGAGTGCAAAATTCATTGTTGAGTCAAGAGGGAATGAAGAATAAGAAATAATGTGAGACAGTTAAAGACCAGATAATGCAGAGCCTTGAATTTCAATATGTCCTCCAGTGTCCCATAGGCAACAGAGAACTATTAGAAAGAATATAAAGTTTCAGTTATGCTAGATGAATAAGTTCTAGAGATCTGCTTGTGTAACATAGTGCCTATAATTAACAATATGGTATTGTGCATTTCAAAATTTGCTAAGAGGATAGATCTCATATTAAGTGTTCTTACTACCTACCCTCTCCAAGGAAACTTTCAGAGGTGTTGGATATATCTATTACCTTGATTATGGTGATGGTATCGTGTTTACATATGACCAAACTCATCAAATTGTACGTGTTAAATATGTACAGTTCTTTTTATATCAATTATACTTCAACAAAGCTGTTAAATTTAAATGCATTTTGAAATATAAAACATGCTTTCATTAATCTTCTTTGCCTTTTCTAACTTTTTAAAAACAATTTATTTATTTATTTATTTATTTTTGGCTGTGTTGGGTCTTCGTTGTTGCACACGGGCTTTCTCTAGTTGCAGCGAGCAGGGGCTACTCTTCGTTGTGGTGCGTGGGCTTTTCATTGCAGTGGCTTCTCTTGTTGTGGAGCATGGGCTCTAGGCATGCAGGCTTCAGTAATTGTGGCATGCGGGCTCAGTAGTTGTGGCCCGCGGGCTCTAGAGCGCAGGGTCAGTAGTTGTGGTGCGTGGGCTTAGTTGCTCCGCTGCATGTGGGATCTTCCTGGACCAGGGCTCAAACCCATGTCCCCTGCACTGGCAGGCAGATTCTTAACCACTGCGCCACCAGGGAAGTCTGCCTTTTCTAACTTTTAAGTTTTAAGTGTAGCTGTATATATATATATATATAGATGTTACATGTTCAAAATGAATGAACTGTGATGACTGACATTTACCACATAACTGGGCTGCATGCATGTAATGAGGTTGCAGGTGTTTTTGAAGGAACTTCAAGTTCAGGTGACTACTTGCCTTTCCTTTTTTTTTTTTTTTTACTTAGAGCACATATCTGTGGAATATCTAGTTTATTTGGTATGATTTTTCTTCTTCCATAATGTCTGTATCTCTAGATTTTGTCATTGGTTTTAAAGTCCTAGTCCGATGTACAAATGTTGAATGTATTCTAGTCTAGCTTTGTTCTTTGCCAACCATGTGGCATTGGGAAAATTACTTTATCTCTCTGAACATGAGCTCTCCCAACTGCAAAAATAGGGTTCTTTACTCCTTTCATAGGAATTTTGTGTGGATGATACAACACATTTAGAGCATCTAGCAATATGCCTTATCGATTTTAATTTAATCAATAGATAATTCACTTTCCCATCCCCTTTCTTTCTTGTTATTTACATTTTCCATCAAATATTCCATGTCTTTAATTTTTAATTGAAAAAGACTTGCATTTTATGAATATTTCAAACCAGTCAGAGAACTTTTTTCCTTCCATGTACCTATTAACAATATACAGCATGTCATATATGCTCTTTGGCCTCCAAAAGCTATGTTGTCATGGCTGCCTCTTTGCTGTCAAAGACAATTTGCGCTGGGCTATTTCCATAAATATAGTTCCCTGGAAAGTCAGCATGATTTAAAGACTGGTTTTTAAACATTTGAGTTTTTATAATAAAATATACTAATGCAATATAATTACAGATTTGTGACTATCCAAAATATACATATGTTTTCTCTGCTTTGTCATCTTTTTCTTCTTTCTCTTAAAACCTAAGAAGCTAATTCAAAAGAACTAATTTACAAGAATAGCTGAAATTTCCAAATAAGAAGTCAGAAAAAAAAAAAAGGAAAAAAAAGTCAGAAAAATTGCAAATGTTATTTCTCATATTACTTTTCTAAAATTACACATACTGCACAATCCACAATTCATTTAACTGTCTAGCTAATAATTTATAATAATCACTATGTGCTGTGTTTGAATAAAATTATTACATTCGTACTTCTCATATTTCTGCAACTTCAAATTTTAAACGATCTAACTTATCATTAGCTTTTCCCCTTTTACCAGATAACACAACTTATTTTTTTCCAGTGAAAGTGAAGAAAAACGGAAACAGATTTACAGTACTTACTTCTCTTTCATTTCATTTCATTTCATTTTCTTTTTTAAAAAATGCAATCAGCAGAAGTTTTCCTATTTAGGAATTTTAAAAGTGTTGACTACCATCATCCTTTCTCCATTACCTCCTAAAGCTATTCATTCCAAATTCCATTGTTGAACTGCAAAAAGAACTGTCATATGTGCCCCTAATGGCAGCGAGTTTCCTTCCTTTCTATTTTCTGTGTATTTGTGTTGAACAGAATTTAGTATGTTAGGTCCAACTGACTATATCCAAAATGATGTGACTGTCAGTTCAGTGAGAATACTGATTCTTCCTACATGGAAAAATGTGCTTGAATGCTGGTCACCACTGCTATTCAACACTGAATCCCAATCCTGATGCCACCACCATCATTGTCCCAGAAAAGAATTGCTGTTTCCACAGCCACCGCCATCAGGGATTTTACACAGTCCATGTTTCTTTAGTCTCTAATTCAGTGTCTGGGAGAGAGGCATCTGCTTAGTGGAGTCTAGGACTAGTACCTTTGCTTCAGACACAGGGATATTTGCAAAGCAAATATCTGGGTTTTTTTTTTTTTCAGGTTTTGTGGTAGGAGAAGACTCTTCTCATCAACATGCATACTGAGGAATTGCTCAAATAACAAAGGGCAATCTCTTCACACACATCAGAACCTCCAAGAAAGCAAATATCTTAATTAAGGCAGACTGAGTTCCCTCTCCTTCTTCTCTCTGTCTCCCTGAGCCTTTTCTCTTTCTCTCTAACTCTTTTAATTACAATGAGTTTTAATAACACTATGATCCTCCATGAATATGAGTGGATTATATAACTGGGGAAGTAGGAGGAAGTCCAACATTTAGCCCCTGATGAAAGTTGCATTATTCAGTCCAGATTTACCATTAACGAAGCTGATACCAATATCTTACTTAGAAACCTATATCTATTTCTCACTTTATGCAGAATCTATATGAAGGGAAGAGTGATGATAATTAGCACACCTCAAAACCCAATACATGGGGCTTCCCTGGTGGTGCAGTGATTGAGAATCTGCCTGCCAATGCAAGGGACACGGGTTCGAGCCCTGGTCTGGGAAGATCCCACATGCCGCGGAGCAACTAAGCCCGTGTGCCACAACTACTGAGCCTGCGCGTCTGGAGCCTGTGCTCCGCAACAAGAGAGGTCGTGAAAATGAGAGGCCTGCGCACCGCAATGAAGAGTGGCCCCCGCTCGCGGCAACTAGAGAAAGCCCTCGCACAGAAACGAAGACCCAACACAGCCAAAAATGAATAAATAAATTAATTAATTAAAAAAGTGAAATTCTTAAAAAAAAATAGTTAACGTGGTAAATTAAAAAAAAACAAAAACAAAAACCCAATACACTTATTTCTTGAACAAGAAGTCAAAGCGTTTTGGCTTTTAACTCAGGAAAAGATATATAGAAGCAGCGCCTCATTAGAGTTGCTATCCCATATGGTAGCATATGGCCTTGTAGTGCAGAAATTGGATTTTCCCTGTTTTCCATATATGTTTACTTTTATCAAAGTTTCACGTAAATAAAATTTACACTATGTATATACATGCATAAAATACATTTTATATATAATCCCAATGTATTAACTGAAAGATATTCCTTTCTAAGAATCGGTGTGTTCTCTCTAGTCCCAGTTCCCACAGTTCCTTACGGAAAAACTGGTGATCAAAAGTTGTTTGATGTGGCTGATCCCACTGGTTGGGTAGTACAACTTCCATTTGCAAACCGGTTCTCTCTTGCTAATTCCAACTATAGTGGCATCCTCACCTTCTCTTGAGTTAAAAATGGCCATTTGTCCCGGATATAACAAATAAGTTATCATTGAAAGTATGGGGTTCATGGGATCCTGAGAAAGCTTTTGCTTTATTGATAAAACACTTCACGATCTGGCTGGCATTTCTCCTTTTTTTTTTTTTTAACATCTTTATTGGAGTATAATTGCTTTACAATGTTGTGTTAGTTTCTGCTGTATAACAAAGTGAATCAGCTATATGTATACTTATACCCCCATATCCCCTCCCTCTTGTGTCTCCCTCCCACCCTCCCTATCCCACCCCTCTAGGTGGTCACAAAGCACCGAGCTGATCTCCCTGTGAGATGAAGCTGCTTCCCACTAGCTAGCTATTTTACATTCGGTAATGTATATATGTCAATGCTACTCTCTCACTTCGTCCCAGCTTACCCTTCCCCCTTCCCGTGTCCTCAAGTCCATTTTCTATGTCTGTGTCTTTATTCCTGTCCTGCCCCTAGGTTCATTAGAACCATTTATTTATTTATTTTTTTACATTCCATATACATGTGCTAGCATACGGTATTTGTTTTTCTCTTTCTGACTTACTTCACTCTGTATGACAGACTCTAGGTCCATCTACATCACTACAAATAACTCAATTTCGTTTCTTTTTATGCCTGAGTAATATTCCATTGTATATATGTGCTACATCTTCTTTATACATTGATCTGTCGATGGACACTTAGGTTGTTTCCATGTCCTGGCTCTTATAAATAGTGCTGCAATGAACATTGTGGTACATGACTCTTTTTGAATTATGGTTTTCTCAGGGTATATGGCTAGTCTGGTCCTGGGCTTTTGTTTGTTGGAAGATTTTTAATCACAGTCTCAATTTCAGTGCTTGTAATTGGTCTGTTTATATTTTCTATTTCTTCTTGGTGCAGTCTTGGAAGGTTGTGCTTTTCTAAGAATTTGTCCATTTCTTCCAGGTTGTCCATTTTATTGGCATACAGTTGCTTGTAGTAATCTCTCATGATCCTTTGTATTTCTGCTGTGTCAGTTGTTACTTCTCCTTTTTCATTTCTAATTCTGTTGATTTGAGTCTTTTCCCTTTTTTTCTTGATGAGTCTGGCTAATGGTTTATGAATTTTGTTTATCTTCTCAAAGAACCAGCTTTTAGTTTTATTGATCGTTGCTATTGTTTCCTTCATTTCTTTTTCATTTATTTCTGATCTGATCTTTATGATTTCTTTCCTTCTGCTAACTTTGGTTTATTTTTGTTCTTCTTTCCCTAATTGCTTTAGGTGTAAGGTTCGATTGTTTATTTGAGATGTTTCTTGTTTCTTGAGGTAGGATTGTATTGCTATAAACTTCCCTCCTAGAACTGCTTTTGCTGCATCCCATAGGTTTTGGGTCATCATGTTTTCATTGTCATTTGTTTCTAGGTATTTTTTGATTTCCTCTTTGATATCTTCAGTGATCCCTTGGTTATTTAGTAGCATATTGTTTAGCCTACATGTGTTTGTATTTTTTACAGTTTTTTTCCTGTAACTGATATCTAGTCTCATAATGTTGTGGTTGGAAAAGATACTTGATACGAGTTCAATTTTCTTAAATTTACCAAGGCTTGATTTGTGACCCAAGATATGATCTATCCTGGAGAATATTCCATGAGCACTTGAGAAGAAAGTGTATTCTGTAGTTTTTGGATGGAATGTCCTATAAATATCAATTACAACCATCTTGTTTAATGTATCATTTAAGGCTTGTGTTTCCTTATTTATTTTCATTTTGGATGATCTGTCCATTGGTGAAAGTGGGGTGTTAAAGTCCCCTACTATGATTGTGTTACTGTTGATTTCCCTGTTTATGGCTGTTAGCATTTGCCTTATGTATTGAGGTGCTCCTATGTTGGGTGCATAAATATTTACAATTATATCTTCTTCTTGGATTGCTCCCTTGATCATTATGTAGTGTCCTTCTTTGTCTCCTGTAATAGTCTTTGTTTTAAAGTCTATTTTGTCTGATATGAGAATTGCTACTCCAGCTTTCTTTTCCATTTGCATGGAATTTTTTTCCATCCCCTCACTTTCAGTCTGTATGTGTCCCTAGGTCTGAAGTGGGTCTCTCATAGACAGCATATATACAAGTTTTGTTTTTGTATCCATTCAGCCAGTCTATGTCTTTTGGTTGGAATATTTAATCCATTTACATTTAAGGTAATTATCAATATGTATGTTCCTATTACCACCTTCTTAATTGTTTTGGGTTTGTTTTTGTAGATCTTTTCCTTCTCTTGTGATTCCTGCCTAGAGAAGTTCCTTTAGCATTTGTTGTAAAGCTGGTTTGGTGGTGCTGAATTCTCTTAACTTTCGCTTGTCTGTAAAGGTTTTAATTTCTCCGTCGAATCTGAATGAGACCCTTGCTTGGTATAGTAATCTTGGTTGTAGGTTTTTCCCTTTCATCACTTTAAATATGTCCTGCCACTCCCTTCTGGCTTGCAGAGTTTCGATGAAACATCAGCTGTTAACCTTATGAGTATTCCTTTGTATGTTATTTGTTGGTTTTCCCTTGCTGCTTTAAAAATTTTTGCTTTGTATTTAAGTTTTGATAGTTTAATTAATATGTATCTTGGCATGTTTCTCCTTGGATTTATCCTGTATGGGACTCTGTGCTCTTCCTGGACTTGGTTGACTATTTCATTTCCCATGTTAGGGAAGTTTTCATCTATAATCTCTTCAAATATTTTCTCAGACCCTTTCTTTTTCTGTTCTTCTTCTGGGACCCCTGTTTAATGTTGTCCCAGAGGTCTCTGAGACTGTCCTCAATTCTTTTCATTCTTTTTTCTTTATTCTCCTCTGTAGTAGTTATTTCCACTATTTTATCTTCCAGGTCACTTATCCGTTCTTCTGCCACAGTTATTCTGTGATTGATTCCCTCTAGAGAATTTTCAATTTCATTTACTGTGTTGTTCATCATTGTTTGCTCTTTAGTTCTTCTAGGTCCTTGTTAAACGTTTCTTGTATTTTCTCTATTCTGTTTCCAGGATTTTGGATTATCTTTACTATCATTACTCTGAATTCTTTTTCAGGTAGACTGCCCATTTCCTATTCATTTATTTGGTCTGGTGGGTTTTTATCTTACTCCTTCATCTACTGCATATTTCTCTGTCTTCCCATTTTTTTTAACTTACTGTGTTCGGGGTCTCCTTTTCACAGGCTGCAGGTTCATAGTTCCTGTTGTTTTTGGTGTCTGTCCCCAGTGGGTGAGGTTGGTTTAGTGGCTTGCGTAGGCTTCCTGGTGGAGAGGACTGGTGCCTGTGTTCTGGTGGGTGGGTCAGTATCTTGCCTTTCTGGTGGGCAGGGCCACATCTGGTGGTGTATTTTGGGGTGTCTGTGAACTTAGCATGATTTTTGGCAGCCTCTTTGCTGATGGGTGGGGTTGTGTTCCTGTCTTGCTAGTTGTTTGGCATGGGGCATCCAGCACTTGAGCTTGCTGGCCGTTTGGTGGAGCTGGGTCTTAGAGTTGAGATGGAGATGTCTGGGAGAGCTGTTGCTAATTGATATTATGTGGAGCTGGGAGGTTTCTGGTGGTCCAATGTCCTGTACTCAACTCTCCCACCTCAGAGGCTCAGGCCTGACAACAGGCTGGATCATCAAGACCCTGTCAGCCACATGGCTCAGAAGAAAAGGGAGAAAAGAAGAAAGAAAAAAAATTTCAAAAATAGTAAATAAAACAAATTATTAAAATAAAAAAATTAAAAATAATAGTAATTTAAAAAATGAAGAAAGCAACCAAACCAATAAACAAATTCACCAATGATAACAAGCGCTAAAAACTATACTAAGATAAACATAAAAATCAGAAACTAATCAGTAGCAGACAGCAAACCCCAAGCCTACAGTTGCTACCAAAGACCACCACCTCAATTTTGGGATGATTCATCATCTATTTAGGTATTCCACAGATGCAGGGTACACCAAGTTGATTGTGAGGATTTAATTTGTTGCTCCTGAGGCTGCACGGAGAAATTTCCTTTCTCTTCTTTGTCCGCACAGCTCCTGGGGTTCAGCTTTGGTTTTGGCCCCACCTCTGTGTGTAGGTCACCCTCAGGCATCTGTTCCTGCCCAGACAGGACAGGGTTAAAGCAGCAGCTGATTAGGGGGCTCTTGCTCATTCAAGCCAGGGGGAGGGAGGGGTATGGTAGTTATAATTGGAATGCGGGGTGAGTCTGCAGCGGCAGAGGCCAGCATGACGTTGAAACAGCCTTAGGTGCACCATTTGTTCTCCTGGGGAACTTGTCCCTGGATCATGGGACCCTGGCAGTGGCATGCTGTGCAGGCTCCCAGGGGGGCGTGGATAGTGATGTGTGCTTGCACACAGGATTCTTGGTGGCTGCAGCAGCAGCGTTAGCGTTTCATGCCCATCTCTGTGGTCTGAGCTGATAGCCGTGGCTCACACCGATCTCTGGAGCTCATCTAGGTTGTGCTCTGCCTTCTGTGGGCAGACAGGGAAGGAAACCCATCTCCTTGTGGACCCTGAAACAATGGTCTCTTGCCTCTTAGTCAGGTCCAGACTTTTTCCCGGACTCCCGATCCCAGCTAGCTGTGGTGCACTAGCCCCCTTCAGGCTGTGTGCATGCAGCCAACCCCAGTCCTCTCCTTGGGATCTGACCTCTGAAGCCCGAACCTCAGCTCCCAGCCCCCACCTGCCCCAGCGGGTGAGCAGACAAGCCTCTAGGGCTGGTGAGTGCTGGTTGGCACTGATCCCCTGTGCAGGAATCTCTCTGCTTTGCCCTCTGCACCCCTGTTGCTGCGCTCTCCTCCACGGCTCCAAAGCTCCCTGCCCCCGGCTGCCCCTCCCATCGCCACCAGTGAAGGGGCTTCCTAGTGTGTGGAAACTTTTCCTCCTTCACAGCTCCCTCCCCAAGGTGCAGGTCCCATCCCTATTCTTTTGTCTCTGTTTTTTCTTTTCTCTTTTGCCCTACCCAGGTATGTGGGGATTTTCTTGCCTTTTGGGAAGTCTGAGTTCTTCTGCCAGCATTCAGTAGGTGTTCTGTAGGAGTTGTTCCGCATGTAGATATATTTTTGATGTATTTGTGGGGAGGAAGGTGATTTCCACATCTTACTCCTCCGCCACCTTGAAGGTCCCCCTTCCTTTCCTTTTATTATTGCTGGTAATGCACATGTGGAGCTGTGGCTACCATTTTATAAAACTGAAGGATAGCATAAAGAAGAAAAACCAACATGTTTAAGATAGTAAGGCACTAACATAGAAAGATCCCAGTTCCTTGAATACATTGTTTAACAGCTGGGTAAATAACACCTAGTTTTATGATGTGTTAATTTAACAATAAATGTCTTTATATTTCATGCGACCATTAGTCATATATTTTGTTAATTGAAACCAAAGCGTTCCCCTGACACATAGTAAACATGATATCATACAAAAGATAATAAAATGTTTATTTATTATTTTATAAGAAGGGATTACTTAGTATAAACTTTAGAAAATCCAGTGAAATAATCCTATCACACAAAATTGAGGATATTTCTTTAGAGATAAAATTGCTCCTACAGTTTTATTTCCATTGTGTTTCTTGTGCAGACAGTATTTAATGTACTGTGGCTTTTGTCTATGTAAGCTTATTTTCCATTATTTTATACTGGTCACCGACTGCATGGAAAAATTCACATTTCTAATTAAATTGTTTACTTTTATTAGTAGACATTGTGTCTTTTATATTCAAGAGTTGATGTTCATTAGTCTCTTGATTACAATGGCATCTTACAGTTACTTCTTTGAGGGTTGAAGTCTGATTTTGCAATTAATTAGCTGTTAATCGTAAGTAAGTTATTTAACTAGAGCTTTATAAATCCATGTCTTAAATTACACCTTGAATATTTAATTTTTTAGGCATATACTGAAGCTTCTCTAGCATTGCAATATCCTAGGTTTCCCTCAAAATAAAAGCACCCTATTTCAATAAATAGTTTACAATTTTTTTGTTTCTCAAAGATTTTTAAACTCTTGACTCCATAATTTTCTCCTTAGAGGCAAGAAAAACATTTAAAAGAGTATCTACTAAAATTTTAAAAATTGCAATACAGTCAAAATAATATAATTGTAATTAATAAAAAGGGAAAATAATTAATTTATAACTATTTAAAATTATATATGGAAGTCAGTGTGACTGACAGGAAAGACACACAGAATTTATGCGAAATATGAGTTTTTCCTTCTACTGCCCTCAAAGACTCAGGCATACAGATATTTAGTTAACCTTAATACTTACTTTCCTATTTAAAAAGAGGGAAATCTGTAATGCATTTTTTCAGAGAATATTATCTGCAATAAATGTCATTTAAAACGTAAGTTTGATGCTAATATGTATGATCATATTATTTAAGGTATTTAGTGCAAAACATGACTCATGTATATCTGAGATGTTTAGAGGGGCTTAACAGGCTGTTTGTAAACTGTTATCTAAATCTTAGTGAGTTTAAAAAATACATTTCTATTTCTATCTTGAATATTGTCATTTTGGTCATTGTAGTATTTGCTGGGTATTTAGAATTTCAGCTGGCTTTAATTTTTTGGTGGTGAAATAAATAGCTACTCTTTCCTCTCTTACTGTTTATACATATTCAATACTAAATTATTTAAATTCAATTTTAATGTGTGATAATTTAAGCAGATAAATTAGGCTATTCAGGATGAAATCTGATTACATGATCATTGAAAGGTAATGTCATATGCAGCTTGGTACAACCTATAAAATAATTCTTTATAAAGGAACTGAAACTTTAATTACATGTGTATATCATTTCATATTATTATCTAAATTGTTATACTCTCCTTTACATACAATTCTAATTTAGCTTTGGTCTCATTTAATGTGTCCCACATTCATTTCTTAATGTTCTTCAATTTTAAATTTGGGCCTTTGTCATATATTAGTATTAATGTTATATAGTCATGCATTTATTTTTACCTACCTTATTCCCAAAAGATATTTAATATTACCATAATGTTCTTTCACAAAGAAATTGAATAATAATCAGAGACCAGAGGGATCATTTGGAACTATAATAAAGACTGACTTCATTTTTGATGTTTGATTCCTGACAGCTTTCAAGCCCCACCATTTCTCCTCCACATTTGGTGAAGCTGGTAAAGTAAGCCTGGGTGCTGTCTCTCTTTGTGCTTATAGGATGTTCAAAGTATGTAATCTCTGGCCCATGTATAACAACCCTCACTCAGTTCCACTCCCTGACCAAAAAGCAGAGCCTGTCTTCATTTAGACCATCTTGGGACGTTATCTTGCTCTCACCCCAGAAAGCTTCATTATATAAGTAAGAAACTTTTTTATACCCTCTTGGGGTGTGTGTGTTTAGCATCACCAGTCTCAAGACCTGAACCAAATGCTGAGTGGAGTGTCCATCCCATCTTTGTGTGTTGGTTACAACAGTTGGCACTGTAAACAGTTTGTCTATGTAATGATCACTAGTCATCATTATTTTTTGCTTTGGTTTGCTGCCTTCTGGCAAGCATTTTCTTTGAGCTGTGCTTCTCTGTGCTGGATTTGCTGAGTCCCACTGAGCCTCTTATAGATTAAAAAAACTATGTTCGAAGTTTCAATAATTGACATTTAAGGGCAGGAGTATGGGACTTGGCCCTCCTTAAAGTGACCCTGACTTGAGTGTCTTGGCCCAGACTATCTTTGTGTCTTAGATTGAATCATGTGTCTCAATTCCAGTATAAGCCATGACTGATGCTAGGCTCAGGAGAACAACTCTTACCCTGTGACCACTGTTATGTGTCTAAACCCCCATTCTATAGAGTACGTAGAGGGAAAACTGATATTCTTTGCAACACATTGCTCCATTGGGTGTTCGCTTGTGTGGAGGAAGAATAGTCACCATGTGGTATGTTGAGGTCACATTCCTAAAAGCAGATGGCTACAAAATGCTTCTGCTGTTGCTGCTGCCTATGCCTCTGTGGTCAAAGAAAAGATGCTGTTCCTTGGGGTGTTGGGGAAAAATACCCATGGCACCCCTATGGCACAATCACAGGGTTAATTCAAACTGGGGGTCCTTAAACCGTATAAAGCAAACACTGCCACAAGGGAACCCCCTAACCCTCATGATATTGATTTAAGGTTCTCTGATGGAAGAAACTTATAAATGTACCCAGGGTAGAAAGAATCCCCCCCTGGAGTAGAGCTAGTAACGAAGAAGAAGGAGAAGGAGGGGGAGGGGAAGAAAGGAGATGAAGTAGTAGTCATTGCCTAGACACAGAGGAAGGAAACAAAGAAAATAAAAGAGGCCCCAAATTTGACCCATTTGGAAATCCAAAATTTACTAAAATAATTTATACCAAAAAAAGAATAAAACAGCACTGATTTGGCCTTTATGCCACTACAACATAGGTTCTGAATTAACTTTAACAAATGCTGAAATGCACCAAATGGCAAACCTTAATAGCCTTAACTGATACTGAAGCTCAAGTTACATTCATGCCTGCGATACCACTAAATTTAAATAAGGTACCCCTATTCTCTTGGGGGAGTTACCAAATTTAAAAGTTTCACCTTAACTATTGTAGCTATTGCCTTGCCTAAAATACCCCATGGTCATAGCACCTGTTACCCTAAAATATCCCATAGTGAGCATGACATTCTGATCCAATGAGTAATATATTTAAATTTTTAAGTCTTGGCACTTAACAATCAGCTTGACAAAAATGGGATCTGCCATAGACCTCCCCCTGTCCCCACCCAATTAAAATAGTCAACATGATTCAATATAAGTTAAAACAGGCCTTCAAGGATTGAAACCCATTATACAAAACTTATTTTGATAAGGAGTGATTTTCCCCACCATTTCTCCATTTAACAGCAGAATTTGGCCTGGTTTTAAACTTGGAAAGAATGAATGGAGTCTCCTTGTGGATTTCAGCAATCTTTATACTGTGGTTTCCCCCATTAAGTCACTTATATTAAATATTATGGAAATTCTTGACTCCATCCAAGCAGAAACTAATAAATACTCTGCAGTCATAGATTTGGCTAATATATTCTGTTCAGTGTCTATTTCAACAGATTCTCAGCTGCAGTTTGCTTTAAGTTCAAAGAAACATAATGCACTTTTGGGAATATAATGCACCTTGGAGTACCTTAACATCCCTGCCATCTCACATAATCTATATAGAAAAGAATTTAACCCCATTCAACTTTCTCCAGGAGTATAGTTATAATACCACATCAATGACATCATTCTCCAAGGAGATTCATTTGACAAACTCATTCAGGACATACAAAAACTCACAAAGGAGCTTTACCAAAAGGGGATGGGTCATTGACCCATCCATAGAACAAGCCCCCACCATCTTGGTTAAATTTCTTAAAAATATTTGGTGAGTCAAGTGTTGCTCTGTCACCGACACTATCAAGAAACAAATATTGACCTGCTCAGTACCAGTGATGTTAACATGAGCTGGACATCTTTTAGGCCTTTTTGTGTTCTGAAGGTAATACCTTCTCAATTTATAAATTTTACATAAATCCATTTATGAAGCTACTTGCAAATCAGCCCACTTTGAATGCAGTACTTTACTAGAAAAGGCTCTAGAATCCATCCAAATTGTAATACAATAGGCACTCCCTTTAATGCCTCCCAGACACTCCTTTACTGTAGAAGCTTTAGTAACCTCCTCTCATATCTCCTGGAGTAACTGGATCAACCATGACGTCAGTGAATTTCCCTTGGACTTCCGAAGCATAAAGTGTCTATGGACTTCTGCACTGCACACCATTGGAACATCAGTTCTGGCTGTGTACTGAGCTCACATAGGCTCTAAGCCTATGAAGCTCCATATCCAGCTGCTCATTATGCCTTTGGTCATGAAAACAGCACCCACCAAGGTCTCCTTGATAAGATAAAAAAGAGACCCACAAGATAGTGCTAAATCTGGGTTCTCTGACATATCCTGGCTGCAGGGGGAATGGCCTCCTTTGTCAGGTACATGGTGTTGTAGGTGGTTACTCTCTCTCCCACCCCTCTATTTGGAGAGACTTACGGAATGAATTGAGTGAATAGCAAAGGGAGTTTTATATTTTAAGTATGGCAGCAATATCCTCACATGTGATAGAGCTTGCTGGAGAGCTGCTGCTTCTTATCCCTTAACCAGAATATCTCTGATCAACCATGAAACCCAAGGGCTAGTACAATTGGCTGAACTTCAGTCAGTGATCCTAGCACTGGATTGGCCCGTGCCCCATCTGTATGTTTTTATAGACTCTTTGGCCATTGTCAGTGGGCTGGCTATCTTGTCCAGTCAATGCCAGCAACAATTCTTTAGCCAATATTGCTGCCTTTGGGATAGAGTTTTTGGAAACTCTTGCCTCACAGATACTCAAAATATAATTCCAGAGCACATATATCTCTACCAATACAAAAACCACTATGCAAGCCCTCATCAATATACTCCTCAGTCTTTTCTGAGTTTAGATATTATTGAGTGACCAGGGCACTCATTTTACTTCTTAAAATATATATTGTTGGGCTCTTAAGTAAGAGATGCTAAGGACTTTTCACCCCCCTTGTCAGCACTGGGCTACAGGTCTCACAGAGCAACAAAATGTCTCAGGTTCAAATTCAATTAAATTAAACCTGGCACATTTTAGTCATCAAATATCAAGATGTATTGAAATAGAGTCTAATTCCATTTTCGATGTTTGACGGCTGACAGATTTCAAGCTTTACCACTCCCCCTTCACCTTTTGCTCCCCATCTGAGCAATCTTATAAGATATCCTGGCTGCTCTCTCCTTTGGCACCAGCAGCAAGTTCAAGCCACACAAGCCATGCAAGATTTGTGGGAAACCTCACACTGGGCCCACCCTAATCATCATAAAAGATGAACCAATCTCCTTTCCCTACTATCTGAAGTCATTTTCAGGCCAACTTGGAATGCCACTTTGTTCTTCCCAGAAAGACTTAATTCATTAATAATGCTTTAAAAAAAATTATTGAAGAATAGTTGATTTACAGTGTTGTGATTAATCATGCTTTTTATGCCTTATAGGTGAATATGTGGTGTCTGTTGTCATCTTGACATCTGAACCAAATTTTGATTAGGTTGATCTATACTACTTTTATGGAGTGGCTACAATAGAAACATTGTGCATCAAATGTCTTTCTATTAGAGAGTGCAGAGAAAAAAAAAATCAGCGTCCTCAAAAATATTTAAGGCAGAAACCACAGTGGTTACCTGATCATCATAACAATTACAAAGATTCCCACATTACTAAAGCACTGATTGTTATTATAGATAAGTATTTTTACCCAAAGGGATAAAATAGGATGTTTAACAACAACAATGACAGAGTGTTATTGCCCTTGTGGTATTGCCTAGAACCACAAAAAATATGCTTGGAAGAGAAAAAACAGTTTGCTGGTGTCCTGTTCTACATTATTAAAGTCGTTGGTTTTTATTTTATTTCTTACTTTGGTTCTAAGTGCATTATAAAAAAATTTGGAAGCATTCAGTTTTTTCTTTCCAATTATTGTAATAAGTGCAAATATGATACTTGCACAACAATCACTTCTATTAATAAATTTCTGACCCTTAGAAGTAAGCATATCATTTGCATGTCTATCTTTAGAACCATTTCCATCCACCAATTAATCACTAATCAACTGGTACCCATGGGAACTTGATAGCAAAAAAGAAGAGGAAAAAAAAGTCAAATGGAATTTACTTTTAACAATGGAGAAAATACAATGAAACCATGAAGGCTGTAAGGTAAAAACCATGTTTTATCAGCTACTAGAACATTTTGATTCACAGATCAGGATAAGAATAATGCCCCACCTCCGCCCAAGGAGTCTCAAAGTGCAGCGATCAGTACTATTTTCCAGTTATGTATCTCTTCCCCTAGTATGTCCAGGAATGTGTGGATGCTTAAGAGTGTCCCAAAAGATGGTCTTGCTGTTTTTTGCCTCACCATGCTGAGAAAGGAACTCACATGAACTAAGAGGATGCCTCAGTTTTTTCCCAGAAGCAGCTTGTCCTAGAATGAGCCCCTTCTTTGAAGAGTCATTGAATCTCTTGTACTACAGCCAAGTTTAGACAGCTGAAACCCATACAGATTTAAGGCATTCGTTTGCTGCAGGACCATTGGCCATGCTCTTACATCGCAGCATCTGTTGGAACTACAACCATGTTGCAAGATGAAGTCCTCGGGCAGGCAGTCTTCCAGTACAGGCCATTTCCTCCCTCTCTAGTGTGAAATGATGCTAAGATGACAGGAGTGTTTCAAGATGTGAAATAAAATGATTTCCCCCACTTCAGGATGATGCTCAGCCAAGTGGCACCCCATACCCAAACTGACTTAAATTCCTAATATTAAAAACAAACTCTGGAGTTACTCAGACTGCCACATTTTCAGAGTAAACTTTGTCCACTAACTGGATTAGGTGAGGTCTCTGACCCAGAATAACCATCTTTTTTCTACTAGTGCAGTACTAGTTCTGTTGCTCGTGTCTCTCTCTCCTCCCAGAGTTATTTCTTTTATTAATTTTATAGGCCTATTATCCTTCCCACCACAGTAGACTGTAATAATTTAGAATCTCAGGGAGAAGTGGTGAGAATATATCATCTTTGTCTCCAAGGAGATTTCTTTTCTTTTCAAAATTCTCCATATTTACACAAGACATTTTGATCTCTTTCAATAAAATTTTTAAAAATATTATCAGTAGTTATTTCAATGAATAGGCATTTAAACACCATGAATTTAACTGGATTCCATTTTCCAACCATACTGTAAGATGCCTCAAAAATAGACAATCAAGGATATTGTTTATACATTGAAATTTTTTAAAATTTATTTATTTAATTTATTTATTTTTGGCTGCTTTGGGTCTTCATTGCTGCTCGTAGGCTTTCTATAGTTGCAGTGCACAGGCCTCTCATTGTGGTGGCTTCTCTTATTGCAGAGCACGGGCTCTAGGCACTTGGGCTTCAGTAGTTGTGGCATGCGGGCTCAGTAGTTGTGGCTCACGGGCTGTAGAGCACAGGCTCAGTAGTTGTGGCACACTGGCTTAGTTGTTCTGCGGCATGTGGGATCTTCCCAGACCAGGGCTCGAACCCGTGTCCCCTGCATTGGCAGGCAGATTCCCAACCACTGCGCCACCAGGGAAGCCCCAATATACGTTGAAATTTTTAACATGGATTTTTTCCAGTTTTATTGAGAAATGATTGATATGTATCCCTTAAAGTTTAAGGCATTCAGTACGATGGTCTGATATATTGTGAAATGATTATCACAAGTTCAGCTAATATTTATCATCTCAAATAGATAAAATAAAAAGAAAAGAAAGAAGAAAAGAAAAGGGAAAAAAATTTTGTGATGAGAACTTTTAGGATTTACTCTATTAACAACTTTCCTGTATGCCATGCAGCAGTGTTAATTATAGTCATCATGTTGCACATTACATCCCTAGTACTCATTTATCTTATAACTGGGAATTTGTGCCTTTTTTTTTTTTTTTTGAATTTTTTTTGAATTTGTGCCTTTTGACCACCTTCCTCAAATTCACCCTCTCCCCACCCTCTGCCTCTGGTAACCACATGTCTGATCTCTTTTCCTATGAGTTTGTTTTAGATTCCACATATAGGTGAGATCATACAGTGTTGGTCTTTGTCTGACTTATTTCACTTAGCATAATGCCTTCAAGGTCCAACCATGTTTTTGCAAACGGTATGATTTCCTCATTTTATATGGCTGGATATATTTATTCATTCACCTTAGTTATCCGTTCATCCATTGATGGACACTTAGGTTGTTTCCATGTTTTGGCTATTGTAAATATGCTGCTATGAATATGAGGGTGCAGATATCTTTTAGAATTAGTGTTCTGTTTCCTTTGGATATATTCCCAGAAGTGGAATTGCTGGATCTCATATGTTAATTCTTTTTTAAATTTTTTGAGAATTCCCTCTACTGATATGAATTTTTAACTTTTGAAAATATTTTTTGTTGTTCAATCTTTATCATTTATTGTGTAAATTTTAAAAATATAAATATTTGGGGCTTCCCTGGTGGCGTAGTGGTTGGGAGTGTCTGCCTGCCAATGCAGGGGACACAGGTTCGATTCCTGGTCTGGGAAGATCTCACATGCCGCGGAGCAACTAAGCCCATGCACCACAACTACTGAGCCTGTGCTCTAGAGCCTGTGAGCCACAACTACTGAGCCTGTGTGCTGCAACTACTGAAGCCCACGCACCTAGAGCCCGTGCTCCTCAAGGAGAGAGGCCACCACAATGAGAAGCCCGTGCACCGCAACGAAGAGTAGCCCCCGCTCATCACAACTAGAGAAAGCCCACATGCAGCAACGAAGACCCAAAGCAGCCAAAAATAAATAAATAAATAAATATATACAGATATATAAATACTTGATTTTTAAATTTTTTTCTGTGAACATAATCTCTAGGAAACTAAACAATTTGTTTGAAAAATTTTTAAACATCCTTAATTACCTCCAGATTGTTTAGATTCCAGGCTAGGAAGTATCAATAAAATTAATTTTTGTAAAACTAGTGTTGTAGACCATGAATCTTGAGGAAAAAATAATTTGCATTTTTATATTAAAAAAAAACCTATGTCACCTACACACTTAAGACAAGTCAATAAAGTTGTATTCAATGAAAAATACCCAGTTAGATTTTTTTTTCTACTTTACATGACATCAGTTGGATTTAATCAACTGTTTAACTTACATACATGGTATGTAGTAGACTGCTTCAGAGGATGTTATGAGTGAACTATTTTTAGTAATCATATTTTGCCATCATTGTGTGTGGGTGATTAAAAAGAAAAATCTGACTTTTCAGGCAAATGTAGAACTGTAAATTAGGGTTAGAAGGAGTGCCATGCAGTTTGTAACACCCTTGTTCTCCAAATATAATTATGGATACATTAGAAACTAGTGTATTTTTAGAACCCTGAAAGTTGAAGATTATTATTAAGAACCACACGCAAAGAAAGCATTGTTATTAGACAGTCTTGCATAGTGCATACTTGATCGGAAACAAAATACTCAATGAAATATTTTCAAATATGGTGTGTTTCTTTATTAAGTTACCCATGTCTAATATCTACTTTATATTTAATTTATTTCTGCTTTCTTAGAGTTTTCCTGTTATGATGGTATGTAATAAGGTGTTATACATTTTGAATTATCTTTTTGGAAACATTCTTAATAAGTATTATTGTGTATATGTGTGTGTGTGTGTGTGTGTGTGTGTTTAGAACTTTTTGTTTTACTTATAAAATTATATCTAGTGAAAATGTATATTCTGAGTAAAATAAAATAACATTATTAATTTCTTCTATTTATAGTCTTTCTATGAAGACGATCATAGTATTTTTGTCTTCATCCATACCATGTGCATAGCCTGTCTCCACTTGTGGGAATTCAAGGTCTGCTTCTCCATGAAAATTTCCCCAAGATCCTCATTTGAAATAAACTATCCCCTATCTTTAAACGTATCATGGAACATCTTTAACTTTATTATGGAATATCATATTCTTTCTAGTTATCTTGTTGTGTACATGCCTATAAGTCATACTGTGCACCATGGACTATGGTTTATTCAGCTTCAAATTCCTCACATCAATCAGTACACTAGTTCACTACCCATAGTAAATACTTCCTAATAGTTGAGTTGAAATCAGAGCCATTGGTGGTGGTGGGATGAACTGGGAGATTGGGATTGACATATATGCACTAATATGTATAAAACAGATAACTAATAAGAACGTGCTGTATAAAAAAAGAAAAAAGAGAAGTGATATATAATAAAATCTTTCTTAAATAATTTTTTTAACATTTGAACTGTTTTATGGCAAAGTAACCTTTGTATTATAATTTAAGAAATCAAGAGTGAGTATGGTACACACACACACACACACACACGCTCATGAGGTGTTCTGAGTATTTGAATATTATTTTGATTCTACATAACTAAAATTCCTGTCCATTCATATTTTCTTTTCAGACTAATTCTCAAGTATTTTCTTTTGTATTCTCAGTTAACAGATAAAGTATGTGATTTGAATTTAAAAAGCATAGGAGGAAATAGGTATTAAAGTGATGTATTAACCATCAATAGCAATGAGGGTTGTCTCCAGGGGCTGGGGATTATGGGTGATTCATTTTACTTTATGCTTTTATGTACTTCTAGTTACCTGCAATGAACATGTATTACTTGTAAAATTAGGAAGAAAATAAATATCATAAAAATAAAATTTAAATAATGAAAAAATAAATAAAAGTGCTCAACAGAAAAATAAAAAATCAGAGCCATTGGCACAAATGTTTTAAGACTGTCTTAAGCTTGAATAAAGGTAACCAGCATTTCTGTCCAAGGGGGTCATTGCAAGGGCATCGGCTTCCAACTGGGGACTCTCATAAACATAGCATATTTTGCCTTATTGGTTCATCTTCACAGGCTAGGACAAAAACAGTAGATGGTGGAAAGTGAAAGCAGTTACTGATATAATCTGCACATATTTTAGTTCCTTATTCTAAACTGAAGTAAAGTTATGATAAGGCTCAATATAATTGTCACCTCATCTGAAAAGCCCAGCATTGTTATATGATGTCAGTAAATGTCAGCTATTATCAAGTCTTTTAGAAAAATTAATTGTGTCTGTTTATGTCCTTTACATCACATGCTAATACTGCTATTAAAGTCCTTATCATACTCCAGTTTATTGTCTCTGAGATCCTCAGTGATAAAGAATGCCTTCTTCATCTCTTAGCTTCCAGTTCTTAACACAACTCACAGTCTGTTCTGTATACTCAGTGCATATTTGTAGAACGAATGTGTAGTTTTATTTAAATTGCAAGACTGCCACTTACAACTGTAGGACTCATGCTACCCCTTGATAAATTTTGCCATTACATGTGACTTTAAAAAGCTTTAAATTTATTATAAATGAAAAATAAAATTGTTGATAAATTTAATTTTAGCTTTTGAAGACATGATTAAGAGTATAAGTAAAAGTTAGGTTATAAGCATTTGCTAGGTTATTACAGTAATGATTTGGGTTGACAGATGTTGAGTTAAAACTCACCTTTATTCTTTTTTTTTTTTTTAATTCAAACAGAAAGTCACAAAAATCACCTTTATTCTAATAAATATTTCTCAGGCAAATTTAAGAGGAACTGGTGGCTAGTGTTTCATGAACCTTTAAAAGGAAAATTAACATCAGTTACACAGACAAAAATGAACAGAAAAAATAAAACCTGTTATTTCACTAAATTTTCATCTACTCAAAGACAGAATATTAACAATAATTCATGTCATTATTAATCATAAAGTTGACGGTAATAACTAACATTTAGTTTGCTCATATTAATTTCCTAGTTTCCCAGTGGGTTAATTGTAGTCTGCTCTCCATTTTTAGGAGAAAAAAGTAGTGGTAAATTCTTTGTCAGTGTTACATAGTAATTAGCTAAGCTGGGATTTGAACCCAGGTCTCTATGTTTCTACAATGCTTGTGGTATAAGATCTGCATTGAAAATGCTTAACTCAGACTTACAGTGAATACCTTACATCCAATCACCAGGTGGAGAACTGGATTGAGTTCTAAGGAATGTCCCCTGAAATTCTACAGCTCAATCTTCCTGACAACTTTGTGAAGAGAGCAGAACCTTTTAAGAGACGTATTTTTCTACCAGATTATTAATTACCTAGACACCAAAATATGAGTACCTGTGAAACGCTTAAAGGTCTGATTATGATATTTATGTAGATTGTCCACTGATTGTTTTAGCCAATCATCTAGAATAGTGGTTTTCGAATTATGACTATGGAGTCAAATGACCTGGGGTGATGCACAAGGGGCAGGGGCACTGCAGGAGAAAGCTCCAGCCCCGCTCCCTCCACTAATTAATAGAAGTATTACTTTATTTATGAAATATATTGGATTTGTTGGCAATATATTTCATTTAAAAAAGTTTCCTCAATGGAAAAATAAAGAAGAAAGGAAGGAAGAGGGAGAGAGAAGTGGGGGAGGGAGAAGGAAAGAACAAGGGGAAGGAGAAAGAGAAGAAAAAGAAAGACAAAGGAAAGAAAGGACGAAGCAAGGGAAGAAGGAAGGTAGGGAAAAAGGAAATTTATATGCACTAGTCTAAGCAATTCAAGGCATAAGGAAGAACAGAAATTCTCATAAGTTTGCCTGAAAAATGATGACTGAGAAATTAAAACTACTTCATACATATAGTTCAAGTAAACATGTAAATAGGGAGACAAAAATAAATGTTCCGCATAGGAAATATGTATATACTTATACTTATCTTTTTGTAAATATGCGAATTGATAGGCCAGAACACATTTTTATCTAGCAATTGTTTCCAAGCAAAATGTGTTAAGGAAAGAGACTAAATTGGGGGAGATAAGAGTTAATTTTCTTTTTTAACTGCTTATTCATTGTTAGAAAAAAAAAGGAATATGTACTACTCCTTTTCTCCTACCTATTACAAATACAAGCTGTGAGAATTTATCAGAAATCCAATTCCTTGGATTAGAGAAAATAAATAAAAATACTCTGACCTTTAGTGTATTCTCTCATTTTCCAATGACAAGACATTTCCTTTGGTTACTTTATCATAGCTTTATATTCCTTAGGTTTATTATACAGAAATTTAACCTTAGTCATTTTTAGTGGGACTGTTTCTGACACAGTTATAGGTAAGGGAACAGGCACATGCCACTTGTACTTGAGGTTTGAAGTCAGGGAGATGACACAAAAAGAAGGGTGAACTATAATGTTACCAGATAGAGTCACATAGACTGAAGCAAATCTTGCTTGTATGACCCCCCCACCCCGCCCCCGCCACAAGGAGAAAGTAGTCTAGAAGCTTTGAAATGTCTACTAGGAAGCAACATAGGACTGTGGTTAGGAACTTGTATTCTGGAGTAGGACTGTCTGTTTTGTCTAATTCTAATTCTCTACCTTACTAACGTACTTAACCATTCAATGCTTCAGTTTCCCCATTTGCCAGATGAAGATTATGAATATTTCCCTCATAGATTTGTTGATTGAATGAGAAAGCCCATGCAAGAAACTTAGAATAATACCTGAAGACATATCAAATGCTCAGAAAAGGTTAATTAATATTATTACCATGGGCTGTGTCAGTACAAATACATGAACATTTAAAATGATGGCAACCACTGTTCTCCACGGGAAGACTTTTGTCGCTTTGCATTATAAGCACTTGTGGGAAACTTCAACACGAATATGAGACAAAAGAAAACTGCATCATATATAAGTGAGTGAGAATTCCTGATGTCACTTTGAACAATTTTAAAATCAGTTTCTTTTTATGTAAAATAGAAAAAAATAGGGTTTTAGGGATACTCAAATGACAAAATGGATGTGATTTTATCATAGGACCTGAGAAATGTTAATCACTCATAAAAATGTACTCTTATTATTAGTGCAATAGCCTGACTCCATGTTTGATGTTTGACTCCTGGCAGCTTTTAAGCCCCATCCCTCCCTCTTTCCTTTCAGCCCCACATCTGAGCAAGCAGATAAGAAAGCCCAGTGCTACTCCATTTAGCCCTGGCAGGAAGTTCAAAGATGCACCTGCACAGGAACCCTCATCCACTCCCTACTCATTATAAAAACAGCAAGCCAATTTCCTTTCCCTGCTTTCTTAAATAATTTTTAGAACAACTTATTAAGTCTGACTTTCTCTTCCCAGAAAGCTTCCTTACATGGGTAAGAAAATCTTTTCATGCTCTCTTGGTATATGTGGGCATCCGTGGTCTGGACATCCTAACCGAATTTTAGATTTTAGGCGGGGACTACCCTGCTTCTATAGAGTGGCCACAATAAAAAGCAACTCATGGGTCACGTGATCACTTTGCTCATGTGAAGTAAGATTCTTCTATGAAGTATAAGGTTCAGATAAACTGCATCTGAAACACTCAAGCCATATTGAAAGGGAAAAAATTAATGGAATGCCTCAGGTCACTTTGTTAGCAGCTACAGGTAAGGAATTTAACAAAGTATCATTGGAGGTTCTTCGTAAATCAAAAGGAGGAAACAATTTTAATGATTGTTCTTTACCTTTTCTTTGTTTTGTATTTTTGGAAATGTAATGCATCTATTTGAGGGTATTCTTATATATTATTTTGTCTTTTTGCTTCTTTTCTTATGTATGTATACTGCCTTTTCATGTCATTTATATTTCATATTAGTGAAATTGTCACTTCAAATTAAATTTTTGTAAAGTTGTCTTCATTAATCAATCTATCCTTATAGTTTCCCTATCATCAGGTTGTTTTTTTTTTATTATAGAGTTACATTCTGTTTTATTTATGCTTCTTTTCATTCACCTTTTGATGTATTTCTCTTCTGTAATAGATATCATATTTGCTTATCATTTGAAATGTGTTGTTATAATAGCATTTATAATAAACATGATAAGATTTTGTTCTCACATTTTCAAGCTCTTTGTCCTGGCCTCTAATCATCAATTTATAAGTTTTTTCATCCACAAACAAAACCTCAAAAATCCTGTTATGACATGCTTGTTCATCTGTATATCTGGATTCCAGTCATATGCACTCTTTATTTTCTTTGGAGACAAATTATTTTTCATGAAAATGATTTTCACTCTTTAAGAATAAATAAAAGTTTAATAAATCTACAGTCTTAATTTCAAAGGACATTACTATTGATTGCCATTATTTATGAAGTCACTAGACTTAGTCAGCTGATTACAAGGAAAGAAATCTTAATAAAATTAATTAGAGCTGAGTGTATTTTTCTGTGTTGTCACCTACCCTATTTTGTTGTAGTTTGGACATTTATAAATGAAAATAGTGTTTTTCTTCCAATAGTAATTAAACAAAAAGGATTTAAAACTGAGTTCTTTGAGTTTCTTGGATTAAAATTGTCATCAATTCAATAACTTTATAGTTATTGGGTTTTTATATTATCTTGCATTTTATGTGACTTTTAAATAAACAAATATACTAAGTTCCTATTTTACACTTAATAAGTGACAAAGTGAAGATTTCTAAAAGTCAAAGATCAAAGATTAAAATGAAAAGTTGATGTGTAAACAGTTAAATTGGATATAATTTGATCATAATTTGTGTTTCTCTTTGTATTGAGTACATTTTTCTACAGTGACTCAGTTCATGCTGTACGTTGCCTTGTTGGATTTCCTCTATTGAGCTCCTCTCAGGTTGAATTTTATGATATACCTGGCTTGAAATTTTTTGAAGAGAGGCTAATTTATTTATTTTTTATTTTATTGTTTTTATAAATTTATTTATTTTATTTTATTTATTTTTGGCTGCGTTGGGTCTTTGTTGCTGCACGCGGGCTTTCTCTAGTTGCGGAGAGCGGGGGCTACTCTTTGTTGTGGTGCGCGGCTTCTCATTGCGGTGGCTTCTGTTGTTGTGGAGCACAGGCTCTAGGCATACGGGCTTCAGTAGTTGTGGCTCGTGGGCTCTAGAGCGCAGGCTCAGCAGTTGTGGCGCACGGGCTTAGTTGCCCCACGGCATGTGGGATCTTCCCGGGCTAGGCCTCGAACCTGTGTCCCCTGTATTGGCAGGCGGATTCTTAACCACTGTGCCACCAGGGAAGCCCAAGAGGCTAATTTATATGCACATTATTTATCCCCAACCTCAAAAACAGTAGAAGTGGTCAAAAATTCCTGCGCACTGTCGACCTTATCCACTTTCCCAGGCACTGTTCATTCTTAGCCTGAGCCTCTTTATTGCTGAATTATCTGTCTATTTTTCCTGCTTCTCATGAAGTTCCTAAACAAATATAAATTTAATTAAAGAATGCTTGAAAATCTGTTTCATCATCGACTATCTTAATGTTGCTTTGTTAGCTGGTCTTACTAAAAACATGTAAGTTGAAATGATGTGTTGTGGTGACTTGGACAAAACATGCAGAATGGATAAGGGCAGAGGGTTTCTAGAACTTCTGTGTACCAAAGAACCTCTTCAGGGTAAGGTCACAGGAATAGAAGATGCCAGGACAACTGGCTGGAGTTCAGAGGCAGGGTAAGGATGAGGCAAGAAGTAGGGCATTATGTCACAGGTGTTTATATAATCTATTGATTGATGGATTGATTTGTTTCATTAAGGTTTAACAGATACAGTGAAATGTACAGATTTTAAGTGTAAGTCCAATAAGTTCAAATGTGTATAAGATGAAACTAAACACTTTCTCAAAATTCACATTTCCATCATGTGTAAATATATTTGTGATAAAAGGAAACTCTGTTATTTGGGCACAGAATAACCAGTATTTAACAGAGAGAAAACTCAAATTCTAGTTACTCCTTTTTTATTTGCATATTATAAATTTAAAAATTTGCAGTAAAGGAGTCACAAGCCTTTTTGTTTCCTTGTGAATAAACCTATCATATTTAGCCAATTTTGTTAAATTTTAAGTACATTTTGTTGCTTCTATCTAAATTGTTATTTGCACTTATTATAGCTCAGGTGCACAAAGTACATTTTGTTCATACACTCTACACTTATTACATATCTTCAAGTATATTTCATTATTTTCTTTCATATTTTGGTACAACCAGACCTTTCTTTCTTTCAAACAAAATATTTTACTTTTATCTCTTTTATCTTCCTAGATAAACAACTCATTCATCCACTGATGGACACTTAGGCTGTTATTATGTCTTGGCTATTGCAAATAATGTTGCAGTGAAAATGGGAGTGCAGATACCTCTCTGAGATACTGATTTAACTACCTTCAGATATATACCCAGAAGTGAGATTGCTGGATCATGTGGTAGTTCTATTTTTAGCTTTTTGAGGAACCTCTATAGTGTTTTCCGTAGTGGCTGTACCAATTTGTATTCTCACCAACAGTGTGAAAGTATTCCCTGTTCTTCACATCCTCACCAGCACTTGTTGTCTCTTGTCTTTTTGATAACAGCCATTTTTATAGGTGTGAGGTGATATCTCATTGTAGTTTTGATTTGCACTTCCTTCATGATTAGTAATGTTGAGCACCTTTTGACGTATCTGTTGGCCATTAGAATATCTTAAGAAAAATGTCTATTCCAGTCATTTGCCTATTTTTAAATTGAGTTATTTGATTTTTTGATATTGAATGTAATGGCATTTTTTTAATAGAAATAGAAAAAAATGATTCTAAAATTTGTATTGTAACAAAAAGGACCCCAAATAACTCAGCAATCCTGAGAAAGAATGAAGCTGGAAGCATCACACTTCTGGATTTCAAACTATATTACAAATCTATAGTAATCAAAAAAGTATGGTACTCACACAAAAACAGACACATAGACCAATGGAATAGAATTGAGAGCCCAGAAATAAACTCATGTATATATGGTCAACTGATCTTTGACTAATACTCAATGGAGAAAATATAGTCTTCAATAAATGGTGTTGGGAAAACTGAATATTCACATGCAAAAGAATGAAAATGAACCCATATCTCACACCACTCACAAAAATTACCTTGAAATGGGTTAAAGACTTAAATGTGAGACCTGAAACCATAAAACTTCTAGAAGAAAGCAAAAGTAACAAGCTCCTTGACATTGGTCTTTGCAATAATTTTATGGATATGAAAACAAAAGCACAGGCAACAAAAGCAATGCTAAATAAGCAGGACTACATCAAACTAAAAAGCTTTTGCATAGGAAAAAAATGATCCACAAAATAAAAAGGCAACTTATAGAATGGGAGAAAATATTTGTATACCACCTGATAAGAGGTTAATATCCAAAATATATAAGGAACTCATATGATTCTTAGTCCTATACAAAGTAGAATATTGTTTGTACTGTGATAGAATTAGAAAGAAGACATAAAGAGTTGTTTTAAAACCAATATTAGTAACTCTAATTTTTAAAAAAATCCTTCTTTATCAGAAATATACTAAATTAACTTTAAAAAATATATATTATAAACTCTGTATTCATAAATCATATTTTAAAAGACTCTAAGTTATGTTAAAAAGTTCTGAATATCACACTTTTCTTTTTATCTCTAACCACAACCAAGGATGTTACTTTAATTCACAGAACTTTAGAATATTTTTTTACAGAAAAAAATTTACTGTCCAACCCGTAACAGAGCTATTTTGGGGAGAAAAAAAAGTTTTCTTTAAAAGAGTCAAAACTTTTAATACATTAAAAGTTAAACATTTTTTAAAATTTCTTGAATTTTTTCATTTTCAATTTATGTAAATCCTAAATATGTATCAATTAGAACTTGAGCTCCAGTAGCTTGTAAGAGACTTTAAAATCTGATTCACTGAATCCTTGTTTTATGGAGCCTTTCAAATGAACACCCTTGTTCATATCAAAAGTTCCTGTTACTGTCACAGCAATTCCAAATTGCCCTTGGTGAAATTATGCCGATTAAAGAAATATGCATATGAGTTAAGATTGTAACAAGAGTTATGAAGGAAGCAGATATTTAGTCTGGAGGGAACACACACTTAAGAAACTTCATGAGAACTGCAGTAGTCAGTAAAGATTACAGTTTTGAAACCACGTGTCTCCAGAACCGGGCCAAAAATTAGTTGTCACCAAAGACTAGTGGCCCAGAGAAGCTCCCTGGCCTGGCAGAGGGAATTAAATAAAATATTCTCAGAAACATGAAGACAATACTGAGGAATGTCTTTATAAGGTTTTCAAAGTGCAACATGACATTTTGAAAGCATCAGCTTCAATCCAGTTGAGAGGACAATTTTTCCAACCTCTATCTGTCTCTTGCCCTTTGAACTTCATCCTATAAACCAGGGGTCAGCAAACTACAGCCAGAAGGTTAAACTCAGACCAACATCTGTATAAATAAAGTTTTATTGGAACACAGCCTTGTGCATTCATTACATATTGTCTGCAGTTTTCGGGCTACAATACCAATCCGAGTAGTTCTCTGTCTGGCCCAGAGAACCTAAATATTTACTACCTGGCCGTTTACAGAAAAACATTTATTGAACCTTATTAGAGACATAAATCCTTACAGACGATAGACAGGTAGAGTTGGCAGTTAGTGGTAAATTAATGCTATGGGAGATCCACGCAAAGGAAAAATGTGTGCACATTTGACCAATGACCAACAAGTCTGGGGGATTCTTTTCTCAGAATGGAGAAGAAAACATAATGCTGAGGACTCTATGAAATAACTGGAACTCTGATTAAGCAAAAAACTTACATCATATTCACCAGCAGGTGGGCTCAGCTGGGGAAGACTCCAGGTATCTCAGATGTGCACACTGTTACAGAGGTGAGCTCCTTGTCAAGGTGAACGAGGGATGTGGCCAAGTCTCGCTGGGGCTCCACTTGCTAAGACCATCCAAGTCACTCTGGTGGTAGGTTTATTAGCTTGCTACAGCAAAGGAAAATGCAAACTGTGAGGAACCATGAGGAGTCTCAAAATGGGGAATCTGGGAAAGTTATTTATAGCATTTTGGATACTGGAATTACTCATAGGATGGTATTCACAGGGACTGAACTGATTTTGTAAAATAAGGAGCTGCTGGAAGATCAGTGCCATACCTTTAAAATATATGAGTCTCTACAGGGTTACTATTTGGTCAATTGGTCTGTGTTTTAGCTTGAAACATATGGGTCTGAATAAACTGGTGTTAAAGGGATTTGAGCTTAGATAGATTATCTTGCATGCCATGCTTTTGTACAGTTTATCTGTTTTGTGAGTCCTTTGACTGTTTTGAAAGTATGGTTTCTATTTCAAGGATCAGTATAATAACATGAATTGGAATAATAAATACCACATTTAGGTTTGTGGGAAGAAGATGCAATTGAGGACGTGTGCAGCTTCTATTTGTACTTTTCTTAAATTGGCATAGCTTAGGTTATATTTTTTATAAGATGCCCCCTCTTCCCTTGGCCTATGGACAGCCATTGATAGGGGTTAAGAGTAGAGTCACCAAACGCTAAATGCTCCTGCCAAGATCTCGCCCTCCTTCTTCCTCTCAGACATAATTCAGCTCTATTCCATTATTTTCTGCTTTAAACTCTAGGGGGAAATCTCAATGTTCCTTTTACCCTGTCACCTCCAGAAGCCCAGGTCTCCCTGGGCAAGTCTTATGTTTCCGACCACAGACTATAAGCTTACAATACTTTTCCACGTGAGCATTTCTTATATCCTACTTGCTTTATTTTTTCTATGACACTTATCATCCTCTAACATAACGTGTATTTCACTTATTTTCTTAAATATCAGCACTGCCTGTTGTGGCAGGCAGAATTCTAAAGATGCCCTTGCCCCAAGACTTCCGTCTGGTGGCTATTCAATCAAACATTAATATAGGTACTGCTGTGAAGGGATTTTGCAAATGTAGTAAAATCCCAAAACTGTTGACCTTAAGATGACAGAGACTATCCATCCATCCAGGTGGAACTGACTCAGTCAGACGAGCCATTTTAAAGCAGTTTCCTCTGGCTGGTAGCAGAAAGGAAAGACAGAGATACTTGAATTAAGAGAACTTGATATGCCATTGCTGGTTTTGGAGATGGAATGGGTCATGTACAAGAAGCAGTCACAGGAGCTAAGAGTGATTCTTGGCAGAGAACCAGTAAGCAAAGGAGGACCTCAATTCTACAACTGCAAGGAAATGAACTCTGCCAACAATGTGAATGATCTTGGAAGCAGATTCTTTCTCAGAGACTCCAGATAAGAGCCTATCCCTGCTGACTGGTTTTTTCATCCTTGTGAGAACCTAAACAGAGGACCCAGCCAACACGAGTCAGACTCTTGACCTACAGAACTGAGATAATAAATAGGTGCTGTTTTAAGCTGTAATAAGAATAGAGATGGTTTTCCCCATTTTGTTCACTGTTATATCCTTAGCACCTAGAATTGTGCCTGACACATGAGAAACATTTTAGAAATAATTCCAAATTAATCTGCTAAACTAAACACTATGAATAATATGAGACTGTTTTTTAATCCTGTAGACTCACTCTAGATATTTAACTGTAAATTCAGTTAAGTAAAAGATTAAGGGTTAAAAGTTTGAGGGTCCATCTAATAATATTACATAATTTTAATCTTATTAAAATTATAAAAGGCATCAATGTTACACTTACAAATGTTTAAATCTTTTTTTTAAGATGAATTGATTACCAGACACTGAATACTTAATTTAATGCATGTTTTAGTGCACTTTATGTGACACAAATTAATTTGCAATAGAGGCAGGAAACCTATCTCTAAGGTAATTAGTCATGGTCAAGTCTTAATTATCTTCTTAAATAGGAAAACAGCAGGTTTATAAAGATATCTACTATGGTATTCTTGAGTGATACTCTCTCTTATTTGTTAATAACTTTCCATTAAAATACTGAAAACATTCAATGATATAGATTTCAACACAAGGACTTTGAAATAATGATACCTATTTTTTAACACCTCCAACTTTCAGCCTCTGTACATTCCTTCCAACCACACCACAAGGTGCTTTTATTTCTATTTTAGGCATGAGGAAAGTGAGCCTCAGAGATATGAAGTAACTAATGCAACATAGGAAAAATTGAATTGGCAGGTCTTACGATTCCAGCACAGGTGGCTGCATAACTCAAGTTTCATGTTTGTTCTATTCTGTTACATTGTCAATCAGTGATTTTTTTGTTTATTAAATGCATCCATAATTACATAAACTATGAATATATACAAATTTACATACATGTCTGAATACTTGCAGTGTTTGTAATTTGCAGTGTTTGTAATTACATAAACTATGAATATATACAAATTTACATACATGTCTGAATATTTGCAGTGTTTGTACCTGAGATTTATTATATATGAACCAGATATGATCATCATCATTTTCCTAGACAACAATTTTATCTTGGAAACTTGGTTAGAAAGAGTTGAAATTTTGTCATGAGAGCAATAATCAAATTTGCAAAACAAGTGCAAATGTGAGTTGATTTTGATCTACAAAATGACTGAACGACCTTAAAATGATCAGTTATTAATTGACATTTCTTATTCTTTCTTTCAGTACATGTTGATTGAGAGTACATCATGTGCCTGGCATTGCACTCTAGGCTAAATTCAACATGAGATTTGTCCTTGGTATTCTGGGAGCTTTGAGAGAGGGATCTGAAGTGATAGATAGACAGCTGAGGCCGAGAGATGAGTGGGTGTTATCCTTAAGAAGGGCAGTTTAGAGGGAAAAAGAGAGTAGGAGTGCGGGAATATTCCAGACTGAGAGAAAGTGAGTGAAAAGGACTTAAAATGAAGAAGACCTTTCTTTTTCTGAGGAACTGAAAGAAGTGCATTGCTTTTGGATCATCGAGTCCATTGTGGGGAAAAGGAGCACATGGAGAAAGATTAAAAAGGATGAGATTTGTGTGTGCAATGCATTCTAGGTCACATTAATAAAGTTGAAATTTATGTGGTGCCACTGGAGGGAATGCCATGAGTAGGTTTTGTATTTGTTCACTCACTCATTCAACAATATTCATTAAAGCCTTGCTCTGTGTACTGTGCACCAGGCACAGGCTCCTGGGTTAGGAGCTACAGACTGCAGTGAATTTGTCACTGTCAGGGTCCTTTCCCTCATAGAGCTTATTATCTGGATTGACGGTTTTGAAAGGACAATCTGTTGCAATATAAATAATAAATTGTCACAAAGAAAGACCAAATAGAGGGAGTTGGAGTAGGAAGCAAACAGGGATAATTGCCTGAGCTAAGAACACAGGATCTAGCAACAAGGAAGTCTTGGTGACAGAGATGGGGATATATTGGATGGAGGAGGCATTTAGACCCCAACTTCTTTTGTAAAGTTGGGACTAGATGGAGAGCAGGTACTATATATCCTCATCACTGTATTTCCAGCCCTTGTTTCCTAATTTAACCTTGACTCTGAATCATAATCTTTGCCAGGTCATTGCATCCAAGCATTCTTGATTTTAAAGTGTGCCCAACATCTGCCTAACCTATTAACTGGGACTGAATTTGGTGGTTTCAGGTCCTTTGCCATTAAATTCACAATTACTATATTCTGGCTAATGAAAACCTTGACTCTTTGGACATTTTTCTTTTCAGCGTTATTGGGAGAGAGTCACATTCAATTAAATAGTGAGTAGCATGGTGATGAGTGGTTAGTGAATCTCTCTTTCCCCAAAATATCTACTAATCTAGTCAAAAAGTTACAAGATGGTAACTGCCCAAATTGATGACCTATTTTAGTAACTATTTGTTCATTGATTTTTCTGTGCTGTGCAATTGGTTCTTGTATAGACAGGTTTGCTCTATAATATTTCATATGTAAATGTTTCTTCTCCTTCACAGTACTTAAAACAAAAATGTTCAAATAGTTGTTCAATTTTTCTTCCCTACCCTTAAAATGTAAATTCACTCATTTTCTGGTTTTAGTGTGTTTTTTAGTTTTTAAATTTATATTAAGTTTATAAAATGCATGCTTTTAAAATTACATTTTTGTTTTTTAGAAAAATAAATATATTCAACAATTTATTTAATTACTTTTTAAATATTAAAGGTAGAATATAATTATAATTTGCAAAACAGTTCATTCTTCCACCACATTCTTGAAACAAAAACATAAGCATTCATACTCCCTGTTTTCAGGCCCTCATTTTCTTGCAAAAAAAAAAAAAAAGGTATTTGGAGATTGAAAAGTTCCAATTTTATATTTAGATCTGAAGGAACAAATTTCAGAATAAATTCTATTTTTAAGCCCCCTGACAATTTTTAACATGTCTATGCTTAATTTTCTATTAGTTGTGTTATGGCTTATTAGTACATTTAATGGAAGTCACAGGGTTGGATTTGAATATATTTGTGTTTAAGTTTTCCTCTGTTAAAGTTTATTTGTTTTATTTGGACTGTCTAATCTTTGCTCTCAAGTGTTATACATTCAAACTTCAGTAGCATCATATTATAAATCATGAAGAGTAAGTTTGACACTTGGAGAAAAAAAGTACAGAATTATTTCTTCAAATTGTCAGTACTTTAATGTCTTGAACTGTGTAAAAATTAAAGTGTATAACAGAAACGTTAAATATTCCTTAGACATCCTAGGGCCACTCCCATTTCTAATTTGATACACTTTCTTTACAAAAAATTCCAGCTTTATATGTTTAGTCCACTTTTTTCCTTCTTTTTCTTCTTATTTTTAGCAATATACTTAGTATCACAGTTGCATAAACGAAAAAGTTAAAATAAAAATTCTCAATCAAAACCTCCATTTTATGAATTTCATTTGATATCAGAAAATTCAATATTTATAAATGTTTATAACCTGCAACAATTAATGTAAGCTAACAGGTACCTTTAAAGATCAAACATTTTATTTTTTTAATTTTTTAATTTTTATTTTTTAAAATTCTTTCTTTATTTTTTTTGGCTGTGTTGGGTCTTCATTTCTGTGCGAGGGCTTTCTCTAGTTGTGGCAAGCAGGGGCCACTCTTCATCGCGGTGCGCGGGCCTCTCACTATTGCGGCCTCTTCCGTTGCGGAGCACAGGCTCCAGACGCGCAGGCTCAGTAATTGTGGCTCACGGGCCCAGTTGCTCCGCGGCATGTGGGATCTTCCCAGACCAGGGCTCGAACCCGTGTCCCCTGCATTGGCAGGCAGATTCTCAACCACTGCGCCACCAGGGAAGCCCCAAACATTTTAAATTACTAATAAAAACAAATAAAAACGCTTAGAACTAGTCCTATTTAAGTAAGCACTCAATAAAGCTGGGCTTCTCTATTCTAATTTTTACCTTGCCTTTAACCCTTTAAAGGCAAGGTTTGTAAAATAATCCAAAGCTTTACATTGGGGAATTTATGGATACATTATAAATACTATAGGATGAGGTAGAAGTAAAGCCTTCCTTCTGGACAGTAGTTTCTAAAACAGTAAATTTCACCCGTTCCTGTGGTATTAGTTCTATGATAAATCTCCCTTGTAGAAGGTTTCTGTATAATTCAGGCAGGCTCTCATTATAATTTGCAAGAAGTTGCCTTATAAACGAAACCTATAATTTGTGCTATGGTTTCTGTCAAATTCAAATATTCTTCTATTACTTTGAAGACTTCCAAATGTTACTTGTCGGTATTAAAATTGTATTATTTTCCCACTCAAAATCGTCTCTGCTTTTGATATTCAAGCACAATAGGTGAGTGGTTATTCTCCAAAGAAATGAACAACTGTGGATTTAAAATTCTATTTTATTTTTTTCGCTTATGAAATCTTAATGGGTATCCTTTTGGCTTTATGGAAGTGGACTATAAAACTGACAAGTCAAAAAGTTAATTTCACCATTATGTATAAAAACTTGATGTGGAAAAGTCAGGTTTCATTAACTGTTCAAAGATTCTCTCCTCTCTATCGTAGACCCTTGAACATAGAGGGCGCTGTTACATTAATGAAGATCACCATTTCAAGCAGTGTTTATAGTTCCTTTTAATGGCAAGACCATCAGTTCAAATGTGTTCCATGACTGCTATGTATTAATCATTTTATCTTTCTCTCAGTAAATATCTTTTTCATAATGCTTTAATGAAGTCCTTTTCATAGGTTTTCATCTGAGATAAGTAAAGATGTGAATATGAATGCATGGAAGTATTTATGGAAAACATTAGCTCATATGTTAAATGCCTCATGAAGTTTCCTGACAGCACCACTATTAATTTTTAACACATGTAATAATATATCATGACAAAAATCAGTCAACATGAGTCACTAGACGTTAAATACCGAAAATTATGGAAAGAGCAATAACTTACATTGACATTTTGGAAAGGCACGTGTTTTTGTCACATATGTGCCAGGATATGCAGACCACCATCTTTAGCTGGAGTGATGCAAAATAATTCTGGCAATATATCAAGTATCCCCAGTTAGTTGTTCCAGTGATCATTCCAAGAAAAACAAGGTTGTTTAAAATATTGTAACTTAGAATTACACTGATCTTTAAATTTTTATCTAGCTGGCTTGAAAATAATCCAATAATGGACAGTATACCTGTGAATGTTTTCTAAAGTGAAAACAATCAGAAAAGAGGTACCAAGTTCTCAATTTGGAATATTATTTACTCCTCTCCTCCAAGCTCTTAAGTGTTTTACTCATCCCTAAATGCTGACTTCATGTTTACCAGCTGCACTGCTGTTTTCTTAGGTCAAAATACTCACACTGGCCCAGCTTCAGATAATGAGCCTTAGCATACAGAATATATTATTGGAATGCTTAGGAGATGTGGTTATTAATTATTATCTGGCTTTACAGCCATTTAGATGCCAGAAAAAAAAAAACTGTAAACAGCACATGCATCAAGAGCATTAAATGTGTTTGTCTCTTTAGACACTCTAATCCCATTGTCTAGAATCTCCCTCAAGATACTACTCTGAAAGCATAATGATAACTTCATGCAAAAAAGATGATTTTTGCAATGCTGGAATCATCCCAAATAATTAATACCAGTATACTACTCAGTGTGGTATAGAAATATTGAAATAACCATTTTGAAAATGATATTAACATTGACATTTTTCATGAGTTTTGAAATAGAAAAGAGTGAGCTCTCTGGTAAGGATTATTAATATGTGTATTATATATGATATAATATGATATAATATAGAATATATGGTCAATAATGTATATAATATATAATAATAATATAAAATAAATTATGTTAAAGTGCAGATTCTGAAGCCTGATTGCTCAGGTTCAGATTCTAAGACAGTCACTCAGCAGCTATGTCAGTTTCAAAAAGGAATAATCTGTCTCAGTTCCCTCATCTGGAAAATGGGTATGAAAACAGTTTTTAAAAACTATTTACATAGAATTGTTGTGAGATTTAAATGATGTGGTCCCAACTAGAATGTTTAAAATTGTGTTTAGACCATATTAAGAGCTTGCTATTGCTATTTTCATGGTTCCTAATATTAAAGTGATATTTTATAACAATATGTTTGCATTTATCACTCTAAATCTTAACCTTTATCCATATGTTCTGCAAAGGAAAGATGTTACCAAAAGTAAACTTTAAAAAGATGAATTGGTGTGTGCAAGGTGACATTTGAGAGGGAGGAAAATGAAGGTATGGTGACTAGTTAAAAATATACGAGCAGTACTGGAATGAGGTCATATTAGAATATTCAGTCACATCTTACCTCTGTCTGAGAACTATACAGATATCAAAGCATCCATCTATTATCATTCGGTCTTTTGCTCCCTGTCATACTTTAATTATGATGTCTGCATATCACATCATGATGTTCTAATAATGAGGTTTTTGTGGTGTCTTATGTGTTTCTTGATGGGAAGAGATATCAATCCACAATTTAGAGATTCTACGACTACAAAGTTACCCTCTTACCTGTCACTGGAAACGCTGCTTTCCATTATAGTTATATATATAAGTCATGAAATTTCAAGTCACTCTGCTTATCTTTTACAACTTGCCCCCTCACCTCATGCTACTCAGCTACCTGGGTCTCAGGGCTCTCCTTTGAGCACATTAAGCTTCTCCTATGGCAGGACTTTACCCGTTTTTTTCCCACACTGCCTGGCTTGTGAGAGGGCCAGTGTCCTCATTACATTCAAATCTGCTTAAATGCCACCACATTAGAGAGGGTTCTAGTAACCACATGCATTAAAATAGCATAACCCTCCCATCACTCTATATTGTATAATTTGTGAATTTTTCAACATAGCTTTTATCATAAATGTATATTGTATCTATTTAATTATGATTTTTTTGTCTTCCCCTACTAGAATGTAATTTTACTGAAGCGTGAGCTTCATTTGTTCACTCTTGTATCACTTGCCTCTAGAAAATAAGAGTAGTCAATTAATACATATTAAATGGCTGAATGGACATGACTGACAAATTTTATTTAAAATCAGATAAAATTTCTTTTCAAACAATCTTGAAACTTGGTAATTGTAACTAGGTAAACTGTGCTGATATGTAATTTCAGCTCAACATACTTACTTTAAAAAGTTGCAGTACTATTAATGACACTTTCAAATATTTACAGACTATTCCTAAGGGAGAATTGAGCTGGACATCATCAGTGAATTATGGAGCAACGGGGTGGGGGTGAGGTAAGCACCAAAGTAAAAAAATAAAAATAAAAAACTGCTCTAAAAACTGAAGAATAATTTTGTTCCCATTTTAAAGACAATGAGCGGATTTAGAAATAAAGGGGAAAATAACATTTTACCTGACTTAAATCTTAATCTAAGTACTGTTCTCTTTATCTGATGATCAGATATTCCCTGAATTAAAAGATAAGATAATTATAATTTGGTTTATGCCACTATAACAAGATTTCTTATTTTGTCATCTAATTAATAAATTGTGTGAGCTGGGCAGACAAACTGAATAAATGCTAATGCCCAAAGGGCTACTCTTAAATATTCGTATTTTATGGTCTTACTTTAGAATAGAACATGCAGTATTTCTCTCTGAGGAAATACGTCATAAACAGCAAAGCCTTTAAGACCACCCCTTTAGACGAAGGAGCCCTCTTGACTTTCTGTAAGAAATAATAGTATCATAATCAGAGACTCTCAAGTATGGAAAAACAATTATAAACATTATTCCATTGATTCACCACATTCTCAAATCAAAATAGGGCTTTTGTTTCTAAGTGTGCTGTTTTCGCTCCATTTCCTAGATAGAATCCCTGTTTCAATCACTAAAGCATACTTCAGTTGCTTGTATTTTAAGTAATTGAACAACTTTCAATGATGACTGAAAATAAAGATGACTTCAAGTCAGTAAATCCTCAGAAATGCATTCAGAGGCCATGTCAGGAGAGATGCCATAATCTTTGGCAAGTTTCTTAACTCCTCTTCTTTATCTCCTTATAAATAAGACAGGTATTAATAATAATACCCAGACATTGAGGTTGTCTTAAGAATTAACTCAGTAGAAAATCTGGCTCATTATAGGCATATACAAGGTTTGCTTGTTTTAATATAGCTGTTATTATCCTTATGGAATTTGACAATTATTTTGGAAATATGAGATTGTTTTGATCATTTATGTTAGCCAGTTCATTTGAAACATTGCTGTATAATGGTAATCAAATTCATTAAAATAAATATCTACATGAGCATCGCTGAGTCAATTTTTAAAGACTATGGATGTGAGGCATGAGTTATCCATATTCTGCTGATGACTTGATAAGACATTCCTGCCTTCTTTAACTACTCTTTAACGTGTTTAGTAACGTGACCGTTGTAGATATTTACTAACCATACTTCATCCTAATAAGGAGAGAAGTGCCGGGAAGGGAGTGATAGAGGACATAAAAAATGTTTATGACATCGTCATTGTCCCCTAAGGGAGAGAAGAATATTCAGAATATAATTTATTTTTCAGAAGTCAGGTGTAGGTTAATTCAGTTAATATTATGAATGTTATATTCTATGACATTTATTCTCACTTACTAATGAATTTTCAGGTATTTTAACAAAACTGAAGAACTCCTTCATGAAACTTAGTGACAACCTCCTTGGGGAAAACCACCCATTTAGAAGTGTTTTCTTGGGAGATATATTATGCTCTCATTGGAAGTTTGACTGATACCTTGATATTCATGTTTTGGTAAATGGCCTGCTACTGAACTAACTAGAAAAGGATTGATATGAGTAAAATTTGCATTATTTATTTTGGTTCTTCATAATATTTTACACTCAACTCTTTCCTATCTCTCTCTTCCTCTCCCTCTTTAACACACACACACACACACACACACACACAAACTCATCTGATACAAAGTATTCTCAACAGAGACTCTAAGTAGTCTATTCATTGAGAAATGAACCATGTAAGAATATAAGGTCAGGAAAATTCAGCACCCTAGAATTTTATTCAGACATGAGGCATATTCAGTTCTTGTATGATATTTGTTAAGAATTAGCTGCAATTGATTACATAACCCAGGTAGTATTTGTTAATACCGTTTCCCCTTTTTATTTTACATCCAATTGTGCTTTCCAGGTTGGTTTTACATTATTGTTAATTTTTCTTTGACTATCAGAATAAGAGTTAAAATTACAATATGCCATTGTTATTGGTACTCTGCTTTATGTTTATTTTAACATCTTTAGTTCTGTGAGAAAAATCTGATGTACCCAATAAGTAACCTGCCACAGATATTTTTTTTTTTTCCACACACACACACTGTATTTTATTTTTACAAGAGATAGATAGACTGACACCAAGCATTGTACATGGATGACCACAACAAAAGCAACAATGATTGCAATTACCAAACATGAAACACACTTATACTATGTCATAATATTGACATTCAGTCCAGTAATCCTCCACTGTAACAGCTCCTTTACTTTGCAGTGAAAATTGATTTGTATATTCTTTTCCTCTGAGTCCTTGTGGGATTTTTTTTTTTTAATTCAGACAGAAAGTCACAAAAATTATACTCATCCTCATCAGTTCACTCAGTCCCATGTAATTAATTTCTTTTTTTTCATCTTGATCTTTTGTTAGCAGTTTTATGAGTTCATCAGTTTTTCATTAGAGTTCTGAAAATGCTTATTCATTCAGTTCAGCAGTACAGTCAGTTACCAGAAACCTGTACTTGTCAGAGTCTTTTCCATGAATTTCTTGAAGATGAAACTCTTTTATAGGAACATATTTGCAAAATCATCAGAGTACACCCAGAACTGTCTGTAAATGACAAAAGACTTAAAAATGACCATGGTTAAAGATTTGATGAAAGTTCATAATAATGCAGTTGACAAGAAAATTAGTTATTTCTGAGATATACATTTTAAAGTAATAACTAGGATTATTACTTATAACATTATACCAGAACATATAAGATTTTTAGACGTTTCCTGTAATGTCTGAAACATTTATATTAACATATTTCCATACATATTTCCATACAAATACAAGATTTTTAGAAATTTCATGTAATGTCTGAAACATTTATATTAACATATTTCCATACAAATAACCCAATGAAAGTTTAGTATTAGTTGTTTTGTTTGTTTTTTTATACTGCAGGTTCTTATTAGGCATCAGTTTTATACACATCAGTGTATACATGTCAATCCCAATCGCCCAACTCAGCACACCACCATCCCCACCCCATCGCAGCTTTCCCCCCTTGGTGTCCATATGTCCATTCTCTACATCTGTGTCTCAACTTCTGCCCTGCAAACTGGCTCATCTGTACCATTTTTCTACGTTCCACATACATGCATTAACATACGATATTTGTTTTTCTCTTTCTGACTTACTTCACTCTGTATGACAGCCTCTAGATCCATCCACTTCTCAACAAATGACTCAATTTCGTTCCTTTTTATGGCTGAATAATATTCCATCGTATATATGTACCACAACTTCTTTATCCATTCGTCTGTTGATGGGCATTTAGGTTGCTTCCATGACCTGGCTATTGTAAATAGTGCTGCAATGAACATTCGGGTGCACGTGTCTTTTTGAATTACGGTTTTCTCTGGGTATATGCCCAGTAGTGGGATTGCTGGGTCATATGGTAATTCTATTTTTAGTTTTTTAAGGAACCTCCATATTGTTCTCCATAGTGGCTGTATCAATTTACATTCCCACCAACAGTGCAAGAGGGTTCCCTTTTCTCCACACCCTCTCCAGCATTTGTTGTTTGTAGATTTTCTGATGATGCCCATTCTAACAGGAGTGAGGTGATACCTCATTGTAGTTTTGATTTGCATTTCTCTAATAATTAGTGATGTTGAGCATCTTTTCATGTGCTTCGTGGCCGTCTGTATGTCTTCTTTGGAGAAATGTCTATTTAGGTCTTCTGCCCATTTTTGGATTGGGGTGTTTGTTTCTTTGATATTGAGCTGAATGAGCTGTTTATATATTTTGGAGATTAATCCTTTGTCTGTTGATTCATTTGCAAATATTTTCTCCCATTCTGAGGGTTGTCTTTTCGTCTTGTTTATGGTTTCCTTTGCTGTGCAAAAGCTTTGAAGTTTCATTAGGTCCCACTTGTTTATTTTTGTTTTTATTTCCATTACTCTAGGAGGTGGATCGAAAAAGATCTTGCTGTGATTTATGTCAAAGAGTGTTCTTCCTATGTTTTCCTCTAAGAGTTTTATAGTGTCCGGTCTTATATTTAGGTCTCTAATCCATTTTGAGTTTATTTTTGTGTATGGTGTTAGGGAGTGTTCTAATTTCATTCTTTTACATGTGGCTGTCCAGTTTTCCCAGCACCACTTATTGAAGAGACTGTCTTTTCTCCATTGTATATCTTTGCCTCCTTTGTCATAGATTAGTTGACCATAGGTGCGTGGGTTAATCTCTGGGCTTTCTATCTTGTTCCATTGATCTATGTTTCTGTTTTTGTGCCAGTACCATATTGTCTTGATTACTGTAGCTTTGTAGTATAGTCTGAAGTCAGGGAGTCTGATTCCTCCAGCTCCGTTTTTTTGCCTCAAGACTGCTTTGGCTATTCGGGGTCTTTTGTGTCTCCATACAAATTTTAAGATGATTTGTTCTAGCTCCGTAAAAAATGCCATTGGTAATTTGATAGGGATTGCATTGAATCTGTAGATTGCTTTGGGTAGTATACTCATTTTCACAATGTTGATTCTTCCAATCCAAGAACATGGTATATCTCTCCATCTGTTGGTATCATCTTTAATTTCTTTCATCAGTGTCTTATAGTTTTCTGCATACAGGTCTTTTGTCTCCCTAGGTAGGTTTATTCCTAGGTATTTTATTCTTTTTGTTGCAATGGTAAATGGGAGTGTTTCCATAATTTCTCTTTCAGATTTTTCATCATTAGTGTATAGGAATGCAAGAGATTTCTGTGCATTAATTTTGTAACCTGCAACTTTACCATATTCATTAATTAGCTCTAGCAGTTTTCTGGTGGCAGTTTTAGGATTCTCTATGTATAGTATCATGTCATCCGCAAACAGTGACAGTTTTACTTCTTCTTTTCCAATTTGTATTCCTTTTATTTCTTTTTCTTCTCTGATTGCCGTGGCTAGGACTTCCAGAACTATGTTGAATAATAGTGGTGAGAGTGGACATCCTTGTCTCGTTCCTGATCTTAGAGGAAATGCTTTCAGTTTTTCACCATTGAGAATGATGTTTGCTGTGGGTTTGTCATATATGGCCTTTATTATGTTGAGGTAGGTTCCCTCTATGCCCACTTTCTGGAGAGTTTTTATCATAAATGGGTGTTGAATTTTGTCAAAAGCTTTTTCTGCATCTATTGAGATGATCATATGGTTTTTATTCTTCAATTTGTTAATATGGTGTATCACATTGATTGATTTGCGTATATTGAAGAATCCTTGCATCCCTGGGATAAATCCCACTTGATCGTGGTGTATGATCCTTTTAATGTGTTGTTGGATTCTGTTTGCTAGTATTTTGTTGAGGATTTTTGCATCTATATTCATCAGTGATATTGGTCTGTAATTTTCTTTTTTTGTAGTGTCTTTGTCTGGTTTTGGTATCAGGGTGATGGTGGCCTCATAGAATGAGTTTGGGAGAGTTCCTTCCTCTGCAATTTTTTGGAAGAGTTTGAGAAGGATGGGTGTTAGCTCTTCTCTAAATGTTTGATAGAATTCACCTGTGAAGCCATCTGGTCCTGGACTTTTGTTTGTTGGAAGATTTTTAATCACAGTTTCAATTTCATTACTTGTGATTGGTCTGTTGATATTTTCTGTTTCTTCCTGATTCAGTCTTGGAAGGTTATACCTTTCTAAGAATTTGTCCATTTCTTCCAGGTTGTCCATTTTATTGGCATAAAGTTGCTTGTAGTAGTCTCTTAGGATGTTTTGTATTTCTGCGGTGTCTGTTGTAACTTCTCCTTTTTCATTTCTGATTTTATTGATTTGAGTCCTCTCCCTCTTTTTCTTGATGAGTCTGGTTAATGGCTTATCAATTTTGTTTATCTTCTCAAAGAACCAACTTTTAGTTTTATTGATCTTTGCTATTGTTTTCTTTGTTTCTATTTCATTTATTTCTGCTCTGATCTTTATGATTTCTTTCCTTCTGCTAACTTTGGGTTTTGTTTGTTCTTCTTTCTCTAGTTTCTTTAGGTGTAAAGTTAGATTGTTTACTTGAGATTTTTCTTGTTTCTTTAGGTAGGCTTGTATAGCTATAAACTTCCCTCTTAGAACCGCTTTTGCTGCATCCCATAGGTTTTGGGTTGTCGTGTTTTCATTGTCATTTGTCTCTAGGTATTTTTTTATTTCCTGTTTGATTCCTTCAGTGATCTCTTGGCTATTTAGTAACGTATTGTTTAGCCTCCATGTGTTTGTCTTTTTTACGTTTTTTTCCCTGTAATTCATTTCTAATCTCATAGCGTTGTGGTCAGAAAAGATGCTTGATATGATTTCAATTTTCTTAAATTTACTGAGGCTTGATTTGTGACCCAAGATGTGATCTATCCTGGAGAATGTTCCGTGTGCACTTGAGAAGAACGTGTAATCTGCCGTTCTTGGATGGAATGTCCTATATATATCAATTAAATCTATCTGGTCTATTGTGTCATTTAAAGCTTCTGTTTCCTTATTTATTTTCATTTTGGATGATCTGTCCATTGGTGTAAGTGAGGTGTTAAAGTCCCCCACTATTATTGTGTTACTGTCGATTTCCTCTTTTATAGCTGTTAGCAGTTGCCTTATGTATTGAGGTGCTCCTATGTTGGGTGCATATATATTTATAATTGTTATATCTTCTTCTTGGATTGATCCCTGGATCATTATGTAGTGTCCTTCCTTGTCTCTTGTAACATTCTTTATTTTAAAGTCTATTTTATCTGATATGAGTATAGCTACTCCAGCTTTCTTTTGATTTCCATTTGCATGGAATATCTTTTTCCATCCCCTCACTTTCAGTATGTATGTGTCCCTAGGTCTGAAGTGGGTCTCTTGTAGACAGCATATATATGGGTCTTGTTTTTGTATCCATTCAGCCAGTCTATGTCTTTTGGTTGGGGCATTTAATCCATTCACGTTTAAGGTAATTATCGATATGTATGTTCCTATGACCATTTTCTTAATTGTTTTGGGTTTGTTTTTGTAGGTCCTTTTCTTCTCTTGTGTTTCCCACTTAGAGAAGTTCCTTTAGCATTTGTTGTAGAGCTGGTTTGGTGGTGCTGAATTCTCTTAGCTTTTGCTTGTCTGTAAAGCTTTTGATTTCTCCATCAAATCTAAATGAGATCCTTGCTGGGTAGAGTAATCTTGGTTGTAGGTTCTTCCCTTTCATCACTTTAAGTATTTCATGCCACTCCCTTCTGGCTTGCAGAGTTTCTGCTGAGAAATCAGCTGTTAACCTTATGGGGGTTCCCTTGCTGCTTTCAATAATTTTTCTTTGTCTTTAATTTTTGCCACTTTGATTACTATGTGTCTCGGCGTGTTTCTCCTTGGGTTTATTCTGTATGGGACTCTCTGCGCTTCCTGGACTTGGGTAGCTATTTCCTTTCCCATGTTAGGGAAGTTTTCGATTATAATCTCTTCAAATATTTTCTCTGGTCCTTTCTCTCTCTCTTCTCCTTCTGGGACCCCTATAATGCGAATGTTGTTGCGTTTAATATTGTCCCAGAGGTCTCTTAGGCTGTCTTCATTTCTTTTTATTCTTTTTTCTTTAGTCTGTTCTGCAGCAGTGAATTCCACCATTCTGTCTTCCAGGTCACTTATCCGTTCTTCTGCCTCAGTTATTCTGCTATTGATTCCTTCTAGTGTAGTTTTCATTTCAGTTATTGTATTGGTCATCTCTGTTTGTTTGTTCTTTAATTCTTCTAGGTCTTTGTTAATCATTTCTTGCATCTTCTCAATCTTTGCCTCCATTCTTATTCTGAGGTCCTGGATCATCTTCACTATCATTATTCTGAATTCTTTTTCTGGAAGGTTGCCTATCTCCACTTCATTTAGTTGTTTTTCTGGGGTTTTTTCTTGTTCCTTCATCTGGTACATAGCCCTCTGCCTTTTCATCTTCTCTGTCTTTCTGTAACTGTGGTTTTTGGTCCACAGGCTGCAGGATTGTAGTTTTTCTTGCTTCTGTTGTCTGCCCTCTGGTGGTTGAGGCTATCTAAGAGGCTTGATGGGAGGCTCTGGTGGTGGGTAGAGCTGACTGTTGCTGTGGCGGTCAGAGCTCAGTAAAACCTTAATCCACTTGACTGTTGATGGGTGGGGCTGGGTTCCCTCCCTGTTGCTGTGGCGATCAGAGCCCAGTAAAACCTTAATCCACTTGACTGTTGATGGGTGGGGCTGGGTTCCCTCCCTGTTGGTTGTTTTGCCTGAGGCAACCCAACACTGGAGCCTACCCGTGCTCTTTGGTGGGGTTAATGGCAGACTCTGGGAGGGCTCACGCCAAGGAGAACTTCCCAGGACCTCTGCTGCCAGTGTCCTTATCCCCACGGTGAAACAGAGCCACCACTCGCCTCTGCAGGAGACCCCCCAACACCAGCAGGTACGTCTGGTTCAGTCTCCCCCAGGGTCACTGCTCCTTCCCCTGGGTCCCGATGCACACATTACTTTGTGTGTGCCCTCCAAGAGTGGGGTCTCTGTTTCCCCCAGTCCTGTCACAGTCCTGCAATCAATTCCCACTAGACTTCAAAGTCTGATTCTCTAGGAATTCCTCCTCCCTTTGCCGGACCCCCAGGTTGGGAAGCCTGAGGTGGGGCTCAGAACCTTCACTCCAGTGGGTGGACTTCTGTGGTATAAGTGTTCGCCAGTCTGTGAGTCACCCACCCAGCAGTTATGGGATTTGATTTTACTCTGATTGCGCCCCTCCTACCGTCTCACTGTGGCTTCTCCTCTGTCCTTGGACGTGGGGTGTCCTCCTTGGTGAAGTCCAGGGTCTTCCTGTCAATGATTGTCCAGCAGCCAGTTGTGATTCTGGTGCTCTCGCAAGAGGGAGTGAGAGCACGTCCTTCTACTCCGCCATCTTGGTTAATCTCCCAGATATTTTTAAGATGAATCTTTTCTGGAAAATCTCCATTTGCTTTACTTATTATAATCCCATTGGTCAGTTTGTGCCCTCACTCCTTGCTCCTGGTAACCCAAGTCCTATGAATTTTTGTGTTCTGGCTTTCAGCAGGTGGGTTAGATGACTCAATTCTATCAGAACTTTACTGAACAGTTGCACTGCCTCAGGTTTTTCTCACAGGGTTCTTCTAACATTTAACATTTAAAAATAAAAATAAAAAATTTGTAGGCAAAACTGGAAAAGCTAAAGTTAACTATCATACAAATAGTTATTAGCTATTCAGTGAAGTATAAAACTATTCAGTGTTATATTGTTAGAATCTTAGAATCTTAGAATCTTAGAATGCTATAAGTATTGATGTCTGACTCCATAGAGATTGTTCAAGTATGACCAGATGACATACTTTAGTATTAGACCTTAGGGAAGTGCCTCACTTAATAAAAAACTCATGAGCATAATTATTTTTGTATCAATCAAAATATTTAAATACAGGAAGTAAAGCATGACTGAAGTAAGCAAAAAATAACTATATTAAAAGATTGTTGGTGGAAAAAAGAATCACTAAAAAGCATACTGGATGAGACTCAGAAGACATAAGGACAAAATCACATCCAATATCAAGACACAGAGAAGCTGAACCTGCTCTGCCACAGACTAGATACAACTATTTGTGCCGTGGCCCTGACCTTTCTTTTTGTTCTTTGGAGACCACCGTTACTGATGCAGGCTTTGCTGCCCTTGGAAACTAAGTGATGTTGCCACTGTTAAAACCTCTGCCTGAAATGACTTTCCATAGACACGTCTTTCTTGTACCATTGGCTACAGATTCTAAGGCCTGAGGAGCTCTATGTGTGCAGCTGAGTCTAAGGCATATGTCTGTGTCCTAGCAGCAAGTGACCAAGAAAATAAGTACTTGGCAGGTTCAACTTTTTGGAGTTATTTTCCCCAAGATGGGTAAAAGGGATCTGGCACCAGTCCCACCATCCATTTATATATCCTTCTGTAGAGTCCTCCTCTTGAATTTGGTTGACTCTGTAACCTGTTCTTGATCAACAAGATGTGATGGAGGTGAGGTTAAAAAAAAAAAAAAAAAAAAAATCCCTACGGCTTCCACTTGAGTTTTTTGGAACATTTGTTGTTGAGTTGTTGTTTACTTTGAAACCTCACTACCATATAGTGGTAAGTCCAGGAAGCCATGTGTAGATGCCCTGATTGATAGGTTCAGTTGAACTTCCATCTGATAGCCAGTTGCAACTCTCAGCCATGTGAGTGAGACCTCTTAGATATCCAGCCCAGTCAAACTCTAAGACCACTGTAGTCCCAGCTGACACATGACTGCAACGTGGTGAGAAATCACAAGCAAGAACTGGTTCACCAAGCCTAGGAAGCCCACAAAATCCACAGCCATGAGAGATCCTATACATTGTTGTTTAATTGCTATATTTTGAGATTGTTATGCAGCAATAGATGTCATCAAGAGAATTCCACAAATGTGGAAAAATTTTGTAGATTCTGTGCAGGAGGGGTGGAGGGGGAGAGAGAGAGGCAGAAGGAGAGTGAGAGAAAGGAAGAGGAGGAGAAGTAGAAGAAGAGGAGGAGGAAGAGAAATAAAGATAAACTACAGATTTACAAATTCTACCTGTTTCCTTTTTCACTCATCCCATTGAACATGGACATAATAATAACTTTTTAAAGCACTAACGTTTCTCAAGTGACAAGGACTATACCAGATGCTCTCTCCTAGAGCTGTTTTTCTTGACTAAATCATCACAATCCTTTTCATAAATCATCACAATTCTTTGAATTATGCAACTGTATTTTAAGAGGTAAAAAATAAGGCTCTGGGAGAATAGATAATTTGCCTAAGGTCACATAGTTAACTGTAGCAAGGGAAGTTCTGGACTCAAGTCTTTATTAGTCCCAGGACAAAGTTTAACTTTACTAGATTGCCAAATTTGCCTTTTTTTATTCTTTTATTTGGTAGCATGAAACTAGTTTGGTAAAGTTTGCTTATTTATTTCAAAGAAAAAATATGCAAAACATCTCAGCTCAGAATTGATTGTTTAGAATTGCCCATGTGATTTTGGGAAGACAACAACGCTTGGTGATCTATATTACAAATTATATGTCTAGTTTCATGAAAAAGTTTGCTCAAGTTCTCTACTTCAAATTATTTTTTTGGAAATATGCTTGACTAATTATTGTTTCTATCAATATATGCCTTCAGAGCCATTCTGGAGACATACAAACACCCACTTATCCATAGGCTGTGCCCACAGACCTAAGGACTTAGACATAAGCATAACAATGATTTGTGGAGTAATGGCAGAGAGGGCAAGATGGCTCATACTTGGTATTTATTTACTAAAAATTAAATAGTGTAGTGGGAGAGTTATTGGGCCTTTTTAGCTGGCCTGTCAAATTGAATGATTATGGGGTCACACAGTGAGATACTTACTAAAACAAATTAGCCCACTTGTAATGAATCTTTGTTTTGGCATTACTGCTAGTCAGTTGTTGTAACAGGACAGTTATAACAATGAATATGTACAAGCCCATTATTTCCTAATAGCATGCTAAACTAGAATCAAAACAGGCATATATCAGCATGTATTAAAGTTGAATGGCAATTAAATCAGCACTGACACATTTTCTGATTTGCCTTCTCAAATTACTCAAACAGTTTGTTAAAAACCATGAGAGTCAGAATGGTGCTAAGAATAAGGATCTGAAAGGTATTAATATTTACAAAATTCATATAGATAGGTAATAAAAGAATCTTATAGTCAAAAGGGAATATGAATGTATCTTTGAGCTTGCTTATCATTTATTTTTTATGAAATGAGTATTTTTGAAATTAAAATTAAAAATTAAAAAAATGTGCATTTTTGAAATTGAAATGTATATTTTTGAAATTAAAAATTAAAAAATTTTGAAATTAAAAAATTGGATAATCTTTCTAGAAATAAAAAATACATCTTCAATGTTAATTTATAGTGAATATATTGTGAACACAAATTAAAATATAGTGATTAACTAACAAAGCTTAACATGACTGACTCATCTATTCCAGAGAAGAACTTTGATATTGGCACATGGAGTGTGTACTTTAATTTCTCCAAATTTACAAACAGCATCTTGGTATCCTACTTCCCTATCTAGTTACTGCTCTACTTCTTTTTGATCAGCACCACCTTCAGTTGGGACATCACTGTCTCTTCATCTCTTATTCTCTATTGCTCCTCAACAGTCTGATTTGGTATTTTCTTTGCATCTCCCATTCCTCTAAAACTCACAGTGCCCTAGGAAAAGACACTAAAACACAAGACTGCTGGCTCCCTCCCCCAAGTTGGGCTGAACTCATACACCTCTACCTCTTAAACTCATGAAGGCTGACCAGAGCTGTGCCTGGCCTCCCCCATATACATCATATGATAGAGAAACCATTCATCCCAGAGGCAAATGAGTTCACAAAACACAATGACAAGATATTTGCAGGGCATCTCTATTTCAAAAGGAAAGAAAAAAAGGACACTTTCTCTGTGTTTTCTTCTAGGCGTTTTACAATTTTGGGTCTTACGTTTAAGTCTAATTCATTTTGAGTTAATTTTCGTGAGTGGTGTAAGACAGGGTTCCAGTTTCATTCATTTTTAAAAATTAGATACCTAGATCTTATTCATCTTATAACTGAAAATTTGTACCCTTTTACCAACCTCCCCTTATTTCCCACCCCTAGCAATCACTTTTCTACTGTCTGTTTCCATGAGTTTGACTTTTTTTTTTTTTTAGATTCCACATATATGTGATATATAGTATTTGTCCTTCTCTGTCTGGCTTATTTTACTAGCATAATGCCCTCAAGGTTCATCCATGTTGTTGCAAGTGACAGGATTTCCTTCCTTTTTTAAGGCAGAATAGACTTACATTAAATATATATCCATTAAATATGTATATTACATTAAATATATATTAATATATTACAATAAATATATATAAATATAAATATATATATATATATTACATTTCTTTATCCATTCATCCATCGATGGACACTTACACTGTTTCCATACCATGGCTATTGTGAATAATGCTGCTATGAACATAGAAATACCAATATCTCTTTGAGATAATGATTTCATTCCATTTGAAATACCCAAAAGTAGGGGCACCGGATCATATGGTAGTTCTATTTTTAATTTCTCAAGGAACCTCCATACTGTTTTCCAAAGTGCTGTACCAGTTTACACTCCCACCAAAAGTGCAAATGGGTTCCTTTTTCTTCACATTCTTGCCAGCATTTGTTATCTCTTTTCTTTTTAATAATATACATACTAACAGGTGTGACGTGATATTTCACTGTGGTTTTGATTTTCATTTCCCTGATGATTAGTGATATTGAATACCTTCTCATGTACCTGTTGACCATTTGTATGTTGTCTTTGTTTTTTTCTTTATTGAGGGCCTGGCACTATGCTAACTACTATGCTGATAAAGGTGAAAAAAATTGACACAGACCCTGTCCTCACAAAGTTTACAGACTGGGGAACCAGACAAGAAAACAGGCAGATACAACAGAGTTAACACAGCACAGCAGTTAAGAACATGGAGGCCTCTGGAGCCAGACTGCCCAGGTTTGAATCTGGCTCTACCCCTTATCAGTGATTTTGGGCAAGTGACTTAACTTCTCTGTGCTCAGTTTTCTTTTCTGTAAAGTGGGAATTATAACAGTAGTCCCTGTCTCATAGGTTGCTTTGAGGATTTAAGTAAAGCACTTAGAACAGTAACTGGGACATAGTAAAAGTAAGCTCTATATAAATATTTGATAATGACAGTGATAAATGCTAAAGATCAGGGATATGGGAGCATAAAAAAAGGTGCCTGTGGGATCCAGGGGACATGACAGTAAGTGGAAGTTGCCCAGTCAGGCCTGGGTATGGCCTTGTAAGAAGGTTTCAGACCTAGGATCATGTAAGCAAGTGCTGATGCCTCCTCCCGGGGAGTTTCATTCTTTTGCATGTGGATATCCAGTTTTCCCAACACCATTTATTGAAGGGACTTAGCTTTCCCCATGTGTGTTCTTGGCCCCCTTGTCAAAGATTAGTTGACCATGTATGCATGGATTTATTTCTTGGCACTGTGTTCTGTTCCACTGGTCTGTCTGTTTTCATGCCAGTACGTATTATTTGATTACTACAGCTTTGTAATAGAGTTTGAAATCAGGAAGTGTGATGTTTCTAGCTTTGTTCTTCTTCCTCAGAATTGCTTTGGCTATTTGGAGTATTTTGTAGTTCCACACAAATTTTAGGATTTAGAAAAAGATTTCAGTCAAAAATGCCATTGGAATTATGATAGAGGCTGTACTGAATCTGTAGATGCATGTGTTAATTACCTTAATTAGGTAATCCCTTCACAATGTATATATACGTCAAAGTATTATGTTGTGCACTTGACATATATACAACTCTACTTGCCAAACATACCTCAGGGAAAAAAAAGAAAAAAAGTGCACTGCATTACAAATTGTATCAGTAGAAGAAATATCAATAAAGAAATGCCTAGAATTTCACAGTAACTTAAAAATCATACTAAATTGTATAAAGAAATATATTATCAAAAAAATCACAAAGAACCAGTAAAATATTTGATATGAAAAATGTGAGAGTTGAAACAAGAAGTCAACAGATGAAATAGATAGAGCTAGAGATATTTTCTAATATCTCTATTAGAGATATTATAAATATTGATAGAGCTCTATCAATTAGAAAATTGTGAAATCAGAATCAGAAATTTCATAGAAGTATAAACCTCAAGAGAGAAACATAAGAGATACGAATAATAAAAATAAAATGCAACATGCAGATCATAGGAGTCTCAGAAAGACTGAAAAATAAAAACGAAGAGAAAAAATATTTGAAAAACAATGAAGATAAATGCATTGTAATAAAAACAAAGCAAGAAATTGATAAGAGATCTTATGCTATTGAAAGGACTCATGCATCACCAAAGAGATAGGAAAAACTTCAGTCCTCCATATAAAGTGAAATTTAAAATATCAAAGACAAAATGATTATAAGAAAAAAGAGAAGACCACAGATAAAAGAGCAAGACAAAGGACATGGACAATAGCTTAAAAAACATGAAAGAGAGAAGATGATGGGACTGTATTTCTAGTGTTTGAAGGAAAAGGATTTAGAATTTTATTCCAACAAATTTCCATTTAAATAGAATGCTTGATAATATATTCTTGGGTATACAAAGCTTTAGAAAGTTTGCTACACAAAAACTACATTGAATACAGTTACGTATGGAGTATATAAATAATAGTAGACACCAATTCAGGAGATATCTGAAGAAAAGACAAGCAGATGCCTTAGTAACATTTATTACTGTCTTAAAATATGTATACCTGTATCTATTTATCTAGACCGACCTATCTATGTGTCTATCTATCATCATCTATCTATCAATAAATCATCAAAACTCAGTCTTAGAAATCTATGTAATAGTATGATGAATTTGGGTGGAGATCAAGAGTTTTAAGAATGTGGAAAATTATTTTATTTTTAGGCTAAAAATATGGATACTAAATATTTTTAAAGTGCGGTAAGATGAAAAATATTAAAAAATCAAGATAAACGTAAGATACATTATGTTATTGAAGCAGATATAAATATATTGATATTAAGAATTAATAGAAATGGATTAAAGTCACCAGTTAAAAGACAAAGACTGACAAATGCAATAAAGGCTTGGAGTATACCAATACTCTTTTTTTTCTGCCTGTACTCACTCCTGTGTAATGTCATTTAGCCTTGTGGCTTTAAACAACATTTAAATACTGTTAACCCCAGATTTATATTTCCAACCTGGATTCTTCCTAGAACTCTAGACTCATATAACCAATTACTTGCTCAACAATAGGTCACGTGATCCATTACTAGAGAAGTTAATGGGATTATAATCTAGGGTGTTCAGTGAAGGCTTCCATCAGCATTTGCAATAAATTTTGAAGAATAAAGACAAGGAAAATTTCAAGTTGAGCTGGGAGCAGGGAACCTTCAGGGGAATAGGAACAGACTGAGCAAAGGCTCTAAGTCAAGAAGGAGCCTAGCACATTTGAGGAATTGAAAAAAGATCATTGTGGCCATACATGAACACACAAAAAGAAAGTGTTGCAAATAAGACTCTATAGGTGGGTAGGGCAAGGATCCTCCACAGCCCTGTAAGCCTTGCTAAAGATTTTGATCTTTATCTTAACAATAAGAGATGACTGAAGGATATTAAGCAGGATCACAAATGATCAAATTTTGATTTGGAAAAGATCCTTAAGAAAAAAAATCAAATTTTACTCATCTGTTGCATTTAGCAAGACAAAAGTTGTACAGCAGAGGCTCAAAAATGTCCTTTGAATGTATGTGAAAATATTCAGAGCTACATCAGTTGTTAATAATAAAATTTTAAAGAATTTTATCATTACTATCTAATACTGGGAAGTAGCTTTTTTCAACAGCTCTGTAAAATTGTATTACTTAATACAAACATTCCCTCTTTTTATATTATTTTAGATATACTGTGAGTTAACAATGAGTTGTACTTTTCAGGAGTCATGATTTATACATTTACTATAAACTTGAAAAGGTAGAGTGCATTTATTGGGAGCTGTGAATATCTACTGAATGTTTAAAAGTCCTTGGGTCATTTTATCTACCTAGGTAAAACTTCAAAACCCACTTTTGACTCAGTTTCATTTTAGCACAGTGGGTTGCTAATTGAAATTAAAAAGAAAAAAAATATTTTCACACATGGTCGACAGACTAAGTCTGCTGAGGTTTCTATAAGTCTAGCTTGCTTTTGCCTATTTAATTAACCAGCGTACAAATAAAATGTCCTCAGTTTAATTGCCATTCCGTAGCTCAATACTGTAAACTATTCACAGCATAATTAAAAGTCCTGAAGTCTCTCAGGAATGATATTACCAGTAAGCAAGCAACCCATGAAATAGAGAAGCCTCACTGTTACTCTGCTAAATTGTGTGTGTTAATAAAGCTGCACAAGTGTTCTTTGCTTAATCTGACTGAGCTGAGAAAACCCCAGCTGGCATCCAACTTACCTTCTTTTAAAAACCTTCTAAGCATCTGAACTCTTGGAGAGCTTCATTAAAGTTAATATAGGAATTGCATTGTATTTTATTGAATTTCATTGAATTTTCTTCGTGAAAGAACTTACTCTCAGATAAATTCACTCCAATGTCACCAAGTATAATTATTGTCAGTTTTCAAGTTTGATGCTTATCTTGAACCAGAGGGAAAAGAAATGTAATAGAAGGTTTTAGAAGAAAAACAAAAGGGTTGCAGCTTGACTAATGTCATTTAGAAAAGATACTCAGTTTTATGTATATGATGTTTAAAGGCTACTTCTTTTCTGGGTAGTCATTATTCAAAGAATAAGTAATTTGAACTTGTAACAAAAATAGCTACACAAGGCCCCATGGACTTAAGTTACTTCAGCCTTATGCAAAGAATCTGATTACTGTATGGTGAATACCTCCAATTGCTTCAGGAGTCACAGCGAAGAAAGGATAAACAGAGAATTAATAGTGCATTTGTACAGTGTTTGTATAATTAATCTACATATTCAGGCTCTCCCTGAAAGTCAAGTATTTTCAGAAACCTAGCCCACTACTTGTTGCTTTGATATTTTTGATGCAATGCATTAAAAACGTTTCATGGTTTGGATCAAATCTAGGTTTTATGAATGATGCTCCTCCATCTGAAATACCCCAATACGTGATCATTTTGTTGACAAATAGAAAAAAAATTTGGCCTTATGGCTTCATTTCCTGAAGGATTGCACATTCCTTTAATTGTCAATTCCAAACTGATCTCACACTTGAAAAATTATCATTTGAATAGCACACATTTATTCAGAGTGTTAGGGTGAGTGTTTTGGGCAGGGTGCTGTGAATGAAGCAGAGGATACATGTTGGGCTGGATTTCACAGATGTTTTCTTGTCAGGTGACAATGAGGAGCCAGTGCTATCGATTTTGATGCTGACTTGCATGTTGCATATTTAGAGAAATTCAATATCAGAATTGATTTAGGTTAAACAACAGAGTATGCAGACTAGACCATCTCAACTAATTGTCAAATTCATAGAACTTGAAGGCTGAAACAAACATACAGCAATTTCTCAGAGTTTGGTTTAGGAACCATGTGTTAAAATGGTTGTAAACATTTCAGGGAAAATGTTCTATAATCTCCTTTGACAACTCATCCTGGAGGTCAAAAATGTTTTAGATAAATGTTTTCCCATAAATATTCTCATGTTTTGGTTTTTATCTTGGCCTGAGTGGAAATGAAGGACTGTGTTTTGAAGTTAGTATCCCCTCTTATACATGAGATATAGATAAGTCTTTCCTTCTCTAGGCTGGATTGGGAGTTAAACCTGATACCCAGTTTGTGTATGGGGTTATTTTATTAGACATACTGTTTTGTTGTTGTTAACATCTAGTTTGTGTTTTAATACTTATAAGAATTGGGTTATAATAAATACAATCAGTTCAGCACTTACTATCTTACCTGGCCTACTTCATACATATAATTTAGCATCCCTGGCAGACTTTTGAATGCGTGTTCCCTGGATTCAATTGTCTGTTTACTGTTTATTGTAAAAAATAATAATATAGTAAAAAACTTGTGGGACTAGCTTCTCTCATATAACAAAATGCAGGTAAGTTTCATCTATGTTTTTACATAGATTAATAGCTCATTCCTTTTTATTGCTGAGAAGTATGCCATTGTATGTGTGGACTAAATATTGTTTATCCATTCACCTATTGAAGAAAAACTAGGTTGTCTACAGATTTTGGTGATATGAATAAGACTGCTATAAATTTTTGCATAAAGATTGTGTGTGTGAATACACATTTTTAATCCATTTGAATGAATCCCTAAAGTGAGATTGCTAGTTTTACATTATTTGGCTAACTGCGTTTACTGCCAAATAGATTTCCAAAATGGTTGTACCATTTTGTATTAGCCAGAAATGTATGACAGTGCCAATTATTCCCACCGGTCCTTAGTATTGTCAGTACTTTTTATGTTAGCCATTTAAATAGGCATGTACTGTAGTAGTAGGTATATTTTTAATTTGGATTTCCATAATGACTAATGATATCTAGCATTTTTTGATACACATATTTGTCATCCGTATTACTTCTTTGGTAAAATGTCTTTATAGATATTTTTTCTTATTTAAATTTTTTAAAATTATGTTTTAAGAGTTCTTCATATATAGTGGGGGGAGGGGGAAAGTCCTCTATCATATATGTGATATGTAGTTATTTTCTCCCAAACTGTGGCTTGTCTTTTTATTGTCTTAAAAATGTCCCTTGAAGAGTGAATGTTTTTAATATTGAAAAGTGCCATTTATCAATATTTTTAATGAATTATGCTTTTGTTGTGGTATCTCAAAACTTTTTTTCCAAACCAAAGCTCCCATATCCTTTCTCCTGTATTTTCCTCTGAAAATTCTAGAATTTTAATTTTATATTTAGGATTATTATCCAATTTGAGTTAATTTATACATAAGGTATGAGGTATGTTCCGAGGTTTTACTTTTGTTTTTGTTTTTTTAATATATAGATATTTAATGTTCCAGCACTATTTGCTGAAAAGACTATCCTTTCTCCATTAAATTGTTTCTGTTTCTTTGTAAAAAATCATGTGTCTATATTTGTGTGGATCTATTTCTGGGCTCTCTATTCTGTTTTATTAGTTCTATTACTACTGCTTTTTAAAATAAAATTTAATTTTGGGAGAAATCACATCTTAATAATATTGAATCTTCTAATTCATAAACACAATATATCTCTCCATTTACAACTTTTTTGATTTCTTTCATAAGTGTTTTATAGTTTTCAGCATACAAATGCTGTACATATTTTGTTAAATGTGCTCCTAAGTATTTAACTGCTTTGATGCTATTGTAAATAGTAATGTTTTGGTAATTTCCAATTCAAATTGTTGATGGCTGGTACGTGGTAATTTAATTGATTCTTGTATACTGACAGTTTGTTAAACTTACTATTTTTAGGAGCTATTTTGTAAAATTTTAAGATTTTCTACATAGATAATATTTTATCTGTGAATAGAAACAGTTTTTTTTAATCCATTACAATCTGCATTTTTTAATTCCTTTTTACTTCTCTCTTGCCTTCACTAGGAATTCTAGTATAAATTTAAGCAGCGCCTATGAGAGAGAACATCTTTGCCTTGTTCAATGTCCTTGGGGGAAAGCATTTGGTGTTTTGTCATTAAGTAGTAAGCTATATGGTTTTGTAAACACACTTTATTAGGTTATGGAAGTTCCCTCCTATTCCTGGTTTACTGAGAGTTTTTAATCATGAATGGATATTGACATGATGTAATTTTTTCCTGCATTTATTGAGGTAATTATATTTTTTCTTGTTTTAGTGTACTAATATAATTTCATTGATTTATTTTTGATTATTGACCCAGACTTGCATTCCTAGCATTAATCTGTTTAGTTGTGATACATTATTTTTTATATGTATTCTTGAATTAAATTTAATAAGATTTTGTTGAGAATTTTTGAATCTACATTCATGAGAGATGTTGGTCAGTAGTTGTCAGGAAATGTCTTTATCTGGTTTATCAGTGAAGGATTTATAAAAAAAGTTGCAAAGTGTTTCTGCCTCTTTTATTTTCTCAAAGAGATTTTGTAGAATTGTTATTTTTCTTTCATTGATGTGTAGTAGAATTCCCAAACTTTGGGACAATTCACCATTAAAAGAATCCAGACCTGGGATTTATATTTTTGGAATGTTTTAAGGCATAATTCAATATATCTAATAGATATAGAGCTATTTAGATTACCATTGTCACTGGGTATCCATGGGGGATTGGTTCCAGGACCCCTGCAGATACAAAAATCTGTGAATGCTCAGGTCTCTTATATAAAATGGCCTAGTACAATCTGCCCTCCATACTCATGGGTTTGCACCCATATATTCAACCACTGTGGATTGATCCTGGGATACAGAACCCATGGTTATGGTAAGAAGGCCCACTATACTTAATTCCTTCTTAAATGAAAGTTAGTTTGTGTGTGTTTGTGTTTGAAGAATTTTATGCATTTTAATTTAAGTTGTCCAGTTTATGGGCATATAATTGTTTGTAGTAATCCCTCTTTATCCTATTTAATGTCTGTGGAGTCCATAGTGATGTCTCATTCTTCATTCCTGATGTTGGCAATTTTTCTCTCTCCTTCTTCTTCTTTATTTTTTGGTCAGTCTGACTAGAGATTTATCTATTTTATTGATGTTTCCAACCAATAACCTTTGGATTTGATTGATTTTCTTGATTATTTTTATTAATTTTTCTTTCATATAAGTTATTTTTTATTTTAAGTGATCAATTAGGTAGATTTTAATATATTTACAAAGTTGTGCAACCATTACCACTATCTAATACCAGAATCTTTTTGTTATCCCAGAAAAAAATCCAATACCCGTTAGTAGTCACTCCCCATTGCCTGTCCCCTCAAACCCTGGTAACCACTAATCACTTTCTTTCTCCATGGATTTGCTCATTCTAGACATTTCATATGAATAGAATCATATAACCCATGGACATTCCTGTATGCCTTTTTTCACTTGATAATGTTTTCAAGGTTCATCCACATTGTAACATGAATCATTACTTCATTCTTTTTTGTTTGTTTTGGCTAATATTTCATTACCATATATTGTTGACATACCACTGTTGTTTATTCATTAATCAATTGATGGACATTTGGGTGTTTCCCACTCTTTTGCTATCATAAATAATCCTGCTATGAATAAGGTTTTGTGTACATATATTCTTTCGATTCTTTTGAGTATATACCTAGGAGTGGAATTGCAGGTTTATACGGTAACTCTATATTTTATTTTCTGAGTAACTACCAAACTGTTTTCCAAAGCAGCTGCACCATTTCATATTGCCACCAGAAATGTAAAAGTGTTTCAATTTTTCCACATCCTCAGAAAGACTTTTTATTATCTGTCATTTTGGTTATAGGCATCCTAGTGGGTTTTCAATGACATCTCATTGTGATTTTAATTTGCATTTCTCTAGTGCCTAATGATGTTGAACATTGTTTTATTGTGCCCATTGGCTTATAGTCCAGGTATGATAATGATGAATTCTGTTTTAATCTTTTCTCTAAATGTAATTTTTCCTTAATTTTTGAAAGATTCTATTTCTAAATACAGAATTATTGGTTGACAGTCTTTTTCTTTCAACATTTTGAATATAACATCCTTGCCTCTTGACCTCCATGGTTTTGCAGAGAAATCAGCTTTTAATATTATTGGGGATTGTTTGTACATGATGAGTTGCTTCTTTCTTACTGTTTTCAAGATATTCTTTGTCCTTTGTTTCTGACAGTTTGAATATGATGTGTCCAAGTGTGGATCTCTTTGAGTCAGAATCCTGTCTCAAATTCTTTGAACTACTTGGATGTGTTTATTGATGTTTTTCAACAAATTTGACATGTTTTCCGACAATATATCTTTAAGTATTCCTTATGTCTCTTTCTCTCCTTTTCTTCTTAAACTCTAATTATGTGTGTGTTAGTAAGTTTGATGATCTCCAACAGATCACTGAGGATTTGTACATTTTTCTTTATTACTCTTTTCATTCTGTTATATGGACTGAATACTCTCTGTTGCCCAATTTTCAAATTCACTGATTGTTTTCTTCCACTAGATGAAATTGACTTAGCCTCTGTCATAATTTTGTATTTCAATTGTACTTTTCAGCTCCAGAATTTCTATTTGGTTCTTTTAAAATGTTATCTCTTTCTTTACTGATATTCTATCTTTGGTGAGACATTGTTCTCAGACATTCTTTTAGTCCCTTAAGCATATTTAATAATAGCTGATCTAAAGTCTTTGTTTAGTAAATCTAACATCTGGGCTTCCTCAGGGACAGTTTTTATTGACAATTTTTTTTTTCTGTATGAGTTATATTTACCAATATCTTTGCATATTTCACATTGTTGTTGAAACTGGATTTTTTAATATAATGTGGCATATGCTTTCAAAACGAATTATTTATAATTTTGGGAAATCTTCATTTTCATTCCATAGTGGTATGTTATAATTTTCTTTGACATTTAGATATTGTTTTCACAGTAAACAAAACAATAGTATGGCATCAGGATCTACGTATTTGTAACCTTCCTTTTACACTAATTTTCTTGAAATACTTTGCAATTTTTTAAGAGAATGTAGCAGTGTATGCCAACAACTATACAATAAATTCTAAAAGTTCATTTATTTATAATATCCTTATTAATAATCTAACATTTGAATACATTTTATGTGAAGACTATACTCATGTGTCAAACCAAAACATTATTTTATTCACTGGAAAGTTTGGTTGTCATAAAAGTTGGATGAGTCCAAGTCTGAAAATTCCTTAGAGGTCAACTGGGAACATTCTATTAGGTGAATTGCTTTACTTCCTCACTATTTATTTATTTATTTATTTATCTATCTATCTTTTGTAACAGTTCTTTAGGTCCCTAAATGTGGATTTGTTGCCTATAACTCCTATTGTGCAGAGTTTTTTAAAAAAATGCAATAATTTTTTTTCTCAGTATAGACAGTTTATTTCTTCATATCTCTTATCATCAAGAAAACTTTCCAGCCATCTATTTGTATAATATACTGTTCATACATTATATATTACTATTCACCATTTCCTACTTTGAAGTAGCTAACATTTATGTTCTAATATTGTGATGGTTAATTTCTTAATTGGGTGAAAAAGTACATAGTCTTATGGCTAAATTATGTAGTTTTTTTCTGATTTATGAGTAAGAGATGCTATCTCATCTTTCTAAACACAGAAACAACTTTTGAAATTAAAAAAATGTTTTTTATTTTTTTCCTAAAAAAATAAACAATTCTATCTAAATTAAAACAAAGAAAAACAGAACAAAACATGTTACTTTTCAAAGTATCAACACCTATTTTACATGCACAATTTGCCAAAAATAAGTGCTTACATTAAATAAATATAATCTGAAGTTGTTTGTTCATAAATATTTGCTTGTGTGTAGTGTCTAACAACTGAACTAACTATTGCAGTTCCATAAAGCGGATAAAATGTTCTTGTAAAAGGCAAAGAAATAGCACATAAAGGCAGAATGTCTGGATAGTAAACTCAGGGCACATAAAATTGCAGTAAACTATCTGTACTTGGATCTAATATTTGTAACTTGAAAAGTTCTTAAACAGTATTTTTAAGATAGTGTAAATAAGCCAAAAGAAGAAAAGAAAAATCAGAGCATAAATTGTTATGTTACTACTCTAACAGTAGTAGAGCCAGATAAAAATTCACATTATACAATTTTAATGCTATTGTCTGCAAGGTTTCCACTTACATTCTTCACATCCAGTCAAAGTCTACTCGAAGAAAGTAGAGATACATGCCTTTTCAAGTCCCCTTGGTCTTAATGAGATATTTTCCATGCCTTGGATTTTTGGTTCTGCAGCAGTGGACTGTTTCCTCATAGAAGGAAATATAAATTATTGTGTATCTATACTTTTAATCAGAGGGGTATACTGAACAATTTTAGCGTTTCTCCTATTGTTCAAGTGAAGTCATGCAACTTTTATTCACCCCCTCAATCTATACTTTGTCCTTTCTTGCTTTAGGCTCCTGACTCACTGTTCAGTTAATTAGCTGTGTGCCTGGTCCTTACCCTGAGGCTAGGAGACCACTTATCCAGACACTTCTAAAACTGCTCTGGTGGCAAACTATAATGCTTTTCAGTCAAGAACAATGTGTGAGAATTATTCCTACTTCCTCCAGGACTGGAAATCATGAGTGCCTCTTGATGCTTTCAGCTTCATGTGTGGTATTCATTTTTTTTTTTTTAACCTGGTGTTGCCACCTTAAAGCTAAGAAAGACAATATATATTTACAAAAGTAATGCTATATTTTAAAAGGTAGAATTATTTTAGCATTTAATGATTTTAATCAATTTTAGGTGAATTTAAAGATTATATATAATCTTTTTATACTATTTGGGATATTTAAAAAATCGAATTAGAAGGATGTAACATGCTGTGTAAGTATGTAAAGATGTCAAAATGTAGAACTTGACATAACTTTAACAAATTGTCTGCCAAAGCAGTAAGAGAGAATACATGCTTCTGAAGTAATTCAGAAGGACAGCAGGAGAGCTAGGAAGGAGCAGGAATACATTTATATATGGTTCAGAAGTGGGTTGAGACTGTAATGCAGGAACCAATAGAGTAGAGGCAGAGGGATTTCTGGATTAAGATGAAAATAAAGGCAGGAAAGAGAATAAAGAGGGATAAACAAAATGTTATCAGATGTATCAAGCCTAAAATAAATAAGTGGATAGAGCAAAAAAAGATGGACTGTGTAGAAGCAGGTAGATATATCCTAACTAAAGGCAAATTATTCTTCATGGATGCAGAGGCAGAAAAGTAGAACAGCAAGTTCAGTAGACACAGTAGGAATTCCTAGAAGGAGTTGGCATGGGTCTGTGGGTGATCATTTGTTTTCAGCCTGGTGGTTATAATCGTAAAGGCTTCTGCACCATCTCCCTTCATTTGACCTGATAATATTAGACAAGCCCCATTCACTTAAACAACCAAAGCTTTTAGCAAAGTCTGTCCCTTGGAGCACAGGACCTACAGCCTTCCTTATAAATACACATTCATGAAATTCTTCATATTATTTCTCTCACTTTGAAATCTTCATAGCATA